>NC_137699.1:11337259-11937259 GCF_964034855.1 Anser brachyrhynchus
CAACAGAGATAATTCCCAGCCTATGCTTGATTGCCCCCTTATAGACACTCACTCATGATTCTGAAAGGCCTCAGACACTGTTGAATAAACTCCTACTCGCTTCCATAAACTTTTTCTCCCACTGAATTTTCCGGGGATGTGAGCAGCTCCCAGCCAGGCCCGAGGATGGCTCTGAATGCACTCCTGTTCTGAATCAAAGCCTGACAACCCCAGACTCTGTGTGGAACAAGGGAAGAAAACGGGGCCATCCCTCCATGGGAGGAATGTGCTTTCTTCTGCAGGTGAAGGCACTTGCAGTAACGCTGGCGTGTGCAAGTGCCTGAGAAACCATGCTCTGCTTTAGACACTTGTACTTTGTGGTCTCTACTGGATGCTGCATTGCGCTTTCCAGCAAAAGGTGCTTTATGATACGTCTATTTCCTTTGCGCTTTTTTGGGTGACTCAGTACTACTGCAAATGCACACAGCCCTTAAAATTCGAGCTTTCATTTAATGGGTGAAATCCTCTTGTCATTATTCCCAAGACAAATACCATTTCATTAGGGCGGGATTGGCGTGACATCTAATTTTCCCATCTGCCTGCGAAATCTTGCATACTCAAATGTGTCTTGTTCGGGACAACCCTGAACAATGCCCTATCTTCAGATAAACCAATATAAGAGCTCCTTAAAAAAATGAAATAACGTTTCCATGGGGCATGTAAAAATTACTTACTGTCTATGAGGACATGCTTTACAAATATACATGGAATCACTGTCAGTAGAGCAATAGGAAAGCTTTGCAATTTCCAGGCATTATTTATGCAATAATTCTGATTTTCCAAGTCCTTTCTAAAAGCTAACAATGAAGGAAAACAAATGGGGTCGCTCTGTAACCAAAACATAATTTCTCTTTCTAACAGCACCTCAATCATATTTCAAAATCCTGACCGCCACACCATCAGCTAACATGTAAAAAATGAACAACAAAAGGGATTAGTAGCTCAACAGAGGAGTCAAGATTTGTGCATCTGGCATCACAGTCAGCGTTGGTTCCCAACAAAAAAGAGATGTCTGCATAATTTAATCTGTTTTCTGGTCACCTACGTTTCATGTGTAACGGGTATTGCTGGTTTACCACGAACAAGATCAATCCTGCAATTCCTTTTTGCTACTTCTATATGGTATTCACTGTCTTCAAAACACTGAACTCTTCACAACAGGGGCAAGAGCTATATTTTCTTTCATGTCCTATATTGTGGAAAATAATGCTGGTGCTCAACAAATTAATTGCTGGTCGGCCACTGAAGTAGTGGGCAAAGCAACATTTTAGCTGCTGTCCTCAGGATATTTCAGCATCACAAACTCCCCGATCTCTTGTTGTAACACTCTTAGTGTAGAGTGCGTTTCCTAACGTGAAATAAAATAGGCAAAGAATGAACTGGGAGGAAATCCCTTCCCAGGGAGGAATGCTTCAAAACCAGGCAAGCACAGAGTCCCAGCAATGTGCTTTATGCAAGCTGTTCTCTACATCTTGCTTGAGGTTTTAAGTGCCTAACACCTATAATAATCAAACAACCTAAGGCTTTGCTGATTAAATCTACCTCTCGCATTCATACGGAAAGTTTGCTAGCTCCAGAGAGGCAATGTGGGATCACTGCAACCCTCTCTGCAGCATTACATCATGCACTCAGACATACATTATGCTCCATGGGAGGGGTGTAACCCCTCCAGGCCCGGCAGGGTCTCTCACCGGACCTAGCGTCATTTGTTCCTTTGAATCACTGGAGAGACTTTGAAAAATATGGGCTGGACTTCCTTCGTTCAGAGAGAGCCATAGTTTTGACAGCGTTGTGGTAAGACTAAGGAATAAGCTATATAGCTTTTGTAGCAATCACACCTAAATCAAACTCAATTAAAAAAAATCAGTCTCTACAAACTTAGAGATGTCTATTTTACACCTGCAGGGGCAACAACATACCTAATTACCTTCCCTCTTGTAATTGTTAACATTGGCACAAGCTTCACCAGCTATCTGCAGCACTTAGAGGCAGGTTAACAGGAGTGCTGTCTCATTAGGTTGTCCCCAGCCTGCTCCCCAAACAGCTTAGGAATCACCTACACAATTGAGAGGGAAAACAAGAAGCACAGAGGAAAAGTAACTTTCCCTAGGTCATACGACAGCTTGCGGCAAAGCAGTAGTCCAAGATCCTTATTTCCAATCAAAAAGATAGCACTTGAGCAATCAGGCTAAGTTCTTAATCATCTACCCTTAGCAGAGATAATGTCCTATTTTCAGGCAAGCTATACTGCTTTTTTAAAGTAATGAACTGAATGGCATTTTGCCTTCCATGTCACTTCATTCTGGTATCTCAAATCGGCTTGCAGCAGTTAACTAAAAGTTGCAACAACCCTTACAGCAAAGGATGGAATACACTTTTCACAGTTTGGGTGTTCGCAACACAAAGATAAAGACAGATAAAGCAGAGCTAGTCCCAGGGAGTATTGCCTACGAGCCCAAGATTTCCCCTGACCCTTCTTCAATTTCAAGGATACTAAACATTTCTCTTCTGGAGCACATCTATGGAGCTGTTAAGTTGTAGTGTCCAATTAGTGGCCTTCACTAACTAAGGAACTGTGTTTGCTAACAAAGATTACATGGAAACAACTTTCTAGAGTACGTAGCCACTAATGATGAACATACTGCATTAGTTCTCTGTAGCTCTTCTCCTCTCAGGTAAGTAGAAGACCTCTGTGTGTGTTCCTGAGCATTTGCATGTCTCCTTGGTCTGCTGAGTTGGTGCGGCAACTTGCTAGACAATGGTCAGCATTACGCAAGGCAGCTTGCATGAACACTGCTGTCCACAACACAACCGGTGCTCTGACAGGCACTACCCCAAAGCAAAGGGAAGAGAAAAATGGAAAACTTTAGCCATAAAAACACATTGAGTACAAACTGTATTAGCCAAAGACTTCTTATCTGATAGCTCTTCTCCTCCAGTTCAAGCCAATCCCTAGTTTGTTAAAAAAAAAAAACAAAACACCCACACACAGCAGCAGCAGCAACAAAAACCCTGCTAAACCAGCAGCCATAGAGAAGATTAAAACTTTGACCAAACAAAAGTTGATTTGTTAAGCATCTTGCCCAGTTGTCCCGATTATATCAAAAAGCAGAACTGTGATCCATTAATGAACATAAAAAGGGATGCATGGCATGGCTGGTTTTATTTGCAGCTGAGACAAGGCTCTTCAGTGACGTATCTGGGGATCATTTATTAATCCTTGCCCAGTTTGTTTTCATGCTGTGTCAGAGAATCTAAATGGAAAACGGGTGCTTTGCTTTATCTCTGCAATTCTTTGTTTGGATGTTTGTTTGTTTTCAAAGCTTGCTTGTCTGATTAATAAGGCCAGTGTCGTGCAGAATAAAAGAGCAATGTGTCACATTAGTTTTTCTCACAGTTAAACATCCTCCTGGTTCAGTATCTAGTTCCCTATTTTAGGGATTGTTTTTTTTTAAATTCTCAATACTTCCGTGTGATCTATAGATATAAGGAGTTGATTCTCATTTGAACAAGCTCAAAAGCTATGTACAGTCTGATTCTTTGCTCTATTTAAACATATCAAGCAGGAATAATTCAAGTCAATGTGTTTACTCCAAAATAAATTAGAGGAACAATCAGGTATGTAGGATATTACAAACGCATGGAATTTTTCTAGATTGCCATACTCCTTGAGCGTAATCACAACTTAGTTAAAATCACTAGAAACCATCACTAAAAAAAACGAGTGAGCCCTGAATTTCACGAACAACCTCAGACTCTAAAAAGCCTTAGCTACCACTGTAAATGGGAAGATATAAAATTAATGAGGACACTGGAGCTAACGGTGAAGAAACTAATTGCCCAATTTCAGTATTTTCCTGAATTGTAACACTTGTGGTTTTTTAGACCTTTAGCAGTCAAAGATGATGAAAGACTAATATGTGTTGTTTGATGCTATGCATCAGGGGAAAAAATATCTTTTCTGGCTTTCACAATTAAATAATCTATCTCCTGTAGTATATTACAATTATAGTAGAATGCTAACTGTTGTGAAACACACTAAGGTTTTTTGTTTGTTTGTTTGATTTTAATCAGCCATCACACCTGCCTAAGTAAATTACTTCTCATTTCATTAATAGGACAAAGGCCAAATAGTGGTCATGAGACAAAGGTCAGAAATAATTACACCATTCATTTATGCTTATACAAATGTTTTCTACAGAATAATAGTTCTTCAGTAGAGTTACCAAAGATCCATAGGTTCATTTATGAAATCTTTTCACATTTTTACAAGGAAGATTACAAAAAAAGTTGCATATATGCCAGAGCTCTAAATCAATGTCTGAATCGTAATCAAAAAGTTTTTTCAGAACTGAAAAAAAAACAACAAATACACAAAACTGTTGATTTTTCTTCAAATCGTTTTCAACCTGAAAACGAACAAGCAAACAAAAGAGCAAAAGCTCGATTTTCCCTTGAAAATTTTTGACAAAGTTTTTAGCCAGTACCTGCAGGATAGCAGAAAGCTACATGCTGTTAACAGCTGGGCACCTGCTGGCACTCCGTGTTGGAATGAGTCTGTGTGAAATGTCTGACATACTGCTAAGCGACATGGTACTGGGATTTGCAGATGCAGTCTTGGTGAAACGAAATTCAACACCCTCTTTATTCAATACCACTTTAATGCTCTGGGTTTGTTTTTATTGCAGCAGTGTTTGCAGGGTCCAGACTATGTTGATATTTGCTATGACAGACACTTTTACTTTTTAGTTCCCTGCCTCACTACAGACTGGATTATTCCTGTATCCCAACCCCAGTACCTGGTCTCTAACAGTAGCCAAGAGTGGGTGAACACAAGAACCTCACTAGCATCCTCCTCCTATTTTACCTCCTGAAATCCTCAAAATAATTGCACATATTGCAAAAACACATTCTTGAGGAGCAGATGACACGGTTCCTTCGAAACAGAGACTGAAAGCACTGTCACTGTCGTCAACGTGAAACAAAGCAAATAGTCATCAAATACAGCACCATCTGCTAGAGACAAGATGATTCAAAATAGCCACAAAATATAGAAATAGCTGAAGTGGTCGTTGAGAGAGGCTAGCGACTAGTAATTTAGCTCCTAAATTACTATTAACCTTTGAGAATTTTTTTTAAGAACTTTTTGAAATTTCAGACTTGCCTACCAAATCTGTCACTGACAGTTATATCCAAAAAGGAGAATTCACGGGCGGGGCTAATAAGAATTATTATTTTGACCTAGCTCTCTAGTAAAACACCAAGAATTTGCTGCTACACTACTCATTTTATGTAAACAAGATATGCTTACTTCCTTGATCATTATACGGTCTACACTGTTGTAGAAACATAGTTTTTCTGAGTGAGCCAGCTGCTGAGGATAAAGCTAGGATCAGGTGCCTCCCAGAGCTGAATACTCCTTTCACAAACACTTAGAGCTGCAATCAGAGATCACACACAATACATCCCATCTCATCGATACCTGGTTTCCTGACATGAGTCTACAGAAGGGTCTGAAGAAACGAAATACCAAGAAAGATGATGCTGGAAAAAGTCTACGCCTGGAAGGTTCTTCGCAGTCAAAGATCTGAACTATGTGACATTCATCTTTATCTGCAAGGAACTATTCTTGCTTCGCTTCATCTGCTGTTGCTTTCAAAACTTCTTTTTTTCCGCTGAGCTGGAGGCAGCTGTATAACTAAGTTTTATTTCTGGATACATACTCACAGATTTTCAAGGGACCCTCATTACTGCATCTGTCTCAGTTATTTGGAGAGAAGGAAGGAAGTAGTGTGTGTGGCAGTGCCTGAGACAGAAACTTCATATGTAAAGCATTTCCAGGTGCCCATTTTCCAACTAAGAAAATAAGTTCCTCTTTTCCTCTTGATGCCCACACCCACCTGCATCCTCCCCTCCTAACTTGTGCCCCTCTCTGTGCGCAGATCCGCGTTACTCTGCCTGGGATGTTTTCATTTTCGACACACTGGAAACCACTGAGAGATAAATTAACCACCAAAACCTGATGGACGCCCTTGGAAAGCATGACCCAGATTACACATCTGCAGAAATAATATCATAGTCCTGCCTCTTAACGTAGCCTATAACCTGCTTGTCTTCAAAATACCCGCAACCTACGGTGCTTTATTTGAAAACGCTAGTCGCTCAGGGTGGTGTTTATGCCTGACATAGACCAGATAAACTCCAGTCATCGCCTCACAATACTTTTTTTTTTTCTTTTTTTTTTTTTTTTTTTGAATTTAATCTTTAAAAGGACAGGCTGCTGGTTAACTGGGACTCCCCTGTTTGATTGACAGTATCTGTCAGAGGCAATGAACTCCACTTGAACATTGCCTTTATGTTGCTGTGTAAAGTTGTTCAACTGTGACCCTTCCATCTGTTCCAGCTAATCTGAAAGTCATTTAGGCCCGCTTCTCCATTCATCCTAAACACAGCACATTCTCCTGTTAACACACATATGCAAAGTTGTCGGGCTGTCAGCTACGTAAGGGCTTTTTCCCCTTCTTTCCTTTCTTTTCTTCCTTTTTTTTTTTTTGAAACTATCACGACATCTATGTAAACATTCCCCTGTAAAAACTATAATTTTAATTTTATTTTTAAATATATATATATATATATCAGAAACTACTTCAAATCTTGCTAGTTACTTTCTATGAATATGCTGGTACATTTCATAGCATCACTTCAGAAAAGATTCAAAATGATTCTTTCAGGGGAAGTCATCAAGAAGCTGACTTCAATATTCCAATGTCCATGTGCAAGCCTCCAGATTTTCAAGACCAAGAAAAACGATTGCCTCGAAGATCTTTACCAAAAAGTACTTTTAAGATTTTGGAAGACTATTGATCATAAATGGCAGTTCAAGATTCAAATCAAGTTCAAATACCTAAGATTTCATACCCTATCTGATATGCAATATGAAAAATCATGCAAGCTTAGGAAAAAATCTGAAACACTTAACAGTTTGATGCTCTCCCTTAGTTTGTCCTTGAAAATTCATCTTGCACAGATCAGAACCTATTCTACTGATGATATCAGAACTGTATTTTTAATAATAAATGATCTGTTCCGTGCACATAAACTTAACATTGACCAGATGTTTAACTTATCATCCTGCTCAAATACCACTGTAAAACTATAGATTATATCCTACAAAACGAAGAGAAACCCCACAAGTCACGTCAGAGGTATCCAAGGAAATACACAGAGAAGTTTCCTACCCCCAGAAATCGTAATGGTGATGCAAGAAGCTAATAATGTCAATATAAATTTCATCATTCATTATTAATTTCTGGCACATCCATAAGTACCAAAGTCTTTACATGGAACTGAATAACTGAAAAAAAAGGAAATGCATAATGATATCTCATCTACAAGATGAGAACGAGTTTGCACGTAAAAATTTTTCATAGAATAAAAACAAAACACCAATTACAGGGGAAAAACAAAAGTGTTGATATTATGCAGAATTTGTTGTGCATCAAGAAGAGACTTGAGTTAAATGCTGTACACGCTCTTGCTGTTTCTCAAATATTTATTATACGGCATGTACACATCTGGTAGAAGCCTGACTTCTTAGCAAATTGAATGACACTTGTAGCAAACCTTTGTTCCCGTGGGTGATTTCTCTGACAGAAGTTATAGAGAAGAATAGAATCGGGGAAAAAAAAGAAACAGAAAAAAAGCCTGAAATCTCTCTAGCCTACCGTTCAGCTCAGCCATAGAGAAGTACGGAAACTAGACTTCCTATTCATGTATTACCCACTCCGCTTGTCATGCAAACCTTTCTCACAGGACTCGAGCGGTGGTGAACTGGTAAAGCCCATGGGATGAACTTCAGCACTCCTCTTTTTTCCTTTTTTTTTTTTTTTTGAGGAAAAAAAATGATTAAGAAAAGTAGTATTCCTGATTCCTCAGGATCAGGTCAGTGCAAACCCTTCTAACACAGTGCTAATTATGAAAATCACCCTGAGCCACAAGCACAGGTCCGGCAGAGTTACTTTGGTTGGGCTCTGGGGTGCTGCCTGACACTACCAGGCTCATACCACTGCTTCCCTTTTACACGTGGTAAGGGGAAAGTGAATTTAATTTGCCGTGACCTAGAAATAGGATGTGAATTTCCACAGAGAGAACATGTCACAGAAAAGGAATTAAATTTCATTAGAGATGGAAGAGAAGGTGGATTTCCAGGAGTAAGGTAGCTATGCATAATTCAAAGACCTCTAGGGAGGATCAGGCCTTTGTGATTTCCCAAGATCTCCAAAGAACCATAGGAATCCGCAACAACTAAAGGACAGGGAGAAAGAAGTTGGGGTAAATGTGACATTCTAAGTCCAAGAAGGCTGCAAAGAACAACCAGCTTCTAAGATGCACTGAAAGCTATAGTCAAGTTTCATTTTTTTTCAGAGTTAACACCAGTTAATTTTTCCAAATAGCAGGACTTTGGGGGAATATGCAAGGAAAATTCAAGTACTTTGGGTCTCAAGGAAAAACGGATAGATTTACAGTGCCAGTGAAGGGGTCCTGAAGGGAAGTTCATGGGGAAATAATACGTGAAGGTTCAAGCTGAAAATAAATCTGTTCTGTATCCATAAGTTATACCACTATAGCAGTGCACACTGGGAAGCCCATTATGTTTACAGATCATTTTTCCTTAACATGCAAGTGTGAGCCTAATATGGTTTTAGGAAAAGAGCAGCACTACTGTAGACAGTACAGGCAACAAGTTTTACACAGGAAATACACAGTATCTGAATGAGTTTGTGGCAGCTTTTAAAAAACAACTCTATCGATTCAGTGTTACGATGAACATTGCCGGGCTCTTCTAATGCTTTGTTATTTCTCTATACCAGCAGAGAAGTACTGAATGTAGCCTTCCTCCCAAGGTGCAGCTCTTTGGCTTCCTTTCACCGTCCAGTTTGCATCAAATCTTTAGCCAGCCCTCATCACAGAAGAGATGATTTACATTTAAGTGCTAAAACCCTTCTACCGTACTATGCTACCTTTATCTGAAAACAGAACTGATAAAATAGTATGAAACTCTATTTGCAAACAATACTATGTCATCTACTTCAAACATTCAACAACAACAAAACATAGAGAATGGCTTCAAAATGATAAGATTTTAGAAAATAACATCTGAGTTACTATTTGCCTTTTGATCTTCACCCTTAAGACATATTCAATAAATCTTTTCACGTTCAAGAGAGACAAAAACATACTTCGAAATGGAAAAAAAAAAAAAAAAAGAAAAAAGAAAGAAAGCTTATTGTAACTATATGACTCCAAGAGCTGGGGACTAGAAAAAACAATAAAAATATAGATTTCTGAGGTTCAAGCTCTAAGGAGATTGAAAAGTCAATGAGTCCATTCCCTTGCCTCAAAGCTCAATACAGCAACTGACGGAAAGGAGATAAAAATCACACACCTCTTTGCGTGATACTGCCGTACCTACAACAGGAAAGATTTTCTATTAAGCAATGACTTATTTTAACAACTAGTTGTACACGTCAGAAGTTTTAGAAACGCACATTCTTATCTGCCCAGAAACAGAAGCCAGAAAGCAAACTCTTAACTTGTCATTATATATTATCTTGCTTTTTGAAAATTGCTAATAGCCAAAGTACAAAAGTATTATCTGTGACACAGATAATTACAAAAATCTGCTGGGGTGTTGTCATGCTCCCAGTAAGGTATCAAATCTCAGCAGTCTGAATCACCAGTTACCCTCTTTTTGCCATGACCATTATAGGAACTTCATACATCTCATCTGCATGCCTGTAGCAAACACTATGAATACTGCTAACAACAAACAGCTCTACATCTGTTTGCCTGCATTAATACCTCACCTTATTGTTGTAGATATTTTTTCAATCCAGAAAGATTTGCAAATAAAAAAGTAAATAACCTGCCTGTGTCTGCAAGAGAATTAACAAAATTCAGCAGATACAGCCACAGTGCGATTTCTGCTGTGTATAAATCAAGCTTCAGGGCATTTCCTGAGTTTTTAAACTTCAAGACAGGACCATTTTCTTCTTTTAATTCCTCACATTCATCTCAAAATTGGAAAACAAAACTGACACTGCAGAAACGTTACAGCTTGAATTTGATTGCTTCACTCTAGTAACTGCTCTGTATATCTGACAAAGACATTCTGTGGCACAAAAAAACTCTTAAAGACATTAATGTACATGCACCATAGACTATGGAAGTAATTATCCCATCAAAAAAAGTTTAATCTAAAAACCTAAACGAAGTTTATTAAACAAACAAAAAAACACAACCCAACAACACTATTTGTCACTCTCGGGCTGCTGAGTAGCAAAACAAACGTGGAGGCAAGCGCATGATCAATAAGAAGATGTAAGGATTTCAAAGCACATATTGCCAAAACTTGAGGAAGTAGAAACAGTGACTGAAATGGGATGTAGGAATATTAGCTACATTACTCACATGCTCCACTATCAGTCAATCCTATCTTCCTATTTAAATCTTTATTTTCTGTCACGTATCACGATTTATTTACAATGACTTTAAGATAACTTTTCGAACTTGGGAAAATATGCTAAATGAATTACAAGCATGAATTGCTCTACTAACTGCAAAGCTTTCAAACACCAAAATCCATCCTTTTATTTCTATACCTGCTTTTAAACCCACAATTTATTTTTATTTGAATTTCAAAGTTAAATATTTCTAATGTATTTAAGTAATTGTTGTCATCTTTTCTCTTGGTTTCCAGGAAGACTGATCTTTTTATTTTTTATTTTTAAAAGAAATCTGATATTTTTGATATTCTTGTATAACGATATGAATCCAGGAGTTGTGGCTCTGACAAAAAGCATGACTTACAACAACTTATCCAGCCCATGGAATAGTTGGTTATGCTATGTAATAACTGGTAACACCATCTGTCACAGCACATAATTTTATATGTAACACAAGTATCTGTAGGCTCCAAGGGACTGCTTTAAAACCTAAATGTAAGTTGAAGTCGATACTTGCAGAGAGAGAAGTCAATTTCATACATGATATTTAATAAAGGAACTAATAAAGTAAGGAAAATAATAAAAATAATGAAGATGTAAAGAAAAAATCCATATTGCTAAAACTACAATCTGGATCTTGTGAAACTTATTAGGTCCCCACTTTGCCAAACTAGTAAGTGGGTGTTATATAATAAATTACTACATGGGTGGCTGTGCTGACCTACTCTACATATAGTACACGCTCATATGCCATTTGCTACAAACAAGTACTATGTTTGCATATTCAACACTTAGGATTCTTTCCAAACAGACTGCATTATCCTTGTAGTATCACTTTACCCTCTTCCACGTAAAAGGCTTTCCTCCTTAAATTCAGTGGGCAAAAAGAAATCACATAACTATGCAATTTAAAAAAAAAAAAAAAGAAAGAAAAAAATGCCACCACCTAACCTTTGGTCTAACAGTGAGGTGCTGTCAGTGAATATACGAGACCAATCCCTGAGTAAATTTTGATATTGAGGTCCAACCTTGCACATTGTGCGTTACTCATGGGATTTGCTGCTGCTCCTGTAAGCAGTCACATCCAAGGAGCCAAAGAGTCTCCTCCCTCCAGGGAGCAGCGTGTTAAGCAAAATACCACTCGTTCACCTCTGGCTATGGAAAACAGAGTTGATCTGGGGAGTTCAAAAAGGGTGAAGGGCAGAACTGCCAGAGCAGCACGGATGTTCAGGATAGAGTTGGCAGCTAGACAAGAAGTGTGGTATAAAACCCAAACTCCAGTACAGAAATGTTTATATGGCCCCTCCCCATGGATCCCGTAGAAATCTAGTGGGAGCCCACTCAACGTGGTTTTCTTCTCTTCTTTAGCCCTACAACTGCCTATTCTCTTCTCTCGCCAGACCCCAATTTTCCAGGGCTTCCCCCTGACGACCTTCTGTTCTTCCACACAGGACAAATAATTAATTCTCATGGTAGCCCTTTGACATGATCACACACATCTATTAGCTCCTTCTGCCTGCCAAGTGGCCAAGGAGTGCCCAAGGGCCTGTCCTCAAGGGGCAGGGCGACCGGGGGTCCAGAGGAAGAGCCTCGCAGCTGGGCCCTGAGCAGAGCCATGCCCCCATGCCTCCTCCTGAGCGCAACCACCACCACCGCCCCATCAGACCAAGCCAAAAAAAAAAAAAAAAGACTTGTAACAACGTAGTACAAAATGATTTCAGAATAATAATAAACTCAGGCCCAGGAACATGCGACTCCATCTTGAGCATACCCCGCCCTTCCTCCAGCACTGAGCCAAACAAAATGGCAGCACGTGTCATTTCACATACCGGAGATGGTTAGGCCTTTTCATTTGCTTCTTTTAGCTAACCTCAGATCAGATCCAGCATTATGGATTTCTAACAGCTTCAGGGGGAGACGACAGAGTTTTAACTTCCTTGAAGTCCTCCTGCCCCAAAGCCGGTCACGGTCACCTGAAGGCTCTTGGCTCTGAGCGTAAAGCTCCCTTTTGTCTCTCACAGCCTGCCTTCGTTGCCCTCTCCACAATCTGAAATCGCATTTTGTGACACAACATCTCCTTCATGAGCAAGAAACCAAATCCTTCTGGTAGTTCCTTTATCAAAGTTTAATTGCCACTACAGAAGCAATTTGGGAGGCATGCTTTCCAAAATCCAGCAGGTACAAGCAGCTTAGCCAGTCACAGTCAGTTTATGCCCAATGACTACCTGATGCTACTCAGAAGCTACAGTTTTGGGGATTTCTGCATTACTCATCCAGTTAGCGCAACAAGATGAGGTCTTACAGTCTTCCTATCAACTACTGCTTAACACAAAAAGCTCAACTAAAAGGGAAGTGGAACAGAGCAATCTTTGGAAGAGAAATAACACAAATGTTGTTTACCTCTTTCATTTTCAGAACAGATGTGGAGCACTCGGAATTAATGGGTGTCTAAACTGAAGCACACCTGTGCAGTGACGGCAGGAGAGAATCATGAGACAGCCCCAGAATTTGTTCAGTACTTCTGAGCTAAATTTTCTTCTCCACTTTAAAAAGTCATAAATGAGCATCTTTAGAAAGTCAGAGAGAGAATCTATCAACTTCTCCAGCTAAAAGAATTGCAAGCTGTCTAACCTGATAGCAAGGATACCACCCCCACCCCCAAAAAACAGCAGCAACGCACCAGAAAAATTTAACTTCTAAAGCTTCGTTTCTGCTCTTTCCTAGGGCTACACAGTTCGGCGTGGTGATTTCCAGGACCCCTCCTTTTCCAGGCAGAGCCAGCCAGGTCCCCTGACATTGGTCCTGGGTGGCATGCCGAGCAGACATGCGCCGGGGTGGGAAACATTGAACTTCATCCTTAAAAAGTATCAAAAGGCGACTTCATTAAACCTAAAGATTTTTTGCAGTGAGGTAACAGCATATAGTGTATTGCAAGGAGATATGAGAAAGGGCAGATTTTTCTTATCTTTTGTTATTGGAATTGACCCTCAGGGTCCTTAGGCCTCGGTGAGAGCTTAAGCAAGCTTAGATCAAGGAAGGATTTTGAAATTGAATTTATTCAGATTAGCAAAACCTTCCATGAGAGGATTTACTCTGAACAAGCTGTTGCCAACTCAGAGCTTAGAAAGCCCACCACATTTTGCTGAATTACAATCAACTTTTCTTTTTTTTTTTTTTTTTTTCTTTAAACAAGGCTGGCATCATTAAAATGTTTGCAATCAGTGTTCACACAGTATCAAAGATTCCCTGCCAAATGTTTGTTTAATAGATACTTTCCTTAGTTGTTCAGATCATTTTCATTCAGATAACGTTTCAGGGTCTTAGGAAAAAAATTTGCAAATCATGATTCTTGCGAGTAAAGAGAGAAGTACAAGAGGGGGAATACAGTTGTAGCGATGCAAAAGTGCAGTGTTAAAATGAAAGCCACCTCTCAGGCACTACTTCATTTTATAATAATAATAAAGCAGATGTAGACCTCAAAAAAAAAGACAAAAAAAAAACTTTTACTCTGGCACTTCAGAGACATAAATACTCAAATACATGAACGAGTCAGATACATGTTCTCATTCATGTACTGCAGGTCAGTAGCTCACACAGAGCTCTCAGTCACAATGATTTTAACCCAGGGAGCAGTTTTACAAGCGACCTCCAAACCACATTTGCACCACTCTGCATTTTGCCATCCCCTCCAGTTCCCAGCTCCAGGACACAAGCTGTGAGCTTGAAATCCTCTCTCTGCGTGCACAGGGAACTCGGGCAGAGGAGGGAGATGAGGCTGGGGGCGACTCGCTCGGACACCAGCTCTTGGTTGACTTCTGCCGCGTGGGCAGAAAAGCCTCTGAAGCAGCAGGGTTTCCTCCCCTGGGATTCGGGGGGCAGCACAAGTGCAGCTCAGCCCCCTCCCAGCCCAGCCCCGGGACCCAAGCACCCCCCAGCCCCACGCATTTGTGCCTCTCCCGCAGCAGAGACCTGGACGAGGAACCAGAGCCCGGCTGCTCCCAGGGGACACAGATGCAGGGAGCGGGGATCTCTGTGTCCAGCACCCACTTTCGGGCCTCAGCCAGTTGTCAAGCTCTAACAGTTAAAACTGACTTGTCCAAATTGTGTACAACCAGGGCTAAAGGGGAAATGCTGCTTTTTAATCAGAGTAACAACCAGACCAGTACTAAATTGTTTGCTGCTAACCCTTAGCTCCCATATCTTACAATTTCTACCCCTTAATTTGAACCTTAGAAGTATAGCCTTCAATTCTAGTAATAAAAATCTAACAATGAAAAGCTAAAAATGGATCAACACACTAAAATGAGATCCTAATATATGATGACGTAGTGCAAGGGATCACATCGCAACACTCACCAAGTAAGGAGCTTTTATGTATGCTGAATCCATGCAGTAATTATTTCACACAGGCTTAATTTCCTGAAAATATCTGTTTTTCTTTGCATTTATCTGTGCTTTTTTTTCCCCCTTCCACTAATCCTATTTTCTTCAACTCAGATCTCTGTTTTATTTGCAAAAAGAAGAGTGAAAATTAAACTTCGAACCTGTATCTTTGTCACTGCAGAAGATTCTGTACAGCATTTATCCCAAGGAATCTCTCAATTTTGAAAATCTAGCAAAAATAATTTCATAAATCCTTCCCAGAAAAGTCCTTTGATTTCATTCTGTAATGTTGTTATTTTTCATTTTCTGCTATACCTTTGAAGAGCTGTTTTAACTGAAACAATTTTCAGTCTGGAGAATGGCTTAATATTTCTTTTATATAGAAAAAAAGTCATGAAAGATTTTGTGGGAAAATCTATTTTGTGAGAGACATATACATATCAACAAATGTTTCTATATATACACAAGACTTCAAATAATTCTTTTTTTTAACTTCAATTTTATTCAGTCATGTTTTTCCTTTCACCTTTTTTCTTGTTTTAATCAAATTTTGCTCCTTCAAAATGAAAGAATTAACTGCAAGTTTTCTGAAGTGAGTACTAAATATATGAATAATATATTTTTAAATCTAAGAGTTAAGAGAAAACACTACAGGAGTCTTAGAAGTCAATTCTTCTGCACAACTCCCATATAACTAGCCTGATAAAGACATCTGTGAAGTAGAAGAGTTAATACGATCAGGTCTCAGCCTCTGCACCCCTAGTGTCCGGCACACTCGTGTTGCAAAAGAACTTTCCTCCTGAATTAAAAGCAAGGAAAAGCTCAGTAAAACAGCATGCATCTTCTTTGCATTACCGAATAAACTGTATTTTTAAAAATGAACAAAACTGTATTTTTCCCACAGAGAAACAGGGTATTTTTCCACCAAAGAGACCATACATTTTGGACTAGCAGCGATATTTGAAAGAAATTATCTTCTCTGTCGCATGACGTGTGCTGTATCTGCTGAAGGTACACAGGATTCCCCTTTACCCTCTGCCAAAGTGTGCACATGCATATGTTATCACGGCCAGGTTCGGTAGCTATTGCAAATTCTCATTTTGTATCCTCGCCTAGCTCTAAGTCCATTGTATATGGTATTAGGCCTGTTTCTTGTAAGAAAGATTACTGTTGTATGTATATTATTTTAAATGGTCTTTTTGTGACCTTGGTCTGTACCCTGAAACAAGTGAAACAGTTTTTTGCCTTTTTTTTCCTCCTGATGGGCATACTATGAGTGGGTGGAAAAAAAAAATCATTACACATGCGGTGCACCAAGGCACACAGGCTTCCTTGTGACCGTATTTAAAGAAACGGGCACAAAGAAATAGTCATTGCAGCTACAATAGGGCAAATCTAGTATGCATTTCCAAGGAATCACATTTTGGGGAGAATTACAGAATAATTACACATATGCTTAGATCACGAGCGTTCAATGAAGCGGACAATATTTTGAGGATTTAAGATGTTGGTGTTGTGGTCGTCTCTAAGAAACCAGGATAATTCAGACATTCAAATGCAAAAATGCACCATTTGGAGAGTGTAATGCGGTCTGTTCTGGTCAGTGTTACAAATTCGGAAAGGATTCCCTGGCTGCAGACATTAGCCACTTAATACTTAAATCTGTTTCCAAATGTAAAGCATACAACAAAAGTGTTTTGCATTAATGAAATGTATCCTAACACTAGCGCAGTGACACATTTCATTAATGCGTCACATTACTGATGTAAAATATAATTACAACAGATATGCCTGTCTTAGGGCTTGATAAGACCCACGGATGAAATATTGTTTGACTAATTGCGCAGTAAACCTCCATCTCAGTCCTGTCATTTTCTCGCCGTAGGCTGAGCTAATTTCATGCCACCATACGCAATCGAACGTCTCAGCCTTCCTTACAGCTATGGTTACAGATGGCTCAGTCAGGTTGATTTGATTTCTGCTAGTACAACAAGCATAGCAGGCTGCTATCATTGTCAGTTGCTAATGAATTGTTAGGAAGCATGAGCAGATGAGTACAAATATGTTTTGTTTTTCTCCTAAGTGGGCAGCATAAACCATTGCCACTCACACTGGCTGTACTTGGTTAGCACATAGAGATGCTACCACGTATAAATTTAAGCAACTTCGCATCATTTTAACCTCTCAGAGAAGCTAAACCACTGTTATGTGGCTAACATGAATTATATTTCGGGGTAAATGAAATACCAAGACACTATTTAGACTGCAGTAGAGAGCCAGAACCTAGCTATATTTCTACCTAACTTCTTCTATCTTAGAGTATATTTCAATACTGTTTAAAACATGAGGCAGGTTTTGCTTCTCTGCATCTGCTCTCATTATAATAGAGAGCAAAAGAATAGCATCATCAGTATGCAAACTATTATTATAGCATTACTCATTCAACCCAGGGTATTCTACAGTGATCACTGGAAGAATAAACGTATTATTATAGCATCTACAACGTAGTACAGCCTTAACAGATAAATACTGCAAACTCTTACTCACATGAGCATGCTGTAGTAGTTACTAGGGTTCCTGGTATGATGGGAATCTGCTTTGAAAATTATATAGTCTGACAGACTGTTTATAATTGTTGATTCTGTAGACATTTACTTCTGGAAAGTCTTTACACAAGACCCGTTGACGCCAAGGACAGCCATCAGAACGGGGCACAGCATGCTCAGTGCTGAAAGCAGAGGGACAACTTTCCACAGCAAGCGCTGCAGTCGGTCTTCACTGTTTTGGAGCCAGCTTTAAGTTGGCTCGGGGTTTGAAAGCAGAATTGCCGCAAAATGCAGTGTAAGCAGAATAGTTAGCATCCGTTCAGAGCCCGCTGTCCAGACAATACAATGGATTCGATACAATTCCTCTGGTTCTTCTCCCTTCCCCCCAATCACCAGACCAACATAAAATCGTGTCTTTTCAAAACAATTAGAACAGATCCTTTTGTTTGTATTATGGTTTGATTAACCTCCTTCATCCCCTTGGATTGCAGGCCGTAGCCTTTTTCCGTAGCATTGAGTTTCAGAATTTTTGTTGAAAACCCATCTAGTTTCATCAACGGAAGTAAATTAAACTTAGACTATTTACAGACTATAGAAAAACCTACTACCAAAACTGTCCCATACACAAAGTCACAGGATTTGGAACCTAACGAGTCTGATCGCAATCTCCATTTCTGATCAACTTAGATTTGAGGGTTTAAATACTTTTAAACGGACTTTTTATATCCGAATGTTTCCTGAGAGAAGGAAAGGAATGAATAGATATCACATACATACTTTATAAAAACAAAAAAACAAACACTGCTGATGCAATTCTGCCGATCAGGAGATAAAGAACTGCCCAGGTCGCTTTACAACAGCAAGCCATCTTCCTTGCACTTTTCATGTGCTGGATTTTTATGAAGTACGGAGATAAAATCCAAAATGAAAGAAGGAAACAAAGATCATCGGCGAGGAAACTGATAATCAGCAACCTTCTCTATGCAACAGAATATGGAATTGTCAGCAGGTCAATACTCTAAATCCTGTTCTTATTTCAAACTGTTGAAATAAGGAATAATTATAAACAAGAGCAAAAAAATAAAAATCAGCAGCATACAAACCAGCAAGTTCATATGAGTTATGAAATTCAAGGGACACAAAATAAAAGTGCACGAATAATACACTGAAGGGTAAGCACATCACCTGATGCTTTAGCTGCAGAAATTGTACATGCTCTTGAAAATAATGAACTAACATATCACCATAAGAGAACATACAGAAAAACAAGGTATATTATGATTCAGTCCTCGCTACAGAAAAAGAAGAAATGGAAGGGAAGATAATAAAGAAAATATAAAACTCCGACAGAGTAAGCTTCACAGTTGAAAGGAAAAAAGATTCAAAATGCAGTTACATCTTTTGTACATGAGAATATAAATTAAGCAGAATTCAGTCCACAAAGATTTAGATTAAAAGGGCTTCTGCATTGAACACAGGAAGCAGAACACGTACTTTCCCTAGTAAGGAGTGATTTGCCAGTGCTGTGCCTCCCCACCGATCAGAACATGCCAAAGATCTGACTGATATGGCTTCCTAATGGATGGAACTTGTTTTCCCAGAGAGTTTCCATTTTTCTCTCTAAATGTAAAAATCCAACATCTCTCAGCGGATACATTTTTGGCTTGGTTGCATTTTGCTGGCAGCTCCTCTTCAAGTGGATGCTGATTTTGAACATGATTCTCTTGCTTAAATCTATGTCTCAGCTTGTGCAGCAAACACAGTGCTTACTAACCATAAGCTGTCAGAGGATCATAAGTCAATTACTTAAAAAAAAAAAAAAATAATCCTTCAATATCCTTGTAGTTGTGTGGCATTATCATCCGACACAGTAAAACTGCATTTTTATACTTTACTACATTGCAATGACTTTTAAGCAGCACCTTGCATACTTTTTATAGATACTACCAAAGAGCTAAGAAAGATTAATGAAATCTTAATTACTGGAAAACTGTGCTGTTAGGGGAGATGTAAGGTGTTTTGTTTGTTTGTTTTAATGCATGTCTTATCGATCCAAGTCTATCCCATTTTAGAAGCGATGGCACTTTTTGTTGCCTCCGGTTCACTGTCTTTGTGAAGAGTTGTATCGTCTTAGCCTGGTTGCACGTCATCTCATTTCTATGGCCCAAAGCAGCTGAGCCACAAGGAGCATCAGGGGACCAGCTTTGGGTTGCATGCCATCCACGCCAGCCAGCACCACCACACGTGGCACCCTTATTTCATTCTCAAAGGCTGCCAACACAACCTCCCCAAGCACTAAGGATACTTCATACTTGTATCAAAGCTGGTTGATGATAAAAAAAAAAAACAAAAAACATGGCTATACAGCAAACGTTGCCAATGCATTTACAGAAACGTTCCCACTTGTTGCTCTTAGACACCTTCCGTTTCATCCCTTAAGTCCAATAAAAGCAATTACACGCAAACATACAGGACAATGCTAAGTCCGGTCATGTTAGCCAAAAAGGAAATTACAATCATTTAAAACTAAAGAGAGAGTACACAGAGAGGTACCTGCATACCTGAGAAGCAAAAGATGGAAACAGCTAGTGGAGGTGTATACAGCCATCTGTCAGTTTGCTCCTCTTAGCATGCCCAATGGTATTTGGAGATATTATTATTATTAAAGCACAGGAGTAGCTGTCCAGGCAGTTTATGTTTTCCATTAGCATATTTACAGTGTGCTGAAATACTACTGAAAAAGAGGAAACAGCATATGAATCAAGGCCTGGCTGTCAGACTAGAGCAACGAATATGGGAATCTGATTTAATTTCATTTTCATGGAGAGTGAAACCACTATGTAATTTGGTAGCTCAAGTCTTCCCTTAGGAGGCATCTGTTAGGCCCTGCAATGTTTTTGCTTATTCCAGCTTCATGCTTTAGTAACTGCTGACTTGAGTGAAGTTACTCCTGATGTACATCAGCGTAGCTGGATAGACTGCCAACTCCATTAGTTCCACTCTCAATTGAAAGCACTCCATGGGAAGAAATACGTGGCTATCTACCAGCAAACGAAACAGCAGTCTATCTCATACTTGCTGGGCCCACGTTGTTGCCTCAGAAAAGCCAGATGTCATTTCTTCCTCTCCTACTCCAACAAGTCCATCCTTTTGAGCAACAGCAAAATAATTTCACAGTTCAACCTCAATCTCACTAACTACATAAAGTTTCTGCTTGGGACGCTCAACACTCCCACGTGTTTGTTGCTCAGCCCATTAAGTTGATGGGATAGTGCAAGTAGGGACACTTGTGCAGCAACTGCAGCATCAACCGGAACTTGAAAACAGTCATCGCATCTACAGACTCCCCCACCTAAATCTGTCTCATAACTGAAAAACACATCAACCACAAACAATGTAACACCAAACAGTATTTAGCAAAGAAAAGATGCAACACATTCTTAAAAGGATTTACTAATTCAGCTCAGACATCCTTTGACGCAAGTCCAGTGGCTTAGGAAAGCAACTTTACATTATTGCATCCCCACTGGCAACTGAGGCTCCGTAGGCTGTACTCTGCCTTCCATATTCTCCGAATAAATAGACAGGAAGAGCTCCATGCCTGGCTCCGTTTGCTCAGCCTGTGAGGACATCTATTTCATTAAGTACAAGTGCAAAGGTAACAACTCCCAGCACAGAGACATACAGAAGTACAATAACAAAAGCGATCAAATCTTCAGCAGCTCCACATTAGAGATCAGCAAAGAAGAAAATGGGCAAGTTTGGTTATAACAAGTTACAAGTTATCTGAGGTCCCTCAGAAACATCCCCTTCCTTAGTCCAACTTCAGGTCATAGACACATCTACCATGTGCAAGAAATCAACATTTCAAACTTAAGGATGCCATATCCATCCTGACCTGCCAGTCTGTTTGTTAGGATTGCTTTTGCAAACAGCCCAGTTAATGTACTGGGAAAAAAATGTAACCTAGAATTATTTGGAATTATACCCCCACCTAGTACCAACCAACACAGCACTGCATTCATTCGAAATGGCTCATGGGCTAGCCCAGGAAATATTTACATGCTTTCCAAATACACCAAGGTTTAAATGTTAAATTCAGTTTAGATTTAATTCCATTAATACCCTGAAATCTAATAAACTGCCCCTCAGATGCCAAGCAATAAACAGTTAGAACAGAAGAAAACTGCATGAGTTCTTGTTTGTTGTAAATATCCAACTAATAAACAAACAATACAAATTTCCCCACAAGAAAATCTTGCTGTTGAACAAAGGACACTGCGGCGCTCCACAATTTGGCTGGCTTTTCACGCTTTCCCTATTCTTCTAGTGAAAACTTAAGCCATGAAATTTCTTTTTTGTTAACGCAAAGACATGGTAATGTCAAGCATTCATGACCATAAGCATGGAAAATTGATGAAATTACAGTGTGTTCAGGAAAATAATACGGTGATGAGAGAAAGAATCTTTGCTTGTATCTGCGTCCTGGTGGCAGCTTTTTGAACAGGTGAACATTTTTTCCTCCCTCTGTGCAAAACATCTCTTTGCATGAATACATCAAATGGCTGCCCATGGAGAAAGGTCAAAGGGAAATAGTCACACAAATAATTAAGATATGAAGAGACCCTGGATTAAGTTCATTAATGCTTTCCACTGTCCCATTTGGTTGAGATGCACCTTTAAACATGACACAAGACAGCCCGTACAGAGTTCTACAAACATGGAAGACAACGGCCGTTGCCCTCCTCTCTAAATCCAACGTCAATGCCTGAAATGTGCAATACGTAGTTTAAAGGCAAGTCTTGGAGTTGTGTGAGTTTAGGGAAGAAACCCACTTCAGTGCACGGGGTGGCCTAGCTGGCCCTCCTGAAGGCTGCTGGGGAGGTTCATGTGAGGCCGCCGCCACACACAGCTCAAAAAACAAACAAACAAACAAAAAAAAACAGGAAAGACCAAGTACAGGTAGAAGGGTAACCCTCTTCCCAAGTTCCCCAGGACCTAGCAGGGAGCCTTCTGACCCACATTGCCCACAGCCTGAGAGCTCCTGGAAGATCCCAACTTTGGTCCCTCAGCTGCAGTGGGGAACATCACACACATTGCTCCCACCTAGTGGCCAGGTGAATAAATAAATAAATAAATAAATAAATACACAAAGCCAAAGGTGAACATGACCTTAGCAGTTCTTAAAGAATCAAAAATTACTTGAAGAGCTCAGCTGGCATTGTTCTCAGTAAATTAAGAATACCATAGGTAAAGTGGAAAGTTAAAATTAAAAGTCAAGTACTGGGGAGGAAAAAAAAAGAAAAAGAATAAGAACCAAAACCATGATGACTGCCACCACAACATCCTTCAGGTACTTAATAGACACAAATCACAAGTGTCAGAATCAGCCCAGACTCACATAAGGTTTTTTTTGTAAGAAAAGTTGCTGGTCTTTGGCTTGTCCGTCACTTACAGCTGTGCAGCAGCCACAGCACCACCATCCTCTGCAACCGTACCACAGGCACAACGCCTGCAGCCCCAGAGAAGCTCTTCTGCCCCACGGCAGCTCCATGGGAAGCAAGCCCAGCTCCAGGAGCCTAACGTCTGGTGGTGGTGGCGGTAGAGTCACACTGAAATATGAGTTGCTTGACATTTAATCTCTGTGTAAACCAAGACAGGTACACACTGATGATCTGTAGCACTCTGTTGTAAACAGAAATATTACCCCTTTGAGAATGAGATTTCTTTGCTCGAGAGATTTCTCTTTGTCAAACTGATTCCTGACTCACACACACAGGATCTTCTCCTCTAAGGGCACCCAGGAAAAATCTGTTCTCTCGTTTTCTTTCTCAAATTATTCCTTTCATTAAGGGCACAGCCTGTTTCTAAAGAAACAGCTCCAAGGAACCAGAACGTTTTTGCTGGAAATGTAAAAGCAATCAGGTATTAACACAACTTCCAAACCGTCCTCTAAATCCAATTTATCAACTATTCCTTTGAAATTATGACAATAGTTTTTTAGTTGCTTAATTACAATTTTTTTTTTTTTAATCTTACATGCATTTTAAGCTTTCAGATCGTCTAGATATGCCTCTCTTTTTCCAGGTAGACAGACCACACTGTTACCTTTTATGCATCCTATCCACATAGTATATGTTTGAATATTCAGGCAGGAGCAGCACAGTAAGGGAGGTCTCTCCCAGATGCTAAAAAGCTCAGCTGCAGCTAACGAAAGCACAGTCAAATGCAAACCCACCACTGCCTGGCTTGTCCGTGGGGCTTTATAGCAAGTCCTCCCGTCGCTGGTTTTCAAGACCATATTCACTGACGTCAAAGTAAACGCACAGCTACCAGCTCCCTCCTGCAGGCTACCACAACCCCAGGATTCGGTTCTGTTGCAGCACCTCATTTGCCCCAGGCATGCTCCCTGCTCAGCCTGCAGGCACAGGCCCCGCACGACAGCTCCTGTCCAGGCATCTGTCAGCTCTCCGGGGTCAGCCCCCTGGGTGAGACGCATCCTGAGGTTTCCTCGCTGGGGATGTTTTTCTGCACTTCCTAGCCAAGCAAGCATACATAGAGGGCTTATTTTCTGGCAGCTGCCACCGTACTACCGCTCTTGAAATCACAGAAGAGTTTTAGCTCACTTTTTAATTTCTAGGATGTTAAAGGTCACCTCTCAGTGCTTTTTTCCCCAGGTCTGAGGACCAGGGCTAATTTTTAAAGCCGGGAATCATATAGATTTAGACGGCTCCAGAAGCAGACGCGCGTTACATCTCGAGATCTACCATAACGCTGTGAGATGCAGCAGCACCTCTCCAGATCCCAAAGGCCATCCTCTTTCACAGACAAGTGAAACATTGCCACGTAGGGCAGCAGAGAGCAGCCTCCTGCAGGCGCTCACATCTGGGGACTCCCCAGAGCACCCGGCAGCTGCCAGGCAGGCAGGACTCACGTCCTGACCTCCCAGCACCCAAGCCTAAGTCGAGCCGGTTCGCCCAACGCCGCAGGCATCCCAAATCGTGTTTGCACCTCTGGGACTCGCCCGGCAGCCCTGCTTTGCTGTGCTCGTGCCCATGTTGCCCTCTTGTGGCTGTCCGGGCGAGGAAGCAGGACCTCCCGCAGCCCGGCCGGCACTGAGCTGCGATTAGGAGCGTCTCGCTGGGGGTTTTACACCGCTGGTTTATCCCAAAGCTCGACCCGTTATACCCAGCCGCGGCTGCTGCCGCTCGCGCACACTTGGGCGCGCTCTGCTGGGTTCTTCCACTGCTGCGGCTCCGCTCAAGCAGCTGGAGGTTTCTGCTGCTGCACGTAAGTTCTCCAGAGACGAGCCTTAACCTCCCAGTGATTAAGGGAGAAACGGGTGGGTAAACTCTGATAAGCAAACGGCATTATAAGGAGGAGCAGCATTAGACACAAGCGCTATCTACCTTACGATCTGAGAATAGATGGAAAATATTTTTCTCCTGACAGCTTCTAGAGCAGATGCTGTTACGCTTCTCTCTGTACTCAAAGAAAAATTAGACACTGTTCACAACTGAGCACACAATCCTCCTGTGCTGACTCTTGCCAAGAAAAACGTACACAAAAAGCAGGTATCAAACTGCATTAATTTATCCCCACGCAAAGCTAATGCATTACAAAGACAACCTTCATGTGGTTGCTAAAGTAGTATTACAGCCTCTACATATTAAGCCATTAGGTGGACATTTTCTATATTTTTATTCTACCACTACTTAAAACTTGAAACATGTGGAAAGTTTACTGGAAGGGTTTCCATTTCAGACTCCCCTTTTCAACTTTTCTCTCTGTAGAATTCTTCATTTCTCAGCTCTTAAACCTCTGTCAGCGCATGAGAAGGCACACAGCAGATGCCTAGGGACAGAAATCTGGATGAAGCCTCTTTGGTCTAGCAGGAAGGAAGAGGAATTAGAAAAAGAAAGTGCCTCAGTTCTCTCCAGCTTGTTTCAAAAGCAGTTTACAAATACGTGTGTGGGAAATGAATCTCATTAACTGGCAGGCCACGACATGCTCAAATGTTCAGGATCACAAGTCCATGGCTTTATCCAAACTTGCTGGGAGATGAAAGAACTTTTAACAACTCTTCCTTGGAAAACATGCTTTCCTTTTTGATACTGTGCCATTATTCTGTGAGCCAATGGATGCTTTTCTTTGTGGATTACTAAATAAAAACTGAATTAAGACTACCAAGTGCGACAAGGTAATGCAGCTGGAGGAGGACCAAGTTGCAGAACCAAGGGTCACCAGCAGCAAGAAAGCAACCATAAATCTAAGCACGGAGTGCCTTGGCAAGCCCTTGTTGGTTCACGATGATAACCTTACCATAATAAATCATTCATAGCAGATGTATGGTCTTTCCACTCTTCTTAAGCATGAGAAGAAAATTGTTGAGTTGAGAGCGAGCATGTGGATGTCTTTAATATCACACAGCACAATCATCATCACAGAAAATTGTTTTCTCCACCCCTGCCAAAACATATGAAATTTGATATAGTAATCTGAAGCAATCGCTGGTGGAAACACACAGGAGCATCCATAAAAAGTACAGGCCAGTTCCTAAACAACACATATTATTGACAGGCACTGGAAGCAGGGTTTTGTTTCAGGAGCCAAATCCTCCCCACAAGAGGAAGCATTCCTTTCTTACACGTTCTGGCAAAAATCATCGTGCTTAACACCACTGCAAAACTTGGCAGGTTTGGTAGATTCGCGAGCTCCGAGAACCACCTTGCACTTTTTTGTCCCTCTAGTGGTAGCTTTCTCAGTAAAGTCCTCTGTAGCTGAGAGTGCTTTGTAACATTTGCTTTCAGTTTGATTTAAAGCTGTCCTCAAAAAAAAAAAAACAATTTAAAGTATGTTATGAACAACCCCCAGAATACAGTAGTCTCTCCCAGCAGCTCTGCAGCACTTCAGCTGAACTATAGCAAAAACAATTTGTCACAGCAACAGCTGAAACAAGACGTGTCAGTGAGATGAATGTCTTGTTCACCCACGCTGCCATGCTGATCGGGACTGGAGGGGAAAAAAATAAATAAATCAGTCCATTTCCAGCATGTGTTAGGCGAGAAGTAATACAAGTAATTTAACTTCAGTGGAGGTGGATAAATGTCTACCTCATCAGGTTTCTTAGAGTAATCCCTGGCTAAGTAGAGCATAAAACTCCTGATCCAAGACAAGTATATTCATTCATATTCTCAGGACCATTAAATAACATTTAGGCAAGCATTATCCAAAAATCCAGTCTCCATTAGTGGCGGCTCCCTCTTTGTAACATAAATGTTTAGAGAAACCCGGACTCTCCAAAGGGCTCACTGAGTAGATTTTTGGGTACTATGTTTATTTCCTTGCAGTTTAATATCTATTTTAATAGATACTAAGTACTAGCTCTACATCGTTTCACAAACTCATCTTGGGTCTCAATAGCCAAATTAGGCTGTTCTCCTCCTGCACATTATGCTAAGTAGCAGGCTCTGAAGTCAAAATTTCACCCGTCATCCAAGAGTGACTACGCTTCTGCAAAAGCAGAAGGGGATAGCTTTTACCTCATAGAAATTAACAGATACCTGTATTTGCCTCCAAGCATTAGATAAAACCAGAAACAGCTCAATTCCCACAGCTTTTGGCTCCGTTCACTCAAAATGCACTCACTGAATTCCAGAAAAATGGTTTTGGACCAATACCAAACATCTTGTGGCCAAATGTGAGCGAAAGCATGTTTCGCTTGGTTTTAAGTTGCATTTTGAAACATTTGGTCTGGTTCTGCACTCTTTACATTTTCTATTTAGATTTCCTGTTCGCTCTCCCCTAGAGCTAGCCTTTTCTAAGAGTACGCTGATAAGTTTCCTACTTGGGTACTTTCCACTTCCTCATCTTACTCTTTCCCTTGGTCCATCTATGTTCCTGCCCAACACAAAGCTAAGCTTTGTTCAAGGCAACACCCTGGACCAAGTTTCAAATCATGGGCAATTTGGACTTGGCTGATGTGGAAAAGTGGGTGAGGTGCATGGTTTGGCTGAGTGGAGAGCAAACAAGGTAGGCACGTCCCACACGGCCTCTCATGACGACAAGGCGGAACTTGTGGTCCTCACCATCCGGCTTATCCTTGGCTCTGCGGTGCCGGACAAACCTGTGGTTTGCCTCAGGCAAAGGAAGAGAACCAGCTCCTGTTGCAACCACTTCCAACTGGTTATTACTTCTCAATTAATTAATTCACTGGGATCCTTTTCACCCTCCTTCACCTACCTTGTGCCTTTTTCTCCTTCCCTTTGCTTTTTCCTCTTATGAGTCTCAAACATTCTCAAACATTCCAAACAGGAAAAAAAAATAAATTAATACCATCTTGGACAAGTCATTCATGCTTTATGCTAGTTCCTAGACCTAATCTATCCATCCATCCTATGTGTCTGCCCAAAGTTCACGTATTACAAAGCTTTTGTCCCATTTTTTCCTCTCAGCGCTACTATCAATATTAAATGCCACAGGTATCACAACTCTCTTCGGCTTTATTTTAGCATCTTAACCCCTCAACTGTGCGTGTCAGATTCAGGCGAGTAGGTAACGGGGGTGGCTGCCATAAACTTCATGTGCTTCTGTGTCGTATGCCTTGCAATACTGTAAAACAGTGCCAACACACACGTGAAAGTCTGCTCACAATTTGCCTTTTAGAACTCGAGGGGTAAGTTCGAGGTTTATGCAAAATCTCACACTTTCAGTCCAATCTTTTTGTGTTACTGCTATTTTCCTAACAAGCTTTGCTGGCAGCATTCATGCAGTAAGGCTCCCCTGATTTCCAGGGACTCTGCTGCAGTGGACACAGTGGGAGCGTGCTTCCCAGACAGTCTCAGTATCACAGACCTGGGGGAACTATGTCAGGATCAAAAAGGCATTTGCTTTAATTAGTGTGATTATTATTATTATTACTAAAGTCCAAGAACTCTCTAAAGCAAGGAAGGTTTCCTTGAGATTTTGAGCTTCGGCAGTATCCAAGATTCTTCCAGAGATATAATTGGCTTCATCAACATATGATGTTCATAACCATCCGCGGTGCATTTGACTAAAATAAAAAAATAGAAAATTCCAACTTTTTTGCCCTTTCTGCAAGAAATCGTTCCATTTTGACCACCTGATGGGCCCTTGGGGTTAATTAGAAAATCCCCATCAAGAGCTCAGAGGCCAATATCAGCTGTCAAAATCCCACATTCCCCTCTTTCACCTCTTTCAAGTGCAAAACAACCTGTGTCTGAAGATGTGCCGGAGAATAAAAGGGCACACCACAACCACTGTGGGCTCTGACTTAGACCTATTCATGGCCTCACTACTATGAATACAGCAAAATCTCAAATGAAAGTTTTAATCTCCCCACTGCATTCAATCCAAAGAGAAAAGGGCTTCCCTTTTAACAATTTCCCCCCTTAAATCTTTTGTGTTGCTATGCTCCTGAAAAAGCTGAGATTTTGCTCAGACCCAGCAAGGGCTTTTTGCCATAGAAAGCGCTGCACCTAAACCCTTTGTGCTGACACAAGAGTAAAGGTCCGCTCAGACCAAAAGTAACTAATGCATAAGGGCTTCAGAAGGTCTAAATACAAACTGAACAAGATCAGAGTTAAAAGTGCAGGCATCCGATCCCAGCCAGCTCCCTTCTCCCCATCCCAAAGGTGTACATCGAACGCTAAGATGAGCGGTGCAAAGCAAACATCCAAAAAGGACCAGATGCAACAATGCTGGAAGCTGGCAGCAGAAAAGCCCTGCTACGCCACATCCTCTGCATCTCCACCTCTCCGCGGACCAAACAAGGGATCTCTCTTGCATACAGGTGCACCCACACAAGTGCTATTGGAAATCACTGAAGCGTTGCTATCCCGGTGATCACCGCCTGTTTTTCTCTCTGTCCAAGCAGAAGTCACTTACAGTCCCACCGCTAATGGCTGAATTCAGCCATTTCCCTGAGCTTTAGGACTGAGGGAAAATGAATGAAGCCATTTCCCTGAGCTTTAGGACTGAGGGAAAATGGCACAGGCTGTGTTTTCGTTAACGTATTGCTACGCCATGTGCAGGCACACAACAGTATAAGTGCAGAAAGCCAGAAGAAGGAACTGAGGATGAAAACGTGCACAAAAAAGTATTTCAGATGTGCTACTCCACCTTTTGGGGTTTTGTGCATTTTGGTTTCTTTTGTTTTTGTTGTTGATGGTTTTGGCTATTTCGCTGCAAAACGCAGCTTTGATCTCCTCTTAGAGCTGCGCACTTCTTTCCAAGCACCCAAACCTCCAGAAGCACCATCCCTCATCACCACCTGTGCCCAGCCCATCTTTTCGAAAGCAAGGTGTGATTTTATATACTCATGACCTGGAGAGTGCTTCCCCACTCCCCAGGGCTGTGTTCTCTCCCCTTCAAGTGATTATTTTGGTGAGTTTTCTTTATTTTCCTCCTTGTGAGCAGTAACACCTACATTGTATGGGGAGAGACAGAGAGCATTCATAGCCCTCAGAAAGCCATTCACTTGAAGGCAGCTGGAGAGGCTAAGTGTTCGCCTTGCCCTCTTCACTCTTGGATGAGTTTTGTGCAAAGCTCGGGCTTGGAGCCCTTTCCCCCACAGATCCAAGCAATTAATGAGAGCGCGATGGAAAAAGGAAAGAAAATGTCTCAGTGTTTTGCCTGTCCGCGGTTTGTTCACTTTTTGTTTGCGAGGAAATTCTTCTGGTTGGGTCCCTGTCGGAGTAGAAAGACAGCCATCTTCCTTGGAAAGGAAAAAGGAAGCAATGTTTGTTTAATTAATATGTACTTGTGCTTTTTCTTTTATACAAGAGGGCAACTAAGTGTTTGGAAATAGCACCTCCTATTCACCCAGCAGCCACTGGGACCACTGCTCGCAGAGGGATCGTTAGCCAAATGAGACCTTACAAGGGCTTTAACTTCGTACTGCCCCACTTCTGACAGGCCAGTGGCTCGCATCTGTTCAGAGGATGTTTTTGACAAGCAGACAGAGTTCAAAAGGTCCTAACAGGCTCTTAACGACCTTTTTGCCCTGAGATTTGTGCGATACCGGCCAGGATCAAATTCCAAAGCGTCAGTATGGCCTGTTATGTCTTAAAGTCTATCGAGGAGGAAAAAAAAAAGAAGATTAAGAAAAAAGATTAACTAAACTCCCTCATGGCTTTACCCATCTTCATGTCTCCATTCTGTTTGATTTGCCGCTTAACGCAAAGCCATTCACTGTTCACTTACATTTTATCATCACTTCTTATTTCTTGTAGGTATGCACCAGATATTCCCCCGTGCCCCACAATATGTGGGCCACCTATCACTACAAGTTTTTAATGTTTACTTTAATAAACACATAATAAAGCAATGAACAGAGTGTGGTTTATTTCTGGCAAACCAAGCACTGGTTTATTTATCTACGATTAATTGGATTTACTGCATTGTCAGAGCTACCTTATCACATATTCTTCGGAAAATGCAAAAGTAGGGTAAGATCACTGTCACTAAAGTAAAATGAACACCGTGGGCAATTTTCATTCTCTGATTTAGCTTGAGAGATGCTGATTGAGTTAAGACACTGAACTAGCACAGCTCTAATTACTCTGTAAAGACCCCAGCACAACAGGATGATTTAATGCAAGTATTGATCACGTTGTAGTTGCATTCTACTGGTGGGCAAGGCAACGTGCTTTGTACTACATATAATCATTGCAAAATCATTTTACTAGAAAATTGGTCAACAGTAAATGTGGTTATGTTCTATATACTAGCAGACTGTTTCATCTTTCCTTTGCCTTTAATAACATAAAAATAAAATAACAATGAAATACATATTTTATAAAGTAAATATGAAAATTTACAAATGCTCATTTTATCATCTTATTTTGCATAGTAACAATAAAGCTCTTACCTATGTAATTCTAAAAATAACGGTAACAGAAGACAGCTGTGTCTACCTGATTTAGGAAGCCACACAGCCTTGGCCTGGTTAGCACTGGATGGGAACCAGAAGTACCCCTGCCATTCAAGAGGAACCATCAAGTGTTTAGAAAGAACCAAACCACAGAAATTAAATGAGTTAGAAAATTTCATTCACACCCATTGCACAGACAAATGGGGGGTAAAAAAAAAAAAAAAAAAAGGAGTCTGGAGGTCTCTATTAGATAATGGTTCACTGTGTCAGGTGCTGTATAAATAAACAGCAAATGGGAACTGCAGGAGTTTTTAAAAGATGAGTTAATTACACATGGTACTCTGAACTCTCTACCAACGCTAAAGGAGTAGCTGCTAATCAATTCACTTGTGCTTGGCAATGAACTATACCTGACAGACAAATCAGAGAGCCACAGACATCTTTTAGGCCAGGAAGGTAAGCGTATTTTGGCAAATAGTACGGTTTTCAGAGTATAGTTCAACAGACCATTCTCCAACTTCTAAAGGTGGTTTCCTTCCTCCCCACGTTATTTCTGTTGATGCAAATCCATATTTCTGTTCGCCTGAGCAAAAGCTACTGCTCTGATGTAATGCACCAAATTTGGTTTTGAAAAGTATCCTGTGAATATGATCTCTAATTAGTGGGACTTGATGCAATATAAACCAGTGCAGGACTTGGCCTTCTGCACTTCATCCTGGGACTAATCCTTACTCTTGCAAGTAACAGCAATTGATCCTGTGCCATACTGTCCGAGATGGGATTTAATAGACTGGTCATTCACTGCAGGAACTGGAATGTGGGAAAAATTACAATTTTTTTACGCATACTGCTGAAGTAATTGTTTTCAGGATCGTTCTGTCACCCACCGGTCTATGGAGTGTTTTCTTACCATGCCCATGCCAGTCATGGCCAAGCGCACTCCTATGAAACCAGAGTATTTTCTCAGCAGCTGAAGCCCACAGCTGAGTGTCAGACAGCATGGCCCCTGACATGCTGCTGGCATAGCAGAGGAGACTGCAATATTAAGATATTTGTCTTGAGGAAGGATAAATCACATCCCTCCAAAACAAGTGTATGCACAGCATTTGTCATGACCATCAGTCAGGGCTGATGGCTAACAGAGGTGGTGGGCACAATGCCCCCAGCATGGTGGCATGTCTTGAGCCTTTGTACACAGGAGGGAGAAAGCCCCTTCTGTTTCCTCTTTCATCATATCTTGAATAACTTATACGAACCAAGCAGAAAGCTTCTGTATTCAGTTTGGGGATGCAAGTTCAGCTTCTCCTTCCATCGTTCCTCTCTTCTAGGCCCTCCTGGACTTATCAGACAGCACTAAGAATCAGCAATCATCTTTAATAGTACCAGTACAGAAGTATTCCAAAAGGTCTAAGTTGCATACTGTGATCCTGTTTGTTTCCAGTTGCTGTCCTAGATCAGCAAGCTGCCAATTGTGTAACACAGATTCATTAACCTGAATATAGATATGAAAACATCTTTAGAGGCCTGCGTTTATTCGCAAGGTTTTTTAGATCTTGGTTTGACAATGAAGATGCTAACGAGTAGATTTGGAAGTTTTGATGGAGGCACAATTGTAATGGGTCACGACAGCTAAGTCAAAACCTATACCACCATATGTGTCATGGTTACCCTTGGAGGAAAAGTATAGTTTCAACATAGTTGGATTGACTGAGATATGCCCTACCAAAGGAGCCACAATGGCAAAAATTAAAATCTCCCTTACCCTATAGTAGGACTTAAACAGAGAATCATAGAAATCTCTTACATTAAGAGCAGACTTGTCATTCTGCCAAGAAACCAAACCAACCAAACCAAAAAACAAACAAACCAAAGAAATAGACACTTATGCCATGCCCACAGGATATATCTACCTGAACATTTCTACCTGATATAAATAGAGGATTTTGACCTCAGTGAAAGTCACATGCCCATATAGTTTTATTACAGATTTTGCACAACTACTCTTGACCCACAGAAACCCAGCATCAGTTAACTAACATACTATGAAATTTTGGTTCTGCAATAGTACTCCAAATATTGCTCCTTTAAGAATTTTTTTCTTCAGCTTTTGAGTATCATTCTGCATAGGATAAGGAGTTTCTTATGTGGGTTTGCGTCAAACCCAGATGTTTCAGAAGTCTGTGACCAGAAGTCAACAGAGAGGCCACAGTCCTCAGGAGATTATCCCATATAGCAGCAAATCCAGATCTGCATGTGAATTTCTGGTCATATGAGTGTACACACACACTGTAAGGAGAACAGCCCAGCTCCACAACACGACAGAAAAATTAGGCAGGGCCTCAGAGAAGGGAGCTGCAGACCTGCTTCCCTGATGCACCACGCCAGAGCTTCCCGGGGCAGGATCCCAGCCAGCTCACAAGCCGTGACCAGAGTTAGCTGATGCATAAATCTAACTTCTGAGCATCAAAATTACTGGAGAAAACAGCGTTCCTGGTTAATCGCAGTGGTGCAAAGCACTCGCATGCTACAAAGACACAAAGAGAGCTACATCTGTAGAATTTCCTTCAAAACCGAGGCACAGATTTGCCAATATATACTGGCCAGGATGGTAACACAGAGGTGCTGCTTATCAGAAGGTACAGCAAGGAGGACGATAGCACTTTTGGCAGATTTTCTTTTTGTCAGGGACAAGATAAAGACCCTGGGGAAATGTGGGCTAATGGCCAGAAAAGTTTTCATGCTTTTTCCTGAATTATCACATGATCTTCTTTCATAAATGAGTTTGATCAGCTATGGCTATTTTCCTGAAGGAAGGCAGAGAATATGTATGGCTACCAGAGCTATTCAAGAATCTGAAATGGGTATCATGGAACAGCTGCCCATCTGTCATAGAAGGTAAAAAGAAAAGAAGGAAAGCATTACTGTGTATTAGTACAACATGATTCAACCAAGAAGCCCATCATCCTCCTAGAATACAAATAATTATCTCTAACTAAGTAAACCATCTGTAACCAGACTGTGACTTCAGACACCTGTTCAGACAAAATTTAAAAATCCCTGTCCTGACCTCTTTGGCAGTGATGAGCACAACCCTTACAGCTTTCTAGTTTCTATACCCTTAAGTGGTGAAAGGTCCTTATCTATATTGTGCGTGCAGAACATTTTAGATAAGGTCATGCCACTCCCTCCCAGAAAGATCCTCCTTCAAATCGAGGCAATTTAGTGAAAACTCTAGAGCTGTCTGCGTCAGCCGTGGTGATGAGCGCAGCATAAAAAACGATGGAAGAGGACAAACAGTGAGCTACACTGATCGAGGGGATATCCGCCCATTTGCAAAATGTCTCGTGTTTCCCTGTGAACATTGCTGAGCAAGCCGATGCCCTTGCTCAGGAATGGCTTAATTTATATGCCCTCAGATTGAGGTCATATCAATATCATGCATAATCTCCAGCAGCCTTACAGACGCCTTAACCTGAGAACGTTCAAGCTCATTGAGAGCTATTCATACTTGGCAGATTGATATAGTAACTGACAATTCACTGCCATCCAAGTGTATCTGAGAACACAAAGCTCACATAAATATTGTTGAGCATATCCCATTGTTGGTTCTTTACTTCTGCCGTTCAACTTTCTACAGCTCTCTGTGGAAGATCATTTCTCTCTGTGTCATATATCTGATGTACCAGCAGACATGAAAAGCTCCTTGTTTCCTTTTTACCAGTAATGAACTGTGCTAGAAATGTCAAACACAGGTTTGTTCAACCCTGACCAACAACAATGTGAGACATAAGAGTACAGATGGACAGAGACCAAAGGGGAAGCCTGGCTACGAGCCTGTCTTGGTAAGTGGCACTGAAACAGTTTGCAAGGGTGTTACTACAGTTAAAAACCTCAGAAGGAAACACGAAAACCTGCCTGATACCTTTCTGTCTGCAGTTTCATAACCTGACCTGCCTGCTTACCCAACCTAAGTCCTTACCAAAGGCAACTGTGAGCAAACAGCAAGCATACAAACAGGAATTTCATGCAGATGGTATTCATGGCTTTGCAACTCAGAAATGCCCACCTGGCCCTCAGCTCTGGAATTATTACACTCATCCTAACATTCATAGAATCATAGAATACCCCGAGTTGGAAAGGACCCATAAGGAACATCAAGTCCAACTCCTGGCACCGCACAGGTCTGTCCAAAAGTTTAGACCATGTGACTAAGAGAACAGTCCAAACGCTTCTTAAATTCAGACAGGCTTGGTGCAGTGACTGCTTCCCTGGGGAGCCTGTTCCAGTGTGCAGCCACCCTCTCGGTGAAGAACCTCTTCCTGATGTCCAGCCTAAACCTCCCCTGCCTCAGCTTGACACCATTGCCGCGGGTCCTACCACTGGTGACTAAAGAAAATAGATCGGCGCCTGCACCTCCACTCCCCCTCACGAGGAAGTTGTAGACTGCGATGAGGTCTCCCCTCAGCCTCCTCTTCTCCAGGCTGAAGAGACCTCAAGCCGCTCCTCATACGTCTTTTACCCTCTAGGCCCTTCACCATCTTCGTCACCTTCCTCTGGACACTCTCCAACAGTTTTACATCCTTTTCGTACTGTGGTGCCCAGAACTGCACACAGTACTCGAGGTGAGGCCACACCTTTCTTTACACTCATGATGGATGAAGACACCTCTATATTAATTCTCTTAGATTTATAGCTGCTGTTAGTAACGTTAACCATACTTTCCTTTTGAATCTGAACAGTCTTGTATGGCAGTAAAAGGATTGCTTAACGTTGGCTGCCCATATTTTTCTTTTGGTGGCCTTTAGGTTCATTGTTTATCATTTTTAGAGAACTTTCATGCAGATAAAGGCCAGGAAAGATTATGACTGGTCTTAATGAAATTGAGTACTATGAAAACTGGGAAAAATTACTGGGAAAATTTACTGAGAAAGTTTAATACCAGCATGCCAATGCAAGTGGTAAAAAATGTTTTAAATACATTCACTTTCAGTGGGATTTGTGGAACAAAGGGAAAGATATAGGGATAAGAAAACAAAACTTCCCTTAACATGGAGAATGTTTCTTTTCCCAGCTGTGTAAAACGGCATCAGCATAAACTTCTCACTTCCCCTTGGCCTTTTTGATAACCTCACTCTCTGCAACAGTACTGAGATAGAAAGATGTGAAGAAAATAGCAAAGGATGAACAAAGTAGAAAAATCAATGTAAATGTCATCACTTTCAAACTTACCCTGGACCAAATACTTCCAACTGCTAAGTCAAGTTGGAGGAGGTCAGATGCACCCCATTCTAGCTTTGAAGAGGGATGTTTCCTTTTTGGTAAGCAGGGGCAAAAGGAGAGTGGTGGAAAGGATCCTGCTCAGCTGCCCAGCAGTCCAAAGCTGTCCCAGAACAAATGGTTCACTACCAAGGTGTTGCTTTCTCAGGTGTCAGGCATATTTTTGCTAGGGAACAGACCCACACTTGCAGAATCTATCTCAGGTGAAGCATGAACTGATGTAGTACCACTGAGAAAGAAACTTTCAGTTTCCTGACATTAGTTTATGGTGCCATAAAGATGAAACTGAAAAGAAGAATCAAATTTTTAATCACATACACACACACGCACATCCCTAGCTGGGCTGATTTCTTTTGTTCAATTATAAAACCCATTTATTTTATTTCCCTGATGACCTTCCTGCTGCATTGGTGAACAAAACTGGCTGACAAAGAGATCAAATGAACTTCCACCAGTGAAACCATAGACTCACATGGTGAAAGCACCTAGAGGAGCAGATCTACCTTCCAGCACCTGCAAGCAGCTAGACTGAGCTCAGCCTCTTTGTCTAACTGCGCTTTCTAAGCATCATTTGCAACATCAGTTGTACAGCCCAGACAGATAAGTTCATTGTATACACATGAAATAAGTTTGACAAATCAACAGTGCCCATCCTACCGTTCTTCTTAGTCACTCGTGGCCCACACAACCTTATTTCACGATTTTGATGTGAGAATAGAGAAAGAACATGATGCCTTTTTTTTTTTCTGCTGTACTCCCTTATCAGAAATTGCTGGAGGTAAGATCAGTTCATATCTAAACTGCAAAAACAACATAGCAAGCAACAAGGGTACAATGGAAAAAAAAAAAAGAAATATTCAAAGATAAGGTTTTCCTTTAAGCAGTAGACACAAGTAATTAAATATATTTCTGGCAATGTATGGGAACAAAAAAAAAAAAAAAAAAAGAGATCAATGTCCTGAGGAAGTCTGAAAAAGATTTCATGAAAACTATGAATACTCCTGCCAGACCTGCCTGATGGATGGAGTCAGAGAGGATCAGTGCAGTTAATCAGTTTACACCACTTGACTCTGTAGATAGGACCATGAAATGAACGAACCCAGGAGCCTTGGTGCCCTGCGCTGTCTTCTGTCCATTACATCTCTTGGTACCTTCACACAGTGGAAGGAAGAGAAGTAAAGACTTATACTTGTCTTAAATACTCTCTTAAATACTCATTTGAATGGGGACGTTACCCAGGTCAGTCAGACTAGCGCAGAGGCTACATTTCAGTTGCCTTCAACTTATCCTGGATTAAACAATCAGAACTACATCAATCATTTGGTGTAAGAGACATGCAGTAAATGGACTAGAGGGTTGTCAACAGACTAAGGGCTTCTGTTCAGAAAGCAGATGTCTTGGCTTTTTCTGAGTCTTGTTTTTTCTTCATAAATACCAGAGCAAGACAGCAGAGTCACTATTATCTCGTAACAACGTTCTGTTAATCAGGCATGGCATTTGCTTGTATGGCCCAACCTTCTGGAGATCCCAGGCATTCCCCTTCCACAAGAATTAGCCACAAAAATACTGCGGTGTGGCTGTTTTATGGCCATGACCACCGTCTTTCCTTTTTCAGTGGCAGTTTGTCAGACACTTTTGCCTAATTCCGAAACTCTGAAAAAAGACAGTGTTCAACTAAGGAGCAGCACATCCTTCCTAAATTGTTCTAAAAAGGCTGAAGATATTGTAGGAACATAACAATCAATGGCACGAGAGCCAGGTCAAAATAATTACACTAGAATCGTACTATTCATGGGCTATGCTAAAAATAATAATGGAAAAATAATAAAGGCAAAACAAAACTTGAAAGTTAGGAGCAGCAACCAAAGACGGTAAGGAATAAACGACGGCTGTGAAGTTGCACGCTCCGGCCTGAGCCCACCTCACGCCTTGCAGACAGCAGAAGCAGAAAGCTGCAGAGGGTGCAAGGCACATCCTCTATCCCGTGTCCGCGTTGGAATTCAGTAATTAATATTAAAAGAAATGACCAAACTCTGAGCACAACCATTTGTAGTCTGAAGTAGGGGCTTTTTCACTGCTGAGTCCACTCACGAAGGACCTACTTTGCCCAGACTCTCCCACCATTCACCAACACCACGCTGATATCTCTAGTCTTTGTGAATACTTTAAAACTCGAGCGAGCCCAAGTAGCAGCCCAACTTTTCCAGAAGTGCTGAACTGAGTCTAGAGAGCAGGGAACAAGTTATCACCAGCACATGTGTGCACCCCAATCCACTCTTACTGAATCTTAAAACTCCCACTGGAAGGCTGGCATTTTGCTCCATTAGGGCATTTTTTTTCCTCTCACTGGCAAAACATCTACCAGCTTCAAGGCAAGCAGAATGTGGGTCTTCTTTTTCAGCAAAAAAGCCCACTTTCTCTTCAAGACACACCACACTTATTATTTTTTTTCCTCCCCGCAGACCTCGCTTTTGTTAAATGTTGAAAATTATAAAGTATGCCGCTCTCCCAGCTTCTGAAAGCAGTGCCATTCACATGAAGTACCAAAACGTAACTGCAAACAGACCCCAGAATATAATTTTATTTTGGGACAGCGGCAGACCTCCGTGTGAACAAGTTCAGCCTTCACTTTTGCACATCAGGGTCTGGAAAAAAAATGGCTTCGGGAGCCCTATAGAGGTGCTTTTGCTTCTCTGACTTCTCACACACTATTCTTTCAAATGAATTTAAGGCTTTTCTTGTCCAAATCCCCGCAAAAGTAACCACACTGCAGTTTTTCTACTATTATGCAAATAGATTAATCAGCCAACGCTCCAGTGAGAATTAATTTATATTTGAATCAAATGAGGCCTAGAGCCTTTAGAGCCGAACCCCGGGCCAAGGCCTGGGCTAGGTAGCAACCTCATATTATTCATTTGACGAAATGTGAACTGACATAAATACCATGGCTCGCTTTCAATCCGATTACTCCGTTACCTCACATCAATGCTACCCCAGCCATCAGACTCTCGCGTCCCTCCTTTCACCAGCCCAGCGAACAACTGACAACTCCTCCCTGATAAACAAGCACCCACGCCGCCACCTCGGACCCCCACTCTTAACCCATCATCCCAGCTCAATGGCCCTTATTCGACAAGGTACTTTATTTTGTTTGTAGGAATCGGGGGCTAAACAGCCCAGAAATGCTGTTTTGCTGGGGGCTGCAATTCAAAGCTGCCCTTTCAGAGCTGCGGAGCACTCGAGGCGCTGACAATGAACACCCAAAAACATACAAGCATCATCTCTGCACATACGTACACGCATGCACACATTTAATTTAACAGGATCGCTGACATCTGTTATCTTTCACACTCTCCTTAGCCCTTAAGTAACACAATGTTTTGGGCTACTATGTCCAAAGGTCAACGTAAAGTGAACCCACACTTTACACAGCACCCTTATACTAAACTCATGTTGACAACCACTAAATTCTTTCTATTGCACGGCACAGGAACTTGTTTTTTAAAAAGATTTTTTTTTCTCCTTTAAAACTGTAAGCATTTAAAAAGCTTGGCTAAACAATCCACCAGGTGTGAGAAAAGCCTTTTCTGTGCAGGCAGCTCTGTGTCAGGAAACCTACACTTTGTAATTAGATTAGCAAGCAAGGGCTGAATAGCTCTGATCAAAACATCTCCCCCCACATATTGTTTATAGCGCATAACTGATAACTAAGCTTCTCTAGTCATGGTGAAAATCTACTTAAAAACGGGAGTCCTGCGCACTCTGGAATTTAAATGAAGAGGAAAATGAAACAAAGTGCACATTCTTAAAAAGCTATGCGTAATTACTTGGCCCTCTTACCTAAAGAAGGCATTATTTGAAAATATTTGCCATAAACAGCCCCTGTGATTTAACGGTAGCTCTTCAGGAAAGCGCTGCTTGGAACACGACTGACCGAGGGGGCTTGGGATGGGATTTCTGCCTTAGGCACATAGCTCCCAGTGAGCGGGCTGGGAGAGGAGAGGTGGGACAGCCACGCGGCACCCAGCGCCAGGGGACACCTAGGTCCCGAGCAGGAGAGGTGACAAGTGCCCGGCCAGGAGGATGACCTGAGGTTTTGCCACGTGCCCAGACAGCCTGGCTGTGTGCTGGAGTCAGCCTCCCAGCACAAATCCCAAGCTGGAAACATGTTGGCTTCATGGAGACACTAAGAGCCAGGTACAGCACGTTAGAGCAAGTCCTCCCTACCTGTTTGCTTAAGGGAAATGCCTACGTTCATGAAGACACAATGATAAATGTAAAATAAGCCAAGGCAAGGTTCTTCTTAAAGCTTTCAAACTCTGTTTTTCTTGGAAACAGAGAGATTGTGTCACAGTTTCATCCATCTGCTCTGAGTGCAAATGCCCCAGTTTTGAATTCTGATTTCCAGCCCCGTCTAGAGTCAGTCCCAGTTTGTACTCTGGGACCCGAAACCAGATGCAAGCCCTTGTATGAATCTATTTTTCCAAATAAAGATATTCAATTACCAGATCATTCCGCTCTGATCAGTACTTGTAAATCCCAGGATTAGTCCGTCCTTCTTGAGACAAAAATAGTAGGGATGAGCATCAGAATTGAGATTTAAAAACTGTCTTTGGCTGTAGGACACTGCAGAAATAGCAGAAGATAGCGTTTTGCAATGCTTATCCATGCCAGGACGATCCAACCCTACCAGATTTCCTTAGGTCAAATGTTAAAATCTACTAAATCTTACCCAGTACCCCTAAGGACCCTTCTGGAGGCACAGGATTTGATGCTTCCTAGCTTCTTCTTCTGTTTTTTAAAGAAATAGCGTGGAGAAGACAGACCAAATTCATGTCAGGATGAGAGCTGAAAACACGAATGCAACCACTAAAAGGTGATCTTTTGTACAACAGCTCCAATTTCTGCAGGCAGGACCAGAAACCTGAGAAAACCAGTTTCAAACTACGAAGACCCCATTCAAACATCCTGGCTGTCTAATTCTGAACTTCAGTTGTCTTTGGTGTTTCCCCTGCAGTATCCAAACTCTCCCAACAAAGTACTGAAAATAGACAAGCACATTCAAATTCGCTTCTAGGGCTTAACCCCACTGCCTTGAAATTAGCATGAGTTTTGCCCCTGACTTCAGCCCTGACAGAACGAGCAACACACTCAGGCCACAGCTACAGTAAAAAGGTTTTCTAAAATGTCCTTTACACATTTGCACTCTCCTCAGTCCAAGACATTTCCATTTGCTTTCAGTAAGCTGAAGACATAAATGGGGAACACACTTCACCAGGTATCTACCCAGTGTCAGGGCTGGTGAGAAAACAAAGGCAGCTTTTTTAGAAATACATAGAAAACAGATTTTCTACAAGGTAAGCTCCCCTCAGAAAGGTTCTGGTCTTTGCTATTTGCTATTCCAAGGAAGCCTTACAGGCGCAAGCGAGACCAGAACCTCATCAGCCCTTCCTGGGGCGAAAGTGGAAGAGCTCTTCATCACCGAACATGCTGAAGCCGAGCTGCCTGCGAAGCAAAGGTTTTCTCCACCCGAAGCAGCTCAAGTCAGTGAAAAGCATGCCAGAGGGACAAAGAGAAATGCATCTGCCTTCTTCTGCCTGTCTTTTCAATTTACTCCAGTTAACTGGGAGCAGAGCACACAGACCAGAGCTTGGTGACTCACTTCTCATCAGCTCTACTAAGGTAAACCCCCAAGGGACAAAGTTCATCAGCCCTCTTCTTCAGACAGAGCTCCAGAAATTAAATACACTCCATATCAACATCCACACAAACACCTGTGTATTTCTGTAGAAACTAAGTATTGCACCTTTCCCCAGAAGTCCAGCACATGTAGACTCTTCCTCTATGGAGCCACTACAGTTTGCCAGAGATGTACAGATGAAGATAGCAACGATTATGGCTGCTTCTGGAACTGTGAACCCACCACCTCACTGAAGGAGGTCACTAGCAAGGCTTCCACAGTGAAATCACTGATTGCCTAGTGATTTGAATTATCATGAGAGAAAAAAAATATATATATATTTATATAAATCACACCAGCACTCCCAACTGGAAAAAAAAAACCTTTTTAAAAAGAAATTCCACCATTTCAATTCTAAGGGTATTAGAGAAGTATTAGAGAAACCCAGCAAAAAAATTTTGCACTTTTTTTCTTGCTAAGTAACAGTTACGGTGTTTCTTTACTTTCCTCATCACAGCTCTTAGTTTCAGTGAAAGATGTCTGTTGGCACAAACAGGTCCTCAGCATTTGCAGCAGGATGGGCAGCGTGACTTTCCAGCTGGCGCGGCACACCCTGGTGCGGGTGACCGGGCCATTTGGAGCTCTCTTTAGTCAGCGAGCTGAGAAATTTGCCACTGTCGTAAGCAAAGGATGACCGCTTGAGTTTGTGTTTTGTAGGAGCAGAGATAAACCCTGCTCCGGGAAGGGGAGGAAAACCCAAAGAGTAAGTCTTCATACCTACTTGAGCAGAATGAGAGAAACACGGACTGAAGAAAGTAAACGGGAAGGTATTGCTTTCCCTCAGTCTCCACGCTTCGTCCGTGCGGTCTAACTCAGAACCTTGTGGGCAGAGACCACGACTGAAGCAAGCAGTGCTGCAGCCCCAGCATCCAAGAACCCCAACAGCCACTGCCCCGTTCCCAGCCCGTTTCCCCCATGGTAAAGAACTGGGAAACTAAGGCAGAGAATGAAGCAGCACGTTGCATTTTGCAGATCCCGGCTCTCCAAGACGCGCACATCCTAGCTCATGAAAGGAGCTGGTTTTAGGGAGGTTGCATGTTTGCTTGTTTATTAGACAGATCAGTGGAGAAGAAAGAAGAGGGACTGTTCGAGACCAGATTTTTTTTTTAAACAAAGGTGGAGGTTGGGGAAAAGATAAAAGGACGAAGTGGGCAAAAATAATCAAATTTGGAAGAAAGGACGCAAATTAAACAGGCTTGGAAGGAGTTCGTAAAGCGCAAGCAAGACACAGAGACTAAACTAAAGTTAATTACTTCTGACACGATCGGATCATCTGGTTGCATTTCAGGCCGCGTGCACTCTAGGCTGGCCAGGATGAATGGCGAGGGAAAAGAAAGTAGCTCTCCCCTCCAGGTCCCTTTGCCAAGTCTGGGCTGCGCGCTCTGCCCAAGATCCCTCTTTCTTTGCGCAGAGAGAGAGGGGGGGAGAGGAGAGAGAAACACAGTTAACCACCTGTCAGGGCTGAGGACACAATAAGGCAGCCCCCAAAAGAGCTTTTCATGCATGCGTAATATATTTGTTCAGCTATTCACTTAATGAAGCTGATAAATGTGATGCGAAACAATAGTCAAGTTAATCTATTTAGTAAAATGTTTTGAGACTCTCAGGCGATGTTAAGGAGGGTAGTGTGTTCGGGGACATTTTCATTTCAATACGCTCATCTCTCCCCTCTTAGGGGGGTTCAAGCAACCTATGTGAATATAATTTCTTATAAATGTGTCTTTAATGGGTTTAATTCACCCTTGCCAGCTGTTTTTTTAGCTATTTTGTAAGAGCAAAACAAACGTGCCAGGCTTGGAAAGCTAGTTAAAATTAGTTTCGGTCACCGGGGCCAAGCTATATTTCCTGCAAACCATCTGCTTGATTGGCACAATAGAAGGATTTTCAAGAAAAGGGGAGGTGTGTGTGGGGGGGGGGGCTCTAGAAAAGCCCTGCGCGATCCACCGGCCGCCCTTCCCCTTCCCGGCGCTGAACCCCGAAGGAGCAGCCCCGGGGCGGCTCCGGAGCGCCTCGCCCCGCGGCCCCGGCTCGGGCACGGCGGCGGGGCCGGGCTGCGCCCCTCGGGCTCGGCGGTCCCGGGGCCGGGCCGGGCCGAGCCGGGCCGGGCCAGGGCAGCGCTGCCGCGCCCGGGGCGAGCCGCGGGGCCGGCGGGCTGGAAGCGGCGGCTCCCCCGATTTCATGCGGATTACCGGCCGCCGATGGGACACACGCAGGCTGCGAGCCCTGCCCCCTCCCCACCGCCCGCGTTTGTCTTTTCTTAGCCTAAGTGGGGGCGACAAAGAAAGGGAGTGACTTTTAAGAAATAAATTTGAAGATAACGACATTAAAAAGAATGGCAGGAAGCACAAAACCGCATGAGCATAGGTCAAACGGCATTAGTCACAGGTTTTATCCTGGGACATTAGAATGCCCTTCTCTTAAGCGATCGCCGCCTTTGAAAAGAAACTTCCAAAGGCGATCGCTTAAAATAAGATCCTTTCGTCTGATTTCTTGGTTTCTTATGGTCTATCTTCCCTTTCAATAGATGTCTAGTCCCTTTCGCCTTGGTGCTTAAGGAATTCTTTACGAGCGTGCTCGGACGCACCGCAAGGAACCGGGTCCACGCGTGCCCCAGCATGCGCTTGACCCAACCTTGCCGAAAATGTCAGCTCCCCCCCCCACACACCTTTTTTTTTTTTTAGACCGGCCAAATTAGCAGCAGTCGGTCCCTAGCGCGGCCAAGTGCCTCCGAGCGCACGGGCACGGGAAGCGCTGCGCCACCGCGGAGGCACGGGGCGAGGACCGCAGAAGCCGGGGCGCTGCGGAGACCCCCCCCGGGGGCTGCTGCTGCTGCTGGGGGTGGCGGTGGCAGAGCCCCCGGCCCTTCTTCCCCCCTGCTTCGCAAGCCCCGGGGGCTACAAGGGGGGCTACAGCCCGCAGCGGGAAGGGGGTTGGCCCCCGAGCATCCCCCCGTCCTGTCCCTTTTGCTTTACCTGCTAAGCGTGGAGACGAGCGCGGCCGGGGAGGGGGGCACACGCTCCGGCCAAGTTTTATTTCAAAGCGATGCTTTCCGAGAGCCGGTCCCCTGCCGCAGATGCTCGTCTGCTTGGAGGGCAGCCTGCGGCACCGGGGAGGCTCGGCAGCATCCCCGGCGGAGGCTTCGGGGGCCGGTTCCACCCTCCCTAGTAAATAACTTTTTGATTTGGATCAGGGGAGAGGTTTAACAGACTTTCTTTCTTCCTTAATGTGATATAAATCGCAGATGCACTTTTATTGAATGGTTAAAGCATCGACATGGAGATAATCAACACAAAACGGCCGGACAAAAACCATCGAGAGAAATAAAGCTGGTTAATAAGATTTTTGAGAAAGCTTTGTGTTAAAAAGTAAAAAGGGAAAACAGCTGAAGGTGACAGTTAGTTCATGGTTAATAGGATCAAGGCTGCATGGCTGAGCTGCACACTTCTGCTTGCAAAGGTTCAGCCGCACCAAAGGGCTGAATGGGGTGCTTTTAAAACATAGGACGTTTAACACATCTGTTATATTCCGCGGCGGAGAAGTCAGGTAAAACCGCTCTCAATAGTCGCTTTCATCGTCCAAAGGCCACGAAGCACACCCGCGCCGCGCCGGGCGATGCGCACACGCCCGCCCTGCCCCAAAGCCGCGCTCGCTGCTGCGCCGCCGGTCGGACCCCGCGGCCGGGGGTCTGCTGGCCGGGCGGGGTGTGGGGGGGCTCAGCCCAGCGCCCCCAAACTCCGCGGCACCGCCTCCCTTTCCCCGGCCGGGGGGAAGCTCTTCCTCCCCCGCCGCTAAGTTATCAGCTCGAGATGAAGCTCCCCTCCCGAGCGGGAGCAGCCCCTACAAAACCGCCTCGCTCTTTCCCACTCCCAGAAGCGAGTTACCCCGGCCCCAAGCGGTCACCCCCCTCGGTGGGCGGCTGCGAGCCCCTTCGCCGGCCCGGGGACCCCCCCCCCCACTCCGAGAGCACCCCACAAGCCGCGGGTCCCGCTGCGGGACGGGCTCCAGCCCCGGCGGCTCTCGGCACGTTTCTCCCCCTCGCCGCAGCCTCACTCCGCGCTCTCCCGGTTGTATTTTCCGTGCCCCCAAAGCCGGTGCTTTCCTGACAGCCCGTAGCAGAGTTTAGATGAATATTTATTGATTTATTTCCTAACCTCAGCGGGGGAGCGGCAAATAAATTTAGTGCTTTCTTTAAATAATTCCCTTTCTACGAGGCAAGATGTCATTCGAAACTTTTAAATAGGCATTTAATTAGCCTGTGTGTGTTGCCTCGGAACAAAACCCTGCTGGGAGCCTTTGGAGCGACGTCTTCCAAAGAGGCGGTCAATATGCAAAATTGATGACTACACTTTCTTTGTGGCTCGGCCATTGTGCGCGGGGTGCTTATGAAGTCTAATCCAATCATAAATTGCGGCCCCGGACCAATGGGGAGCCCCGGGGCGGCCGGTGAATGAAGCTCCGGAGGAGAACTTTGTTGAACCCCATTGTTGGGGCTGTCACCGCTCAAAGAGCCCGAGCGGGGCTGACCACTATAAAACCCCGCATCCAGGAGGAAGGGCACAGAGAACCCTGCCCGGCTCGCCAGCGGGATCTTGGCAAGAGGGCACGCAGACAGACAGACAGGCAGGCAGGCAGACGGCCGGGAGGGCGGGCGGGCGGCCCCGGCGATGATGTTCCCCAGCCTCATCGCCCCGCCGGCCGTGTACCCCAGCCTGCTGCGGCCCACGCCCACCCTCACCTTGCCGCAGTCGCTGCAATCCGCTTTCTCCGGCCACTCCGGATTCCTGGTGGAGGACCTGATCCGGATCGGCCGGCCCTCCGCCTTTCCGCCGCGAAGCGCCCCGGCGCCCAGCATGTCCCCACCGGCCGCCCGCACGGACGCGGCCACGCCGGAGCTCGGCAGCCCGGCCGCCTCCAGGAGGGGCTGCCCGCCCCCGGCCTCCGCCTCCCCCGGCGGGGACTCCACTTTCCTCAAGTTTGGGGTCAACGCCATCCTGGCCTCCGCCCCCCGCGCCGGTAAGCGGGGGTGGGGGCGGCGAGGGGAGGGGGAGAGGGACGGGAGGGAGCGGGCTTCGGGGCGAGGAAGAGGAGGAGGAGGAGGGAGGAAGGCAGGCAGGGACCCTCCGGGGTCCGGCTCCGCAGCCTCGGCGCCGGGAGCGGGCGGGCGCCTGGACGGGGGCAGCGGGGCCCCGAGCTCGCCCTGCCCTGCCCTCCTCCCTCCCTGCAGCCTCCGTCCCAGCCTCCCTACCCCCTTGGTCCCCGGCCGCAGGACCCCCCCGGAGCCTAACCCTCTTTCTCTCCTAGAGTCCTCGCCGGCGGTACTGCAGAGCGGCCCCCCCAAGGCGTTCTCCTTCCCGTACTTTGACGGATCCTTCCAGCCCTTCATCAGATCCTCCTACTTCCCAGGTAGCCCCCCCCCCCCCCCCGGCCCCCTGCCCTCGTTCAGCACCACAGCCGCAGCGGCCAGCTCCCGCGTGCCCGCGCCAAGCGCGCCCCCGACGCACCTGCGGCGCGCCCCCGACGCGGGGAAACGGGGGGGGGGGGACACGGCGGTCCTGCCCGCACCGCCCCGGCCCGATGCGGGGAGAGCAGCTCGCCATAATCCCCCCAAATCTAATTACCCCAACAAGCCATTAATGTGAAGGGAAAACAGGGGAAGGGGGGAAGAGGAAGAAACACCCCGAGCTCCTCCATTCACGCTCCGGATAATGGAATTTGCTCCCTTTCTCCGGCGGGTGAATAGCCTAACAAAAACAACTTGAGCTTTATAAATAGCTTTTCATGTCCATTTAATGAAAATGATTTGGGGAAAGAGACGATTGTGCCATCAGTATTCTCCCGAGGAGCCTGGCATGCCGTTGTGTTTAGTTTGAAAGTGTAAATCTCTTTTGTCCCAATAATATATGGCGTTAGCTGCTTGTCCTCAGTCTTTTTCTGTTAGTTCATTACTACACAATTACCATTCACGCTTCATTAGCATCTCTGTCTCTCTTGGGGAGGTTCTCCCCCCCCCCTTTTTTTTTTAAAGGCAAAACTCTGCCCTTTTTATCATACCAATGCCATTGGGAGCCAGGCAATGTGCTAATTAGCTGATACTTTTCATGTCTTCGGGTTGAATTCTCCAACTTGGGGGAGGGAGGGAGGGAGGGAAGGAGGGGGGAGAAGAGATTAATATAAGAAGCCGAATACCGATTGATCAGAACTGCGTCTGAAGAGGGCTGGTTTTGTTCGAGCTAGCAAAGTCCTCATTTTCATCTCAAGCATAAAAAGAAGTGTCTGAGACGATAAAAGCTTTTTTCTTAAAAAAAAAAAGAAAAAAAACCAAACCAACAAGTGCTTCTGAGCAGCAGAGCGAGGTTTTTTCTTACACCTCCATCTCAGGGACCCCTGAGCCCCCCAACAAAGCAGGCCACCACTGTCACATCTCACGCGTTTGAGCCGATGGCTTTAATCCTGGTTACTGGGGGGTTATTTGGGCAGAAGGCTCCTTTTGGGGCCCCAGCCGGCCCGTCCAGTGGGGTGCCCTCCGCTCAGCCCCCTCGCTCTCCCGCAGCCGCCTCGGCCGTCGTGCCCATCCCCGGCACCTTCTCGTGGCCCCTGGCCGCCCGCGGCAAGCCCCGCCGCGGCATGCTGCGCCGCGCCGTCTTCTCCGACGTGCAGCGCAAGGCGCTGGAGAAGATGTTCCAGAAGCAGAAGTACATCAGCAAGCCCGACAGGAAGAAGCTGGCAGCCAAGCTGGGCCTCAAGGACTCGCAGGTGAAAGGGGTGATGGCGGGGAAGGGGGGCGCGAAGAGCCAGGGCTGGGTCAAGAGCAGGGGAGGAGAAAGAGGGATGGGAGAGGGGAGAGCTGCAGGGCCGTGAGCGTTGGCCAGAGCCATGGGAGCAGCACGATCCCTGGGTTGGGATAGATCACAGCCCTACCGCCCCCCTACCACCCGGAGGCCAGGGTCAGGCTGTGCATTCCTGTTAGCTCCGTCACGGACACAACTGACACGGGCATGCAGCCAGCAGGGCCTCGCTGGTTCCTGCTTTACTGAACGGCTTGTGTCTGGCTTCCCTCCCGCCCAGGTGAAGATCTGGTTCCAGAACAGGAGAATGAAGTGGAGGAACTCCAAGGAAAGAGAGCTCCTCTCTTCTGGCGGCTGCAGAGAACAAACCCTTCCCACCAAGTTCAACCCTCACCCGGACCTCAGCGACGTCGGCAAGAAGTGCGCAGGAGAGGAGGAGGAGGAAGAGGAAGCTCCCACCACATGCCTGCCCAGCCCCCGGCACCCCCTAAGCTACCACCAGTCCCCAGAGCACCTGCACTTGCGGGACAGACTGGACTCCCAGCTGCCTCCTTCCCCATCTCATTCCAGCAGCCCCAGCAAACCCTCAGACTTCTCAGACTCAGAGGAAGAGGATGATGAGGGGGAAGAAGAAGAGGAGGAGATCACGGTCTCTTAGGTCACCTGCCTGCCCCTACCATCGCACGGGGACATTGCAAAGATGTAAATAACAGAGTGCTATAAATTGAAGAGGCCACATCCCACCTGCATGTCCACATGCTTCTCCAGGGCAGGTTCTTTACCACACAGACGTAAGCCTCCCTGCTCAGAGGTATTCCTTATTTTGTGTCCCACGTGAAGGCTTTCATACTCATAGCATCAGTCAGCCTTCTCACAACCCCTTCTCCACGCTTCCCAACCAGCACGTGCTCAGCTAGCCGTACTCCCCTGAAAGCAAGCACCAGGCAGCTCCTCCCCTTACAGCAGGGAAGAGCGCGCATCCTACTGCGGGAAATGCTTTTTCCAGACCAAACACCATCATCAGCGACAACAAAAATACAGACACCGTGGCCGTTTTTACCACTGTTCAAGTGCATTTCCAGCAGCTACTAAAACTTGGAAACCTGAAGACCGGCTGACCTTGCAGCTTGCTCCTCCAAAGGTCAGTAACGTGAACGAGGTACAGCCCAGCGCCGCCTCCCCCCGCGCTCACCCCGAGCAGCCCGGCACCTGCACAACAAGCCCCTGGACATCACCGCTGCTGATGTAAGGTATAAGGTAACAGCATGCCTTGTGCAATGGGGACCTCCGGTGTTTATCTATTTCCCCTTTTAATTGTGCATCGTTCTTCCCTACCAAGCACTGTAACTCACTTTTCTGCCCACAGGCCTGTGCTTGTTTTCCACTTTGCCTCTGCTGTTTGTGATGTGGACAGAGGAAAGTGGATGTGCCTCTTTGATTTTGACTGAACTTCGCTGTCTTTGCACAGCTTATATGAACTGTACGCTATTTTGTACACTTACTCTGTATGGATGTTTTATACCAAGGTTATTGTGAATGAATATAACAACGGCTCAACAAGGTTTCCCTTTTTTTTTTTAAAAGAAACAACAGCTAAACTACACACAAATGCAGCTGTTTAATTGTGTAACTTATAAAGAAACGCCTTTATTTTGTATTTTACTGTGTACAGACTTTAAATATGTGTATATATAATAAAGCAAATGTTTGTCAAATAAAATAAAGTAGCCTTCTGAGCTTGGTCATTTAGCACTACTTGGTTCCTGTTTGCAAGCTACTGTATGTTGCATCTAGGGCCAAATAGGGAAACAAAATAAAACTACCCTTTATCAACACTCCAGTAATTCAGTAAAGTAAGGTAGCCAGAAAAAAAAAAACATTTTCTAAGGAAAGAAAATAGTTCTGGTAGGACAAAGCTAAAACAAATGGAACTAGCCTGATCGTTCTTTGCTTAGTTTTTATCAGGCACCACAGTAAAATCCACGCCACCTGTTGAATCTACAGGAGCTCCACTACATGGGAGTATTCATTCATATTAAGTGTGTGCAGAAATAGCACAGGAATGGATTCAGTGATCACATGGGTCAGAAAGAAGGTATTCACCCTCACAGAAGAGCTTAGTTCTCATTTGGAGAGGTTTTAAATCTCTAAAAAGATAACCTAGCACATATTGCAGTATGAATTAGGACACTTGAATTAAGATGAATTGTGCTCTTCCCAAGACCTAGTTGTTAGAAACTCCCCCTTCTCAGGCTGTCTATCTTCTTATATATCTTCAAAGCTCAGTAGCCTCCCAAAAATGCAGCCATTAAAAACCCCTTTATTCATGTTCTTTCTGAATAGGCAGGAGAAATATGTTCTTTTTAACTTTGACAACAGCTTTTTTTTTTTAAATCCTTTCAAGAATAAAAACATATATTTTTAGTAACTTCTAGAAGAGGGAGATCACAGCCTAATTATGTTATGCCACATCTACAATATATGTTTGAAAACCATTCATCCATTCTGCCACATGCAGAGGGACAGGAACATGCCACCCGCTGAGAAAACGTTTCCAAGTTCATCAGAGCACTTCTCTCCCCTGAGCACCAACATCACAAGTGCAGGAGGACTTTCTGTCTTTGACTGAAAGGAACCAAGTGCTTCCAAGATAGGAAACAAAACAAAATCATCTCCCACCCTTGCTTCTGACTTGACATAGGCTGTATAACTGTCAGTCCATGCTCTTCCAACTGGGACAGCACTCCCTTAGCTAAACAAACCCACCAATATAAACATATCTATAACCATTTCTATTCCTTCTTTTTCTAAGATTTTTTCACTACATTTTATTGGATGTATCACTCACTTTTCAAAAACAAAAAACAGCCACACAACAACTTTGAAACCCCAGTCCTCATATCCACAACACAAATCTTTTCATCCATGAGACGAAAGGAGAAGAAAACACAGTATTCTCCAAGAACAAGAGCTCATAAAGATGGTTCAAAAAAAAGAAAAAAACAAACTCACGTTTAGACATCAGAAGACATTATTTATGATAGTTCTTGACTAATAAATGCAGTGCTTTGCTTTTCACGGAGGTCTACAGAACAGTTTCCTTTAGCACACAAAAGATCGTGTTTCTGGGTGGCTCCATGGGTCCCAGCACCTAAGCTATAGCCAGGAGGCTGCGGTACCTGATTATTTGCACTAAGCACCACTCTTGTCTTAGTAGGCAATAGACTTGAAGAAGCCAGAAGTCCCATCCAAGACTGACTTGATTTTTTGATGTAATATTAAAAGCCTGGGACTAACAATAATCAAGAAATACCGCCCGGCCCTGGTAAACATCAGCTCAAATTTCCTTCACCCTTTCCACAGCTCCTCAACGTGGGCAGGCCACATTCGCATTTGGCGTGACCCAGGAGAAATCAAGGAGCAAGACAACATAGGCAGAATGAGGGATTGAGCACAACTGTATTTATTTAGAGAAAATCGATGACAGGCAAAAACAACAAAAAAAAAAAAAGAGTCCTTCCAAGCAAGCCTCACTCACTGTCAGAGCCCTCGTGATGGGATCAAGCATTCGGACTGGGAACACGCAGTATTACTTAGAGCGGCCCAGTGAGAAAGGAAGCAGTATGATGCTACACACAGCAGAAGAAAAAACAGGATCTATCTCCACAGACTTACTATTGGAAAAAGATGTTGCTAAACAAACTCTTCAGCCTTAAATGTAAGTCAAGCATGTGTTACAATGCAAAGCTAATACATAACACCCTAGGTATTTTTAGTTAGTAACACACACCACAGAAAAATATTTTTCCCTTGCATGCAGGTAGCTGAGTTCTGCTGAAACAAAGCTTTCATTACAAAGGCTACTTAATTAAGGGTACAACAACCCCTTTTAATAAAGGCATGCAAGGTCTCCAGCTACTCCCCAGTCAGATAATTGGGCACACCTGGCCAGGACACTCATTGCAATTGTCTTCTACCCCTCTAACACCTTGCAGCCATGAGCAATTGATAGTATACAGCAGACCACTACAAAGAGAACAAATCAAGCACATGCAGAATTTATCTCACAGATCACAAAGGAAAATCGAACAGCAAGTATTTTAAAGCTTATCCAAAAACGCATCCCCCAACCTTACCTAAAAGATTACGCAAACATGCACTGAACAGCAGCTAGCACAATCTACTTCATGTTCATTCCAGTAAAACAGCTCTTGTGTGCATTATCAACAACAGGTACCCTGGACAACACATTATTATCTGAATATCAGCTCTGTAAGCGATAGAGAACCCCATAACAGTTATTTATAACCTCTGTTTGTACAAATCTATTAAGCACAAAGCCATAGTTGAGTAATCTATAAAAACATTTAATTAAAAGACACATTAAAAAATCATAAAGTACTCCAAAAACAACAGGTACCATCATTCATACTATAATATAGAAACAAAGAACACATTCAAGAATCTGAGCAGATGCCATTTATCCATAATCCCTTCTGACTCAGTGTTCAACAAGCTACTAGTCACCTTACACCTTTTGGTCTTTATAGTTGGTCTGTGCTTGGAACATCATTACCAAAAATAATTATTTTATAGCACTCTTTCCAGCATACCATCATTAAATTTTATCCTGCTAGACAAACATCCTTACTAAACAAAAAAATTCCTAGAATTGCTATTTAACAAGTAAAATCCCACACCTAAAATGTGAAACTTAACAATCTTACTAACTTTTTTCCAACAAAGTTTTCTTTTCCTTGCAGTGAAAAGACCACCAAATAAACACCAAGCACAACCATCTGAAGTTCAGAGAGACCTTAATATCAAGGTATAAAGCTGGTGTTTACTCACCACCTGCAGCTTGCAGGAACGCAGTCCCCTCTCAAATGCTCCCATTTCAGGTTCCTCTTTGCTGAAGGTTTCCTTCCTGACGGAGAGTTCACAGCTACTATGGGATGACTAATGCAGGACAGCTGTGCCAAGGGAAGGCTGCAGAAGTAGCTACACCTTCCTCTGCCTCCTGTTAAGAATAGAAACTGAGTCATTAACCTCAAATGTGGAGAGATTCCAGTTGCTTTAGAAGGAGCTGCTGACACCTGGGCTTGCTCCTGGTGTGCATCACACAGGGAGCTCAGCTTGGGTCTGTTTCTAAGAGTAAAAGGTTTCATCATTCACTATCAACAGAGGGAACGTCAGAGGCCACCTCCCCACGTTCCCCCAAGCCAGCTTATCTTGCTGTGGCTAGTACAAAACTGCTGGCCAGGGATCATTCTGTTTGTTTGAATACAACTCTATGCTTTTGAAAAGGAGGGAAAGTGGCAGGAATGCCTCCTTGCTGTCATGGAGGTGGAATAATTTCCACATTGAATGGTGGCACCAGATGTTTTGAAACCTCAGCGCTGGAACAAAACAAGGTTGATGCCCTGGCACCAGGGCACCACAGCGGGTAGCCCCGCGTTGGACTGTGCCAGTTCTTCTATGTGTCCATGAAAGAACACATCTGTACAAGTAGAAATCATCTAGTAAACCATAGCTGTTAACACAATACACAGTAAAACATATTTATCCTATCTTTAGGAAACACTGTCCTTCCTAACAACAGTAAGCAAGAAATTCTTGCTAGCCATCTTGCATTGGCAATGCTGCAGCTAAGCTGGGGGGAAAAAACAAACAAACAAACAATCAAAAAGACCTTAAATTGTCTCCTTTGATGAGCACCTCTCATCCAGGAAAGATTTAAGATTACGATCTTAAAGGCGAAGAGGCCAGGACACAAGGCCTTGGTTTCCAGCAGCCACAGGAGCAGTCTGAGGCCTGCGAAAGACAGAGCTGCCAGCACTGACCCCAGCCAGAGGGAAAGCGGGCTCCTCTAGGGAGACCCAAGTTCAGGTCCCTAAAACACTGACTGCCTTCAAGAAATCTTTACTCAGGAAGCTTAAGGTAGCATTTGACATGGCAGCTACCGGCTCTACTGCTGTCAAGAGGAATAAGGCTAGGCCTCACTCCTGGTTGTGTTTCCTCTTCTCCCCTTGCCAAACGCACATCCCCTGGCAGGTACCTGGGCCAAAATGATCATTAAAGAGCTGAAAGCTGCAGAGAACTGATTTGTCTTATTTGATTTGCTCTGATTTCAGACGATCTAGCACCTGGAACTGCCATGCTAGTGTGTCAGACCTCTAAGGGGCAGAAATGCCCAGCTTGGAAGGGAAGAGGTGTAGAAGATCATCCCTTCTGCCAGCCTTTGTTACTAAATCCTTTATTCTAAAATGCAGGAGCCTTAAATACATCTAAATTCTGCATTTTTATTTATTTATTTATTGGCCTTGACTGAACCTGATATAAAAGAAAAACACTGTTCAAACACCCAAAGAGACTCCAGCACCACCGTCCCAGCCCAAAGGACATGCATATAACACCAGCGAAAGCCCATCAGAGCAGCCAGGACCTTTGAGGAGCACTTTAATGAACTTGCATAAGCACCAGGTATGCTGCTTTTACTTAGTTTTACCTCCCTTACAAAAAAATTACCACACCTGACGTTGTTCTCTGGGAGGAACTCTGTGTCCTAACAGCTGCCTTGCACTGGGTGGTGCTGGTTCACTGCGACCCCCCCCCCCCAAGAGAAAGGTGCTCAGGCTCAGTCAGGTGTCACTCAACATGCTATTTATTAGCATTGACACTATGAGAAGAGAACATCGTGAGCAACTTTATATCCCTTTAGGTGAGGGAACCCTGAGAGGCGTGGCATCAAACAGGCCTCAGAGCCACACACAGGATGCTGGTCAGGCCCTGCCTGTAGAAGAGACTGTCCTCTTTTGGCCAGTTGAGTTATTACAGGATTCTTCTTACCAGAAAACAACTCTTCATCATTTCAGCAGGCAGGGAAAAGGTTGTTCTCCCAAGAACAAAAGGCAAGGCCACGCAGGTGGCTTGGTCAGTGGTGCCCAGCAGGGGCTGCCAGTGCTCTCCACTACGAGGATGGCTGAGGGGGGGTGATTTCAGGGGTTGAGTTCCTCAGCACAGGCCCGAGGGCCGCACTGTGCTTGCAGCGCGGCTGTGCTGGGCTTGCATGGCTGGGTTATGGCAGCGCGGGCTGCAGGGTGGCCTCTGTGAGAAGAGGCCTCTGTCAGGCAGAGCCAGGGCCAGTGGGCTCCAAAAGGGACCCACCTCTGGCTGGAGCCCAGCAATGCTGATGGTGCCTCTGTGATAACATAGTTCAGAAAGGTTAAAATGACAACGAAAATATACACAGCAGCAGCTATTGAGTGAGAGGAGTGTGAAAATGTGAGAGAACCAGCCTTGCAGAGACCAAGGTCGGTGCAGGAGGTGCTCCAGGCAGGCAGCAGCAGTTCCCCTGCGGCCTGTGGAGAGGCCCCTGGTGGAGCAGGCTGTCCCCCTGCAGCCCATGGGTCCCACACGGAGCAGATCTCCACGCTGCAGCCCGTGGAGGAGCCCCCAGTGGAGCAGGTGGATGTGGCCTGGAGGAGGCTGCAGCCCATGGAGAGGAGCCCACGCAGGAGCAGGGGGTCTGGGGGGAGCTGCCGCCCGTGGGGGACCCGTGCTGGAGCAGTTTGCTCCTGAGGGATGGCCCCCGTAGTACAGAGCCATGTGGGAACAGTGCTTGAAGGACGGCATCCCATGGGAGGGACCCCACACTGGAGCAGGGGAAGAGCGTAAGGAAGAAGGAATGGCAGAGACAAAACATTAGGAACCAACTGCAACCCCCATTCCCTAACCCCTTGTGCCAGTTGAGGAAAAGAGGTAGAAGAACTGGAAATAATTCTGAACCTGAGAAGAAGACAGGGGTGAGGGAAAAGCGGTTTTAGTTTTGTTTTTATTTCTCAGTCTCCTAGTCTGTTATTCACTGGCGATAAATTAATTTTCCCCAAGTCAAGCCTGCTTTGTCCATGATGGTAATTAGTGCCTGCTCTCCCTGCAGGGCTGGGCTCTCAACCCACAAGCTCTTCTGTCATATTTTCTTGCCCTGTCTTGCTGAGGAGGTGGAGCATGAGTGTGGCTGGCAGGGCACACTCAGGCTAACTTACGTGTGACTCAGTAGCTCCTTGATGGAAGATGATCTTCCAGTCAGGATTACTACTAGATCTCACTAGAAGCAAGAACCTCCTCCCTTCTGCCTGTGGACCCCTTCTTAAGTCAAGGTCCTTCAGAGCTCCTAACTGCCCAGCCCCATGTGGGTGAACCTCTTATACGAGCGGGAGGAGGAATTACCCATGCTTGGCTAGAACATGGTCTCTATCCCTTGGAGCTTCCTCAGCCTCCTTAAGGCTCCAGTGAAGAAACAAATTGAAAACATCTGTATATCAAGGAACGAGAGGACCATGGATTTTCTGACTGAATAACCGAAATGAGATGTAGATGGAGAAGTACTCGCCTACAGACAGTTCTCTTAAAACTGACAGAGATGGGGATTGTCCTCAGCTGCTGTGCTCTGCTCTAACCCCCAAAAGTCTTTTCCTGCTTGACTATGGGGTTGAGGACTGAGGGCTTTATAAGGTCCACAGGCAGCTGCTCCTCTCCTGCCAACGTACTGCAAACATATTGTGAACAGCAACCTGGTATGGATCCTCCAGTGCTAAGGAGGGGCTCTGAGTGGCAGATCGTCTGTTTCATTAAAAACTAGAAATCACTGAGGAGAAGGAGGTAGCTCCACACCTCCAACCCTCGGTTATCACACCTGACACAGAGGTTAATGTCAGAATCATCAGCATCAGTAAAAGGGTAAACTGCGCACAAATGCAGAAGAGAGGACGGAAGCCTGTAGGGTACCAGGAGGTACTTCCTCTCCGGCTCTTGAAGTGACTACTTCAAGACACCAGTGGAAAAGATCAGTGGAAAGCAAAGGATGTAAGTACATGTCACAGGCTGCAAACTGATCTACTTCTTAAAATGACTCCAGGGAATTTCCCCTTTGACTGCAGAAAGGAAGTCTGGGCTGATCCTAAAGCACTGAGAAATTATGAGGTGGATCTGGGCAGGATATAAAATAAGAATAAAATGGGATGTTGGAAACAGAAACACCAAGCAATAAAGGTTAAAGAGAAGGTGAGGTAAAGGAAAAAAATATGTGAAGTTGAGCGTACGAGACAATGTGCACTGAAACAAACAAAGAACACAGGGAAAGGACAGGGGAGGCTGAAATACGGAAGAAAGGGAAGAAGAGGTCCCGGGAGAGATCAAGCATCTTGGTGCCAGTCCAGTATTGATTCAAACGTTGTCCAAGATCAGGGCTAGAGTATCTTACAGGGCCAATTCCAAAACATGCAATTCTGTACGTTTACAGAACACGGAAAATCTGCTAGAGCATGTCCAACACTACTCTGCCTCTGGAAAACTGCTGTTAAGGGACAGATGAAACCACCATTACTGATGAACAGCTTTGAGTTACAGCTTGCGTCCCTGTGCTATTAAAAGGCTAGTGAAGATGCTCGTAACTCAGAAGGAAAAATTACAAGAGAAGGAAAAAATAGGTGCAAGAACAAGACAGCCTACAAAAGATAATTGCTCCACAAGACTCTATGATTACCAATTAGGACCCAAGAAATTTCCTTTTGATACGATGTAGGTACTTCCTAGCCAACTTCATTCTCTAGGCTTGCCCCAAGTTGCAAAGACAAATCCAAGTATTTAGTAGGAGAATCATACCGCTAAGTGTTCCTGCAAATATCTACCGTAAAATTTCTCTTTTATTCATCTGAGAGTAAGCTATAAAGACATAGCTAAGCCAGTTGTTGGCTATACAGTGGATGAGCTGCAGTTTTTGATATCAGTTATGGAATGTCTTTAAGTTCCTACAGTCAACGCTGTGTCCCCATAAGTGAAATCAACACCTTTGTATCATACTTATTTTTTAGTTTGAAAAGTAGGTCAACACAACTATTGAAAAATACACCTGATTTATTCAGTGATTTTCAGAAAGAGCTGCTGGGAGTTGTAGATTCAACTGTTTTTTGATTTAAGTAAATCAAATGCACGCCATCAATTCTCAGCAGAATTTCTTCTCTTTCGTTTGATATAGGAGAATCTATTACCAATGTCAGGAGTTCAAGTCTGTAAGTAGAAGACAAGATAACTACAAGAAACTGGCAAGTCTGCAGGAAAGCATAAAAATTAAGAATAAAATCTGCTGCTGAGAATTATCACCTAGACTTTTAGTGCAGAGGTTTGGGGATTTATGCTTCCTGAAAGGGGAGTACTTTTTTGTTGTTCTTGTTAGAGCACAGCATTTAGTTCAAGTAAAGTAGAAGGAAAATAGATCCTTACATGTTCTTACTGACCAACATGAACTTATCATGGTGTAATCTGTGTCACAATCAAAAGGGTTAAGAGGAAATTGTTATAATGTGTGGGATTGAGCTGCTTACTGCCCTTGGAGATGGGAATGAGAAGTCTTAAAGACCGATCACAGCAAGCACAGACCTTAAGATGGTCTTGTGTGTACAGTGGGGCACACGTGGAATAGAGCTTGCCCTGGGCAGCGAAGTGGTCAAGAAAAATTCTGTCAGTGTCAATACCTTTATTCTACAAAGGAAAAAATGCCACGGCTATATTACAAGTGGCCGGTCTGATCGTCCCAGGACTGCAGGGTCCTGTGGTTAAGGACTCCTAGAAGCCCGTTCTGCAAAGCACGCTCATAGCATAACCAGCATGCAGGCCGTGCATGGCCCCTGCGACCGGCAGGGATTTCTCTTGAAAAGAAGCTGGCACTAGGATCCGTCCGGCCCGCTGGCCACCTATGACTTACTTACAGCTTTATTGCAGCGACATTCCACGTGGGTAGCCCACAGTCCTGTCTTGAGTAGATCGTGGTGGATAATGTGTGCAAACATTAGCTGTAGGAGATAACTGTAATGGTGTAGCACCTCTGCTAAATTTCTCCCTGTATGAGGGTACAGAGTCTCAGGGCTGTTGGCATCTTTTCACACATACTTCTAAGAAGCCAACAAAAACAAGAAGTAAAACCCACAATCTTCGAATGCAAAACAGAAAATGTCAATTAAGAAGAGACAAAATGTTCAGGGAAGCCACAAATCTGAATAAATAAGCATCAATTTTATTGAATCATGAATAATTTAAGACTGGTACAATCATCAGCTTTATTCTCCATGACACAAGGGCGGGGAAGGGGGAGAAACAGGGAGGGTGAGAAAGGGGAGGCATGATCTCAAACAGACCATTCACAAATTCCAATCCTAAATGAGAACTGAAAATTAAATAGGGAGAGGAGCAAATGGAAAACATCATAAACGTACACAAAATACTCAATTCCTAGTTTTTCTCTTTAAAAATGGCTAGAAAAAATTCATCAAAATGCAGCACTTTTAATCAAATATTTACATTTCTATGTTACAATGAAAAATGTACATCTTATAGAACATATTTCATAAACTGTTCCACTGGAAACAACTAGATCAAAACAGCAACCTTCCATTTAATATTGACAAAGAAAGATTTTTTTGCTTTGTTTTTATATTTTTTTCTTGAAAGAAAATTGCCACATTTAGACAAGGTTTCATACACATAATATCGAAGTTAAGCATCAACAATGAAGTATCAGTTTGCTTCTTCCAAAATGTACAAAAAGGCTAGCCAACCCCCTCCCTCCCCTTCCCCAAATAAACCACATCTCATTTATGGCCCGTAGAATTCTTGGCAGGTCTGAAGGAAAGAAAATGGTTTATACTTTCAATTTATAACTCAACATGACTGTTGCATAGAATCTTGCTTTTTTTTTCTTCATGATCTTGTTTTCTTTAAAATTACTTCGCAGGGAAAAAAGGCAAAAAGAAAAACATTATTGAAAAAAGCCTTAAATTATAACAAAGTCACTTAAAGAAAGACTTTCAGAAAGACTTTTTAAAGTAAGATCTATGAAGTCTTGATAAAAATTAAGTGTGCACTACGGGTAACCCTGCTTCCCGAAGTTTCAGAAAACATACTGAATGTTGTGATGCTTAGCATGACTAGCCCACTCAAAATTGCCTCTCTTACTGTAATGCAAACTAGTGTCAATAAAAAATAAAAGATAACAGAAATTCCTTCCTGAGCCTAAGCACAGGATTAAAAATGAGAAAAAAAATACCCCGTTCCCCACAAATAAAACACCATTATAAACATGTCTTACAGCACTCGGTTAAAGGTTAAGTGAGAAATTTTCTAGGATATTAAGTCCATTTAAAAGGCCTATCCCTGCAACTGGATTTTTGACAGGCACATGCTGTATCTGCATGGATTCAGTTGGAGGATTAGGTACCAAGATTCACAGTAGTAGCAGGTAAAGTCAGTGCTGGGAAGCAGAATTGTCAAGACTACTGGAAAAATTAACCTCTCTTTAAATCAACACCAGCATGCTATATATTTGATTCCATACAGATGCACCCCATTTTTACAGTACCAAGACTAGAGTAGGAACATTGACTGAGTAACCCTTGGTATTTCATTCAGCAAAATAATGAAATAGAGTTCATAAGGTTAAAACAGTAACAACAGCAAGCCCCCCCCACCCCCAACATTAAAATATTTTAATTTTTCTTTTACAATATTTTTCTTTAAAAAAAAAAAAGTCATCAGCACTTAAAAGTTGTAACAGGAGCAGATTCAAGACCAGCTCAGTAAGACAAAGTAAGTACAGTTATGTTACAGAAAGTCATGAGGTATAATAAAACTATCCTCTCAAACTGAGTCACAGAAGCATGAACTTGTCTGTTACATTACTTTAAACCCATAAGGATTAACAAGCTCTTAAAAAAGTGTTTGTAATAAGTTTTCTTTTGTACATTGAAAAAAACAGCATATTCCTGTAATTTATTAATGACAGCATTTATTATAGTTGAAAAGCTTTTTTTTTTCTTTTTTTTTTTTTTTTTGTTTTCCTGCATGGATAAAAGAGCTCTTCAGTGATTTATGTAGCTGCGGATTGATACGAACCTGAAAAGTTATCTCATTTCCCTCCTTTTTGTCACATTTCAACAGATTCTAGTATCTCATACAAACAATATTCACAGCAACTTATGATATTCCAAGAGATGACTTTAGCCCTGTTTATTTAAATAAAATCTCGTAATATACAGCACTAATTTAATCAACACAATTAGTACAAAATAAGGCATCGCTTTAAAATTCAGCACCAAAAGATAGCTGGAAAGGCTAGTACAGATCGATATTGAGGACTGATGTTTTTGCTGAGGTACAGCCCGGGACAGCTGACTTGGTGGTGATGGTGTTAGAACCACTTGCTTCCATAGAAAGGAAAGTGCAATTCTTTGTGAGGTGTTCTTGATCCCCAACAGAAGTACAAGCCTTAACACTGATAGTGTAGGTGTGTGCGTTCGGAGAGGAGGAGAAATAAAACCAGGTTCACAGCTCTGCCAAAACTCAAAAGCATGGCCTAGGTAAACTTAAAAGACACAGTACCTTCCCTCCTTTTTTCCAGACTGGAATACTGCTAAGATATATATTTTTTGTAGTTAAAACGAAAAAGCATGGAAGTAAATGTTTTCACCAGAGTAGCACTGAAACTGTCACAGAGCTGAGTTTTAACTAATCCGTTTATGGTTGTGCTGATCGGAACAAAAACTCTGAACAAAACCCAAGGTTTTTAGAAAACTGCTGTAATATTTCATGGCAAGAATTAAAAACTGAAAGTCTGATTAATCCCTTCAGGGGTGTAGCTAACCTCTGTGTACAGGGCTGATAGAACACCCATGCATTGCCTAAGGTCCTTTAAAGCTGTAGGGCTTCAAGGGGCAGAGCCCTTGCACCAACTTCTGTGGAGGAGGGAAGCTCACTCTCATCGGTGTAAACCACGTGTACACCACTGAAGTCAACTGAGCATCATGGATGTAAGTGGGAGGAGAATCAGGCCCGGCATAGCAAAGGGCTACCCAATGGCCAACTTTTAGTAGGATTGATTGTTACACAGTGTTTGAAAAAACCTGATTTGTTCAGACTGTATATATATTTTTATATACTCCTATTTATATATATGTATATCTTTACAAACACACAATGAAAGAAAGCCAAGGTCTCAGACTGGCAAGGAGAGCAGCGCTTTTACTTTTCTTTTTTTTTTTTTCTTCTCTTTTCTACTATATTTATTCAAACTTCCCTGTTTTGCAGCTTTGCCTTTATGGAGTATTATTACCAAGGCAAGCAATATTGTTATAGCACCAGAACTATACAAAGCTGAGCTTAATCTGCAAAGCTGTTTGGTAAAAGTCCAGCCCTCACCTAAATGTGGTTTGGTCAGAAGCAGCATAGGCAAAAATTTCCTCTCCTCTCCCCTCTGGACAGTACATGGCACAAAGCTGTTTGCTTCATAGCTGTGAAGTTCCCCCCTCCTTTAACTTTTTTTTTTCCTTTTAGTAACAATGATTTTAACATCTTCAGTATCTTAGGCATGAGAGCTTACAGCAACTAAACAGAAGAAAACAAAGGAATAGTGCAGTTCTTATCACTGTAAAAAGAAAAACAATACAAAGGTTGCTTGGGTTGCCTGCACCCAGGTTCAAGACTGACTCAAAGTGTCTTCTTGTTCTTGCAGCTCTAATACTGAGATACCAGCCCAGCCCAGGAACATGTTTCTTCTCATGAGTTTGTGATCAGGACTCTTGTCGAGTGGGAGAGCAATCATGGAAACAACCTATTTCTATCTAATGAAGATCACAATGTTGACTCCAGAGATGAATCGAGGATGTCATCGTGATGGCTGTTGCTGTTAGAGTCACTGTCGTAACTCTGGGGACTTGAGTAGTTGGCTGCTTCTTGCAGTCTCATTAGCATGTTCATCTACAAGGGCACAGAAGTTCATGATTATTTGCATTCTGAGGCAGAAAGAATATCAACTCCATATGAAAATCAAAGTGGCATTCACTATGCCAGCATGTAACACAGGAAAGGAAGGGAAACGGGGATAATTATTAATGTGCATCTGAAAAGAGGCATTATATTTAAAACAGTTATAGGAGCATACACATTAGTCACGAATTGTATGCTTTTCCAGTAAAGGTAAAAATGAAGAGATTGTATCGATTAGTCCACAGCTGTGCCAAAGGTTCGAGCAAGCATCCTTTCCATCTCTTGCTCTGACCCATGGAAATATGTTCAGCACAGTCAAAATAGGTAAATATGAATGTATTAATATCTAGCTTGATATTTCAAATCATAGAATCATCTAGGTTGAAAATATATTTGTCTATCTATACATGAGCTAGTGAAAGTTAACATGTATTCTGTACTCCCAATTGTGTGGGAAAATGCCTATCTCAGAAGAATAGCTTCAGGGCATTCATAGTTTCAATAACTGTTTCCCACTGAAAGAAAACGGGTATTTAGTCATGCCTTCCAGTTCAGTTTATACGCCCTGTACAAATATGCGTTACCATTTCCTTTATATACACTTGCACTGTATTTCTGATTCATGAATTTGACACCAGTCACAGAGTGTAACAGCTGACAGACTCATTGAAAATCTCAGTTTTCATTTGGTGACTGTAAACACCATGTGAGGTAAAGTAACGTGGCTATTTCATGACTGTGGCAAAACAGGCTTAGCCAAATGGCTCCACTGCACCATTCACACGGTTGTCACCAAATCAAGTACTTCATTCTGGTGTAGAAATTAATAAACATTGGACACATCCCCAGTCACTCCTCAAAAAATGAATCCTCAAAATATCCTCAACGAACGAATCTGAAAAACTTCTGACACTATTTCTTGAAAACTTTATGGGCTTTCTACGTCAACACATTCCACGAGCTGTCTTCATGACTTCCCAAGAAACATGGACTTCTTGTTCTAAATCTTTTCAATACTTCTCAGCCATCCTTTACTTTTTCATTCTTGCTTTTAATCCCCGTAAATAAGAGAAACCAGGCAGATCTGCTGTTTCAAAACTGAGAACTTACCAAAGGATCACCTTCGGCATCACTCACTGGAACTTGTTTGCTGGTTGAGCCTTCCCGTGACATGGAGTAGCCATCAAACCCCACATCTTCAGGCCGCAGCTGTAGCAGAGGAGGCCACTCATGGTGCTGTGGGGTGGCTGCCCAGGGGTACGTGTCCATTACCCATTTGGCAGGATCCTCCCAGGGAGCTCTCCTCCCATACAACTGAAAAAGTGCAAAAGCATCTTTTAAAGCATTCCTGTTCATTTATCATTTTATTCTATGCTTACCTAACCAAAATTAATGTGCCGTGATTCTTTGACTGCAGATAACATTTGCAAGTAAGGCTGAGCAAAACCAAATGAGATTTGCATCACCCTAATGACAACGTTTTAATTATTTTTGATGGCAAGTGATTTGGAAGAGGCTAACCACCTCCTTTGAGGCTGCAATGCACTTTTATGGGTACCGTTTAATAAAAGGGAGATGTGAAAATAACCTCAATTTGGACAGGTGTTTCTTTCTTTCTTTCTTCTTCTCTCTCTCTCTTTTTTTTTTTTTTTAAACTTGAATAAAAGTAAATACAGAAAAGAGGCTGTTAACGTTCACATCCAGGTCGCAACAGGAGACAGCTTATCTGTTTGCTGTAAAACTGCAGTCAGAAATATGCACAGGAGGAAACGTAATACCTGTTATCAAGTAATAGTGATGGATGGATGTCAAAGCATAAGTTTTTGAAGCCAAGGGAATTTCTTTGTACTCAACCAAGAAAATGCGCCAACAGAATTTGACTGTGTTCCTATTTCAAGTAAGTGTTCTCTATTTCCAAAACTTTTTCTGTGTTACTGAATCTCTACATATCCTTGTCACGTTCAGCTGTTTGCCTTAATTAGCTAATAAATTCCTTCTAATGTCATATGACTTTCAAAAGCATAAATACAACTTTAAGTGACTTTAAACTTCTGCTTTATAATTTTCTGGCCTAAGCATCGTTCCGCAACTGGAGTTCATTACTGGCGCTTTGTCACTTGAATTCAGAGACCTCTCTTTCCTGTACAATGCACATGGGGAAAAAGCAGCGGTATAACAAAGAAATTTGTCATCTCTTTCATGGATCTAAGACTATCTTGTTTTCTTCGTTAGTATTTCTTCCTCCCCACACTCCCATTCTATTATCCTGCCCATTGCCAAACAGCAATAGTTAGGGCAAACTTGAGCTTTCTAGTGCTGTTCCTCACATTGCCATAAATCACTGGAACGTTCTTGCAGCATGGAAACTAATTCTTCCAGTGCAAACAGGCCCCCAAAATGCTGCATCCAAACAGAATGCAGGAGACTGACTTTATCTGGATGCATGGTTAATTAATCCAAATCTGATCTTTCTTTATGGCAGCAGAATGTTTCCACAGATATATATCAGGCAAGCGTGTACAAATGGCATTTTGTCAGAGACTCCTATGCAATATTAGAGAATAAAAACAGCTTTCATTCTAAGTGATGTCACGTAGTTCACAGCCTAACCCTTTCTTTGAAAATTTGGCTGCGTTAATTTGCACATGCTAAACAAAGTCTTTTATCTGTTCTATTAGAGCCTTCCTGTAAGAGTTACATGAAACTTATATTCCGGTGAAGCTCAGACACGAATGCTAACTTACTAATAGATGGCAGTCAAATGCCATACGGAAATCACAAAGTATTGAACACTTTCCGGAACAGCACTGAAGCAGGCAGAGCACAGATCAGGCGTGCCCAGCAGGTGGTGCTAGGCAGTCTTACACATGGCTTTCTGCCGCAAAATAACTCCTCTGGGCCCTTGAGCTGTATTGTATTATTTTCCCAACATAATGTCTTCAAGCTGTGGTAAGTCAGATCGCATATTTTAATCTTGTTGTCAAATCTACGGCAAGTCGTAACAGTTGGTAAGGGCAGAGAATTTTATATTTTCCACACGTCCGTGCTGCCTAGAAGGTCTGTGTGGTTCCTAGATCATTTCTGAAAATTAGCTAGGAAGTCAAATCCCCATTGCAGTATATGAAATCATCATATATCTTCAGCAGATGAAAGATGGAATTACCAGCTTACTATTCCGATCCACAGCAACCAGTCCTGCCCCTTTCATATGAATGCTTTCTAGACAAAGAAGGTGCAATTAAGGAGCAAGAACCTAACAGGTTGGTCCACAAAGCACCACACAGAAACCACTGGAGTAGGAGTGATGGCATCAGGAAGCCACAGAGACTTTAGACCCTCTTTTTGTTGGTGCTCCATTCCATATCAATATACCGAGCAGGAAGAACAATGGGTTTTTAAAACCCTGTAATTTTCACTTCCCTGTTCTGAAGAACCAAAAACTCAGCAGCTCCAACGGGAGCAATTATTTTAAGGATTCTTTTGGCTCACTTGTTTTTGACCCAAAATAGTTCTCTAAATGAGAAACAGAAACATAAAAATAGTTCAGTTTAGATCCAGAGAGATCAGAGTGAAATCAGCAGTCCACCCTTCCTTTCTGGCAGGCAATTTCACATGAGAGGATGTGTTCTTAAAGGAGTCTTTGTGGGTGTGGGGACAGAAAATAGCCAAAAATGAAATACACATTCTAGCATTAGCTTGTTAATTAATTAGTACAACTCTGGCTGCTCTTTGAGTACTCATGTTTTATTCCCATCCACAGACTCAACAGAGAATTCTACAGCAAACTAGGAAATTATTTAAAATGAAATGAATTAGTGGAATCTGGGGAAATTGGATCGGAGCAGATACAGAATCTAAAGCAAAAAGTGAGAAACTGGAATCCTTACACTTAAAATGCAAGCCATTCAAATAACAAAGAAAGATGCAGATAACAGGCAAAACGAGGAAGCAAAAAGAGGGTTTTATCAATTGTTATGCTTTCTCATCTTTTCTGTTACTAATGTTTCAATGCTTTCCATACCTGCTGATCAGCTGATACAAGACCTCCAAAACACAATACAACATGCCTGAGCATCCCATTGCAGGAGGAAACAAGAACACACCCTCTCTTCTCACTTGTTTTAGGTCAAAAAGAGTATTAGCTTCCCTTACCTTCCTGTATAGGGCACTCTACAGGAACTTTTATGTAAAAATAGTTCTTCTCTTCTGTTCTATTTCTACCTATGTTTCTCTTTGTGCATTCTGAAAACCTGATGTCTGAGTACCTACCACAGTCATCTCAAAGAAAATGAAGTCTCTAGGTACTGTCAAAATTCAAATGGTAAACGCAGTTTGTACAAATTCTCACTAAAACTTGTTGAACAATGCATGTATCTAGTAGTTATGAGGAGCCATTAGTAAAAACTCAAATTTCTATGACAAGGCTGTTTTTTCTCACTCTCTGTGTTAACATCTATAAATCTCTGCTGCCGAGATAGTAAATGAAACTCCAGGTGTTTCTTAAGTGGACAACATAAAATCTTTTTTTTTTTCCTTTTAAGCATGTTTTCAAGTACTCAAACTGGTGTGTCTTCTCTTCATTATTGCTTCATCTTCTGCAGAGTACTCCCATCCAAACAAGAGCTGAACCTCAAATACAGAAACAGTATTGCATAGAAAAGAAAAGGTGTTTTTCAAAAGAAAACTTTCACACTTTTCTAACGGATCTTCATGACAAGTCATCCCGATGAATACTGTAAAGGTGACCCCTAAGCAGCCCCAGAATGGAGAGAACTGTTCTTCACAAACCCAAAATTACCATTCTGTGACATGACCTCTTCTCTCAAGGAGCTTGTAACTTGGGAGTTCTTTCATGTTTCAGAAAGATTTTGGGCTCAGAGACATACATGGTAGAGAACCTATTATTTCTGTAGTAAAATTTCCTAACTATTAATTATTCTTACTAATAACAAACCGTGTCTTGCTCAGTTTGAATTTTTCTAGTGCAAACTTGTCAAACAGCCGGTAAATGTTTTTCCCCCACTGAAGCAGAAGACTCCCACAGACCAAACACTGTTTCATCTTCCTATTGAATAAACTGAATAGTTTGAACTTCTCATCTCACTGTACAATGCTTTCTGTATCTTATATTATACCTATTGCCCATTTCTGAACCCTTTTAACTTTTAAATATTTTTTTTTCTTTAACATACAGAAGTACTTCCCTCTTCCTACCTCTATGAGATTATAGGTTATACCCCTAAAATGGCATTTGTCCTCTTACCAAAACACAAGCTTCCGATACATCATCATAATTTACTATTCTCCACTTATCTTCAGCCCTTTTCAACCTCCCAGACTCTCACTGTCATCCACCTTTTTATTTCTTTAAATGTGATCTTGCATTTAGCTCTACTGCAAAACAAGTAATTTTTAAATGAGCAGATCTCACAGATGCTGCAAGGGGAAAGCTTCAAGTTCCATCTGCCCTAATCCTCACGTTATCAAAATACAGGGATTTTTCTCACAGAGAACTCTTTATCAAAAATAACTACTTTAATGTATGCAACACCCAGAATTTACTCATATTTGATTATGCTATCTCCCAAAACACCTTTTAAATTATGTGCTGCTGTTCTTACCCTGTGAACAGAGAACTGAAAAATCTAAATATTTTTTTCCATAATTCCATGTCAACTCAGTAGCAAACCTCTGTTAAGCCATTCCTCCTGATTCCAACATGCTTTATAGTCATGGAGATGCTAAGAATTGCATGAATGTAAGAATTGAATGCCTAAAACTATCCTAATTGTTAGACAGTGTGAATCAGATACAAAGTACAGGCAATCATATGATTTCACTATAGACTCTGAAAGAATTACAAAGGAATCTACTCAAAATTTCATCCTGAAGATTGAAGAAATAATCAATACTGATATTTGATATTTTTTGATATTTTGATACTGATATCAAAACTGATATTGAACCTATCATGTTCATTTATATGTTTATCTCCTTATACGTCTTTGTTTATCCTCTGTTCAAGATTTCATTTGCAAAGGAAAATCATACGTAACAGTTAATGACCACAAACATGTTTTTCAGGTGCACAGTACAATTTTAAAGTGTGCTCCTGGATTATCAAAAACTGATTTTTGAAAACAGATTATTGAAAGACACTTGGATGCCTAACTGCCACTAAAAACATCAACAGTTTAGCATTTAAGCACTTTTCAAAAAATCACTCTGGAATTGATGTGCTTCCACTCTGTATTTCAAACTGGTAGAGTGAAGAGAGTATTTCTCCCTGAAATTAATGACTACATTTTCACAGACATGCAAGTATTTAGTGTGAAAAGTTACACCCACAGAAAACATTGTCATTATTCAGTTTTCTCTGATGCTGTGTTGCCTTCTGAATAGATACCATTTTAAGACCTGTGATTTTTCATTTTTGTCTGCTCACCTGTAGCCCTTCTCTAACTGCCTCCAGAAGGTATGGGATGATGGAGTAGTTCCACAGGTCAGTAAACCAAACTCTTGAACCATCTACATCTATTGGACAAGAGAGGAAGAGCCGTGGACCTGGAAAGGGGAATTCAGGTATTACACTCAAATTATAACGACATGAATCAAAACAGGATCAAGCAACAACTTGCAGCTCTCTAGAGAAAGAAGCCAAGGATGAGAGAACAAACGTAGCTATCTGGTGAAGTGCTCTTCCTTGAGAGTTCAAAAATCCTTTGAGTCAATTTGAAAAACCATAGCTTTCGAGGTGAAAACTATTAACCAGATTTCCTAACAAAGTTGATATCAAGGACTTCAGAGGTCTATCAAAATGGGGAAAAGTAAGTTTAGAAACTTCTTGTATGGTTTGTCTGAGAGTAAAAAAAATGAATCTAAAAGCAGGGTTTAAAGAAACCTTTTATTACCTTACCTAGTACAAGGAAATGTGCAAGGATGCATTTGGTGTACAAGGAAATAGAATACATACGTTTATATATGTCTGGAAATGCATTTCTTCCAGAATGGGCAGAACACTTACCAATAGTAACATCAGAGGAGCTGTGAGCCTCCAAGAACTTGTTCAGATGTTGCCAGACCTTGGGAATCCAATCAATAATTTTAACCAGCTCTGCATTTCTCATCCTGCCACTGATCTCTGTTTCAATTAGTTTTCTCCTCAGGAAACGGCCGAGAAAGCCTTTGACTGGCTCAGTGTGGTTAGCACATAGCACCCATCTGTGGCAGAACAGCAAAAATGTCTGCAATTATTCTTTAGTGCAAGAGAAAATATTCTGGGCTAAATATTTCTTATCGTTTCTAAATGATTATTGTGATCAAAAAGGATGATCCCAGTTGTATATTTTTCTTAGAAAAAATTATTTTCGAATGATGAGTTCATTAGATGAAACAATTCATATCGTGCTTTGTTTCGTCTTACTGCTCACTGGCTATCTGCTTCACCTATAGTCATATTTAAAATTTGTTAGAAGATCAAGTATCTTAAAAATCCTCTGAACAGCCAAAGTTTTATTAACTGTAGTTATTTCAATAACAGCATCATAACATAAAGCTGCACAAGTTAGGGCAGCAGCTACTGGAGAATGGTATTTCTATCCCAGTTTGCTATTTCAGCTGATAAGAACAACTTCAGATGACTCAGTAGCCATTGCTCCTTTGTGAGCCCACAAACATAAATGAGAAATATGAATAAGCAGTACCTGAAATTATGATGAAGTTGAAGATTAGGTGTTGAGGAGGTGGCTTGGTTCATTGTGCCAATAATATACGGACTATTAAAAAAATCAAGCAAATAAAACTTGTAAATTTTGTTAAAAATAAATAATACTAGGTTTTTAACATTAAAAAGCTTATTCAAACTTTTTATTTTTGGTCAGAGAAGGCTTTTGTAGTTACTTGTAACCCGATTCTCTACTGAGAATCTGAACTACAAGAACATCAAATTCTGAAAGCAAAATCGAAGCCTCAGAGCAGGACCTTTCGCTAAAAATGTCTTTTTAGTATTGAAGGTCTACTGCATGAAATGAATGCAAGTTACCCAACGCATCTACTACTTTTTTTATTACTGATTATAGAAGAATTGATTATCTTATGCAGAAAAAAATCTCTGAAGTGCTGCCCATAATATGGATGGTCTCACCATCTCAGTCCTCTTTACCAAATTAATCTACAGTTCATTGTTCTGATCATATTCTGGAACTGCTGTTCTTTGACATTATTGGGATTTGGAATGAGTTCTAGGATTTCTTTACCATTTGTGGTACTTGCAGTTTAGGAGTCCATTAAAAATTTCTCCTAGGGAGCTAACGTGATGCAAATTATCCAAAATGATTACAAGAGGCATATCCACAGCATTATTTTCACTATTACACTGGTCTGCTAGGTTGGACAGGTATTGGCGGAGTTCCTGCAAAGCATACATTAAAAACAAAACAAAAAAGTTTTCATTATATTTCTTGAAAATCCAGGTAATACAAATAAATTAGTGGCTTTGCAATGAAATCTGAAGCAAAAGAGACCGCCATCTTACGTGTGTTCACATTTCCCATGAGGAAACAGAAAAATATGGTTTTCCTTCTCTTCTGTAGGTTTTGCTACATATTCAAAGACACTTACATGAGATAAGGGCCTAAAGGGGTCAAGATTTTGCCTTTTGCTTTATGTTTTTTCATTTGTGTTGTCCTAATCTGACACAGAAGTCTGAAATGCATTTTTCTTTCTTTTCAGGAACTTATTCAAATCTCTGTATACCAAGCTGGACAGTTGCTATTGTTACGGCTAGGTTTGTTCTCTGTTCTTGCCGCTGTGTTTCTATCAAAGCAGAACTGACAAAATTAGCCTGGTATAAAGCACTCCTCAAGCAGGGACCGAACTTAGTTCCCTTCAGTAGTGACACAAAAGAATGATGAGCTCAGAGTGCTACTGCTGGGTGACTGGGTGTGGCTGAAAAGCTCTCTTCATCTTTAAAGCATTTATTACATAGCATGTCTCAAATTATGCCAGTGGCCTACAACCACACTTTCAACCACTCTTCTTCTCCAGAGGAAGATCTGCCTAAGGCCATCAAACGTGGTTTTTTTTTTTTTTTTTTTAAACCTAGACATTCACTTGAGGTATATTTGGCAAAACCAAAAGCACATAAAAAGCAGAGACATGCCTTACAAGCTCAGGAATGTGTCTGGACAACAGTAACTACTGGAACAGCGTATGCAGATTACCACTGCTGATACTTGTAGCTGCAGAAATTCTGAAGGTCTAGAGATGCATTTCATGTTTTTTGGAAAAATGTCCGCATGCAATGAGGATCGCTGAAGTTGCTGGGAACTTTGTGCAGGTGTTTAACTTCCTCAGCAATTCTCAGCCTTCTAACCACTTGAAAATCATGATGCCTTTAGGTGTTTAAACATACATCTGGAAGCATGCTATTTAAGGTCCCAAAGCCTGGTGAATCTACAGTTCTGAAAAACTTAGATATTGTCCCCTTCAGAATTAACGGAATGCTTTAAAAAGAAAGATAAGTTTAAAATCCCACTTGCCTATTTTTGATGAATTAACAAAGGAGCAGTTCTCTCATTTTTGACATATGGTAACATTAACTGTGCAAGCAACGATTTGTTTTCTCACCTTACTGGATTTATGGTCCACATTGAAGGTTGCAATAATTCCATCAGCCAACTCCCTGCCCTCTCTAAGGACCATATACTCAGACAGACGGTTTGCTAGATATGTTTTACCAGTGCCACTAGGGCCAGACAAGATAATCCGCCGGTGTTCCATCAAGAGAGAGACATAGCGCTGCAGTATAGGCTTGGGGATCAGTGATTCAAACACAAGACAGTCCAAACTGTTCTCGCAGATACCTGCAACAGTAAAAGATTCCTCATTTATAGCAACTCCCAATTTTTATCCAGATTACCTACAAGTTGTTTTTTTTCCCCTTAAAAAAAAAAGTAGCTGTAATGCTGAAAAGCAATCCATTAATGAAGTTTTAACAAATCAAGATTAATTGAAATAACTGGAAAGCCAAAACAGAACTGAAGCGTGGGACTTTGTGAATATACCTGGGCCCAGTAGCAGTAGGAGAAACTCCCAAAATAAAACTTTGTAACAGCAGATTTAGATCCAACCTGACCGAACCGTTTCTTATTTCTGAGAGAAATCCCTTCCCCACTCTGGTGTCCCTTGTAATAGAGAACAGCACATATAAAAAAGTGAGTAAGTAACCTGTAAGCTTCACCTGGATTCTCCATCAGCGTTCCCAGTTTTCAAAGAATTCAACTTCTCTAGATAAAATTTACCATATAACTGTTTCCAGGCTACGTTTTTCACGCAGGAACCATGTGTTTCACAGTATTTTGTTACGTACACTTACACTACACATACATACAGAATTTACCTGTTTACTTTTGAATCGCTAGACAAAAAAACAGCTATCATCAACTCCCCCTGCTTTCCCAAACACATGTAATTAAACTCCTCTGTATGCTGATGGCTATCTCTTCTAACATAAAACTCCTACTGATAAGCATTTATGCAATGTCAGCAATCACTTTAGGCAGAATTGGCTCAGGAAAAACATACAATGCTTCAAAATAAACAGAAGAAAGGGAAGTTGGCAGATCACCCATAGAAATGTTTGCACCTCAATGGTTACTTGGAATATTAAATATTTATATAGGCAGCTTTATATCTCAACGGTATATGTGAGTAACTGATTTCCCATAAATTGATTAAATACACTCATACTTTATTGAAAAATGTTATCATGTATGAACCTTCAAAGTACAAGTCAAGACATTGCAAGTTAAATACAAAATCAACTGAAGCTTCACAGATATGAGCAATATTTCAATTGGGATTATACTCTTGGACAATGCATTCCAAGTAAGTGAGCAGAACACTCAGAGTTCACATCAAGCTTCAGTAAACTGAGATATTTCATGACTTCGTTTGTCTTCCTGTGTGCTGATCTGCTACAGAATTGATTTTTTTTTTATACCAGCAGTCAGAAATCAAAATACTTTCAAAATTCTCAGTCAAACTTTGAAATTGAGCTGTAAAGTGGTTGGCAACGTTCGTATGTATTGTGCTACTCTATGGCTGTATGCAGACCTATGCTAGATATTTCAGTGGTGTCACTTCAAGCAAGCTGATTAACACTGAAATTGCAGTGGTTGAGGACGTCACCTCAACCCCAGTTTTTTTATTCATTTGGAAGAGCACTTTGCTGCTCAAACAATTCCACTGCGACACCTGTGGTGTGAGGTGCTCTCCAGCACAACTCAAGGCACCGATTTAAGACATCTGGAGGAAACTGCTATGTGTACAATTATTCCTATTTTTACAGATCGAAAATTTGCTCAATTTATAGATTTACCATACTCTAAGTGCTTTCTTCATCAAATGGAAACAGAAGAACGGTAAATAAAAGGCAAGGACAGGAAAAATAGACACAACTAAAAGTTTCTACTCCTCTGAGATTCTTGACACAGTATGCTTTGATAAAACTGTAATTACTGAGAACTACAACAGACCGATCGAGTGCAATTACCTTTGATGGTAACCGAAATCGTATTGTTTTCTCCAACTAGATAGCCACAGGGCAACAGCTCGGGTGTCTCTGCGCTGTTTGTGCGTTTGATTTCTCCAATGCTATAGCCCAGAACACTGTCTGAATTCAGTCCCAGCTGACTCACTGGATCCACATGAATGATGTATTCCTACGGTGAAAAAGAGGATGGAAAATTTTACGAAACACTGAAAGCTTTGAGCCTGTAGATTCTAAGCTACAACAACAACACTGAGTTGAGTATTACTTGATACTGGCAAATGCCTGTTCAAATAGTACCAAGCAAATCCTGAAAGAAAAAGCAGACAGAATAGACAAATAACTGCTACGTGCTTTACAGATGAGGAAACTGACAGTAAAGTTAGCTGACTTCTCTGAAGTCACACACAAAATCTTTGCAAAAGTCAGTGCTGTTTGGACACATACAAATTCAAACCGGTGTATACATCTGAGCCTCCATGCAGGCCTCCTGTTGTCAAATACACTGTGAATGCTGACAGAAGAATTGAAGCAGAGAGCAAATTGTATACACTAACCTTAAACAACCGCCTAACCACACCATCCAGAACATCCCATTTGGTCTTGCCACTGACTCCAATGCAGCCTATGAGGAAGGTGCGAGGCCTTGAATCCTAAGTGAATATAAGTGTGAATTGTGAATTTAAATTAATAAATAAATCCTAACTGTGTCACATGTCTGTTTAAGGTAACTGAAATTCTGGCATAGTTATGGTGCATCTTTATTTCTTTATATAGTAAATTCTGAATACTATATGAAATCCTTGTTCTCTACTTAACATTTTTACAGTGTTGGAGTGACAAATCTAGAGGATACTTAAGCAATACCCAGTGTTAAGCTAAATGTGTTTATTAATCAATCCACAAACAATTCAAAAGCATCTGAAAAGATTACAGCTTATCAGAAAGCCAGAAAGTTTCAGGAATTCTAGGCAAAAGTTCACAGCATTCACTTTTCTGTGACTTCATAATCTAAAATATGTTGCATTTTCAACATTTATCCTATTTACTTCTAGAAATCATGCCACAGACAAAGAAATCTAGTGAAATTCTACATAAATTTCTACATAAACTTGTGTGTTATGTTTGGTATATTATACCATTTTAGTTAATAATATTGCTTCTGATTTCTACAGCAGATAAAGAAAAGGAATGCACCTCATTTTTCTATTCTTCTGTAGCTGTACTCACTATGAAACATTTATTGAAGAAAAACTGATTTCTAGCGTAATACTTCATGTTCAACTAAAATGTAAAGAATCATTTCCACATGGTAACTTTACTGACAATAAGCACAGTAGAGCCCAACAGAATCAGCAATACATTTTTACTGTTAATTTACTTATCTGGGGCTGTAATTTATTAATGCAAAATTGTTATTTCATGGGAAGATCTGCTGAGCTGATTTTATTTCTGTTTATTGAAATTTCTGTCCCCTCTTACAAAGGCCATTAAATGATTTCTTAAATGCACTTCTACAGGTACTCATAATGTGAGATAGGAAGATCAATGCTTGGTAAAGATTGTGTAGTACATTCATGCATGCGTTACACACATGAAGCAGGCTGAAATTTCACAATATTTGAAACATATTTGGATATTTAAGATTCTTTACATTGCCTAAGAAAGGAGAACATCTGAAAAATAACTGATTAAAAATGAAATACTTGTACCAGAGAGGAAAACTTGAACTATAGTTACAGTTCTCCCAGTCTGGACCTAACAAATGCTTGTGGAATACTGTTGCTTCTAGCTTTTTAGCGCACCTTCTATCTACACACTGCATCATTTTGATTATTTCAACTTAAATAAAACTTGAAATAATAACAGAAAGGAGCTTTGTTCAGCTTTTAACAGATCAGTCTTAAATATAGGCTACCCCAAGGTGCAGATTAGTCTGCTCAACTCCTTGACTGAAAAATTGACCTGTCTTTCAGAGATTAATTGTAATGTTACTACCTACACCACTGACACACGGTCTAGGCTAGCAGTCCTTGATTACTGACATAGGTTCGGGGCTAGTGCTGATGTCACCGACTGGCAGAAGCTGTAAAATAAGAAGTCACTGCAGATGAGTCCCATGAGACAACCCGAACTGGTGTTGCTGGCGCTCAGCAGTTCAATGAAGTGAGAGTTTAGTGCTTTGTCTATCACTATTGATATGTTTGATATGTAAACTATTCTGCTGAGAAATCTGTAACGAATGTTTTGCAAATAAAAGCCTTCAAAAGAGATTGTAATGTGGCAGAAAATTTAAATCCAAAGTCGCTTATATGGAGACAAAATACAACTCACCTCCTTCCATTTCATTTCGTCCTGAAAGTTGACAACTATTTTGACATGCCTGCCTCCTTCTTTCCGGGCAGAGCCATCGCCAGTGTCATCTAACAGCATGTCTGTGAACAGATGACATCGACAGCTTTCATTGCTGTATCATAACAATGAAGGCTATTCTAGTTTATGCTAACACTTCTATTGCAGTCTAACACAACACATCTGGGCTTTACATGCCCAGAAGTTAAACGTAAGAACCAGGTTTACTGACGTCCTTACTAAATATCAAGATCACTTTTAAAAAGAAATTATTAGTCAGTTGCTCTGTATTTTTCTTCCTACAAAATATCCCCCTGGCTAATACAACACCATTAAATGGCTCTGAACACAACTCTCTGCAGCTGAGGTCATAGTTGGACAACTGCAATCTAGGGTGTAACAGACCTATGATGACATTTTAAAAGAAGGCTTATGCCAGCTCCTGACATATTTCCACACCTTAGCTGTTAATAATTTTCATGCTTTCATATTCCATGGCTAACCAAACCAAACCTTCCAAGTGCAGGATAAAACCTGCCCACCGCCTTTCTCATTAAACTCACCGAGACTGGTTGACTCCGTGAGGTTCAAACTGTGTTGAGAGAGACCCACTGAATGTCTTGGAGAGGATGAAATGGAAACCTGAGACTGAGCCCTGCTACAGCTGCCGTGGTTTTCAGATTTCAGCCGATCATTTTCTGCTTTTAATTTTTCAATCTCACTCTTGAAAAGACAAGTCAGCGGTTAGAAGGCACAGTGAAAACACACTCTTAAAATAGCGCAGCATAAGCAACTACAGAAGAAATATTAATTCAGTGGAAATGCCTTTTTCACATGATTTTAAGGCACTGCAGTAAATTAATTTTAATTATCACAATGACCTTTCTATGACATTTCTCAAAGTGTCCTAGAAAACAAAAATACGTGGGAATTTACTAAACACTGAAACGTAGCTCCTTTAAAGCAGATGGCCTGAGAATTTTTTAAGAAGCTGTTGACAGCCAATGAATGGTCTCCCCACAGGTTTCTAGGGTTGAAACAGTTAGCTGTTGCTGAGTTCAGGGAGGCGGAAATCATGGGTTCAAGCTGACCTTAATGAAGGTGTAAGGTATAACACTGGTACACAGGTAAACACGATTTTTTAGTAAGCATTCAAAAAGCTTTGAATTTACTTCCTTTTATGTTTTTATTGTGTGGCAGGATGGCCAGCGTTTAACACCTCAATATACACTGCAGTATTTGGTGTAGTTATCCCCTACCTGCATTCTGTTCATCGCCTCCCGCAGCTGGTCAAGCTGATGAGCAGAGCTAAGGGCTTCTAAACGAATATCAGTTAACTTCATTTCCTTGTCTCTTAGTTCATTTCGTAACTGCATGACTGTTTCAGCTTCACTGTCTGTGCATTCAGAAATTCTGGAAAAGAATGAAAAAGAGACATTGAACTAGACCATTTGTTACTTTTCAGACAGTGCTTTGCCAGCATTTATTAGTAAAAGAGAGAAAAATATATATATTCTTCAGGGAGTAAGCAACAGTTTTGGCTTACTGCATTAGTGATACCATAAATCAGATATTAAATAGGTCATGGAAACATTACAGCTTAGCGAAATACGTCTGAGGGTTAGTTTTCTTTAATCAGCATATGAAACAGAATTCAGGAAATTACCTACTATTGGATAGTCTACTTTTTTCATGGTAGTTGCCATAAAATAACTATTTTAAAGCCAAAATCTAAATAAATTAAGGGGGTGCAGGCAGTAACAGTAGTTGGTTGAAGATTGATGATTTTACAGAAAGATTTAAAGCTCACCAGGTGTGCACAGCTGGGTTTCCCTGAAATGTTCTGGAGGGCTTTGGAACTCTACACCTATTCAAGCGTGATAAATTCCTGTTCGCTTTAAAGCACTCATGCTCAAAAAATTTTTGGTGGCGTTCTTCTTCCCTCCTCCCAAAAAAAAAAAAGATTCTAGACGAGTAACATTTCAGCACATTCATTCATAAGTGTATCTATATAAAGATCAACTACCCAGCTGCATGCTTTGAGGGAGATTTCATTTAAAATGTCTCTCCTTAAATCAGGTTAATGAGAGATGTTTTCTTCACCAAAAAACCAATAAGCCAAAATGTATAAGTTTGACTTTTGCTCTATCCTTCCCTCAGTTTTCTCTCTTTTCTCATGTTGAGTCTTTTGGCTTTCTTGTCAAGATGTGATGTATGCACACAGCGTTTTGACTGATGATGGACGGGATCATCATTTAACAATTTACCAGCCTTAGAGTTCTAAAACACAATTTGCTGTAGTCACCAGAAACTCATTCAGTTAGGCTCAAGAGTCTGGAGAAGCTTTAAAAAATTCATGGGGGATTATCTTCTGATACTAACATTTCATCACTATTATTTGACTGCAAACTATTGCTATTCTTTTCACCTTTCCATGGGAAAACAAGTGATGGGCAAAACTTCAAGTTTGGATGCTTACTCAGATGCATTTGAACTGAAATCAGGCTAGAAGTTTTGTATGTTATTTACAAGGTTGTAAGGCCATCTGATAATTACATGTGTCACAATACAACCTCTTACATCTTTCTGTATTTATTTACTCTGTTCAAATGCAGAAGCTACTGATACAGTTAACACAAAATCCATTTTACAGTTTTCCAAGCACATTCTAAATGTGAGTGTATATTCAAAACTGCACAGTAAGACCATTTTAACTTTATTTCATAGGTAGCCAAACTGAAACATCAACGTTGTCTGTGACCTTCCCGTGAATGTAAAGTTAGCTAAGCAACAGCAAAGTCCTGACTTTAAAATGGAGACATATGGTTTGGCCGTACAGATTAGTCTATATAATAGCTTGCTGCTACCAAAAGGAGCAAATTTGCTTCTCACTCTTCCTTGCCTAGCCTGCTCCTGGCTGTGTTGCTGTCATGCCCCCATGCTTACACCAGCTCTAACACTCATCTGTGTCTGATCAGTCCGCCAAGCTGATCCAACTCAGCAACCTGGGATAAAAAAACCTGTTCACATTTCTTTCAAATTATTTTTCACCTAATTAGCATGTTGAATTGGCTCAGTAGAATTGTCTAATGAGTAGCAGAACCAGTGTGAGAGAAGGACCGGGCACAGGAGGTCCAGAAGCAAAGAGGAGCAGGTCATTTCCATTCATCAGAAACAAGCTGTTAGGTGAGTTCGGCTGTATCGCTATACCATGATGTTTGATTTCCAGTAAATCTTTACCTTTAGCTGAATTTGTCAACTTAAATTGGGAAATCATCACTGCAGCTTAGCACAATATGCGCTGCCTTTAGCCAACAGAAAAAAAAACAAAATCCCAGACTTGGCCTGGTTTGTTTCATTAACAGCTAGAGATCCAATTAGTTCTGCACTCGAAGGTTACCCAGGTTATAAATACTCTTCATACTCAATATGTTTTACTGAGAGAGCTCCCCAGTGAAATATGAAACAACACTACAGTAAAGAAGCAACGATTTTTAGCTTATTGGATACTCATGGAAAGGTACTGTGTCAGTCAATACTAAGTCAGCTTACCTATCTTTAATTCCCTGAATATACAAATTCAACTTTTCTGTCTTTTGCCTGTAGTCTCCTTAGGGCACACAACATGTAAAATAAACAGTAGTTGAAATGTTTGTTCTTTGCTCGCTGTTTTGCTACTACGACAGGGTTAAGGATTTTAACAAATAAATTTGGCCGTTCTGGGAGATAAAATAAGTAATGCTCGGGAGTAGGATCAACCAGTGGCAACAGACCAGTCCAGAACCACAAGACAATCCTGCCTGGCCCACTATGTCTTCTGCTGTGGCCTCATGGTGAACAGCTGGTTTTAGCATTACACTCAACTGAACAGCTGTCAAACTCTTGCAGTGCTTACACAGATTTGCAGATCCTCATTCAGAGAAACCAAACAGGATGGGACGGTGTAGGGTATATTTTGCCATTGTTTGTTTCTGTAAAGCTAGCACCGAAAACATTGCACCTGTCCAAAACATGGTATTGTTTCTCTTTTCTTCTACCAGTGCAGCAGGATGCCTGCCAGTACATTTTCCATTAAATAAATAATAACAATAATATTAAAAAACTCTTACAGAGAATTGGAATGGGAGGCTCTCAACAATGGTGTTGAAGTAGTAGAGTTATGGTGCGGTAACTTTGGTGATGAAGGTAATGAAGAATCAGTCATCTCTTCAATATCTGAATGAGAAGATGCTGACTTGGGAGATTTCTTTTTACCAAAAGCTTGCTTGAAGGAGCTGCGTAACTGAAAAAACAAGACCACAACAGTAGGCATATCATGAAGAATTCATCCAGACAAAAAAGCCACAGAGGAAAACTCTAACATGCAAATATTTCAAACAACAAAGCCATAATTACATAGATTTTAACAGGTAAAAGAGAATCAAAAAGCTTTTTTTTCTGCAACCATTATATGAGATTAATAAGGTCAATAAGACTGGATATCAGTGCTTCCTATTTTTAATATTTTACAGCAAATTCTGTTCAGTGAAACGAGCTTTACATCAACACTGTAATGACTTGTAGCTATAATATAACATGACAAGGTTAATGATGCTGAAATGGTTAGTCATGTAAATGGATGGGTTAGCTTTGTATCTCATAGTTTAAAGTAGGTCTTCCTTACCTCATTGACCTGCCGGAAGAAGCGCAAGCAAAAGGAAGTGGGGGGAAGGAAAAAAGACATGTTTTAACAGATAAAGCCAGCGATAAGGAAAGCTCTGGATTTCTAAGACAAACATGACCAATTATCAATAAAGACCAAGAGTTACTTCAAAACTAGAACCCTGTATTTTCTAAAAACAGGTGCTTCAAACAACATACAGTCTTTTTTGCGTTACTTGAGGGAGACACCAGATCCAAGCCTCTTAACTATTTAAATTATATTTTCTCCTTGGCTCAGATGCAATGTTTTGGCTAACAGCCATATTAATATTATGTTTTTCCTTGCAGGAACAGGTATTTCACCAGGATAAAATACTGAATCATCTCTACACACCTGCAACTATATATATATATATATTTTTTTTTTTTAAATGTGCCCGCCATTTGCCAAAAAACTCATAGAATGAATATTGATGTGGCTGAACTGATGTTATGCTGAATTTACAGTTCAACACCAGTTAACACACTCCAGCTTAACATGAGATGAAAGTTATTTTTATACTAGACAAAGATTCCTATGTTGAGAAATGTTGCAAATCTGTTTTTTCAGCCCTGTGTGGACAGCTGCATTGCTTCTACATACAACAAAAGGTCTTTGGCTGAGAACTTCATCAGTATTTGTGAATTAACAATGTGCAAATCAGACTACTATTTTCTCATTAAATTACTGATTTAATTTCCAATCTTCATTTTACAGCAATGACGTACTCATATTTAATACCAACGTTAAGATATTGTCCTGTCTTCTGTTTATAATAAGGAAATGTTTCCTTAACCTACTTTAAAGATAGCCGTGTGATGAATGAGAAACTTATGCTGACGTAGAATGGTATCTACTACATTACAATAACAAAGAATAGAAGCTAAAGCAAAAAATTCAAAGTGTTTATCTTAACTAAGGCGTAACCATTATAAAAGATTTGTGTCACAAAAATGAAAAGAGTTGCTAGCAATTTACAAGGTGCAGCAATTTACCCTAACTACTGTAAAACCCCACACAAGAGCGATGTGGAGATGACATTGTTTCCAATTAACGAATGATTTTAGGAGCAGAAAAGCAATACTACCGTTACGAAGGAGCTAGCAAGATATCCAAATGAAACCACCGTGACAAAAGAGAAATAAAACCAAGAACCTGCTCAAAAAGCCATTTCCTACAGTCCAGGGAGTTTCATAAATGTTTCTGAGGGGATATTGTGCAAATAAAAATCAAGACTTTACCAGCTCAAACCACATTTTGTAGCTATACAGAGAAGCTCCCAAAAGATCAAGGGAAATTTAAATTCCGTGGGAAGGAAGGGGTGGATTGCTTTACTGGGTACAATGTAGGATCTAGGGACTTCAGTCCAAACTACAGTCAGACTAGGTCACTAAGGCAGTTCTGGTCTAATTCAAAATGGAGTTTTATATATTGTACCTTTCCTCCAGTACACGGTACCTTGTATACAGTACATGACGAGCAAAGAAGGAAAAATGGGAAATGAAAGGTAAGTGTTGCAAAATCTTGAAGAATAAATGTTTATCACAATAAATTTTTTAAGTTTTTATTTTTTTTCCTGTGGAAATCCATGGTAACGTTCTGAACAGAGCTCTTAAAGTGTTTAACATGTTCACTTAAAAGAAGAGAGCCCTATGAGGCAAAAAGAAAAAAGAAAAAAAAACCTCTCATTTTTGTAATCATGGATTTGTTTACTTTAATGACATTTATGGATTTGTTTTACTTTAATGACAAATGTAGAGTTTTCCCTGAGGGGCTGGACACCGTATAATTTTTACCCAGAATTGATCTTTGACAGGTATTTCTACTATAGGACTGTCCTTTTGGCTGTTAACATAAGATTCAATCCTACACAGAGCCTACACAAGCACATACATCACTTATGACTCAATTAACTCTTCAAAAGAGTATTTACACAGGATTTAAACAGTGCCTAGTTCTTGTGCTGACCTGTTACATGAGGCATGGGGAGAAGGAGGAGCTGAGCAGCTACATTTCACCATGCGTGTTCTGACAGTTTTACATAAAACCTCACGCAATCCGTTAAAATGCACTCACCCAGTTCTTCCTCTTCTTTTTCTTTGAATCACTCTCTATGTTGCTTCCCACACTGGAGTGGCTGGTAGCACTGTTAATGCTAGAAACACTATCTGAAGAGTGCTGCCTTCGGATCCGCAGGTCTGTGGGTTGAGCAGCTCCAGTTCCTGAATATTAATTGAGGTGGTGTCAAATTTGGTATTCTGTATTAATCGTTCAATCCCAAATGAACAGTGTTGGAAAAAAACACACGATCACTTACCCCAACTGATGCACTGCTTGTTTCAAAGCAGTACGCCTAATACTTATTTCTTGCGAGGAGATTAAAATCTCAGACCCAGACCGTTCAACAGGAGTTACATATGACAAGACTGCATTCAAACTTCATATTGGAAATTACAGAGAACACCAAAGAAAATAAAGCCAAGTGTTTGACAGCTCTGAAAAGGGGGGTCTTTGCTCCCTGATGCTTCACATCAGTGTCTAAGATGGGTAAAATACTAAGCGATTATAGTAAATTCATTGAGCTCACACTCAAGTTCTAACACGTTCATTTATTTCTGTAGAATTTACCACACTATTTACACAGATACCCATTCCAAATCCCCACATTATACCAACTCAAGTAACTAGAGCATGGTCGTGAGACAAAGTTAATCTCTGACAGAGTTGCACGAGATATTACCAAGAGGACTCAAGTCCCAAGAGCACTTCACAGTTGTGAAATGCAGTGCTTGTTTCTCACCTTTGCAGTTGAGCTCAGGTGTGTTGATGACTCCATTAATGGCAGCCTGGGCAGCAGCATTTTGCTTCTTCAGCAGTTCAATAGTCTTCCTTAACTCATTCAGTTCGGAGTCCTTAAATAAGAAAAAAAATGATGATACATCCAAAAAAGCTAGTGTTACCAAGCTGTATTTGGTAACATTACTTCTCGGTCTGAGCATTGGGAGTTGACAGAGAATTTATGGAATATATATCTACAAGAAAATATAAATGAGGTTCAGTATGCCTGGGGAAATGCATCCTCAATAGTCTGCTAAATAGCTTGATTATTGCAATACAAGGAAATGTGCATGCTCGTAGTAGACAAGTAAAATATATTCAAGCACACTGTCCAAAAAAAACTATGTTGCCCATCTTGCAATGATTTTTCTTAGTGTTTCATCTGGACACACAGGTGTGAATGCATTGGGAAGAAATTTATTACAAAAATATGCAATACTGAAGACTTGTATCCAAAGGAAGAAGTTATAGGAATAACTGTATCAGTTGTCACAACATCCCAGTACGAAAAACAAGTATCTTAGTCAAAAAATTTACTATAATTTATCCTTTCACCACAATTGAGGAAATTAAGGCATACAGTGTATGTGACTTACTTCCACATCACAGGAGGAGGAAGAGCAACAATGCTGCAAACAGAACTGAAGGCTTCTGTACTGACAGTGCCCTTCCCCTCATCTTAAGAAAAGGTCTTCAACAGTTAATTAGTCTAAACCACATACGCATTTACCTTTTGTGAATGAAAAGTTAAACCTCCCTATAAATCTGTCAGATAAAGCACAACGGTGACTTAATCCTTAAAAGCAATCTCAGATCTGCCCATCTGGGATACACATCTTTAAAGTGCACCTTCCACAAATATTTCTCCAACTTACCTTTTGTTCAGCTGTCATGGTTAGGCTCTGCAGTCTGATCGTCATGTTTCCCAGACTCTGCTCAAATGCTGCCACAAGGTGTGCCTGAAAATTAAACGAGACAGAAGTTATTTTGTTCTCTCCTCAAACAAGAATATTTATGCAGGTATTTAAATAGAGTACTACCGTATTTCATTGTTTGTTGTGTCAATGATCCAGAGAAAATAACAGTGATTCAGAAAGGTCAAAGGACTTGAGCATGCATCGTGAAAACGTTTACAAACAAATTACCAGGAACAACTTAGTTGTGGAAAATTAGAAATGCTGAAGGTAACAGACCAATGTCAGGATTTTAGAAAACGACAGGCCATTTGTGTAGAACTCCTACTAGCAGCACACCATGAAGTCGTGCAGTTGTAGGCTATAAACCATGCTGCCATGCTTGGCAGCAGCTGCTACCAAACACTTTAGAGGACATAGCAGTAGGAGCAGCACCATGACTTGGCACATCAGTACGGTATCTCCTGAAGGTGGGTTTTCTGGCAGGTGTTACCCCCAGCTTTGATGCATAAAATTGCATGGAACCTTTCCAATCTGCAAAGGACATCCTCTCACCTAACTATATAGGGAATGGCACCACCTTCCACAGAGCCATTCCAGGCTTATCATCAGCACACAGCTGACTTATCCTACATAATTGTTCTCACATTCACATTGAAAGCAAACACAAACACTACAATAATACAGGGACGTGCATCTCTCGTTCCCCTCAGCCCCTATGAAAATAAGCAGATCTCAGACCGTGAGAAAATAGCAAAAAGTAAGTTAAAACCTTACTTTGAAAATGTAAAGGTTTATTTAAAAAACAAGCTGAAAGGTTTTTGGGGGGCGGGGGAGCAGTGAAGAGGGAAAAGCCAAACTGATATTCAGTAACATTCAGCAATACTTTGCAGAAGTTTTTTTTTTTTTTTTTTTAAAAAAAAAGGACCGCATGGATTAATAGTGGGATACAACCCCATGTTTTGAACCTAGCTTATGAAAAAAATACCCTTCTGAATCCAAATCAAGCTCCTTGAAATTATTGCTTTGTGGAAATTTTCAGTGAGCTACAGAAAACAGTTACTTTCACATACTAGTTAGAGGGAAACATTTTCACAAAGTCTTGTCCCAAACGGCCTGAGAATAACATCGAAGGCTACAGTGTGTATAGAGCAGAACTCAGAAAATATCTGATAAATTAAATAGAGAGGTCAACTCAAAATGCCTAAATTAAAAGCCTTTTTTTTAGTTATTATTATTATTTCATTTTTAAAGAAATCTTGTGTAAAGTAAATGTCTGTAAAGCATGGTCTTTATAATCAGCATTTATTTGTCTAAAATTCATTGGGATGAGACCTGGCCTTTTACATGGAAAAACTGTATGTTCTGTAAAGAGAGGTGGCTAGAGACTGAAACATATTGGCAGAACAGTTACAGCAACATCTCTGCAGATAGCTGCAGCTGATTTATGGACAAATAAAGGGTATGCTGAGTTCTATGAAGTTTAAGTAGAACAAATCGAAAAAAAATTGCAAAGCGAATGCAGCTAAAATGGAATATTTTCAAAATAATAAATGATGCTGACTTTTTGCAAAACAAACAAAATGTACAGCAACAACACACGTAAAATCTACTATCTGCAAAGATAGTGCCTGGTAGTAACCATGCACAAATTCTTGGGCAAATTAATGTCAATTGGGATAGGCACACAGAAGAAGAGTCACTACACAGATACCATTCCCTCTGCTCTTTCCCTAAGCACATGCTACTCGCTGCCCTTGCAGAGGCTACTAACTCCTGTGCTGAATAACAGCCTGCTGAATCTCAACACTCTACGAAGAAGAATGCAACAAAATTAAGCCAGCGCTAGATGAGTTGCATAGCTGACAAGTTCTTTGTATGAAGGATGAAAGCTGGGTTATTTAATAATGTGATAAAAAAAAAATGCATGCAAGTGAATCTGGTTTTACTTTCTCGCATGTAAAAAAATGTTCCTGGATGAAAAACAAGTAATGTACTCAATCCCTTTTGTATTCAGGAAGCAAACATAAGAACTTAGATTTTGGAAGATTTTTTAATTTCTTTTCTTCCTGGGTCAGAGACTGAAAGGCTACATGCAGTCAAAGCACTTTTATTTGACTTCTATACTAACTGTATTCTTGATTTTCCGTTTCTATTTTGCAAGCTGGATGCAGCGCTGTGATGCCTGCAGTAAACACTACAGTACATTTCCCCTTGAATCTTTCTTATGGTAGGTGCTATTGATCAGATGAAAGCTGTCCTTTACTGCGTCAAGTTCAGTATTGTACTTATTCAAAGAGCTGCTGGACAAGAATGTTCTCTTCAGTAACGTGCTCTTATGTTTATCTATTCCCACAAATGAGGATGTCAGTGTGACCCGGTCTGATCACTGTTCATCTGTAGCTTATTTATTCTAGAATGCTTATTTTCCTAGCAAGCTAGTGTCTTTCACTTCTCCTATCTGTGTCTACAGAACAGAACATAAACTTCCTCAGAGTCACACATAGTGTTGCCTCAACACAACGGCTTCAAGATCTTTTTTTTCCAAGTGTCTTAAACATCAAATTCCTCAGCGGAAACAAGCAGTATTGCCCACACTGGCAAAAATCAGGATATGTTCACTCTTTAGAAACTGTAAATAAATTCTCAGAGTCCCTTCTGCCTCTGTTACCTATGATTACACCATTAGCCCACTTCTTTACGCAACAGGAAAACTTCATGTTTTTTAATCCAAGTTTCTACCAATTTTTATTCCTACCAATTAGAACCACCATTTGTACCTCACCCCACCCAAATATCAGAATAAGACACTATTTATAACATAAATAAATAAATAAAGAGCTGGTCTTCAATGATTCTGATAAAAACATCTTCAGATCTTGACAATGTTTTTATCAGATGTGTTAAGCACGATGAATATTCTAATTCTGTATTTAAAGGAAGGCATAAGATAATTCAGTAGGACAGAGGATGATATTTTTGGAAAGGTTCCACATGCATGTAGATATTTTTTTAAACATATACATAATGTGAACTGAATGTTATACAGATGAAATCTTTTTGTCACTTAGAAGACCTGTGGTGGTAATTGGTGCATTAAATGCATTCCGTTAGAATTTGTTCTCTGAGTTGTACTCACATTGGCAGTCAACTGAGTTGTCAGAGCTGAAACTTTTTCTTGGGATGCATCCAATTCTCTTCGTAGCTTGCGGATCTATATATTTTAAGAGATTATTTTACTGCACTATAATATGGAGAAATAAAACAGCAAGACAGAAAATGCAGAGTGTCCTGACAGAACATTTATGCCTGTCAAACACAGTGTGCTCTTACCTCTGACTGGCATTTCTCTTCAGGCTATAAAATAAAACCAGAAAAAATGTATGAGGATATTACAACATAACCATCATGACAACCTGTGCTGTCTAGGCACTGTGGTGATGAAAAACTGAGGACTCATAACTAGTTATCTGAGTATGCAAAGGGGATGTACCGACCATCCCTTCTGGTCTGCATGATAAAATTGTGGCTACTGTGGCTTGTTTCTAACCCAAGTTACCAGCAAACGGAAGAAAGTTGGACACTCCACTATCCTTATGTAAACATGTCCAGTACAAGCCACCATGAAAATTATACCCATCAAACCACCCTATTAAGAGCCACTTATGCTTGGACAGCAAGCACATAAATGAGAAACTTAAGGCAGTGGCTGCTGACTACTCTCCTTGTGGCTCATGTCTACGAACAACAGCCCAGAGGAAAGGTCTGTTTTCCACCCTTCCAATGTGTTATCTGTTTTGGCTTCATACAGACCTTGATTGAGGCAAGGTTAACAATGGAAGGCAGTATTTTCAATTTATTATCAAGGTCTTAAGGCCACGTTACACATGTAGCCTGCTAACAGTGGAACAGATACGTGAAAACACTATGCTGCCTTGACAGCTTGATAAACAATTATACATATTGTTCCAAGAGCAAGTCTTCCTGTGTAGTCGTGTCACACATCCTTGTTTTAGCTGTGGATGTGTGGTTAAGTGTGAAGTTGCATCATACTTGCATAACAATTTGAAATGAAAGATTCTGTTCAATTCACACATATTTCAGAAGTAATTGCTATTCGCCCTTTGTTTTCTTAAAAAGGTGATGCTTTTAGAAACCTCCAAAATTCCGATTACAGCATACCAGGAATGCATGATCCAGTTTTAAACTAGCTAGTTTGGGATTAAACTAGCCACTAGGATTTAATCATCAGTACTGAATACCAGCACGTGTAGGCTGGAAGCTGCTTGTGCCCCCAGGTCACTGCAATTAACGCCCCAACTAACCAGATAGAAGTTAGGCAAGACAGGGTCTACGTGTTGCAGCCTCACTTTCCCATTAAAGCACAGGTATAGTCTTAGGAAGTCTTCCATGCTTTAAATGGAAGATCCTTTGTAAGAATATTAGAAGAAAATAAGCCAATGCAACATGCATTTTAAAAAAATCTGTATTTCCAAACTTCAGAAAGTTTTATTTCAGGATCAGATAACCTAAGTAAATACATACTTCTGGAGAAAATATTACTAGCATAGTGAGCAAATGCTTCCTTACAGTTATTAAAATCTACATTATTGAAAACTTATTCAAGATTCTTTAATAGCAAATACTTAATACAAGGCTGGAATGACTTGATACAGCAAATTTGGGGTGCTTTAAGTAATGCAGTTCAAATCTCCTCAGACTTGCGGAAGTCCTTAACAGTGAAACCTGTTTAGCAGAGTTGTAAAACACTGACTCAAACAAAAAGTTGCTGCTTTTAAGCCATTAATATCTCTGTTAATAAGAATATGTCTAAGTATCAACAGGCATCTTTATGAACACAAACATTTCTTTCAGAGAAAGCTTACAGAACACGAACATGAAAATTAACAGTGCTTTTGTTCCTCCTCCTTGAATGGCAAAAATAATTAGCACAATAAGACCAGTCAATTCAATAACTTTGACTAATAAAGTAAAATCATTCATTTCATTATACTCACCGTCGAATAAATAGATGATGTACTGGACACCAAAGAGAGAGAAGAACCATGCACTAGAGGAAAGAAAATTAACAAACCGAACATAAATACTGTAACCACATAAAGCAATCTTCGTAGATCATCTATTGTCAGCTACGTGCCTGATGAGGAAATACTTTCATAAAGTTCATCATCCATCATAAACTTCATTATGTTATTGCACAAATAATGGTCAGCTGGAAGAATACTTGGCCACAGAGCACAATCCATAAACTCTGATTTGGTAAAGCTGTTTTAACAATTTAATATTACAAATTTTGGGGGGACAACAAGGTGTCCCAACGAGGAACAACAAGATTAAAAAGAAAAGTTTCAATGAAGATTTGTTTAGAAATAAATATTTCTTTGGACAGACATATCTTACAACTCGGGATAAAAAAAGGAACAAATTAACTGCAATGAAGGAGAGGTTTCAAAATTAAGTCTAACTTCTTCATCTTCGGTTTTAGATGAGATCATAGGGGAGTTGTTTTCTTTATGCAGTCAAATCACAGACCAAGAGAGAACTCTGATTCCCTGCTCCACTTTGCACCGAGATGAACTCCAGAAGATTTGGAGCACCCAGGTCAGAAAGCACTGTTTAATCTGGGGACTCTGAATTGTCCTCTAAAATAACTATATCCTCCTTCCACCTCTATGACAGAACTGCATCATGGGTGTCAATGATCTGAATACTTCCTATTCCTGCAGACTTTTGGTCTGTCTTTAAGGCAATGACATTTCTTTAACAAGGTGATTTCTTTCTCTCGTAGCAAAATTACCTGAGTGAAAACATGGCTGCAAAACATTTTCTGAAAAAGAACCAAGTCCAAGCACTTTTTGCATTTAAATATGCATTCAGTAAAAGATATCCGCATGTATTGATTTTTCAGGTTGTTACCATCGCACTGTGTTAGGATCTACATGTAACATCATCTTTTTTTTTGTTATGCTATTAAAAGAAACAACTACCTGAAGCTATTATTTCTGTTCCTGAAACATGCACAAATAACTTTTCTTATTTTTAGAAACAAAATACTTTTACTGAAACTTTCATTCAAACTCTAGATAACTTCGTACAAAGCATACGAAATCCTGTTAATCATTTTTTCTTTCATCTAAATACTCCAGCCAAAAAAAGTTTAGAAAAGTTGCCATTGTGTTTTAATTACCTACTGAAATTCTCCTACATTCAAAATAAATGGGTTCTGTTTTCCCATTCACATTATATCCTAAGGCAAGGCTGGAAAGAGAAGTAAACAAAGTCTAAGTTGTCTTCTGGCGGAATTTAAGACAATTTATAAAAACCCACAATAAAGTAAAAAAACTCACACCCATTTGCTTTTTCTGGTTAATAATGTTTTCAATTAAAATGATCTTTAGAGTGAGATGCTAAGTACTGTGCTGTATTAAGAACATAAAAATTACCAGAATGAATCAGGCCCAAGGTCTGTTTAATCAAATATTCAATCTCTGGCTGCAGTACATTCTCACAGAGAATGTTTGGGGAAAGAAACGTAAGAACAAGGCAGATACTTGGTGATTTTCCCCAGGTACACCTTTGTATCTTCTGGGAATCAGCAGAGATGGAAATTCCTGAGACAGAAACTGCACTCAAACCATTATTTTTCATAGTTCCCGTGACCTAGCATTAACTTGCTTAATTACTTCTGAATCCACCGACACATTTTTGTCTGTAAAAAAAAAATTGCTTTGGTTTATAGATATATTCTTATAATATATTAATATATTAGTTATTAATATTAATATATTAGTTGTTTTGGCCTGCTGCTGAATCAGTCAGCAAGTTCCTTGAGTGTCTCTGGACCTTGGTGGAACAAGAAGTAATGGATAACTGTCGTCTTCATTAATGCACTAAATTATACATTATCACCTCCTTCAGTCATCATTTTCCGAGCTGAAGATTTCTCACTTATTCTAACTCTCTTCCTACTATAGATGTTATGCATTTAAGATCTCCACATCACTTTTGTTTCTACCTTCATTTTATCTTTAGCATCGCTTTGTTTAAAAAATGAAATGCCCAGGGCACAGGCAATATTGCACAAGGCCAACAAAGGTCTCACACAGACAACTTATTATTATTTTGCTGTGTTTCTCTATGCTATTCCTTTAAGCAGTTTTTACTAAAAATAAAAAAATAAAAGATAAGAGATGTATTTAAGAAAGTGACCGTAACAACTGCTCAGACAAGAAGCTGATCTCTGTAGAAAGGAATGGGGGACAAACATATTTAAGTTCACACCCACTGGAATTTTTAAGATCACATGGGGACTTCAAAGGAAAAAAGAAGGAACAGTATGAAAAAACTTCAAACTCTGGGAATCATATTGCCTTGTAAAACACCACTACTGCATCATTTGAATGTGCATATAATTTGAGATTTCTAGTTTCAAGGAGAGCTAAGGAGTTAATATTTTTGTGCAATTTCTTGTTAAAGTACCTGCAGATGGCTACTTTAAGGCTATTTAATTAGGAGCCTGAAGGCAGCTATGCTCTTGATGTGAATCCTGTTTTCTGCAGTTAACGTGCATCTGCATGTAGACTACAAACCCAAATTGTTTTGGAACTATTATTTCAAAGCACTATAAATGCATATGCAAGCACGTATCATTTTTTCATGTTAGCAAAGAAATAGTCTAGTCATGATCAACTGTCCAAAGAGTAGAAAAAACAACAGATGTTTCAGTCAGCAGCACAAAAAGGAATCAGCATTTTTATCTCAACAAAAATGAATTCAATTCCTCTTCTGTCTAAGAGGCTGAAGCATCAGGGCCAAACCAACAGCAACACAGCTCCTGGGGAGGAATTATTGCTACAGAAGCAGGGAAATGGAAGAGCCAAGAGACCAGTTAAGTTTTAGGCTGTTTTTCTCTGAAGTTCTGGATATTTTGGAGGCTGTTCCTGCTGGCATCTCCCCAGTGCTGAAATCCTGCAAGAAGCATAATTACTGCAAGACTCATAACATTTCCACTTAAGCACTGTGCTACAAGAGAATGTGACAGAACTTGATGCTATGGAGACAAAATTTTTATATATATATATATATATATATATTTATTTTAAGAATAAATTCTGGGCGTGCTTAACTTAACAAGAATCAAATGTCTTGTAATTTCATATGCTAATAATTAAGATGTAGGTTGGTAAGCTTTACTTAAGACCTGGATTTATACTTTATTGACACTGGCAGATTAGTATAAAATTAATTTGTCCATTAACCATATTTAATTTCTGTAATACTTTTTCATCTCAAGGCATGCGCACACACCGTGAATTACATTCACAGTTTTGAAAGCACAGGATAACTCATGCGCCATATTCAGAACTGCTTGCTAACTTATAACTTGTCATTCCCTGAGAAATAAGCAGGAGCTACAGGGCTATCCCTGCCTTCAGTAAGACTAAAGAATTTTAATAAAATGAATGAAAAGCACTCGGCAGAACATTTGGCTTCACTAATGCTTCCCTTTTCCTTTTTTACATGGTCCCTCCCTCAAACATGTAATACTTCTTAAATATTCATTCAACCCAGCCTCTTTCCTGGACAAGAATTTCTGAATTACAAAATACAGTTTATCCTCCCATACACCAAAATGCATTAGCTGCAATTGTAGGCACACTTAAAATAATAAAAGACCAAGATTACAAATTTTTGATGATGTCTTCAATAAAACTTGAATAAGTTTTACTGTAGTAGCTCTTTCTATAAATCATCTAAATATAACACAGATGCACTGATCTACATTAATTCAACAATTATATTAAGTTGCTCTTTAGTATGAGAAGAACTGCTCATCACAGAATGGAATTCAATTGACTATCAGGCAATCTTTGACCATTTCTGATCATCTAGCTTTCTGAGAGCATGACACAAAGGTCAATTCCTGCAGCGACATGTTTTCAGGGTTATTTTTCTCTTTTTCAAGCCCTAAGGAAGACCCTCAACCACAGGCCCCTAAAACACAATTAAATGTAATGGAATTATAGTTCATCTGAATTCAGTAATGAATTAGCCCTGATTCTTTCCGAAGCCATATCCATTACACATTTTCTATCCCTTCGAATGGCAGGAAACTGACGGAATAACCAGTATCTGCAGGAAGGCACCTGGTGACTCTTAAAAGCTCCTGCAAGCACCAAAGCATAGCTCCCGTGCACACCTAGCTCTTAGGGGTGGCAACAGCAGGGGCACTGTATCCATAGCGCTTAAAGTACAGGGCTTCAGCAGTGGACGAAGCAAGCCAGCGAAGACCGATGAGAGCTGTATCAATAAAGCACCTGACACTCAACAAAACTCCCAATCCTTGACAGAAAGGAGATTTAAGACTTGAAAAGCTAATCCTGTCACCTTCCTGTGAACCACTCCCAGAACCTGCCCCATGCTTGACTTCTCAAAGTGCATCATGTGTTTTGTGGCATGCAACCATATGGAGGTTTTGATGCGCACTCATAGCTCAGGTAGGTTGGCTACTCCTCGTGCAACCATAGGGTTGCTTGATCAGTAACAACTAAACAAAATATTAATTTACAAGTAAATTAATTTTTCTTCTTGTATTAACTTGAGCTTCTTTCATCAAATACGTATGAATGCTTATCTGAAATGAGGCTGAGGAAGAAAAAAGAAGAGTTTAAATGTTTTGAAGAACTACTCAGGGCCCTTCTGTGAAAGCTGTGCAGATACGAACCCATGGCATTCAGCAGAAATAACACAGAAAGACATGTTGAATACAGATAATTGAAAATTAACCGGGATAGAAACAACAGTCTGACTAATTTCAATTACTTATACACTACAAACACAAATATGGAGGCCCAGGTCAGGTGAATATTCCTATTCAAGAAAACACTTCAATATGCTAACTCTAAGCATGAACTTGAGCATTCTGGTATCACTAAAAATGAAGCAAAGGATGTGTATAAATCACATGGTACAGGTACAAGACTCATAAGCTATGTCCAGCCAGAAGGACTGAGCGAACACCTTCAGAACACAGATCACTAGGATTAGTTTTATACACCACTGAGAATGCTATGCAAAGAAGTGTGGTCTAAAATGACCGTGATGCTGAACGGAAAAACACAACATTTACACTTGGTTTATGTGAGAATGCCATCTTCTGATCATTTCCAGCACCACATCCTTTACTGACCTTCTTCAAAGCCATCACGGAACGAGCCAGACCGGCTCATTGTTCTGCTTTTCTCATCCAGGGACATTGAGCTATTCCTGAAGCGTGTGTCACTATAGGGGTCATAAGGACCGTCTGCATTGGAAAGGCTGTGTGTCCGTAGCATGGTTGGATTTGAAAGGCTCATCTGGGCTGCAGTGGTTGGGCTTGCTATAAAGAATAGAATAAACACCAAGTTATTTGTGTGACCGCAAATTTTCATTCCTGATGTTCACGCAACTACAAAAAAAAAAACAAACTTCTTTATTCTGAGACACAAATTTTTGTTGTCATTCTCTCTAGACATCATTATGTTTCTAATTGCAGTGGATTCAAGTAAAAGGCATGCAGATCTAGTTAATAAATAGGAAAACTCAAGTAAATAAGGCCATTTTAAACACTGGGTACTAAGTTTATGTTTCTACAGACAAGCGCAGTCAACTCAGCAACACTGTGTAGGCATGAATTAATTATTTCTCATATAATTTGGAACAGTCCTTCCTCAAAAAGGAGTAAAATGCCCAGAGGAATTTAAACTAATATTTTGCCTACATAAAACAGGCCTGATGAACCATCTTCTTCAAGTTCCCAGAAAATTACATTTTTATCTGTATTTAAGAGAAGTTAGAAATTTTCAGACCTTTAGTTTTCTAATAGTTGCATATTTCAGAATTATTTCTTTCCACTGTGAGCTCCTAAGAATTGCAAGTAGTACACAGGCACGCGTACTTGTAGAATTTGCCGATTAAAAGACGCCATACAAATATCACTTTTGCCTCAAAAGCCAACAGTCTCACAGCCAGTGTTTGGAGTACAAAACTTCCACTCCAATTTTCACATTTTTAAAGCAACTGTTGTGCTAAATTATAACTGTTATTTACTAAGAACTGATTAGTTTGTGGAAAAATGAGAAAAACAAAACTGCTGTTTATCTGGCAAGTTCCTCTGGGTGTACTGTCTGCCTGTTTCCATATACACCATCAACTGAACTGGTACAGACACGTCTGATGAACATTTACAATTTTGCCTTCTGATCCCTGGTCTTCATGCTGTATTCGTTTCCTCTAGGCACCAATTATATAAGGCAATGAATACGTGATTAATCTGTTCTTTCAAATATTTCCTTCTTTTTATGTAGAAAATACAGTAATTCCGTTTAAAGGTTCTAACTTTCACATTAACATTTGCTGTTAAAGTAACTGCAGTGGCATTTCTTGACTTCGCTATCTCCAAGCTCCTTTATTAGGAATACAGAAAAATACAATGTTTTCTCTGTTAATTGCTTGTGGCCAAGTAATTTTTTAAGCATGTTAATGTAAGCAATCTTTAATATTCTTCATCAGGAGTTAACTTTCTGAGCCTAAAACTACACCCTTTTTGTTTGACCGTTAATGTGTGTTCATGAACTTGACATTTTGTTAGCTGTTGGCAATGCAATTACACTGTGTCTATTCAGCTGAAATTTTGTAAATTGTTAGTTTACATAAAGCTGTTTATTTGATCTTATTTCTTTATCTTTTTAGAATAGATGGAGAGGCATTTGAAAGTGAAAAAAGAAGGAGGAAAATGCCTGCTTAACATAGTATTTTCCAGATGTCACTTAACTAAAAGAAAACATTTACTGTTAGGATTGATTTTCATGCCTCAACAAATCGCAAAGGCAACTAAATAATATTTGACCGGAGAACAAGCAAATATTTATGATAACAGAATCTTTACAAACAGTGACAGTTGAACTTTCAGGAAAAGGAATTACTCACTGTAAAATGACTGTGTGTGAGACTTCAGGTGGACTTTTCATTGTCTACAGAACTCGGTATCTGAGTTGAACTTTTAACTTAAAAAACTCTGCACATCTATTTCACATGAATATACCTGTTTCTTACACAAAACATTTTAACTGTTTCAACTTGAATGCCAAGTTACAGATCAATGAACAATGAGATGCATGTCTTGAAAACATGCAAATATATTTCCAGATATTCTAGCATAAATTAGTTTAAATTAGTTTATTTCAGCTGATGATGTGGTCAGTTAAAATCTGTAATACATTATGGATCCTGTTAAAAGCAACTTATGTTTTTTCCTTCATTTAAAAATGTTTACTTTTATCAGTGTAATTAAATGAAGGAGTGGTAACAACTTTGTATATTGTTTCAGACTGAGCTTTGTCCAGTTTTCAAATGAGCCTACTGAATAGAGAGATATAGTAACTTAAACTAATGAGGACAAATACTAATTAATGTGCTTGGCTTTTAAAGCAATATTACTAAGCAGGTAGGCAACGTTTTAATTTCTTTAAACACAGCTAAGTGTGATATTAACAAATAGCTCTACTTAATAGCCCACAATTTATATTAAGGCAACTGATTACTCCAAGGGAAAAATTTTCCGAAGTTACTGCAACTATGCCACCTTTGGGCACACAAGATAACAGTGCTGATTAGTCACGTTAATTTCAGTTGAAGTGCTTCCTGAGGTTGAATGGGGTACTTGGAGCTGCTGAAAGAGCATTATATTATGTAATACGGTATTTTCAAAGCATACAATGCATTGCTATGATTATCAAAACATAATTATTCACCAAGCTGCGAGAAGTTAAATCTAGTTCCAGAAGGTGATGTTATGCTGGATCCAGATGAAAATGGAGAATTGCCAGCAGTATCCTGAAGTCCTCCTGCTGAATGTGACCGTAGCCATTCTTTTGCTTCTTCTTGGCTACGAAGTTGGGTGGAAGGAGTATACCTGCAGAAAACAGTTATTTCAAAATTAACTTTGACAATTACTTCAAAAACAAAACAAACAAACAAAAACAGCAACATGAAATGTCACAAAACTTGGGGAGGGGGAGAGGGAAAGAAAGATGGGAAAACTTACGTATAAAATTTAAGAACTAACACGATACAAAAATACAACTCTGAATTAAGGAGCTGTTCCAAGCCTAATTCATTCCATTTGTTTGCAAAAAAAAAAAATTACTCCTTTCCTACAGCTTCAGTAGTAACCAAACTAGCAGTAAACAAAAAGCTACAGATAGAAGTTGTGTAGAGCAGTACTGCAGAATAAAGTATAGTGTGTGTTACCCAGCTATGTCTGAAAAACAAAACCATAGCTTGGAAATCCTTCCCTTTCCTTAGGTTATGCCAAAGTTCTATCACTATTTTAATATTTTGGTGCATCTCTAAGCTTAGATGGCTTTTCGTCATATTACAATCAAATTCAAGTCAACAAAGCCATTATCTGATTTTTAAACAAGTTGGGACCCAATAATTCACATTACACAGGCATTAATGGAAGGGTATGTCATTTAGTTCAAAACTAAATAGCATTAAATAATCATAAAGGAGACTATATTCAGCCTTTTCTGAAGGTAAAGAAAATACTGGAAATTTTATCCATGCCAACGTCAATGGCAAAACACCCACTAGCTTCACCTTAGACCAAGTTTTAAATTTGCTTTTGTATATGCCTGAAAAATAGGTAGGTTACCACAGTCGTCACGTGAAATGCCTGGAAGGATACAGGTATCAACAGGGAGAGCACAATGGAAACACTTGATTCAAAACAGTGAGAAAAATAGAACTTGCTAACTGACAAAGACACTGTCTGCTGATGGATTTCAGTGTCCATGTTATGCTATGCCATCGACTTTTGAAAAATATTTGTGTGACTACCTCTCCTTCCAAAAATCAAGCACTTGGAGCCTATTACTTAAAATGCAGTCAGTTGATATTATCTGTTTGATTAGATTCTGTTCAACTGAAGACTATACAGTAAGATATCATTTCTAAGAGTGTTTTAAATCAATGTGAATGCTACAGTAACATAGAAAAAAAAACTATTTTTAAAAACAGGATTTTTATTCTTCTTCTTATGCCTCGATACTTAAGCAACAGCCACTGACTGAGGACTATTTGCATCTCTTAAACTTTACACAATTATCAGTTTATTAAGAAAAGGGCTTTAAACAGTCATTTTACTTTAACACACTAATGGAGTTTTTTTTGCAGCATTAATACCTACCTCTTCAGCACTCAAACGTTTCAGTCTTAAAGGAGAGCCTTTATTTATTAGAGACATACTTGACAACCACACAAACATTTTAAACAAAATTCCATTTTAAGAAAGGCTTTTAGCCCTCAGCTTCATGGGATAAAGCTGCTGTGAAGAACAATGTGTAAAGCACAGAATAAATTGCAGCTGCCGTTTCAAGGCATCAGCTCGGTGATCCCAAAAGCTGCATAAAGCAATTCTGAAGTTGCAATTTTTTAAAATTGTCTGATACCTTCGCTACATTCTCTAACACTAAGCATTTTAATAAAAAGACCTAATGTTGATAATCTTGACAGAATTACTTGTATCAAAGGTATAAAATTTTCAGTGCAATTTTTCATGTCATTAAAATCACGGTCTTAGAGATGCACAAAATGTATTAGATGATGATTGCCAGAAGTCTGTTTGGGTAATTTTTTTTTTTCTTTTCTAGAAGAGTAGAAATTATCTCTGAGACACCTGCATGTTTAAGTATTCAGAAGCAAATACTTTTTTTTTTTTTTTTTTTAAATGAACATGTCCAATCTCATCCTAAGAAGGTCAGGACAATATTGAAAATCTCTTCTATTTTTATATCAACACCGAGGTTCCCAGGGGTGAAAATAATCTCATATCATTTCATGTAATAGCCACAAAAGGTGCAAAATTATTGTTTCCAAGACAAGCCCAGCAATGGTTTATGAGATGCTTTTCAGCAATTCAGCCAGCAAAGCCACAATTCTTGCTCAAGCTGAGAAGCCACTGGATGAAAAAAGCACAGTGGTAAATGCCCTCTTTTGAGGATTACAGGAAAAAAAAAAAAAAAAGGTAAGAGAAAAAGAGAAAGAAAGAAGGAAAAGAAGAAAATAAAGATTGTTGCCACCTCTTACAAACATTGCGACCATCACCACCAGCCACAAAAGAAACACAACAAACTCCAAAGCCACAACAAAAGCTGTTAAACTGTGTGGAAACACCAATACCTGAGTCCCTTCTTAGGCAAAGTGTTCCTATCAAGATGTGGGTCGCTGCAGAAAAGTTAAAAGAAAAGAACTTCAGAGAAGAACAAGAGGGAAGGATTAAGATCAGGATGAAGAAAAAAGCGCAAACATCTACATCACCTTTTCCAAGGAAAAAGTGCTGGGGCCTTCCTACAGAGACATGCAAAAACCTCCTTACCCACAGGTGGATTTTCGCAAACATGCAGCTGATACCATGCTAGCGAAGCTCATTTGCTCACAAAGTGATTTTGCCATTTCTCTTGTCCACAATGAACCATGTGTCAAATCTATGCTTAAAAATACACGTCAGCAGGCATGGGGCAGACTATTCGTGAGAACTGATGAGAATCTGCAAGTGAGAACCACCTTCCTGCCATTTTGTTCAATGGGCACCATGCCGGGAATGCAGCTGGTGACTCTTTCGCGGCTGCGCTGTGCCAGCACTGAGCACAGAGTGTTTCAGTTTTCAAAGCTTAAATGCCATTAGCAAAGTAAAAGGAATCTATTAGCCAGCCAAACCCCAAACATGTAAGTTTGCGGTTTTACAACTGATGATTTTGTATATGAGCGGAGCCTGTTAATTTGTTTTTAAAGAAAATACCTGCATGCTTAAGTGAAGTAACTTAACGACAATCCATACAGCTAAGTTACAGTTGATTTCCATTGTGGGACTGACTAAAATTGCAACAGAGAGCAAAAGTGAACTAGAACGTTTAGACTCAGGTAATTTTTTTTCCAGATTTTACATTTATTTTTACACGGACGGATGCGCCCAAGTCCCCACAAAACACTCACAAACCAAACTGCAATAAAGGACTGACAACACTGAATGACACTGGGACTTCACAACAAGAGTGACAAGCCTGAAACGCAGTGGAAAAAGCAGCATGCCAGAGGAATGCTGAAATGCTAGTGAGAGTTTAGATTGGTAGAAAAAAAATGCAAGATTTTCAAATTGCCTTTGGCAAAGAAATGAGCAAATGTGGAAAAAAAAGAGAAAAAAAAAGCAACAAAAGATGTTCCCAGTCTCAAGAGCAACAACAAAAACATGCCAACTCTGCCATATGCTATTCCCCAGATTTAGGTAGATAAATGGGGTATTTGAGTGGACTCTCACTGGCATGTCTTTGTGTCAGTTCACACCTGAACAATGAACACAGCAGAGGACTCAACTGAGCATGATCTTTCACAAAACAATTTGTGTCACCAAGATGGGCAACAACACCTACAGCCTTGTGCGTTCTACTGTCCTGAGACAGCATTACCTGTCCTGTCTCCTGGGCAAAGTATTTCTGCAGAATTTGGGACTAGCAGCAGGGGAGGAAAGAGGGCTAGAAGAATCAGTCCAACAAGACAGAAAACAAGAGAAGGAATATTAGAATGAAAAGAGGAGAAAACAAAGGAGTTACAATAAAATGCAAACAGAAACCCAAACCACCAAAACATTACATTCAGCAATAATTTTTTCCATCAAGACGCTAATACAAAAATTTTGCTACCTAACTAACTAATTACGTGTCAGGATACAGCTGATTTCCAACGCTTGCAGTGGCACTACCTTCTACAGAAGGCCACTCAAAGAGCACGCGCTGCAGGTCACTGTCTGTTTTATCCAGATGATATCTCAATATGCCTTTAATACAGCTCTGACACTGAAAAAGCAGTCCTTCTCCCTCCTCCCTGGTCAGTCTGCTCCCAGCTCCTACTCTGTGTCCACACAGGTTATCTATGAGTTGGGGAACGGATCAGTCTGAAATACAATTCAGGTCATCATTTTTCAGTTGGATCCATCTCCCACTTGATTTCTGTAAAGCATTCACAGAAAAGCCTGTACTGCAACATTGTAGAGGGCAAGTGGCGATGGGACAGGGCAGCAAGGAGAGGCAGAGAAGGGATCAAGTGACTAGGGAGACAGGGACTTCTCTTCAGCATGGACTCCAATTGAAAAACTTGTCAAATTGCAGTCTTTTCATGAGCCATTATCATCAGCACAGCACTTGTGCACTGGTAGCCCAGATTCAACCTTCATCAAATAACGAAGAAGTTTAACGAGAAACAGTTGGCTTCTCAAATGAAAATAGTAATAAGGCTTTTTTTGGAATGCCCCTATCAGATCAACTAACAGGTGATCGTTGAAAGGATAATGTACTATGCACAATTCATGTATTATGTAAAATTTTAGGTACAGTAGCAAGAAAAAGTTGTGATGTTGGTTACCTCAGCAGATGAAAAATCTCACCTGAACAAATCATCTTGCTCTGAACCGGGCTCCTTGCCTGGAATGGTTTCCTTGTCTCTTCTAGTAATATCACTCAATATTATCTTATAAGAAGCACAATTTGAATTGCGACTACACTCTTGGCTACTGCTGCCAGGACTTCACTCACACTGAAGACAAGGATATATATATACAAGGATACGGAAACAAGAGCAAAAACTACCAACCTTTCAGACAATGTAGTCTTAACACTGTTGGTTCGGACAAAGGGAGTCAGAGAATCATCTTTAGAGGTTGAAATCAAGCCACTGGAGGAGTTATGGCTCAGCCCACCTCCACTGCTCAGAGAGATATCAATGGATTCACAGCTGGTATGAAGACTGCTGACAGACTGATATCCAATGCCATCCTTGCTAACAGCGGAAGAACTACTTGCGTTGGTACCCCATGTTAAACTGTTGGAAGGAGCTGAATGCGCTGAACTGGGACTAGAAGCTAGTGGAGATTGGTTCATATCTGTGGTTTTACCATACAGAGGACTGCTGCCCCCACTGCTTAGCATACCACTGCCAGATGGTGAATCAAGATTACCCTGCTGGTTCATGGTAGCATGAGGATTGGATATAACTACTGAATTTTTCATATTTTCGGCTGTTGTGATGGGAACTTGCTTACTAGGTTTTCCACCAAAAAGTCTGAAAAAAAAAGAGACATGAAAAATACATAAAATGGAATACTAAATGCAATGATATTTTATTTCTAAACCCTAGATATTAATTTCAGAAAACCAACATTAGGTAAACGATCCTATATTGGACATACAAAACCAGAAATTTATAAATCTCTTTGTGTTCATTCCACCTTACATCAAGTCCAGAGACAATTTCTGTAGCACCAAATTCATCTTAAGAGTTTCTTCTTTGAATCATCAAATAATACTTTCACAAAGCTAAAATGCTGCTTTATACAACTAAAATAGAGCAGTATTGTCTTCTACTTCTTAAGGAAAAAGGATACCAGAGAAATTTTGCACTGATTATTCTGAAGTATGGAATAGCAGAGGTTGAAAGCTTGTTATTAGGTGAATTCTGTGGAAACCACTGAACGCTCTGCACAGAAGCAGCATTTGCAGGGATGTAACAGTAAAAATATTTACTGATATCATGTGTATGTTTGTCTTACTTCAGTAGCTAAACCTGTTGGAAACTAATACTTTGGAGCATAAAATGAGATTTTACCTTGCTTGGCACCTGGAACTTGCTCAGTAGAAGACCAGCTAAGTGCCAGAACCAGTGCAAGAGAAGGGATATAAAAGCATGGTTGGGGAAGGATGACTGCAGCTTCTCCAATTTGCATCACTGCTGCCTGTCATGCAACTGCATTGCCAGTGAAGAAAACATTTCAGTTCCCTCATTTTGTCAGTCTGAAAGTTCTCAAAAGCATGTCTTAGAAATCAACTTGCTTAAGATTAGACTCTGAAACATTTTATAACGTTCTGAAGAAAGTGTAGCTTTTGAATATAGCTTCAAACATCCTCCCCAAAACAGTGCTTCTATTTCTGCCATTTAGCTCCTTTAACTGCCTTCAGACTCTTAGTTTTCCTCACCCGTATCTATACGGATTTGCTCTTTTCATATCAATGGTGTGCACATTGGGGATGAAATCTTTCAAAGCAGGTGTCTACTCAACTGTCTGCAGAAAAGAGGACTACAGTATTTCCAGCCAAGAGCCACTAAAGGTGTGGGTGGGTATGCACCCAGGAGAACTTCCTCTGCTTTCAAGTATGCTCAGGTCGCCTGCATACCACACGCACACCAAGTCAGTCTGTCCAATGCTTCCAGGAGCACAGGCTGTGCAATACAGCCTGGCCCTCTCCAGCACAAGCGCAGTAAGCCCAGCGATGCTGAGAACCACTATACTTACTGCACGTGTGCTACCCGCAGCTTCGATATGCCTGTGCAAAACGTCTGCAGCACCGCTGCTGGATTGCTGCCATTGCATACTTGCTGCAAAGCACTTGGACAACTCTGCTGGCTCAGGCTAAGGTGCACATCTACATCTACCTCATGTCCAGCGCTGCTCAAGTATCTGTGCCATGAACCGCTCAGCACCTGACTTAGAGAGAGCAATGCGGATCCACAAACCAGCACAGATCTGGCAAACTTTGCACCCCACATCACACTTCATTGATCAGGAGACCCTGACTTAGAGGAGCAAAAGACCTCAAATGACAAAGCCCATTCTTACAGGGTTTTAGAGATATTTAGAGTCTAGGTTCTATTTCGAGTTCATGTTATTAGAGTGACTATGAAGAAAAATGTCCAACCATACTGCACTGATACATGGCCTTCAGTAACAATACCAGCTTAGGGTATCCTTCCTGCTCGTATGCTTTGCATACCACCTCTTCAATTGCATCGGGGAACTGAGATTTACAGATAGGATCCTAGAGCTTTTTTTTTTTTTTTTAAAAAAAAACAACAACAAACCACCCACACTACATATTTACAAGCTGTTTGTAAGCAATGCCATCTTCCCCAAACTGTTTCACAGCACCTCTAATACAACTGAAATGATGGTGCACCGTGGCACAAACAGAAACGCTTTGCTGCCAAAGGCGGAGTGTTGCTGAACCACAGCCTCATAACAAATACAGTCAAAAGAGGATACGGTCTGAAGAGCATTCCTTCAGTTCAGAAAAAAAGCCAACCCATCAAGACAGTCACATCAATACAGACATTAATTCTTGAAGGAAATACCCTACAAGGGAGAACATCTGTTTTCTCCTTTCTAGTGTTACTGACAAGAGACTGGCAGATCTGAGCTGACTCTTGGGTCACGCACGTCTCCCACAAACAGAAAAGCAGTGTATTAGATGTTCCAAAGCACAAATGCCCAATTTAATAATAAAATTTATCAAGATAGAAAATGATTTAATTTAAGAGAAATGATGTATTCATAATACTTGAGCTAAAGGGAATACTGAGAGGACACAGTGAAGGTCTCATAGCAGAATTACAGAATTTCACTGTTTATGACAGCACAGCAGTCATGTATGTTTGGAGACCTGCAGGCAAATCTATACCATCACAAAGGTACGGTTTCTGATTTATTGTAACCTCAACCATTCTGTGATTGTGTGATTCTGTGTAATATTTTAAAAATTACATACAAAAAATAATGTTTGCAACTCATCTCAACTGAATATAAAACAATGCTCAAAATCTTTTTAATTGTCATTCTGGAAATCAGTAACGAACAGAAGAGATTAAATTCAACTCTGATGCATATGCCTCTTTATTTAGGCAGCCTGCTAAAAATTCAAGAACAAAATTCTAAATCAAATGAGGGAACAGTGAAATTCAGCCTCAGTGTCTTCTCTTTGAAGTTGCATGTATTTCTAATGCACCATTTCAATTATATGGCTAGCAATATGGCTTTCTAGTAATCATAAAAAATCTGTAATCATATTTCCAGATTAATGCACCTGAGGCATGCAACACTGAAAACCTGCATTTGTCATGGGGTATACCTTAGAAATCAAAGGTCTATTTGAGTTTTTCATTTTAAGTAGTCACTGATGAAGGTCACATGTTCTAAAGGACACGGTTTATCTTATGATGATCAAGGATAAAGTAAATGAATTATCTTGAATTGTTCACGCAAATGCTCTTCAAATAAAACCACTCATCTAAAAAGAAACAGTTTACAACTCTTTAAAGCTTTAAAGCTTTAGTCTAAGCTGCCATCATAGCCATTATGCTTGCACTGGTGCTTCAGATGGAATGTGGCTTTATCACATCACTGCAAGCAGGATGATGTAGCATAACTGTATGGGTATTATGGTGTCAAGACAAAATGAAATGCAAAACACTGCAACTTGAAACAGACAAGCTACTCAATGTCAAATTAAATTGAAAAATAATATTAACGGAACTTTTCACCAATATCAAGACTTGGATGTACATTGCATCAACAAAGGAATTCCTGCCCAACTCAATATTAATGTTAAAATAACATAGGGGGTACTGGCGGAGAAATAGAAGTAAGATTTCTGTTTAAAAAACACTACTGAGATAAGAAAATTCAACCCAGCTTAGACAGGAACTTTACTTAGGGTTCTTCTGTGTAGTTGAATAACCTAATGTTACAAGTCTCACAACCCAGTGGCCTAATCCGTTTGGGTTAGGCACGTGATTCTACGTGTGGTAGGTCAAATTACACTTTTAGAATGAAGATTTGAAATAACTCTTCTGTTGTCAATTTTAATTTGATCCACCACTGGAGTTTTTCCAAGTTTGTTACATATATATTGGTGCAAGAATTCTTCAGTAACCTTCATGTAAGAAAGTATTTATTCCTGTGAAATCTATACGGATAATGCCTTCAGGTACAATTTTTTTTAACAGACTTGTATCGCAATTGCCAAACTTTCTGACAGACAGGTTTTGTTTGTTTGTTTGTTTTTTCCCAATGTTAAATCCTTGCTGCTATCTCAAAGTTCTGAGTATTTACAACACTGGCCAACCTGTTTATGTGATATTAAATTTGAATACAAAGACCTTGATGTAGGACGCTAAATAGTAGGTGCTCCACAAAACACAGCCAGACCTGGCTCGAAGATTCCTGATCATTCAGCTCCAACTAACATCATTTCACAATCAATGAACTTATTGCCTACCTGCGCAAAGTGGGAGAGGCCACATCGGGGTACTTGGCTCCTTGCTGGTGAGAACTTTGAGCTCCACTAGAAGCAGTCTGTGATGCAGGGTTCACTTTAACAGAATTACATGAGGCCACGCTTTCGTTGTCAGACGAAATCCCTTTCTCTTTATCAGTCTGATTGACTAATCCTGGCAGAGAGCTTCCAAGAATTACCTTGGCAGGCTCTCTCATTTTAGGGACAGGCAACCCAGCCGACTTGCTGCTTACGTTGGAGTCTATGCTACTTGTACTAGATCTATTCCCAGCTCCACTTCTGCTACTGGATTTACTAGGCCGGGGCAAACTACGATACTGAAGATTAGTTCGGGCACTAAGTGCTAAGTAGCCATCATCCTGGTTCTGTGAGCCATCAACACTAGTCTTCCGACCAGTGGTCCTACCCATGAGTCCAGATGACTTTGGGATTTTTCCCAGGGTAGCTGATCTACTGGTGATAGTTGCCCCACTGGCAGTGATTATAGTCATGCCTACAGCTGACCCGCTCTGTTTCTTAAATCCAAATGTATTAGCATTAGCAGCAGTTGTTCTAGAGTTACTTGTGGGAAGCTTTTTGGATTCATCACCACTGCTGCGTCCTGCATCTGATGGGGAACGTTTAACATGTCCAGCTTTAGGAGATAGTCTACCCTTTTCTGATACCTTGGCGTCATCAGTTTTCCCTACAAAAATAGAAAAAGAATTCTAATATTTAATGACTTGAAAACATCAAGCAAATGACGAAACTCAAAGCAGCATGAAAAGCAAAAGCGTGTTAGCCACAAGAGTGTGGTTAAAAATTATGATCTAGTCTGCACTGAACTTAAATGCCACTCTTGTGAGTTATACATGCAGACTTGCCAGAGAAAGTATGTGGTGTGTTTGCCCTTGAGAATATGAAAAACAGAACAGTCTTATGTAATAGTGACAGATAAGAAAAAAAAATGTAGCCCTCTGTAGCTACCACAGATTGATCCCTTTTAATCATCAGAAAGAAGTTGTATTAGGCCATCAGGAAAATTTTCCTAAAAGGCATTTTTCAAGAAAGTTAAGTATCTGACCTCAACTTTTCCAGGTACAGTTGTGTACACAATCAAACAAGAAGTATTAACTTGTATTACTTGATTATTTAAATTCAATCAATTTCCATTCAGACATCTGCAAGTGCTAAAATCACTTAAACGTTTATAAGAAAATCCAGAACTAAATACTGTTTAGTATAAATAAACATGCTGGTTTAGTACTGGAGAAAAAAATCTCCTCGACCACATATACTGTATGTTCTTGAAGTTAACTGTGACTCCAGGAGCTAAAATTACATTATTTATATTTCATATGGCAATACTATGCCCAGTAAATAGCTTGGCTTATGACTAGGGTTGTCACGAAAACAAGTTTCACAGCGTCCTACTACATAATATTCATTTTAAAATGAACAGAAATAGAAATGCAGACGTACAAGCTGTTGTATATTTTAAAAATACCTAAAAATAAAGACAGGATTACCTGAAGTTCAGGTTCTGCCTGTGTAAAGTATTTAAACTGTTTTCATACTGATCACACTTTTTGGCTTGTTTATCTCTTACACCTTTTCTCACCTGTTCCAGGTGTCTTTAATGTGCCTGAGGTGGTAGAAGGTTTAGTCCTTGGTGTGGTAATGCCAACCTGAGCTGACATGCCCCGTCGCCAGGAACCCGTCTGTGAAATAACAGTGTTCTTCCTACCAGAAGTGCTTTTATCAGATTCATCAGACACATCAGAGGGATTCCTCCTCCATTTAGATCCTGGCTCCATTTTTATGCCACTGTCAGATCCTCCATCTGATTTCTTGACTTCATCACTCGACCATAAGGAATTCCGCTCAACCTGGGAATGCTTTTCCGCATCAGTCTAGGACAAATAATGAATTGTATTAGAACCTTCATAGCAAAGCTTTCTTTTAAGCAGCTTCATAGATGAGAACCATTAAACTGATAAATAAACTTAGCAGTCATCTCTATGCACCAATAAACCTAACATGTCCTTGATAAAGAAATGCCACAGTAAGAAATGAACCCTGGAAATGGCATATTTTTTCCAATACACTGGGGAAAAAAAGAAAAACAACAAAAAACATACAAGCCACCCCCAATAAAATAAAGCAAAAAAAAAAAAAGAAAGAAAAAAGCACTTGATTTATAAAGGATATATATTCAGCTCCTTGCCACTTATAATCCTCCATCTCAAATTTCCCAGAAACCCTTTTAGTGCAATGCCAAAAAATCATTTCAAACTTGTGCAGCTAGCTTTTCCTTGTTCTTTCTGCTTTCCTATCTCTTGTCTGACAATCTGATCTCCAGAGCATGATGAGGCAGCTTTTTGAACAGATCTGAAGATGTGGAATGCTGTTAATTCTAATCTAACATATTAGGAAGACATCCAAGCTGAAGAAAAAAGAATCCCCTACAAGTTTCTAATGATACTCATGTCTGACATAAATACACAAATAAGATCATTTTTAAATTCATATTCAGCTCTTACAAACTGTTTTTCCATATTCTTTGCACAGACAGATTGTGCAAATGGAGAATTTTGCTAAGATCAATGTCAAATACAGTTTTCTCTTAAACAAGCTTTTGTCAAATTCTCAGAAGCTCTTGAATAAAATCTATTTCCCCTACATTAGCTTTACCTGTTGCTAATGATTACTATTAAAATGCTCCTTGCGGAGTTCTACTTCTCCTGTCAAATGCTGTTGATTAATTTGGGCAAATTTTGTAACACTACAACCAACTATTTTTGCTCAGGTACAAATGACCAATGTCCATGTTTGACCCTCATCCAGGTAAAAGTTTCATAATGCTCCTCAAGCATGACAGTATCATGAAAGAGCCTGCCAATTCAACACGTGATCGTGAAGTTCTCAAGTAAGAGCTAGTGGTGTATTTTTGGAAGTTGTTGGGTTTCATCTCTTTCTTGCAGCCTAAGTGAAAGACAAGTGTGCTCAGCACCGTGCGGTAGTCATACGGTAATAACACTTCGAAGGAAACTGTTAAACACCCTGAAACATTATAAAACTCACAACCTTCTACTCACTTGGGATAAGCAGAAAAGCACAGCACAGGAAAGGATAGATAGTTTATCATGCTTTCAGCAAAATGCCTTTTTTTTTTTTTTTTTTTTTAAGTTCCTCAAGTACATTTCAAGTTGATGATTTTTCTTTCTTACCAGATCACACCATTAATCTTACAGAATCTAGGTGGGGTTGTGGTTTAATTTCTTCTGCTTTTTACTCTAAGTGCTTTTTTAAAAGCCTGAAAAACTAGTCTAAGTGATCAATATGTGAAAGCTAACACACACATCAAAGTGGTCTTCCTTCAATCACATAAAATAAGTTTAGGACCTGAGTTATTTATCTCTGTTTATCTATATATTGAGCCATTGGACTAATGAGCATTTCCTGAAGTATGGATTTAGATGCTATTTTTGTGTTGTATTTTCCTCATATTATTCAAATGTTGTTTCCCTGACTCTCCGTTCAAAGAGAGCAATTTAGCACAGTCTTGAACGAAACACTGCTTCCTAACTTTTTGTATGGTTGCCAGATTTTGGGATGGCTACCTTTTTATTCACGAACATTGGTAAGTTTGCAATAAATTCACAATGTGATCATTTCGATGTCCTGTGTTGCTCTAAAAACCATCACTTCATGCTAACGTCTCCTATGTTTACACAACTTGGAAGAGAGCACAGGCAAGAAATAACAAATAGTCATCCAACAAAACCACCCCGACATCATCCCTCGTGTGCTTTAATTAGTATCTTGCTTCAAGTACCTTGTCTGGAATTGCCTATTTATCCCATATGCATGTGAGAGCAGGAAATACACCTACTCACACTGGTAAAGGGCTTATTCTAGTTTTGGTTGACTACAAAACGTTCCTGCACCTTCTGTTTTCCCACTTCACATCCCTAAAAACAGCGCAATCTCAACACAGAAAACTGCACTGCAAGAAGTCCTCTCTCTCTGCTCTTTTCTATTTTATTTCATTCAACTCTTACACCCACTTTTTTGCAAACTTTTTTCCTCAGCCTTCAAAATGCTGCACACGTACCCTTGAACCCTTTTGGCCAGAGACATTTCTGTTTAATAGTAAACACTGAGAACAGCACAAAAACATGACTAAGGCATCAAAATCAAAACACAGTGAAACCTGGCTTACAATTTCAGCTGAAACTCCACCTACCTAAAGGGCCTGGATTAGGTGAAAGTGGAAATACTGTTTGCTGGAGGACACAGCACAATGTATGCGTAAGATGGGAACAACGGCTGCCCTCTGATTGAGCTGGGAGGGGCAGTAAGCTCTAGGACTTCGAAACATTTTCACAGGGTTTTGTAAACCTATTCACAAAGCTGTGAACAAATCAAATCCATCTTTGCTTCAGTGAAACTAAGAAGTCATCTTGGACAACAGTTTAAAGATGCTGCTCTTTTCTATTTAAAGGACTTGTTTCCTCTCCTCTCTTCTTCTTCTGATCTTTTCAGTATTACGTGAACAACTTAACTTACTTAACTTACTTAAGTTAACAACTTAACCTAACCTCTTCATCTCATTTCAGTTGAATAAATTATTTTTAAATGCCCACCAGGTGTTTATTCCTCCTCACTCTATGCGTATGATATGCCCTTAATAGCATACAATACGCAGTGCCGTGTCAAAAGATAAACTCTTCAAGTCTGTGCAATACTAGGGGAAAACATACAGGTCTCTGAAAGCTGAATAGCTATGGTAGGTGGTTCAGTACTTGGCACAATCAGAGCAATACACACTGATGTGGTAAGGCAAATTCTGGTTCCCATGTCTAGCTTGTTCCGAACTAACCCAAGGGCATCTTCATGGCATTAAGATCCCAAACATGTATTTGTAGTTCCAAAAGGGGACTACAAATATGACTGTCCAGGAAGATGGAGTCACTACCAAATTTAGGGCTTCCTTCTCAAAGATGGACGAACTACATCTTCTGGATTTGGGAGTACGCAGCAGCTCTGAGAATCAGTTTCTTAGCAGAGACTTATTTTTTCTACTGCAAGTATGTCCTCTTCACTGCAGAGATGATTCTGAATAAGTTACTGATTTTATCAGCAGACACCGACATGTTAGGGCTCTCTCCCTTTGATGTGCTTTATTATTTGTCTGAACTCCCGGTTGCACATGTGTTAGCTTCAAGCTCCCTCTTTAATTATCTGAAACCTAACTTCTGTACCACCTCAAAAAGATATGGTAGCTTAAAAGTTAAGTGCCTACTCTTTACGAGATCGTAAGAGGTGGATACCTGAGAAGAAAATTCCACATCCCTTGACAGATGTCTGCCAGTCCTGTGTGGCTCACCACACAGGGGAATGCAAACCTGGGCACAGGCCATCATACAGCACTACAGGTAAGGCAGAAAAAGCATCTATGTAGCACTTGCTATTGTCATGAGCAGCGAGGACTACTTTGGGCAGCAGAAAATCAACGCTGCAAGCTACTTATGTTTACATCACTCCAAGCTATCTTCATTCCCTTGGTTGACAAGAATAGGATTTTCTGTTTAAATGAAAACAAAGTATTTTATGGATAATAATTTGCATTTAACAGTAATACCTAGAATAAATATTTTCAGTCATGAAAACTGACAAGAGAAGCAGGTCACAGTCATGAATTAAAAGACTGTAAACAGAACTTGTACGTCTTGGCTCCCAGCTCCCTCTCCTAATGACTATCCTCTGTTGTCTGTACAAGCTTCAGCACATTTTCTGCTGCTATGGGTCTGCACTCTCAGGTGCTGTGATAGTTGAGGAAGAGGTGTTCATCAACACAGATTTGGATCTTTTAGAGGTGTTTCCAAGAATCTGATCCATCAGAAGATAGAAGTCAAATGAGTTTCTATTTTTTTCTTAGGCTAATATTTAGTCACGTCTCCTTCTTCTTCCCTTCCCCCCCCAACAGTATTACAATGTTGAGATATAAATAATTGTCAAAAAAGCTTCTAGTGCCTGTGTTACTCTTTCTGTTACGAACTGAAAAACACACTTACTAGATCTTAACTCCTCTCAACTTGTACAGGACTTGTATTAGCAGTTTCGAGCACACATGAAATCGCTGATACACAACCAGAGGCTAACTGGAAATCTTTAATGTAGGCTCAAATATGCACTATGGCAAGGGAACAAAGAGTAATATATGCTTGCACCACAGTCCTGTAGGCAGAGTAACACTTCACAGCAACCACACTTCTACATTAAAACTGATATTAAAAGCAGATCTCGGGTCCAGTCATGAAAAGGAAAAAGAATAAAAGAGGAAAGAAACAGAAGAGAATGTCATACATCCATCCCTCTCCTCTACCTGCTGCAATGCTAAGTCACTGCGTCCCAGTTGCTTTGAGACATGACACTTGAGACCCTGGAGCAGGTGGGTGTACAAAGAACAAAGAACAAACTTCTTAATCCTGCACTTCTTCTAGTATTTTTTCCTTGGGGGAGGAGGGGTGCTATTCTGAAGAGAGGGGGAAGCAGTTTATATTATTGCAAATCTCTGCACTATGCAGTCTAACTGATGAATGAAGAACTGTTGGGTATCTTCACTTGTTTTATACTGTTTGGATGTGTGGAGTCTGTGCAAAATAAGTAAATGTAGGCTGCAGATGAACATAAATTTATCTCATTATGAAATGCTGCCAAAAAATAGAAAGCCTGCAGTAACATGCAGCCCTGGAAGTTTACAATAATGTATTTCATTTGCCTAGTACACTTACATTTCCGATGGAAGTGTAAATAATCTTTCAACCTTCACATTGACTTAATTAAATTCTAAGAAAAAAGATAATACCTTTTTCCAGAGCTTAAAAAAAAAAGTATATAAATAAATCCCATCTAATAATGCATGTTTTCTGTACTGCAGACCTACTATGAAGGAAAAACCCATTTGTTGCCATAACACCACAGCAGAGATTCCACAGATTCCACACACACAGGAAATATTCATAAACGCCACATATGATAAGGTGGTTACTACTGCTTGACATTGCCTTTTCAGTGACACCCACCGTACTGAGGTCTGCGTGTGTTCAATTGTTCAGCTACGTAGGGGAAAGGGGAAGGTAGTAAAGACACATCTAAAACATTACTGTGAACTAATTTAAGAATCTGTAGCTTGGTTTTGATATTCCGGGAAGTAGCATGGTATTAAACATTAGTCAAAACAACAATAGTTCTTTGCTTTCGTATTGCTTTTCTCAGTCAGTTTCCAAGTTTTTCAGCCAGAGTTGCTGAAAGGCTGTAGAGACAGCTGCAAATAAGATCAAGGTTACTGCTTACAGGAAGAATATTCATGCATGTAATTATTGTTTTGTCAAGAAATACTATCTGTGAAGAGATGAATAAACACTTCATCCAACTTTAAACAATTGTACAGATTACACAGGAAAATGACAAATATCAATGTTACTCTTCTAAAACCAAAATCTTACCTGTGCATCTAAGTTTTTGCGAGAAGAGGCAGGTGTGTTGGCATAAGAGCTGATAGAAGAGCTGGTGTTAATGTCATCAGTACTAAGATTATCTATGGTGTCACTGATCCCACTGCTGACAGAGCTGCTGTCATCCCAGCTGGAGAAAACGCATAACAAAAGAAGAAAACACGGGTCAAAAGACAAAACATAATTCAAAAGGAAAATTAGTATTTCTCTAAGCCTTATCCTACTGCTGCTTGCCAAATGAAAACGGCCTGCTCATTTTCATAACTTATCTTCATTGCAAATCAAGTCGAAATTCATACAGCTCATTGACTACAGGGTTGCCACAAAGCCTATTCTTTATCATCATTAAGCCGGTAGCACCAATGATGTCATTCTTCTTACTGGCTCAAATGAAAGTTTATGTCAGTTAGCAAACGTGAAAGTTGCCCTCGGAACTATGCCTACAGTCCTGGGCAGGGAGGCAGGGAGAAGTGTTGTGGGTAGGTGTAGCATCCACTTACTAAGCCATAACGCAGAGATGGAATGTAAATGTAAGGAAAAACAAAAACAAAAAGCACCACTATCTTGAAGCAATCTCTAATACCTGGTTGCTATGTATACCTGGATCATACCTGGTAGATCCAACAATCTGGATCTACCATTTGCAGCATCACCAGTAGCAGAATTTTTTAGAAAAACAGAGAGCTGTTTGGAGTAACTGAAAGTTTGAGAGAGTGCCTCTGTCCTTCAGAATGCACATAATCCTCCTGAGCTGTACAACATATCCTCTGCAAGCCGATACATTAACAACTTCCTATTTAGGACTACCTTCTTCCACTGTGTGATACCTTCAACATCTTCTAGTAACCAAGAAACACATAACTAGAAGTTTAGGATGTGCAGAATGCCAACAAATATTAAATATATATGTAAATAAATTATATATAAAATATGTAACAAATTATCCATGCCTGAAGTGATCTGAATGCTGTAACAGACAAAATCAAAATGATCTAAAATCAAGCCAGATGCTCCATGCCTAACACACCCTTAAAAATAAGCTGCTTAAGAAGAGATTTACAAACTGGCTTACAAGTGCTCCATCTCCAAGAAAAACAAAGCTAGGATTGAAATAATGCCCTGTGAGTAGCTCTGCGAAGACGTTTCAGTCCACTGATGGATAACTATGGCTGGAAGTGCACAAATACCCACTTCATAGATCGTGCGTGAAGTCTAGCTGCCAGAGCTCATCTCCTGGCCGTTCTCTAGCCATTTATCAGCGTGGTCTCAGACTTTGGGAGCTCTATACGCTCTTCCTCACCATACTTCCTTTTTGCTTAAAATACTTGTAAGCGAAGAGTCTGCAGGCGCGGTTTGCCTATAGGAGCCACCGTAAGCCATTCACAAATGGATGAGGCCCTGAGCAACATGATCTAGTGGGCGGTGTCCCCACCTATGGCAGGGGGGTTGGAACTGGATGGGCTTTGAGGTCCCTTCCAACCCGAGCCATTCTATGATATGTAATATATGCACATAAAACTGATTTACATGTTACGTGACTGAACTATGTCAACAAAAACAGCAGATGCCAACAATGGGGACTTGAGGAATCTAGGTCTGGTTTCTCACATTTTGTTCTTAGCTCTGTCACTGATGCACTAAATGAATTCGAAATGAAAAGCATTTCATTTTTCTCACCTTTAAAAAACAGTTAGCTATAGGAGTTCCAATAGCACTTGAGTTATTTTAATCACTTTTTCTTTACCTGTGAATATCTTACGCACTCCCATCTCCATAAGGCAGGTCAGGGAATTTAGCAGAGCTCAGCCAGCTTGCAGGAACACCAGTAGCAACAGGGACCTGCTCTGTGTGCCCGCAGGAAGAGTTATTGTTTGCAGCTGCTCTTTACTACTACCGTGTTTCAAGTTACGGTCCTCATCAATCTGCCAGCGGGACCATTTGTGGGAGTTCTCCCCGCATCACCTCCGATGAGGCAGTTGGGTAGCTCAGATCGACAGCTTCAATTAGCCTGGCTGAGTTGGCCTTCAGGAAATCTGGGAGTACTACATGCACCACTTTGCTGACACAGATCGTAACCTGCAGCAGGACAGCGGTGCTGGGACAGAGACAGAGGGACAGACACCGGGATCAGCCCCCAAACCCGCATGGTGCCTACCGGGGCTCAGTGTTACCGAGCATTCAAGGAGCATTCAAGCCCCTCTCCTGGTGGAAGTCAGCTCGTCCACGCTCCTGCCACTTGTGATGGAATTTCAGCAGCATCCCAGTTAGAGGCAGAGCTCCAGCTTTACACTAAGATTTTCCAAACTCTATTTGATAACTTCACCAACGCTGATTGGGAAGAAATGTCTGTATTACTGGTGATGCTACCATTCCAAGGATCGCTTTTTTTTTTTTTTCTAGATTTGCCTCAATCTGACTATTTTTAAAGAAGAGTCTGAAGTAATAAAAAGTAGATGTAAAATGAAGTTAAAATACAACCCCAAGTACAATTTGAGACTCCTTGCATCTGACCAAGCCAGACTGCCAGATTCTAGAGAAGTTTTATTTGTGCTGTTATTTTCTGCTATCTTTCTCAGGATAACAGTGAGTGATGTGCTGACTATGCAAAGAAATCTAGGGAACCTAAAAGGGGAGGACAACATATTTTTTTTCTCTAGAGTTTAGTGTGGAAAAGTGGAAAACTTTGAAAAGTATTGAAAGACTTCTTTGAAGCAGCTTTTATTTTTTTAAGAGCTGGCAATTAAATATTTTAAAGTAAAATACTGACATCTATAAAACTTCTGCATTTCAATTTTTAAAAATGGGTCCTATAGGTGATAGTTACCATTATTTCAAAACCTATAATATAATTTCAGTTCCTCGATTTTGTAAGGCTTTAAATAAGGTTTAAAAAGTTATTTTAATAACTATATATAAAAAAGCTGCACATTTTCCAAGTTTTGTGTAGCAACTGTTTCTTTCATATTTGTGAACCTATAACAAAATCCTATAATCCTATAATAAAATCAGCACTGCTAATATTTTCCATGTTTAACCATTTAATTTCCTTCTTATAGAGACTGGGCAATGTGGAAAAATTACAATACTGTTCCTCTGTGTCTCACAGTTTCATCTTTAACACTTAGCAGAATTTTTAAAAGCTTTTTTTTTTTGTTCTCCACAGATAGAACGAATGCAACAATTAGTTCCCTTTTGTCTGCTAGCAATATACAACTCAGTCTTCACTTGTACAAAAGTAACCAAATATGCACTTCAGATATGCATATCTCCATATGTATATTCAGATATTACAAGCTAACTTGTCCAGTATGGGAGACAAAAACATTTTTCTTTACCTTCAGAATGTACAGAAACATTACATTTCTAACCATTCACCACTCTTAAACTATCACGGGCCCCAGTTCGACAGTATCTAAAGAATGTGTCTCATGTTAATCATCAGTAGTTTCACTGGTATCAACTGGTCCTACTGACTTCAGTTGGGCAATCTAAGGCATTGTGGAAATATTGAAGTGCCCTTCAGAACTGGCACACGTGCCTAAAGACAAAGGTAGAAACATGCATCTGAATACATTGATTGCCATGGCTTCCCCTTAAACAATTGCTGGGCTTTAAATCTTTTATGTTCTGATGGAAGCTATGAACAACTCAAACTTTGCATTTTCAAGTTTAATAATCTCTTACTAAATCAAGAAAAGGTCAGCCATTCGGAGGTCCAAAGAGGGATGTCTAGTATTTTGGCTGCTAGAAACCAAGCAACGCAGCTCTTGTAAGCATGCTGATTACACCAAGAAATGATTTGATGCCCACAGCTGCTTTGACAAGATTAAAATGCTGTCAGCTACAAGCAGCCATCTCAGGTTTAGGTTTATTAAATATCACTTTAGCAGGGGAGGCTAAAGGGGTCAGACTTTACCTAGGAGGACAACGGGACATGATGGGAGAGGAAAGAACAGCATTTTAAGAAATTTAAAATAATGTTCAAGGACTCTGTAACCAATTATTAATGTTGTTCTTTTGAACAGCACTACAGAAGTTATAAATGTAGAATGCAGCATGTAGAATTCACTAAACTCTGTAAATAAGATCCCAATGCAAGAATCTGGGAGCAACTCTGCTCTTTCAGAAGCAAATAGCATACGAGGTACACCACTAAAATGTAATTTAATTAAAACACATCTACATTTAACGTGCTGTTGATGAGCCGTTATGTTAGAAGCTCTTCACCCCAATAATTCTCTCACCCCGTATTTGGGGTAATACCAACCCAGTGTAGTACACACCGCTCCACAGGCGCATCTGCATGCAGGTGAAGACTGCTGCTTCACAAGGGGACAGCATCTGTCTCCCAGCTGATGCATCTCTATTTCACGTTGCTCTTGAAACAACCTCAAGCCCTCCGCATAAATTAGTTCACTTTTACCTTGATTCAGTGCCTTGATGGTTGAAGCCGAATGAAAAGCAGCAGAATGGGGAACCCAACAGCCCTCATAATTACAGCGTGCTTGGCTCCCAGAGCCATGATAACGTCTTTGTAATTTAGCTGGTGCAATTTATGATTTCTGATGTCAACAGAACTCCACTCAACCATAACCTGAAGCTGGAATGCCTGGGCTTTCCTTTCTCTATTTGATCAATCACCTGAAACTTTGATTACAGAAAACTACATAAAATTTTAAAAGCCTATTATACAGGGAAATCATACAACCACCCACTTAAAAACCATTACCACTACTGAAAACAGGTGATGTAAATGGAACAGACAGCTAGTAATGTTGGGTTTTCTTAGATGAGATGTATCTGAGGGCATAGAGAAGTTTTAACCAGTGCCAAATACTGGGCAGGCATGGGGACCACCTGGAGTAATCGCTACTCATGTCTCAAGTGCAAAGTACCTGTCACCGTCGCTGTGAAACTGCCCGTGCCCAGTAAGGGGCAGCCTGCAGTATATGCTCATTGCTCACCTTTGTCAGTTTTAAGTTTTAAATATCTCTCCCAAATACCTCAGACACTGTCTGATGCTTTAAATTTTCCAAATGAAAGTATTGTATGTGGTAGGTGGTACCTGAGGGTTTCTGACATCCTGAGAACTTTAGCCTAATAGCAGCTTGGTTTTCCCTCACCTTTCTGTAGAAGGCACAGCCTCATCCTCCTGCCCTCTCTCTGTTTTTGCAGTAGAAGTGGGTTTTCATTTCATCAGAGCTGGTTACCCAAAGTACACCAAGCCACCTCCTGCTCCCTAGGAAGCCAAGCACCCTCACTTGGAGGGAGCAGGGCTCCGGGGAGTGTGAAACGTGCCCTTCCCCTTCCCAGGCTGCTCACTCTGATGTGACTAACATCATTGCCAGTACACATCGCCCACATAAAGCACCAGGTCAACTGCTCAAAGCTGCTTTTTGAAACAGGTTTGCAAAGCGGTTAGGCTCAGACTTGTATTTTTCTACAGTCTATCAGCACTTTCCCATCTTGCATAACAATCATCCACGGAATTGGCTCTTCTTTGTCAGCCTGGACAGCACGTGAAACCAGCCCGCAATCCTCAGGACATCCACCCTCACTGCAGAAATCTTCTCCATTTGCAAGTCCAAGGAAGAAGTGTCATTAATTTGTTAGAGGCTGAAAACGCACCCTTTGCTGTGGATGGGTGTGGATTTTTACTTCTCTGGCTCTTCAGTCAAAACCAAAATTACAATGAGCTGCTGAAAAATACATTTGTCAAAGACAGGGCCTTGGGGCTCTACAATATTTCAACTGGAAACATGGTAATTATGCTCTTCTACCTAAAAATTTAACTATTTATTAGTTGATAGGGGAACAACAGCAACAAAAAGGTCAAGGTGTAAAAGGACTGAAACTTCCCAGCATCTTCAAAGAATTAAAAGGACAAATTAAAATGCCAGAAAAAATGTAATTACACTATAAAGTGAGGTACTAAATACTGCAGTTTCCACTGTTTTCTTCTGGGATTTCCTATAATACTGACATCATCGTGTCAGAAATCCAAAAACCATATACAGCTTCTTACATGCTTTTCCTTTCAAATTGTTATAAAAGGTGACAAATAAGTGTTCGTAAAAGAATGGATGGAAATCTACTCTGAGAGAATTGGATTTAGTTAATGTATTTCACAAGGTTATTAATCACCCACCTTCCCCATGTCTTCATTATGCTCTTTTATTACATCTCATCATAGGTATTTTAAAACAAAATGTTTTGTTTCTAACCAAAGGTAGAGCTCAGGGACAGCACTGTTTCCATGAAACACCTTGAAAAGTGAGACCATGAGAACTGAAAACCAAAACAGGAAACATGAACATAGACCATTTCCAGCTGTTTTCTTCTAGAGCAGAATCCCACCCTTTTAATGATATATTTGGTGCACCGTTGAACTTTTGTGTGTTGAGAGCCATTTAGACCATTTTAATGTTCAGTGACCATTTGGTTCACCACCACCACGCTGAAATGCAGCACCCTGTAAAGTTCTGTTTAGCATTCATTTAAGATAACATTTCAGGTTTTACATTTAAAAGACCTATTTGTAAAAAAAAAAAATAAAAAAAAAAAATAAAAAGAAAAGTATCAATTAGTGTCAAAAATGTTGGGGAAAAAAAGACTTGTGGAAGCTAGAAAATTGCACGTGCACTTGTTTAATCTTTTTATATCTGTGCTAATAACGTTATAAAAATAACACCAGATTTTATTTTGCCCTTAAAATTTGACAAGCCATTCTCAAACTTCAAGTGAACACAGCTTAGCGGGCACACAGAGGAGCTGCTAAAACCAATTAATCTCAGGGAGTTTACTGGTTGAAATGGTCTAAAACTACATGAAAGCAATCTGACTTTCTACTGAAACTAACAGTCTCAGGCTCTAGAGCAGAAATTCCAATGGTAACTTCTTTATCTGCACAAATTTTGCTCCAAGACTCTTCAGTTACTGTCTAGAGTCACTGAATAGAGCAGTCGCGCAACTGTATTAAGTTGCAAAATGCTTGACTGGTGGAACTTGTTTTTTGGCCATTGTTCAAAACAATTGTTCCTATGTCATTACACAGCCTCGGGGTGAGGTGATAACTCAGTGTAAGGCACTGCCTTTGACCCAAATACTGGATGAACACTACCTCACAGCTAGCTCTGAAGAATCTAGCTCGAACGCTCCAACCAGCTACCAACCCTTATTTCCTGGGTTCATCAGCCACAAACCATAGTTTTGGCCTCTCTGCCCTTTGGCTGCTGCTGTCACCTATTTACTGTTCTATCCGAAGCCTTCCTGTGCGGAGGAGCCCAGAGCAGCCCTACAGTGGGTGCACAACGCATCCTTGTGCTGCTGGGACATTGCCCTGCAGCTGGTGGCACGTTTACCTCCCTGCTTCCGAGGCACTGGGGCGGGTACTCGTCCCTCAGCGTATCTGTGCAACTCCATTGCCTCTAGCTGATTTAAAGCGGTGAAAGCTGGCAAGAAAATCAGTTTATGTGCATCGCAGTAAGATCAGCGTTAAGTCTTGCTCATTATCATGTAAAAAGTATGCTTCGTTTGTTACGTCTTTGTTTCCAGGACAGCAAGAAGGGCTGAGAAGTTGTCTAATATGTCAGAAAACCGTGTTTGTGCACAGAATCTCTGCTGTTCTCAAGAAATTCCTGTGAAGTGTACGCATGCCCCAGCGATGAACCGACAGGATGCCCACTGGACAAGTCAAAGCTGCTGAGCACACTGCAGTGGCTGGCCCAGCTCCCTGCGCTCCCCCTTGCTGGCGGCCGCGTTGAGGGAGCAAGGAGTTCACTGGCAAACGCCACGGGGACCCGCAGGTGCGGATCACAGCCGCAGCACGCCCTTCTCTCCCTGTTGGCCAGGGTCCGGCCTGTCGGGGGCTGCCTGAGCCCCCAGGGCTGCGCTCACACGCTGGGGGCACCGAGTGCCTCCCCGAGAGCAGGGCTCACCTCGCCCACTGCGGATACCCGCGGGATCACATCGCCTCCCAGCTCAAAGGCACTATTTGAGTTAGGGCTTGGAGAAGGGGTGGCACTTACTGAAAGCACGAAATGTGCTTTCTGACACAGATCTCCCATCTGATAGTCCTCTCTGCACTGAATGGAGCTGGTGAGGGCTGAGCAGATCACAAGCAGCTACTGTTACCTGGCAGTCTGCTTCGGGAAACAAAGGAAAGATTCATGGCTCCAAAACAAAATAAAAACGGGCTGCCTGAGCACAAAGAAGGAGAAGGAGAGATTAGCTAAATTCTTCGAGGACTGACGTAACTAAACAAGGGAAGGAACGGAACGAAGGATAGCGTGGAAACAAAAACATGCAACGGGCATTTAAATTCCCTGCTGCTGAGTGGGCCCTGGAGAGCCGCCCCTGGCCGGCCCACCTGCTGGGGAGCCCCTGCGGCCACCAGCCCGAGGCCAGGGTCACCAGCCTGGCGCCAGGGGCCACCACTTGCCCGGGGCCCCAACAGCACAGGGGCCCCAGCCCGGAGAGGTGCCTGCTGCGCACACCCACGCAGCCCACACCTCCAGCGGCTGGCAGGCAGAAGATGGCTCCTTCGCCTCCCAGCCTGGTTTGAATTCCTCCCGGCTCTGTGCTCCAGCAGTAAGTAACGCGAACGAGAATCTTTTAAGGTCTGCACACGGTAATCCTGGAAACACGCAGGCATGAAATGAAGAACTGATCTCTGCATGAAGACCTGGCGTAATTTACAGTCACTGTTGAAGCTCTTCATTATTCAGAACACACCGTAAAGCTCCTACATAAATCAGTCAAGGCAAAAACCTGTGCACAGGAAACAGATTGCACATGCGAGAGAAAACTGCTCCTCTTCCACCCGGCAGCATCGCTGGCAGCTAAGCCCAGGGGTAGGAAGCAGGCAGAACTTACCGCTGTTCTCCCATCGGAAAAGGAGAAAGACACAAAATCTGTCGCTCTGAAAGTATTACAGCCTGCTGGCGTATCTCTTAAAATGCAGCTGAACTTGGCAATAAAAGGTGTCAATTTGATCACAGAGCATAGCACCATCCCTCAGGAAGCTGAATCGCTGAAAAATGACTATCGTTATCATGCCAGCAACTTCGCAAAAAAAAAAACAACAGACACAATCAAGTGAAATGTTTCATTCTTTGTAATGTGGAGTTGTGTGCACTGAAGATGTCAGCTACGACTATTTCTGGAGGCAGTTTTTTTGTTGTATTTTTTTTTCTAGCCGAACTGCAACATCTTAACTAGTACCAATGAATCCTGGTTTATGTCCGGCTTTAAAATTAGGCTTCTTTGAAAGAAGCTGCAAAAAGGAAAACGATCTTATAACCTTACTCAGACAAAGGGTTTATCAGGAAGCCATCACAAATTTGCACAGGAGTGAGAATCAGAACTGCACAGTATGCCCTGAAATGCAAGTGCACCCTGTGCTGTGATAATGGCCAGAAACAGCCTGACCCGCGCCTTTGTTTCAGTGAAGTGTGAGCTCGTTCTCACAGAGAGATTCTTCTTTTGCACAGAGAACAAGCAAAGTGTTAAAATATAACAAAGCCCCATAGTTTTCTGAGGCTAAAAGTCTGTAATCCTAGTGGAAAGATACCCAGTTAGAATGCGACCTATGAATGCTCATAATTAGTCAATAAACCTCACAGAATGCTGAAGTAAAGCCGGAAAAAACAAATGCAGTGCTAGCTGTCAGTTCTCACATATGGACTTTACTATTATTTTATTAAAATACTTGTAACCTAATAAAATATATTGATTTCATGGATTCAGCAAGTCAGATGAAATATATATAATGCAGAGAGAAAGCTCACATTTACTGCATACTCTAACACATTTCCATTGCTGCTGGATTTTAAATACTAGACCTACTTACACAAAGGTGTAACACACCAGGCAGCCCAAGATTTCAAAAGTGCAGAAAACATCTTACCTTGCAATATTCCTAGGCCAAAGCACTTCTCCACCTTGCTGCCCATGAAGAATTCCAGAAAAGGGGCTTAGATTTATTTTACAGGTTGATACCTTCATTAGGCTACCATCCAACACTCCGCTAAATAAAAACAACTTGACTATCTAGGAACAGACTTTAAAAAGTTAGAGGAAATTTGTTTTCCAGCAGAGCACTCAACATGCAGCAGCTCTCAAAGACACTGGCAAGTAAAGCCTAGCTAGAAGGTGATCATCAGAAACTTCCCCCAGAAAGAAATCTGATCCCTCAACAAAATTAACCTCTGAAGTGCTGAAAAAGTGAGAGGTCAAGACTTTCTGCTGGTACTAGGTCAACTGTGAAAAGCTGTAACCTGATGGCAGTAAAACAGGCAGACTGGGTGCCTCCAGATCACATACCGTAACATATGAAGTAAAAGCTCATGTCAGCAACCCTGTACTTGGAGGTACTAAATGACGGTATTTGATCTCAGCTAAAAGCCTACAATCTGTGAAAGCATATTTCCTACTCTGTTTTTATAGTCTCACAGACTGATTCAACAACACGACTGCTAAAATAACTATAATTTGTTTTATGAGAATGTAGCAGCATAAAAACAGAAGACATGCTTCAAATGCTTTAACATAAAATATTTGGAATACTGGTAAAATATAAATTTTACAAATCTACAAACACAGAAAACATTTTCAATACAAATCCCCTGGTATCCACTACCTTATGAACCTGGGACAAGAGATGTAAGATTTCTCTGATTAGGGATTAAATACACTAATCCTTATTTACAGATGTAAAGCAATAGACTTATCACTTTCCTTTATATCAAGTAGAATAGAGAGAGGTATTTATAAATACTTGGTTGATAAAAATTTATGGTTGCTAGCATTTAAAACTCTAATTTTAGCCTAATAAAAATACTTCCTGGCAGTATTCTTCCCAGATCTCTACTTCTTGCCATATATGAGGGATTTTTTTTTCTAATATGGGAAACAATGCGAGTTCTATTTACTGTGGGTAGCAGCGCTCAGAGGCACTAATTACCCGTATGCCTAGATGCTGCACAAACGTAATGTATAAACATTAGAAAACTTGTAAGGCAGTGAGAACTGGAAAGCTGGTTGCTCACAACCCATGTAGGCTCACCATTCACAGGGTCTCTGGCATGCTAACTGGCTCCGTGCAGGGGGGAGAATCTTCAGGCAGAGAGCAGGAAATGCCCCCCAAAAGTATCCCCAAAAATGTACATCCTAGAAACACGAAACGAATGGCGATAGTCATGTAGATGACGCCAAACACGGTGGTGCTTGGTACCCATGAATTTGGGAACGGAAGGCAGCACTGTAACTTGGCGTAGAAGGGGTCAGGGAGCCCAAGGATGGACAGAGAATCAAGGGACAGGTTCAAGATCCCTGCGAGCAGAAGGGGACAGGTGGGTGAAACAGCATAAATAGACATATGAAGAGACTGGGGACAAAGAGTTGGAATAGGGATACTCAGGTTAGGAGTATGGTCCAGAAAGGTAATCTGAGACCAAAAAGAGGGATCTTATCAGCCTCCTTGGTGAGGGGGTAAGATGAATTTGACAAACAGTTTAAAGACTGGGAATTGGACTGCAAAATGGAGAGAAAATACTAGGAAATATTGCACAGGGAGAAGGGATTAAATTTGAGATAAAACCTAAAACTTTTATCGTATTTTGTTACTTTAAGAGGGGGACATACAAAAAACTTGCCTCTTGGTGAAGTTTATATAGCTACTAACATTGACTAACTCACTGACTTCCAGCTATAAGGGAATATGCAAGTCCACTCCCGTTATTACAGAAGGACTTGTTCACCAAGTAAGAAATGACACTACCAATCCAACCAGGGTAGGTTTCCGTTGTCCAGGTTACTGATGAGCAACTGCGTCATGAAAAGGAGATGGGCAGCCGTTCAGATGGAGGAAGTGGAGAAGACAATACCGGGCTGTATTCTTAGCCTCACCTCAAGAAAACCCTCAATCATGCAGCCAGAAGCCAAAAAGAAGAGAGGGAAAGAGTCGGCAGCAGTCAACCCTACTGATGTATTTATTAACTCTGTCATGCGCCTTAAGTAAGAGACACATTTTAGCATAATGCTGTACTTTTGTTTGAAAGAGTTAAAATGCAAGTACTCAAAGGTTATAAAATAAAGACTTTGTGGAGAAATTCTTCTGCCAAAACCTTCAAATAAATGAGTTGCAGTCTGAGCTTGCCTTTCTATTCTGGAGTCTATATTTTAGTGGCCATGGTGTTACTATAGCAACAAAGAAGACTGGTAATTTAGGGGCTGGTGGATGTGACAACTTGCAATTTAGAACAATGCTAATAATAAAAGTGGCTTGGGAAAAGCATCATTTAACACCAATGTTTGTGTTTTAAAATGAAAAAAGGCTGTTCATTTAATATCTTCTTGCAGCTGGACTATTATCTATATTAAGTTAGTCTAGTGGTGAATAAAAGATAGAAACATGACTCTTAGGCTTTTTGGTATGTCTGCATCTTTAAGAGTGAAATCACTCCAGCCGCTTCACCGTGTGTACATGTAAAAATGCAAAGCTATGGATGTCATTAGCTTTGTTGAAGATTAGACAAGGATCACGTAGCTTTTTAAAACAAAAGTATTTATTATCCGTAATAAAAGCGAGGGTAAATTTACTCATGGACTAATACTAATCCTTTATTGCCTCTGCTGAGTTTAAGGGGACTCAAAGGTATTCTTTATTAACAAATCTGTTAATGCACTGTTCCTCATTCATTACTGTAATCATAGAATAGTTACTAGAAACAACTCTTAGATATTACAGATACTTAAAAGAATCACAACTGGAATAACAAAGCTTTCTTCTGACTTCTGACATCCTTCCTGTCTTGACCAAAAAAGCTCCCTCAAACTTGATGCTTCTTAACTATCTGCTTTCAGAGTTGCATAGAAAATCAGCAACTGACCTGTGCTAATGGTAAGTAAGAACAGCAAGAAATGTTCTAATTCCCAAAATAATCATATCTGAAATGGTAGTCTAGGGAAAAAAAGCATTGGAACATCCCATCGGTTAAATCATCAGCTCCAAATAAAAACAAAATCACAAGATTAAGGTACAGTGTTACTCTCTACACACTAATCTACAGCCCCATTGTCTTTCTTTTTCCTGGCAGCCCTTACACTGCAAAGGAGGAGGGATTTTGCAACATAATACCCATAACGCTAAATACAGAGGGATATTTCCAGATGAATTTTACATGTAGTAATAATCATAGTTTTATGGGTCAGGAAGTTCAGAAGATTAGTGCGTTATGGCTGCAGTTTATAAAAGCATTTATGTTAGAACTTTTGCATAGCAATCGGGTGAGATAAGCTGTGAACAGCTTTACATTAACTTCTTTTATGGTAGTTAAAGTTTGAGAGAAGTAAAGAGACCCCAGGTATTAATTTACCTAAAGAACAGCTGCTTAGAAAAGGCTGCAAAGTGTCCTAATGCTCAATGTAATAAAATCATTGCGCCTCCAATTGCTCGTTCATTCTCTCCACAATTGTGTGCTAGTCCCCTTTAACATAAATAAGAATCACGTTCATGGTCTGAACGGAGCTAAAACTGTATGCAGATTTTTTGCTGCATACTTATGAAAGAAATCTGCTCTTTGATTTTTATTTTAAAAGGCCTAAAACCATGATTACAGGTTTGCATTCTAGGTTCAAGCAGCACGAATCTTGGTTCATTTCAAACTCTCCCTTAGAGAACACCAAAATGCCTGAAAATTAGGTTTTCCTGCAATATGTTAACTTCCTCTATATTTTTTTCTCATTAGCTGAGATCTACCAGTTAGGAGCTTATAAAACGTCTGCATTTGATGACTGCCATGACTATAAAAGAAATGCAGGCTGTGTAGACTGTTAAGACATTGCACTTCACGGTCTTTGTAAGCTGTTTTATATCGTGCGGTATGAAGCGTCTACCACATTTCACCCTGGAAGGGACACCATTACAACTGGGTAAACTCATGTCTTAAAATAATCTCAACGTTATTTTTTTTTTTTTTGAGATCTTTTCCTTTCTTTCCTCCTAAAGAACACCAAGATGGTTTGAGTAAGGAAAAAATAAAATTGTAAAGCCAAAACATACTCTGAAGAGACTCAGACATGCGTTTGAACACACTTCTATTTTATGCGCTCAAGTTAATATATACATACTTTTTCAAGTGTTTTTATTGTCCAAAGATATGAATGAGAAAATAAATGCAACAACACAGCAACACTGCTGCACCTTTACAACTATTATGCATCAGACAATTGGACTAAAATTTTATGTATGAACATAATCAACGTATGCTTTGTGTCAAAGTAAAATCCAGAGGAACACTGGAATCAATGTAATCCCTCAGTAAGAAAAATGGTAGTAAATATTCCCTAGCTGCTACAGTCCTGTGAAGTTGTGGTTTTTCATTGTGGTTCTAAAGGGAGCTTGGAAGGCAGGAGAATTAGGTCTGGGAAAATTAAGATCCATTTTTTAATTCCCCTCATTCTGCTGGATGAAAGAGGCCCCGAGTTTGTGGACTGATGAAGTATATATGCTAGGAAATACTCTTCTTCACATTCTTAAACCTCAGGGTTAAGAGTCCTCTCGTCTTAGAGAGTTCTTACAGAGTTATAATTATGGTAGTACTGTCTGGATTTATTTTTTATAGGTAAACATATGAAGCATAGAATACTTGAGGATTTCATTAACATTACTCATATAGGTAGCGCTGTATGGAGGAAAATAAAAAGGAATCATCAGCATGCACTACTGCAAGGGTACACGCGCGATGCACAGGAACTGACCAATTACACACATAGGGAAACGTGGTGACATTTTGCTAGTCCCAAGCCAATGTGAAGCCAAGTCCCTTGTCATGCCAGACAATAGCAAAATTTCACTTGAGTAAAAGAGTAGGGATTTCAGCCCTGAAAAGGCTGCACACACAGAAAAGCCAAATATGGAAGAAGATTAATTACTTAGAACATGATTAATGATTATTGCACTGATAATGTGTTATGCATAAGGTAGACATAGCATAAGGTAGACTGAGCATCAAATATCTAGAAATTTCCTTTCACTGACCAACTGCTCAGGAAAATCACAGCTTCCACCAAAAGTGACACGCGTGTCCGATGGAGATGAAAAGATGAATTGTGTATGTGCAATATGTGATAAAAATGGGTTTATAACATTTTACATATACTTAAAAGATTGTTTAAAAATATCCATGGCCTACATGGAGCGCTTGTGTTGGCACGAGTGTGAGGCATGCTTTTCCCTATGCCCACTTCAAATGAATAAGCACATCAGAGTGAATAAGCACAAATGGCTACTTTCTAGTGGCAGTGGAGAAAGAAAAAGGCAGGCAACTGGAGATAATCCAATAAAAACCTAAGGAGCTGAGCAGTGATGCAGCTTGCATGCTATTACCAGAGAGGAATTGCAAATTACAGGACAAATGACTTGTAAGTACGAATATTCTATAAAAAATGAAAGAAATTTGATCTTAAAATGCAAACAACCAACGTAAAGAAACAAAAGAATTAAATGTTATTCACACTGTTCTAAATGCGTTTTCTTTGCATCCTTCTCCAAACCATAAAAATTAGTCCTCTCTACATAGAATATAACGCTGTGAATCACAGATTTTACATATGTGCCATTGGGTATTGAGAAAAGTTAATTTGTTCTTATAAAAACTGCTGAAGAGAATAACATGTTACTTCCACATCATTACAAGTCTTCCTTGTCATCAGCATTCGCTAAGATTTTAGGCTTGATCCCTAACATATGAAGTTATAAAAATAGCGCAGTTGGCACAATTGCTCTCTTTTCAGAAATCTGAAAAAACACTTTGGGATGGATACACGTCAGAGGTTCCTGTATGATTTACGGTTCGTTTTCTGAGCTTTCTAGCATAACGCCTTTGCCAACAAGCGATACTGTAGAGAACAGAATCACCAGACATGAAAGAAGCTATACTAATCCATAATCTAGGTGCCATATACTTTATGGCTATAATGAGGTATGGAACGACCCAGAAAGAGATAAAGTTTGAATCACAGGTTCTTTGCCTTTCAGGCAGTAGGAACAGAGGACAACGTCAGAGGATGCACTCAGGCCCAAGAAGAATATGCCATGTGTAACACCTACAGAACTACTCTAAAATAATGATGTTTGAACAAGCAGCCCTCCAGTAGTTGCAATATGGTTTTGAAGAATCCTGTAAAACTTGATTTAATTTTCTCCCACATCCCCCCCCTTCCAATAATACTGAAATCTTAATCAATAGCAGTCAATAACCATCTCATGGCATCTTCCATAAAAGCACTGCTGTCAACCACCTGCATCTTAGTCAACTCCAGTTCAGTTATGATCAATACAGTTTGCCCATCTTAATTGCTTTGGCCTCCTCCTAATTAGCTATCTGTACATTTACAGTAGTTTATTGTTGCTGTTGCTGTCAAAAAGCTAATACATCCCACTAGAGAAGTAAACTCATTTATCCTAATTAAAGTAGAACAATTAAATCAAGCTAGCATCGTTACAGCTTGATCTTTAGTGCTTGTAAATCCTCCGTATTACTGAGTCTACAAATATTCAAACCACGTGAACGCTTCAACAGAGTAATAAGCAAAGAACAAAGATGCAAACTCTCAACTTCAACAAAAATTATTTTTGCTTAATTTTGAAAGTCTGTCTGCATTCTTCTAATAAAACAAAGGAATATACTTCACTCATACAACATAAGGATGTTCCAAAGATCGTACGTGAGCCAAAAGACATGCCTCTTGCTCAGACTATCTTATAAAAATCTTTCCTCTGTTTTGAACACACTTTCCCACGTAAATTGCTTTTGTCTTTTTCCTGCTACCGCTGCCTGTCAAACATACTAACCTGCCGTTTCCAAATTCACAATAGACTATTAATGTAATACCAATTTGCAGATATTTCTCATGCCTGCCATTGTTTTCTCTGTCTGGTGAAAAAACTATTGAATTTTCTTTACGTTTATAATCCTAACATAAAAGGTAACTGACACCGCTTACCCACAAGACAGCAGCTCATACTACTGGGCACTTTTAAACAAAAGGCTTTCCTAGCTTTGTATTTTCTGGTTTTGTGAATAAATGCAGACAACTCCTAGGCATTCAGTATTTTTGCTCATTCAGAGAGAGAAATTCTTAATTAAGCAGTAAGAAAACTCTGATCTTGTCAGATAAAATAAATAAATAATACATGAAAAATGCAGCTGATTAGAAGTATGCCCTACATGAAAATCTTTTATGGTCTCATAAACATGCTGCAATCAGAACTTCTGACCTTTCCTAAGCCCCAATAAAATGACAGCTTTACTTGGGAATCCTAATGGTCCTACAGATTGGAGTATTGCTGCATGTTTCAGGTAGAGAACATATCAGCCTTACGGGAGCTTGACTGAAGGAAATTTCAGCCCACAGAACTGCTCTTAACATAAGGTCAGCATGTCTGTAGCAATGTCAGGACAAGGAAAACTTGTTTTCAATTGCTCCAAAATATTAACTTACACAGAAAACCCTCTCTTTGCAAACAATGCAAGCCTTTAAGGGTGAAATGTCGTGCTAGTATTCCACCAGAAGGACAAGATGACAGTCAACCCTGCCAGGTCGCTGCCAGAGAAACCTGTGCCCTTTCCCAGGAGCCCAGCAGGAGCTCCCTCAGGATAAGGGCAGTGACCGAGAGCTTGTTTGTGAGGTACATATGGTTTTGTCTCCACAGCAAGCTACTTGGAGCAGAAATTACTACTAGCGCACAGCTGGGCAAGTTCAGCTGACAGCTTCTGTACCGGGGATGAAGGCCAACGCAGTGGGGTACTGCAATACAGTGCAGAAGAGAAGCAGGTTTGGGAGTCAAGAGGATTCGCAAAAGAAACAGCCAAGTGGAACGGGTGCACAACCAGGCCTGTGTAACAACACCTCCTGCAGATCCTACCCAAGTGCTCGGCAACCTCAGTCGCAGCTCAGAGTAAGACCATTATTAACATCATCAATTTCTTTCTGGAAGAGCAAATCCTTTTAATTGCTATAGATACTAGGATAACTATAAAGCAGGCAGAATGAGCTGCAATGGGACGTGAGAACACCAATGGCAATAACAACTGAATATTGATGTGGGGAGCTATTGCATTTAACAGTTATTTTCTTTTGAAAGTGAACTACTAATTCCAAACATCTGTGCCTCATAGGGAAGAGATTATCTGATACCTGATATCGTTATCTGATACCTGAAAAATTAATCTGATAATCACTTGTAAATTATATTCATACAATTTCTTAACAGGTAAATATTTCTACTATATGCTTTATGAACTACATAAAATATTTAGTCTGGAATGCCAGATGACAACTCTTAGATATTTTCCCAAGATACTGTGGATTGTTTTTTTTTTTTAATTTCATTGTAAGTAATAAGCTAAATGCAGAGCTCAATGGTGTCAAAATACTACCAGAAAAAGTAGCACAGCTACAAATATAGAAGGCATAGTTACAGTGTATTACTTAGCATGGTTCAGAGATCCCTGAACTGCCGCTGCATTATGCTTTACGGATGCACGTCTGAAGACGCTCAAGTGGGTCTGGATGCAGTGCAGATTCAGCACGACAGTCAACTTCAGCTATCACATTATTACATTTTATAGGTCACCATTCATTCCTACCATTAGGCCCTCACAGTCTATGAACCAATTTCTACCCATTCATTTTAGTCAGTAGGTCAGGAAGACAAGTGGAAACTATCTTTCAATTAGACACGATGAAATGAGAACCACTAGGCATCCACCAGGTGAGTGGGAAAAGAGGGAAGAAAAGAAAGAATATGTGGAGCTGCCCTCCAGACACAGTTCATTAGAAGTACAGTCTTCCTAACGGGTCAGAAATGCTACGATCAGAAGATGTAAAGCACTGCTCTATCAAAAACATGGCTCTGATTCAAATGAATTCAACGTTTTTTCCAGGAGTAACTTTGTTCTGGAAGACTTCATGTCAGTGCAGGTATAGTCTGCCCACAGTACTCTGCCTCTTCACAGCACCAGGTATCATCTGTCCTCCCACGACTGACAACAAGTCAGTATAAAACCACTAAACTTCGTGCTCTAATCTAAAGGCACAGCGATATACCTATTCTTGATGTGGGTTAAATTTGTGCAACTGACAAGACCCAGCACTGGTTGCACAAGCATGCACCAAGTAATTATACAACGCTGGGTTAATTATCATCATGCATCGCTGCATTATCATACATTCACGCACTCTCTTGTTTCATTTTATTTTCATTATAATCGGGTGCTATGACAGATGTTGTCAGTGCCAGAGGTGACCCTAATCTTGGTCTCCTCCCATAAACGTTACGGATGTGTAGTTTTCTTCAGTGGGTATCCAGCTCAGTATGCCATTGTTCATTACATTAGCTATTCATTTGCACTCTAAAACTTTGCAATATTCATTAATGCGATGCCTCATTTTACAAATGAAAATGCTAAGAAAAAAAACCTCAAGATGTGCATTATTGGCTACGCGCACAGTGTAATTAACACGCATATAATCTGTATGCAAATCATGTTATTGAAAATAGTGACTATTAGCATAACAAGCGCTTATTATTTATTGAGATGCAACTCAAGCAGGCATCCTGCTGGGGTTTAACATCCTTTCTTTAAACAGCACCATCTTTTCTTTCTTCATTTACTCGTTCTTCTCTCTGCTTGATGATTAACAGCACAGAAAACAGGGAGACTCCCTTCTGTGCCTTTGTTTAAAGTGGGAAATCTTGTGTGTTTAATTGCCCTCAAGCATCTGATCCAGTTCAAAGCTCAGTGGAGCCTCTCCGACGGTGCTACATCCCCCACCACCATTATGACTGAGCTGCAGGCTGTTTAAAAGATGCGTTAATATATGCAACATCACCTAAATGATCTCTCTCTAATTCTTAAGTGACAACAAGTTAAAATCAGTTCGGCTTCCCACTCCTTTCCTTTTCAGAGGGGGAGACAAAATGAGAAACTGGGAGAAAACAAAAGCTCAACTGTGTAAAGTCATAAACCTTTTTAACACCGTGCCACTCTTCTCATATCATATTTCAGATGAATTCAACTTTTAATCATGCCAGCAACTTCAACTTTTAATCATTTCAGCAGCAAAATGTAACAGGAAAGCACAGTTCTACATTTTCCGTAGGACTGAGCAAAGGTTTCTTGCTTGATCAGTTTTGTTTGCTCTCTGTCTGCAGAGAAGGTCTGCAGCACCGATGCTGTTTCCTCACTCCCCTCCCTAGCCAGCAAAAGTCCTGAGGCTCCAGGATCTCTGCACGATTGTATAACCTTTCAGAGCATTTCTGCAAGAGCAAAAATTGCAAAACCATTCCTTGCCCAGTAATTCCTTCCCCAGCCCCAGCCCTGCTGGGCTTTGCGCTGCGTGTTTGTTCTCTCTGAGGCTACGCCCTCTGCTTTAGAGATGGCTGTGTTACAGTGATGAAATAATTATCTTTAGGGAATGATTTCAATTATTTATTGTTTTGCCAAAATTGAGATGTTTTGCCTGAAGTTTTCCAAGCTGCATGCCAACCTAAGGATGGACTTTGCAGTAAAAACAGCACAATAATCTCCGAGAATATCCATGATTTCTACTATTAAATTACATTGATCTTCCCCAAGAATCCTTGCTCCTATGAGATATATGTATATTTTATTCTGGAGAGCTCTGGAGAACAGGCACGATAAGTCAAGAAGAAAAGCCAAGACTGTGTGTGGAGAGTAGGTGGAAACCAGATAAGTAAAGGGAAAACAAAACTAGATGGAAACTCCAGGCAGGGGGACAGGCTGCACAAAAGCAACAGAGCTGTGATAAAAAAACCTCAGGTGTGTCTGAAGAAGGAAAATATAGGGCAAGGTCATGTTGGAAGGGAAACATCAGAACTGAAATTGTCTGTAAATACACATTTTATTACGTCCTTTCATTTTAGGATGCTTTTTTTTCTGGACTGCAGGAGACAGACCTGCTGCAGAGGTACATCACTGCTCTACAATGATGACATCTGTTACTTAGGGAATCCTCAATTCCTTTTTGCAGCAAATAGACTATGCATAGCCTCAATTTTCCATTAATGCAGTTTTTCATAGGCCTAAATCGTTCCCTGTCGCCCCCCCCCCCCCTTTTTTTTTTTGACCACTGAGAAGTTTGCTACCTTCTAACCCAACAGAGCACCTTTACAGCACAGTGGTGACATAAGAGGAGCTTAAAGCAGTAACTGTAATCTGCTCAGGAATTTATTTTGTTAAAAAGAGGTTTACAAGCACTCTCTTTCCCCTTATACTCGGGCAAGCTAAATACTACAACTCTCATACTGCTAGTTCTGCTACTGCCACAGTGTTGCTGTCGAGATGGCCTGGATCTTTTCAATTAAATATCATGAAATATTCTATTGGTTTATAAAAAAAAATAAATGTAACTCTTCATAAAATTAAGACAACTCCCTTGGACCCTTTGCTAATTTTCATAGTTAAATCATCCAGGGGAGATGTGGGAGTTCAAGGACTTCAACCTTAATTCTTTCCATCCCGCTTCTACGATCTGATAGCTCCAGAATAGCCAAGAGTCCAATTAACACCTTTCAGTATCTTATGCTAAAACAATTTCATTTCCAGCAAATTATTTGGCAAGAGAGACAGAGATAATTAAACATTCTTAGAAAAATGACTCAAATAGAGGAGGCCAAAACTACGATTCCTGCCGCAGTCAGACACAGCAGAGACCCCAGTTTGACTTTTTACCTTAGAACCTTCATCACTGCATTACTACTCTGTAACAAATCTCTGCAATTTTCTGAGGGGGAAAAAAAGGTAAAAAACAAAACAAAACAAAAAAACAACACTTGCTTCTTTCCAGTTTTATTCCAGGGCAATAATAAAGCAAAAAGAATTTTAAATCAGCCTCTCATCTGTCTGTCCCATTTGAACACTAGCAGAATGTGGCCATCTTGTTAAGGCTGAGCTGTCAAAAGGTGTTTCACGTGGCTATCAGAGACTTAACATAATCTAATACTGATAAAGACCGCTCTATTTTAGTGAATTCCTCTGGAATGAAGGAGTGGTCACTGGCTATCTTTGTTTAGAGATCTTAACAAAGCAATCTGCACAAAGGATGATGAAAGGAGAAAAATCACTAGATGTATCAAAAAATAAGCCATACTGCTTGTTTGATTATTGCATTCACGTTTTGCATCACAACAGACACACCTAACAAACTACGAGGAAAGTCCTTGCCTTCAGTATTATTCATGAAACAAACAAGGGCTCACCTGGAAAACACCACTTTGGTTATTTATATCACATTCTCTTTAATGTGTGATTGCACTTGGGTTCGTATGGATTTAAAAGACCCAAAGCGTAGACTTCCCAGGCTAGTTAACAAGGCAGTAATTGCCAGAGTTTCTCCTCATCATTCCTCTGCATTTTCCTCACATCTCTTGAATCCACTGTACTTATTATAACTACAGTTCACTACAATTCATGAAAATGTTCACAGAAAATTGTTCTCCTCCCAAGATCCCACACACCTGTGCTGAGCCAAGTCGTAAATTAACTTGGGCTCTCATTTTTCATTTTCTAAAATAATCTCTTGTTCCTAAATGATCTGAGGACACATACATTGCCATAAGAAGCTTAACTGCATCACCATGTATCACCACTCCTTCATTCCAATACTGTTCAAATCTAAAAGTGAACTCAGAAACAGGTACTATTAAAAGGAGAATGTATCCAAAGTGGGAAGCGACTTAAAGATTCAAACACATTTTGTGGACAAAGTTGGGTTTTAGTAATTCATCAAGGACAAAGGCAGACGCTTGTGATGAATGCCCAGCGTTGAAAGTACAACACATTGCTTGGAAAGAGAGAAATGGCCGTAAGACAAAACAACTTGGTAGTACGGAGGAGATGATGTGGCCAAGGTAAAATAACTGGTTCAAACATGACTGGAATTGCAGAGGTGGAGAGAGCGATAGCGAGGAAAACATATGGTATGATTCACAGGCAAGAATGATTATTTTATCAGTCGCATGTGTAGCTCATTACAGCTAATGTAAAGTCAGCACATAAAACATGGAAGGAGAATTTTGCTAAATTGAGAAATGGTCAGAAGATCTTGCAGAAATGAAACCAAATTCAAAGTCATGGTGTGGAAGACACCTGTTTCTACCCTTTGGTTGCTGGAAAGCATCCATTGATCAAAAGGAATGTTGAGCAATTTCAAGTTATCATATGGCATACTTGCTTTTCATCTATACTAAGAAAAAAATGGCGTAGTGTTACAATTAAAACTGAAGTTACATCAAAGAATTTCAACAGAAACTAGAGCACAGAAACACACATTCTGACTTCACTTCAAAATCACCATCTTCTGATTTCAGAAAATGTCTCTCTTTGTTTTGCATGCATATATTTAAGACTCTATGGAATTTCTTGCTAGAACCTAATCCATCTCATGACTCCTTTGGCTCAGAAATGCTCTCAAAGCACAAATAGATGGGTAAATTCTCTATTCAGGAGTAGCTAGAGAATCCACACAGTCCAAAAATATTGACTAAGTAGTGTATAATAAGGCTTTCCTGGATGAACATAACCTCTGTGAACTTCAGGTGGCACTGGATACTGGCATCTCTTTCCCAGGGACTCATATTGATGTTTTTTCATTTTCCTTTTCCCTCTCCTCTTTTTCCATAGGAAGTCACAGTTGTCTGTGGTATTTCTAGCTATTTCACAATACCATTCCTTTAACTACGCATTCAAAACACATCCAGTTTTGCAAGTGCAACATTATGTTTCAATCGTCTCTGAAAATAAAAATGAAACCTTTGCATAAAAATGCAAATGAAACCAAACTATGTATGTGCATATCAGATAGTATCAAATAACATCAATCGTTTCAAAGAGATGTTTTAGGCATTAAGTCACGTTATGAAGAGTATTTCGAGTTGCAAGTTTCATAACAAGAATAAATCAATCTTGACAATCAACATGAAAGTGGGAATAAAACCTTTTTGAACACTGAAGGTGGTTTGCTCATTTCCCCCAAACCAAAACGAATGAATTAGTTGATATATATATGAAAATGAACTTAAACTAACAACACAATCAGAGAAGATAAACTTTAAAGTTAAAAGTACATCAAAAAGATAAAAACATTACTTGGGGCTGATGGCAGCACATGGCAACTCCGCAGTAGCTGCTGAGCTGAGCCTTTGTCAGTTAAGAAGGAAAAAAAATCATGTAGTGAAAAAGAGCTGAATTCAGCCCTTGGACTTTGCCCAGGCAGTAATCAGGCTTCCAATGTTTAGCGCTGATCCTCTGGCTACTTATTGACCATATATACCTGGACATACATAAACATAGCCTCTAGCATGCTCGAGCCTACTGAGGCTCGCTGTTCTAACTCTACACACGGGTTTTGCACTGTTCCAATGAGACTTACATCAAATTAATTAGTCTCGAATTGCTGCCCTAAGTGTTAATAAAATTAGATGTTTTATTTTTAGTGTGAATAGCAAAAACTTTCAATAGTAAAACCAAATCATATACATTCTCATAATACTCCCGTTAGAGCACAATGTAGCTCCAAGTGTTTCTAGTATAGAGTATGCAGTTATTCACCCTGGCCAAATCTATGTTTAACTGTATATACCTAAGCAACATGAGACTATCATGTGAAAGACTTAATGCCTGTTTATGTAACAGCAGAGAATCTTTAAACCCCATGCAGCTGCATTAACTAAGCCTCAGGACGTTGAATCTCAGCTCAGAAAAAGCAGGAGCAAAGTGACTACTTGTTCTGTGGAGTCTCAACTTCACTGTGAATCCTATTAGCTGTCATAAAAAGGTCACAAAGTCACCTTATCATACTGCTGGAAAATCCCTAAACCATGAGGAAGCTGAGGAATGGAGAAGAGCAGAGTAGGACTCAAAGATAAGCAGGCTACTGACCCCCAATATGGAGTAGTTTGCTGGCCACCAAGGAAGTTATCATGACACCAAGGAATGGCCCGATATAAATACAGTAGCTCCCAGAATCCCAGGGCAGCAAAAATACAAGGATGCACTTTTGCCCCTGCCACTCCCTTGTCACTCCCCTTTTGCAAAACACAGTGCAGCTCCTTGCCAGAGCTGGAAAGCTCCTCCAGTGGAAATGGACATTCAAATGACATGCTCCATGCTCCTGGGTTTCTACGCTTGTTACCTTTCTGGCTTTCAAGAGTCACCCTGCAGCAGTGGAACAGTAAATGCTTTGTAGAAACATACATGAGTAATGAGACATTCCCTTCTTTATGAAAATGTAAGTTATAATTAGTAAACGATGTTTGTGCAAGGAGGGAAGAGCATGCACCTCTTCCTCAAGTGCCCTGGAAATAGGTAGCGAACCTTCAATTTAGCAGAACGCATCTTTGCCTTGATGAGTGCTAGGTCAGGCTCTCTTTCCTTTCTCTGGACATCAGTCAGCCCAAAGGTATCCCCATTACTTCATTAGCAGAGGAGCTGCCATACACAGCAGCTAAGAGAGATGACTACCTATGAAATACATACCATTTTAAGTAAAATATGACCTCAAGCTGTGCATACCTTACAGCTGCTCCTGCTATGCTGCAGATGTGGATACGTATTGGATATAGGGGGCTATTTAGTTAGCTGCCCAAACTGGGAGTAGTGTTTCTCTATATAGGCAATGGATCCCTCAACACATCTGGATATCCTGAATTCCTTGCAGGCTTCCCACTGGTCATTTCAGAGGGTGCCCCCTCCTTTCACTGAAGGGGACATGACTTGGAATAAATGACTGAATAAAGCTAATCATTAGAGTAAAGAAAAAGAAACAAAAAGCCCCAGAAAGCGCTTGGAAGAGCATTCAGAAAGATAAAAGCGTCTTAAAATCGAACTCAAAATTTTGATATAACTTGTCAAACAATACAATTAAAGAAAACGTTCACCCATTAAACAGAAGGCTTAGATCCTGCCTATTAACATTAATATTTTTATTAACACGTAAGCTAATACTAATAGCATATAATTACAGTCAAAAAAGAACACGTAGCTACAGAAGAGGAGCATAAAACCTATTTCAATGAAACATGCTTTGGACAACTCCAAAGCACCAAGAAACTATCTAAGGAGAAACAACAGATAGAGACCAAAGGGAGAATCTTTGTATTTTCAGGGAGAGACATTTTGTAATGTACACAATATTTGAAAAAGTCACCCGTCTTGAAAATTGCTTTATCACCACAATGAGCTTCCACACTAGTCTAACAGCCCCAAACTTGGATTCTTCTATTGGAGTCTGACAGCTGTCTGCTATTAGTTTTATCTATTCAATCTCCAAATCCCAAACTCAGAGGTTACTGGTGTAGGTCAGTTGTGAGACTATGTTGACTCTCTTGCCATTCGACATGGAAAACTAAATAACAAAGTCTGCACTATGTCAGCAAGCATTTCACATTCTTCAGTTTGTCATGCAAAGCACAAAAGACCCTGATACAGTTCAAAACGGTCTTTGTATCTACAATCTTGTTTACCCTTGGAATACAAGCGTAATTTCCCACATGCCTAAAGTATTTTAAAAGCCACTTTATACAACAGAAAAGACAGTGCTAATCTCTGGCAATGGAACCAGAAATATCAAGGAGTTCAGCAGAGGCTCTAAATCAGCACTTAGATCAACTTTGTATTTAGATGCATAAAGTGGGTGCACACGGAAGGAAATGTCACTTGGAGAAAATCTTGTTCCATTGGAGTAGGATCTTGATTTTGCCACACTGTACATGCAAATTATTCTGCTGTTTAAATTAGGCAGTTTTTCTATTTCCACAGAATCAGTATCTGTAATTCTGAAAAAAGTAAGGTCCCTTTACTTGTATACACACAGCAGTGCAGCTTTCGAGGTGAAGTGACTGCTCACAGAGCAATCTATGGAATACATGGGCAAAAAGAGGGTCCTAATGTCCATGGACGTTTTGAGCTGCTCCCTTGAGGCACCTGCTATCTTCCATTAGCTTTGTAGTGAACTTTAGCTCCAACTTAAGCATTTTAATTAGATGCCAGAGCAGAGATGGAAATACCTCCTAACATATAAAGGAACGAGGAATCAAAATCACAGTAACTAGAAGAGGGGGCATGAGATGAGGAAAAAAGTTAAAAACAAGAAATGCAATTCCTATGTCTTTAGCACTTACATCTAAGAAAAAAACAAAACAAAAACAAACAAACAAAAAACCTGAAAATGGGTTTTAAAACTACAGTGACAGTCTAGCAGAAAGATTACCTAATCTACTAACTTTGGAGGGAGCGGCTTGCAGTTGTAGGGTGGTTTGTTTCTGCTTTGTTGTTCAGCATAGCGTGGTAGAACTATACTTCCTCAGTGGAAGTAACTTCTTGAAAAAACTCAACAACTGCTCTCAACTGTTTTGTCAATCTGCAAGGCTACTAGAACAGGTCTTAGGTAGAAGACAAGAACAGGATAACTCTTGATTTACCATACTGGGACAGGGATGCACATAGGTCCTATGATGCAGTAAAATCTGCTTTTGGCCATGGATACATGGAAAAGGGACTGTCACATAGGAAAACAATTTGCTGCTTTACAACAAGTCAGTTAAATTGGCAAAACTGCTTTGGCACGCGTTTTGGCCATCACCCACCCCCAACCCTCCACAATCATATATTGCTACTGCTATATGCTGCTGTGCGATGTGATAAACTAGAGCCTGGACAGCAATTTTTAGATAACTACCATCTCTGATGAAAATCTCCTCAATACACTTTCCAGCCTTCAGACAGCCCCCAATCTCACCAAACTCATTGTTGGAAGCAAACTCTCGGCATACCATCATTCAATGACTAAAAGCAGACCAAGCCTGAGAAACAAAGGTAAAACCTCCCAACAGATCTCCATTCCACCATGCCTTTCTAAATGCAATTGATGCAATCACCAAATCCCACATATGTTCTTCCCACAGTAATTTACTTCATCCACTGTACCATGCATACCCCCCAAAAATGTGTGTGTGGAATTAAAAAAAAAAAAAAAGCATTACTCTGCCCACTGAATGCATTGACATGCAAGCCACAAAGTTGAAAAGAACCTCATTGCCCAAAGGGAGGCAATTCTTACACAGTTACTTCATCTCTGACCTCTTCCTTCTCTTCTGCGAGGGAGTTCTATAGAGCATCTTCAAAGAATAAACCAGAATAACTAAATAATAACTCTAGTGGATATTAAAAATCATAGTTTCAATAAAGAGGCAGACTTTTACAGTCAGCAATAATTTGCTCCCTCTCCCCAGTTAACCGCTCTATGCTACACAGGTGATAAATTATCCGTATCTCTCTCTGCTCTGTACCACATAAACCTTGTATTAAGCCTTTCCTCGCTAAATCCTTCTCTGCTTCACAGGTATTGTCTGTCTTTGAGAGTTGCTCTAAACTACTAATAATCCAGGTAAATTTAGAGCAACTGTTCTCAACTTGTATTTAGTAATGAAAAATTTTGCTTCTATTTTAGACCTGAAGAAAAGCTTATGCTCCCAAAAGTTTGCTATTCTCGGAGCACAGAAACTGATCTGCCAAAAGACATTACTTCCCTTGATTAACCTTGCCTTGTTTAAAAGTAGAATGTCTTTTTTTTTTTTTCCTTTAGATACTGCTAATTTCAGCCCTCAGGTATAGCTACCCTACCTTTGCTTTCAACTACTATTCATTCATTGCTTAACTTTGCAATTACTTTATGTAACCTAAAACCACTTCGGACTACTGGTTGTTAAAAGATTCCTTGGAAAATAAAAGTATTTGGTATTGTGATTCTAATCTGCAGATCCCAAGGCCATAAACTTCAAAGAATCTTTGCAATGTGAATTTCCTTGTTTCTGTGAGTGAGTTCTCAAGATAAACGTGGGGTCTTTCAAAGACAGAGAGATAGGTATCTATAGGTACCACGGTACAACCTTCATATTTAGAAATAGTAGTATTTTTCCTGATTTAATGTTAAAATCCAAACAGATGGTCAAGCAGAGATGATCTGTTGTGTGTGAATCTCACCAGTGCTGTGACTTTGCTATTAAGCAACTATACTTGGACATGTATTTATAAATTGCAGGGACTCACAGCACAAATACAGTAAACAACGAATGACAAGGTGTTGGGTGCTTACTTTTTCATCTATTTTAACTTTAAAGCAATCTAGAGATTTTTCACGTTTTTTTCAATTCAGTATACAGGGTCTTTATATAGGTATGTTCTGCTGTCTTACCAAAGAAAAAATGGGAAAAGTAGAATTTATATATTACATTATTCATAACAACTGTATACAAGTACACTTGTTGGGGCTTTCTAGAAATGAACAAACTGTGAATTGATGGTGTAAGATCCTCCAGGTACACTGGTAACAGCTTGGAAGCATCTTTCTTAGCTGAAGTCTCCCGAGGACTTCTAGGAATGTAGGTACCCTTGCTCCTAACAGAAAGGAGATCCTCCCTCCACAAAGCCATCCATATAAAACCCCAGCCGCATCTCCCTGTTATGCTCAAATCTCCCTGTTACGCTCATTTACTGCGAAACTCCACAAACACTTATGTCAACCCCCCTGAGGAAGGAAGGCAGGAGGGGGAGATGCTGTGGGGGAAGGAGATGACGGGAATTCCACTGCCATTACAATACAAGAATATCTGTTTCTATGTCTTTTTATCAGAGTTGTGTCCGCCTGAAGTTTAAAACATAACCCAATTGTGTTTTAACATTTTAGGTCAAAGACTATCCAGTCTGTGTGTCTACTCCAGACACACTTTATTTTTTCCCTCTGTGTAGCATGCTACCAGTGCTAGAGTAGCAAAACTACAGTAACAATGAGATAGATAATAAAGGGATAGAATTCCTAACAGATATTCTCTGAACGTAGGATTTAAGTCCTCAACTGCAACGCCAGGAATTGCAGACATCTTCATTTAGCTTTAGCTGCATAGTCTCAGTTAAGAGGAAAAACTGCAAACGTATACTCAGTAATTAAAGGTGTCTTATTCTACCACAGAACTACATAACAAAGGATTTCTTAACTAAATTATGCATTTCTGGTACATTTTAACATTTTTCCATGGTCTACAATACAGTAGTGCCTAAAAAGAAGAACACGATACAGTTTCTTACATGACAGCCCTCAGCGTTTTGTCTATATTAGTATGCTGTTTACAGTGGAATTTGATGCCTTCTAAAACCCGTAATATCTCCTTCTCTCTCCACTTTTCAGAACAGGACAATATTGTCCCAAACTTGATGACATGCCTCAACTTGCTTTTCAACTCTTCTGAAGTGTAATGCTGGTTCCCATGATTACCAAGGTAGTTCAACAATCTCCCACCTGCCTTGAACACTAACCCATCTTTTCAATAATCTCGTAACTTTAACAGGATTCAAGCTATTAAGTATCAGTTAGTGAATTTAAACACACTGCAGTTTAGGGGGTTTGCTTTGTGAAAGAATGTGAAACACTGGCTATTCCCTGAGTCAAGAGACAACCTTAACCTTAACCTATTTTTACAAAATGCAAAATCACAGCAAAATATTACTCTGAAGTTATTTTGAAAGCCAGAATTTTTACCTTTTTAAGAAATTGCTATAAATGACAGTATCTGAAAAAAAAAAATCTGCATTCAATGACATTCATAGTGATATATTTATACTCTGCATGGGATGCCCTCTGGCTTTCTGCTCCATTACTGTTTCACTTTCAGTTTTTCCTTCCTGTTTGTCTCTGTCTCCTCTCCTCCATGTTCTCACCAGGGATTATCCAAGAATCTTGCCAAAAGCAGGAAATGCCATTGACTACCAGGAGCTGGTTTCAGTCACCAGTCCTTCTGAAAGTTAAGCTGAATACGGTCTTGTTTTAACCGCAGAGCCGTAGGTATGATAAGACTGTCATTATAGTCATCACGATACAGAAACACTTTTAAAGAGCAGTTCAATCCTATCCACACTCAACAGCTGAGCGGTGTTTTACCTCCGGTCCACAAATGCTGTAGCTGTTCGAAGTACAAAGGCAATGTAACGTGATATCTGATGAGACAGCTCCTTAGAGTCAGAAGAGACTTTCAGAAGGACAAACTGGGAAGACCTTTTTATGCCTTACACTCCTATGCAAAGGTCTGTAGTTCACACAACCGCAAATTAAACTACTGAAGTGAAACAACCCATGTGAATCATGCTTGGAAGTAGTTATTTAGGCACTCCATCACTGAGGCTTAAAAAAAAATAATAATCATACAGCTATTTCCTTAATAACAGCACTGAAGTTGATCTTTATAAGCTCACATCCATTAATAGAGTCTCCTGACCTGTTCACAAAAATGTGATAAGTCAGCACAGGTCTCAATTATCTTATCTAATTAAAAAGTTATATAAGTAAGCAATTACAGAAAGTGTTACTCAAAACTTAGTTTCAAATTTCTTCCCTCTTATTTGTATACACTTACAAACGCAAGTTGCATATATGACTGGAAGGGCAGAATTAAGTCTCAGATTAAGCAACTATGTGCCTTGCAATATGAAACAAACTTCAGATACCAGATGGTACGCACCATGTCCATATACATAGAAGACAAACCATAAGTGGCTAATTTAAAACCTTAAAAAAAATCACAAACCAAATAAAAGGGCATTCTTAATGCCTTTTTTCATTTAAAATGCCTTTGTTCCATGCAAACACAAATTGTCTTGAAGTGAATAAATAAGCTCAGCTGTGTTGTGCAATGATTCCATTAACCTTGCAATCAAGCGTTAAATTAAATTGCCTCATTTGGATTTCCCTGCTGCAGGGGAAAATATACCTTCTAAGGTCTGTGCTTTACATCGCCAGAGCCAACGAGTAAGAACTTTACAACTACACTTCTACAATTAATAACATAAGAAACTAAACAAGAAGGCAAATTGCAAAAATTCCTCTGATAACTTTTTAATGATTAACCTTATACCTAAAGGTTCATAGCCTTTCACACTCATTCTCCCATGCAATCAATTAACATCTGTTTTGAACAAGCTAAATTTAATCTTCATATGTTCTAGATGTACCAATAAAGCAGCTCAAAGCTCCTGATTGCCTCTCTTCACAGAATGAAAAAAGCAATTCATTACTGCACTTTTTTTTTTATTAAACTCCTTTTCCTTATGCCAATTTTCACCCTGTAAAACTGCAGCTGAATCCAAGATTATTTTTTTTCTTTTGCTTTGTTTAAACTGCACATTATGATCACCCATCAACCAAAGAGGAGCTATGTTTAAATTGCCCACCTATTGTCAGGAAACTCTGATCTTCTAAATAAGGTGAATAAGCTTGCATTCTAAACTGAAAAGACTAAAACAAATCTCATGTTGCAGCTAACTTGCCAGCTATACATAGTCTTTATCATGTGTAAGCCCCCCCCCCCCAATCTGAACTGAAAGAATTATTTTCAAAGCTGAAATAACTGACATTAACCATTAACTAGGGATTACATTTTAGTGTGTCACAATCCCATTCTAGGTGGAATATATTTAAACATACAGATAACATTTCTTGTGGAACATATGTAACTTGTGCTTGTGAGTGGTGTCTTCAGGAAAGGAGATTAGTAAATAAAATGTGAACATAATTCATGTACCAAGAAAAGGTGCTGCAAGCACAGAAACTATTAGCCAGAGGATGAATGACTAGCTCTCCAGACGGCTCACTATTACTCAAACAATTATATAGTTTATATTAGACAAATTCTGTACTATAAACGTACGTTTTATATTAGCTTCTGTTAATGTGGCAATGTTCAGAAGCTACAGCAACAGACAAGGATGATTTGTCTTCAGTTACATCACCAGGTGGCAATGCCTTCACCCACAGGCAGCCAGGAATGCTCTTGGCTGAGTATGGGTTTCAGGTTGCAAATTTCAGAAACAGATAGGAGCTCCTTAAAAATCTAGGCTATTTTGCAACTGGCAAGCATATGTTGACTTAATAATTGAAACTGAGCTGAGATTCTCTAAAAGCTTTTGGCTCTTTTATTGACATTTATCATCCCAATCTTTACTAATGTCAAGAGAACACCAAAACAGTTACAGCATGTTTCTTTGAAAACAAGGCCAGATTCTCCATCACTTGTCCTTGGAATCATGCCTTAGTCCATGTATCGCTATCAAGACTGTATCGGTCATATCAAACTACATTATGTAAACTACATTTATGTCCCTGGAAAGACCTTTGAATAACAAAACAAACAAACAAAACTTTTAGTTCAAAAACTGGTTCAAACCTACAATTCAAAATCTTTTACTTCGGGTCACCTCATGGAAGAAAAACAATACAGTTCACTTAGTACATCAGCAATAACACTCATCAGGTTTTGTGTTTGGAAGGGAAAGAAGCAGCTATAGGCTGATGCCATTAAAAGCAGAAGTATTTAACCCATTTGACTCAACTCCACCAGAATATAGGTCTCATTACAGTCCATCCCCCTGCTTCCTTTATGATAACACTCCCATTATTTATGGATTTTTAACCCGCCTAATTGTTCATCTTTGGCCTTCACCATTCACACTGAATCACTGGACTTTTTAATTTCAAAAGCTAATAAAATACAAGTTTTACATTTTCTTGTGTAAGTCCTGTGCACAAAAGCCCAGATGAGAACTCAACAGAGCAATCAGAAGACAAAGTTGGTATTTATCCTGACACCTCAGTGCATGCATAGCCTAACGTACTCTGGAGAAGTTTATAGTCATGTATTCACTATCTGAATTTCTAAAGCTATTTAATCTTAGGGTTCTAACATGTATTAGATACAGCTTGAATTAAATGCACAATTATATGCAAGCATTTACTGGTTGACACCTTACCTGTCAGCATCTCCCAGTCCCAGAGAAGTGTTACGCTGCATTGTCTCCCGCACTGCAGCCATGCCATCAGGCAGCCGATTTAGCCTTCGCGTGTAGAGGCCCAACCCACCATCCGTCATGTACCTTTGAAACAATAAACGTCACATTCAGTAAAACGCTAAAAATTTAAGATATTATTTTATTAAAACAATAACATGTTTAGATATTATTTTTATTATGAGGCACCTCATAACCTTTTGCATATTTTTAATTGTATATTGCATTTTCCCCACTTTTGAGTTGAGAATATTACTCAGAATATGAAGCAAGGAAAAGTTTATTCTTAATGATATATCTGAGATTTTTTTTGCCCCTCTCTCATCATTCTTTATTACATCTTCCACCCTCTCTCTCTAGTAAGAATTGGATTTTAACATAACTCTGACAAAGAAAGAACACCTGTCGTTAAGGATGCGTAGATGGAAGTAATTCAGTATTTGTGAATGATATCATTACTTATGCCTTCCTGCCTAAAAAAACATGGTTTATACCATCCTGAAATACGTTGTGTGGTCCAAAACATCATATATCAACCCTTTTACAAGTTAACTGCAAAAATCACAGTGACTTCGCCCTAGATTTTGTCAATGGTGCATGAGCAAAATATATCTCAAGATTTATTGTGAGAAATCAAAGTTCCAACATGAAATAAAAGTATTTTTTCAACCTTGTTTTGGATCCTACATTTTTCTCTGTCTGGAACTCTGACTTGGAGACATTTGCATTTCATAGGTGTTATTCTTAGGTATTAAGAAGTGCACATTTCTTATTTTCTAGTTTAGACAAACAAAAAAACGTTAAGTGAACAGAGATGACAGTTGGTGGACAAGCACTGATGAATATTGATCACCAGGAACAATTCCTTGCAATAACGCTGGCTGCGTTATCCAGCACTTTTGCTGAAGTCTGTACCAACACAGTCAACAATAGGCATTATGCAACGTAACTTCCGGATGTGGTGGAAATTAAGAAAAGAAAGTTTTAAAAATGGTACAACAACCCTGCACTTTGGTTTAGGATATTAATAAAATATTTTAATACATTAATAAAATACTCAAATTATGAAGTTACTCCAGTCTATTCTTCTTTAACAACTTTACAACAAGCTGCACTACATCAATATTTCAATAACATTTTGTGGCCTTTCATGATAGTAAGATGTGAACAGGTTCAAAGCATCAAAGGAAAACAGAAGGACTTTTCTCTTGTTTTAGCTTAATTTCTAAAAATACTTCTAACCACAGATACAGTCAAATGAGCTTTAAACTTGAAAGGCAATTCCCATTTGCCTCTCAAGATGTTGGCACGCACCGAGTTCTGTGCTACCACAAGCAGTTTGTTAGCCCAGGTACATTTCCAGCAGCAGTCCTGACATTGCCCAAACACACCACAAAAACTTTCAAAGCACAGAGAATTAAATAAGTGCACCAACTCCAACAGTACCATTGCTATCTCTGGCACACAGCTGGACACGTCACTTACCTCACTGGAGTTGAAAAGACTGTATCCTCTTAATTCTTTAGCCACTCTCGTGAGTGAAAGCAGAGCAGCCCACAGAATAATATCCAGATACACAGGACATTGCCCTCTTTCTTAAAAAGGCACATAGCTTTTTCCCTTACAGCGAGACAGCCTCTTTCACAGCCAGAAAGGAAAGACACTCCTAGCTTCGGTCAGTAATGCCTCTACTGGTGAGAGGCAGAGCGGTAAAGCAGATAGCTCGAGCTTGGATTCTGCATTTTTTCCACTACTTTCTTCACAGATGTTGCTGCAACAGATGTAGTTTACCGAAGTCAAATTCAATTACTACATTTAGAAAAATGGGATGGTAAAAAGTCAATAAACCTTGCACAATCTGCTGCTTAGCATTTGAGTTAGATTTGTAAATCTGTACAGGGCCTTCCCTGGAACAAGCGAGGCGTCCCTCTGGGGAGTTTAACAAAGAGGTTGCTAAGCTGGTAAAGTCAGCCCCCAGACTATTCTCCGTTCAGCAAATCTGTGGGGAGAGGGTTCTCGGTACTCATAAACAAAGACTGTAAAAAGAGAGGGGAGCACCTCCTCTGTAACTTGTGTGGAATTTGCCTTAGGTCTTGCATTCTAACATTTGTTTGACATAGTTTATAAATACTTTATCATGGAAGAGCATTGTTGTTTTGTTTTTTTCTTTTTTTTTTGTAAGCTACTAAAATAAAAGGGAAAGAAAAGTGGAGCTAAGACACTGTTATACAAAGATGCAAACAGTGTTTTGCAAAAACATCTCATGTACATACGCTAATTGGTTTATTGCAGATACTTGCCTGCACATGAAACGTGTTTCTCTATGAACGCCCATTAAACACATACTGGAAAGAGCAGCTTTTAGTTTTACCTTTCTCTGGCATATGACTAGTCCTTTGATAAAAAAGATCAGCTACAGTTGAAATAGATTGTTCTCCATATTTATTACCCAGCATATGTTCAGTGAAACACATTACCCTTAAGAGTCAGTCACGCAGAAATCAATGGAAAGCTACTACCATCAACAGACTTCACACTCTATGTGGTTTTAAAAACTCTTAAGTCTTACGTAAGTCAATGGAAGCTGGGTGTCTTCAACATCTTTGACATCTAGATCATGAGTGTTTTTCAAATCAAGGCACCATAAAAAAGCACAGACAGCCCCTACCTTTTACCCATTATACCAACAGGACGAGTTTCTTACACACCAGGACAACGCAAGACAGATTTTTGTATTCTGAAACAGGTTTGTGTAATCACAGATTGAAAGCTTTACATCTTTTATTTTTTTTAAACGACATGCAATGTCCTCTAACCAGAAATGTTTAACTTCAAAAAGATGACAGAAGCAATAATGCTTATTGTCCTGCTGACACTGAACGCTGAGGTCAAAGAACAAGGTACTGCAGAGAAAAATATGCTCACAATAAAAGCTATTTTAAAATTTAGAAGTTCTCTACTATCCATAAGGTTATTCAAGAGAAGAGAGTTTAAAAGTTCTATACGAATGCCCATTATACACGTATTGGAAAGTACTGGTGCCAAAAATCTCCAGCCGTTGCTTTCTTTCTAACCTAAAACTGTCTTGTCTCTCAGAAGCCATTTTGCTGTTATGAATACAACGTTATTATTGCAATTTTGCCTTACAAGAACGGAGAATATAATTAAGGGATATTTTTCTAAAGACAATCTTAAAAGCTTTTGCTCAAGGAAGAATAAACCCCCAAAGTATCCTGTATGTGTATAATTCCAACAGTCGTCAGTGCTATCTGAATTTATCACCCCATCATACAACTATACTAGCCTTTAGAACAACCTTATGTATTCTGACTCGAGATGAAAAGGAAAACTTCAATCCCCATCTTGCCTTCACAAAATTCCAAGCCTGTAAGAAGTCACATCGCAGCCTAATTTGGACTGACATCACACGTAGCCCTCACTACACAATCTTTCTTTAGTCTGCAGGAGTGGTCAGTGCTAGGACTGTGTCAGAATTCATCTCTGACAAAATCACTGTGAGCTGGGGGCATACCTAAATTTTGAGAGTTTATTTTCCAATTTCACATGGCCTTCAACACCATTAGCAAATCCTTCAGAATGATCCAGAATACAGATAACGTTTTCCTTAAAATAGCTTCATCTCCTATGCAGTGATCCATTCCAGTCCAAACAATTGCATGAGGCCAATTATCAATTAGGTTTCATTTCTTTGACTTTTCTTATTAAAAAACATGTCAAATTCGTACTAAATGCCTTGTTAGTTTCACCAATTTTAAGGAATGTGCAAAGCACACTTATTTCAAAACCAAGCACTCTGAAGTATTTTTCTACCTACTCCAAAAGAATGAAAAGTTTAAATACAGGATCTAGGAAAAAGTATAATATCCTAATTCCGTGACTTTTAGACAGTTGGTAAATGTTTAAATATAGTTAATAGCTCGGATCTTTTAGGGATGGTACCAGCAGACAATGGGGATGACTGCCTTTACTGAAGTCGAATATACTCCCATTTAATGAATGGACAATGAATGAGACAGTAATAACATTGGTTATAAGGAATTTCTAATCTTTTCAGAAATTAAGACTCATCTTCACACTTCTACTCTTAATCAGCGAGGAAACAAAATTAACCCAACTTCCCTCTTTTACTACGGAAAGACTCAAGTTAAACAAGAGCAGTATTATGCACTTCTAACACACAACTGGAACTTGTATCACACTTTCTAGGTGACACTTTTTTCCTTAAGAAAGTGGCTTCCTGCCCAATATTACAAGAATAAAATAATTTGCTGTGGAGTCCCCTGGACAACCTGAACCTTTCAACTTCTCTTTTCTTTAGCCAAATACTCTCTTTCAGTGCCTCTGAAATTTTGAATGCCATAGTAAGTCTTTCCAAGTGCAATATTTTTAGGTTACTTCTGATGCTGAAGTGATTTATTTCCCATTCCTGAAAGGCATGTACAGGAAACAGGAACAGGTTATTCCAGGGATCAGTAAAATCTAGCGGTCTGAGTCACTTGATTTCTCTCTGCACTCACCCAGGTATATAGACAGCCAACAGCACACTTACTTTTATGGTCTGACAACTCTACCACTTCATATATATTCATTTCACTCTAACATATGAATATGAATTTTCCAATTTTGCAATTAGATAGCCAAAGGACAGGCATTCTTAAGTATTAGGAAGAGAAGGAGCAACCAGAAAGTCAGCAACACACAACAGACTGGGCAAGCCTAACCTGACCAAGCTCAGCATCAATCTAACTCCATAATGTTGAACCCTCAAGCAGGAGAGACGCAACACATCCCAAAACTGAAGCTGAGCCTCGAAGTCCAGGTGCTCCTACCTTTCCTCTTAAAAATAAATGTTAGCCTAACTGCAGGATGATGGCAACCCCAAGCGTTCAGATTATTATGAGTGTGGTTTGCATCTTCCGTCATGACTTTGGAATTAGACCGTGTGGTCTTTCTTGCCCCTGTGTTTCCATCCCCCAGTTCCTTCCATCCATTAGTCTTGCTTGGCCACTCTCCACTATGATGCCCATCATCAGCACAGTTCTTTATCTTCCTAGCCAAAGGGGTAAATATATACCTGTCTACAAGCCCAGGCTATGTGTCTGGTTTAAATTCCATTTTTTGATCCATGTGAATTTCAATAAAGGCATTCAGTGGTAGGACGAGGTCCTGAGCTTTCAGCTTGGTACTGCTAATACAAAGCCCAAATCCCTAACATTTGATCCAAATATTACCTTCCAGGTTCATAGAAGCACAAATGTAACGCTCACTGATTTTAATATTTCCCTTCATATTTAAGGCAGTGTGCAAGTTATAAATTTATAGACTTCTACTAATCATCACTATTTGCAACTAACAAACTAATGAATAAATTATTAGTTATTTTGAAGATGCTTAAACCCAAACAATCTAAAACCAGAAAAAAACAGCAAATGAATTGTAGTCTCAAAAATCATCAAAACTGCTGGGAAGAGGGAGACACCTGCTTCTGTAACAAGTAAAGAGAAATGAGTTTGTGCAAAACTCAGTAAATATGTTTTAGCTTCCTAGCTTACTTGGAGAAACATCCCAACTGTAAAGCACTAGTAACATGAACGGTAGCTACTTAATCATGCTGTCTCGGCTAGTCCAGAAGCAAAAGAAATTCATCTATTTAATCCTCAGACCTTTTTCTGGGGAAAAAAATATCTACCAAAAGAAGCAGATTCTCTGTGAAATCAATACTTTTCTATTTTGGGATGTATTAAGACTGCCTGGTGTATAAGTCACTCAGCAGCCATCCTGTAACAACTTTTGGTCACTGCTGCCCAGGGCTAAACTTATTTCTCCGTGTCTTTTCAGCCAGGTCTCCCTTATAAGAAATCTGCAGGGCTGTTAACTATAAAACTTCCACTTGCAAAGAGAAGGAATTCTAGGCACAGCATAGCCTGTTAGGGACTTCAACGGTTGCTGCCACTATAGGTCAAATCTCATATATGACCCCACATCTGTTCCCTCCAGGACACTGGCTTCTTATTAAGCTTCCGAACAAATTTGTTCCCTGTGGAATTAACAATCTTAGGCAGATGTAGTTTAACAGAAGATGTCAGTATGTGAGAGAAGAGCATTAGACAAAGAAAGCATCTTCCACATCACTGCATTCATTCCTGTTTCAGAGGAGACTCTTCTAGAGTATATTTCCAACACTGACTCAACCACCATCACTTTTCAAACTCACAAATCCAAGTCAGCCCACCCAGGTTAGTTACTGAGAAGCATGAATTTAAGGTAACTAGACTTTCAACAGGTAGAGTTAGTAGACTAAGATTATATTGATTATATATATTAGATTGATAAGTGTTTTATATTACATGAAGTATAATACACATATTCTACTTACTTAATTTTATGTTCTCCTTTCTCACTTCAATTTCTCCCCCTTTCTGTAGGCTGTTTATGAGAACAAAGGGCGGGTTAAACCTTTACTTATGCCTCTTCATCTACCTTGGAGGTGAATGGCTCTTCAGAAATGAATGGAGCAGTGTATCTTGAAGGAAAACTCTTGGCTACGGTCATGAGAAACTTCAAATGCCAATATTAATTATTAACAGTTCCAAAAGCAGGTTTCAAAGAGTCCAGATAATTAAAATATGTTTAAGAAGATAGCAAGAGCTGAGAAAATTCACGGGGAGACACTAAGACAGATCCTTCCCACACTTCACAGAGGAATTTCAGCAGTGACTCTGATGACTTTGCTAAGATACATTAGGGCTTGATTAGAGCCTTAGGACTTCATTAGGATTAGAAAAAAATTTGCCCTCGTAATGACCAATGAAAGCTTAATTATCTTAAGATGCAATCTTGTTTAACTGCATTTATTGTTGTTTCCCACATTTTTCCTAAAACATATGTCTAATTCCTAGCAGATTCATTTCAGTCTGGTGAGGCCATCAAGTTAATCCTAAATTGTGTGACTATGAGGTCACGATTCAGAGTTGCGAGCATTGCCTGCGTGCTGGAGTTAGGCCATAGCGGATGTTAAACCTAGGGCCTACCTGTAGGCCTCTCTAGCACAAAACCGTATCTAGGATATCCAGGCTAAGAGTGAGCAGCTCCAAAGAGTAATTCACAAAAAAACTACACAGTGAGCACAAGTACGTTATGTGTGTCTGAATTCCCACCTCTCTGTAGAACTTAACAAACCAAATTATGACTACAAGGCTGGTACCTCCATCTTTTTAGGGTTCAGGCCTGGAATCAATTCTTAATGGAAAGTCCATGCAATATTGTTCGAAAGAAGACAGCACTGCTCTCCTGCTGCAATGTATTTTACATCCTTCTCCACACCTTTTGTTGGATGCAGGACTTACCTCCCTTGTCTGTATGAGGTGATTGCAGACAAGCGAGGTAAGGCCTGAGAATGAACTGCACATTACTCATCTCAGAGAACAATTCTTCTGACCACTTGACTAACATAACACTAACATGAGACTAAACACTTTCCAGAGGATGTAAAAAGGGCATCAGCCATCCACCTTACTACAGCCAGGGCAGTGAAACCCAAATAGTTCCCTCCGCTGCAAGGTTCACCCATATAAAGGAGAGCACATGTCAGCACAACCATTACAGCATTTGGAAGGAGGAAGGACTAAGTCCTGGGGTTCCAGTTCCCAGACAATTTCTAAAATTTACCCAGCAATTCATGAAAATGAAATGAACAACCCATGTTGGGAGAGTAGATCAGAGATGGCAACTTTTCACTTCTGCTTCAGTGCCTTTGCCCAGTTAAGTTTGCTTCCTCTTAGAGCCACATTTAGAAAACAAAACATACCTAATTGCATGACACAAGGGCCTAAGCCTGTCGAAATAAGGTAGACATGACTGGAAAACTCCCAATAGGGCTGTTCTTTCAGGTGTGCAAATAGCAGTCTGGATGAAATAGGGGGATGGAAATCCATTTTTTAAGCTGGGACAACGATCCTACCTACTGAGCACAGCCTGCCAGCGTGGAGCAAGTCGAAGTTACGCCAGAACCAGGCAGCTGCTGTATGTGGCTTTGCATATGCCGGTTTTCACTTAAATGCCTAAATCCTTTAAAGGATTTTAGGATTTCGGTGGAAAACATAGAAATGAGTGACAGATTAAGGGATCCATTCCCCATCATCCTCTTTAATTTTGTTAGGGGAGGGAGCTAGTTGTGGTCAAAGAAAAATAACGAGGGAGGTATTCTGCTGCTTCCCAGACTCTCAGCAGAGATTGGGGAGCGCAGGAGGCGGCCCCCAGTACCTCCCAAGTGCTCTGCCTCCTCCCGCCAGAAGACGTGCATCGGCCAAGTGCATATGCGCGCATCTCCCTCTGCTGGCTTGACCCAGAGTCCGACCGGATTTTGTCCTCTAGAAGCTGTCCTTTTGCTCAAATTATAAAAACCTGTTGCCTCCAAAGCAGCAGTTCAAACACGACGGAGATGTTTATTACAGAAACAAACACAGCGTGGGTTAATTGCTATAACAGGTACTTGGGTACTCATTAACATTAGGACAGCATGTACAAAGAAGCAACAAATACCACACACCACAAACAATGAGTATTATATACGACCCAACATGGCCCGAGCATCGTACAGTACTGTGTGGCAATCTGGGGGGGGGGGGGGGGGGGGGTGTTGAAGGAGAAAACTGATTATCACCAGTTAAGACGCCCTCGCTCCTGATGGCTATAAGCACTGTCTTCTGCTTTCCAACCGAGTTACTCATATTTTTAGCAGTGTACCAAATAAAATGCTTGGTTCCAGCTGATCTCTAAGGTTATGACTTTACAGGCCTATTATGTCTTCCTATGCTGAATCCTAAATTGCAAGACAAGTGTTTTGAGGACATGTTATCTGAGATATCGTTTGTGATGATTAAACACTGTTTTGTTGACAGTTTAATTCAAACTAACACCAGAACTATTCCTGAATTGAGTGCAATATTTAAGAATATTTTGAAAACATTATACAATATTAATGATATTTAAAAAAATATATTTTTTTAATATTCTGGCCGTGCCTGCTCTAAAAATCTTTCAATACAGTTCTTAGGAAAAGACTTACTTTGATTTAAACACTGCCAGTTTTTTCTTTTCATTCTCATAGCACCAGGACATCTATGACTTTAAAGCCTAAATCCTCTGAACCAATTTCAACATAGTTTACTATGAATTCAGAAATCACGACTCCCCGAATACCATTTCATGGAAGTCACAACTTTGACTTTGCTAGGCTGACTTCCTTATTAGTTGTGCTAATTATCCATTTACCATATAAAGCTACTATTCTGCAATGTCAAAAGAATATAAGAAGCCAGTTCTAGTAAGACAGAAGGCAGTTCAAATAAGTGCTCTGCTCAAAGGGAGAAAGAAGATGCAATAAGCCTCCTAACAGTTCTTGGTGGTGTTTAAGTGCTATAGCCATAAGGACTGCATGTGCAGCTTTGCCTAGTAACCATACCAAGATGAAACCTTATCACTAAAATCATGCTGTTTCAAGTGCAGCAGACAGTAAAGTAAGTGACCCACTGCAACTCAAAGCATACAGAAAAAACACAGAGGTAACCACAGTGGCAAAGGTCGGAAAAGACCACAGCTAACATTCAATCGATGTACCAGGTGAACAAGTTCTTGCTCAGCCACTCTGGACTTCCAGCTAGCCACGCGTTACCTGCAGCACCAACCACTTCTGCTGCAGAGAGCTTAGGAGGAAATGGTTTCTCTTAACTACTGCTACCAACAGCAAATTTCATTAGCAGCAAAATGCATAGTCCTTTTTTCTAAAACCTTAAATCCAAGCAAAGATCTGTTACGCCACATGAGCCTGGCATCTGAAAAATGTTATCACCATTTGACCGACACATAATATAATATCAAGCAACTGAGGCACAAGATTCCTGCAAATATCCAACACATTATTCAACATTTGGTGAAATCAATCCTCAATTTCCGCTCTTCATATTGAACTCTTTGTTGCTTCCTAATGGATACAACTACTAAAATTCAGCCTCTGAATTTTACAGAACTGTTTCAGTGATGATTTTGGCCCATGTCACTCTAGAGCAGACAGGCCTCTGAACCACCAAGATGATTTCTAGCTCAGCTTTTGTGAGGTAAAGCCACCCTACAGCGGCCTGCTCTCCCTTTTAGTTTCCCTTCATCTATATTCCAAGTTCATTTGCTTGTAGTGCTTGCAGAAAGATCCCTGTGGAGAGTAAAGGCTTGAATAAACAAGAAGGAATGAAAATCCCATGAGCATCATGCACATAAACACATTATGCGGTTGTGGAAACAGGGGTCTGTAATGGGAACGTATCAGCCCCAAAGCATCAAACAAATGGGGAGATTAATGAAATGGTAAAAAGGCTGGGCCACAATGTTCTCTCACCCACAACAGCAGCTGCACCTGAGGGAGGTCAGGGCAAGGAGAATTTCATCATAGGGCCCCTTAGCATTGTGTGCAGGCTGAGTCCTTCTGTCCTCAGCTAATAGCCGAAGGAACAGTTCATTGCTAGGCTTAATAAGTGAGCAATCAGAGCCACTAAGTAACACCTCTAAGTGAGACACACTCAAAAGAGTTATTTTAAATGGTCTGTGCACCAGCCTTAGCAGCTGAATCAGATAAACCTGACATTTCTATTTTTCAGAAAACTGAACCAGACTTGAGGCCTCCCTCATCCTCCAGACCGCAGCTTCGTGCCACGTACCTCCAACGTCCTGTTAGCAGCTGCTCTTTTGCCCCTCGGAGGCTCGGCTCCCCGCGAGGCAGCAGCGAGGCCTTCCCCGAGGCAGGTGCTGTGCCCAGCCACGGGGCCCGGCCAGGCCAGCAGACGCACGGTACACGTGCAGGACTGCTCACGTCCCCTCTGCCTCCAAGCGCAGGGGCTCTAGGGCGCTCGGGCTGTCAAACCAACACATCTACGTTTTTCTGGAAACGACATTTCTGTAAATAATTGTTTTGACAAGTGCTGTTTGCCAACGACAAGCCATTTCCTGAGAAAGTGTGTGACAAGCAATAATCAATATATCCACTCTGTTAATACTGCAGAGAAATCTGCACTTTAGGGTAAAGAAAGCAAGGTCAGAGGATTAATTAAATTAAAAGAAAACAATTTTAAGAGGCCTTTCTGACCAGCAGCTCTGTTGTTCCATTCCAAGGACAGATAAAAAGGAAATGAACTCAGTATCTCATTAGAGACAACAGAGGGGAAACAAAAAGACAGAACAAACACGTATGTAAGTAGCTACAGGGAGACTGCAGCGGACAAAACCTTCCAAACCAACCCCCCAGAAAGGACTGAGTTAAACTCCCCACCTGGAATGAGTGCTTAACTATCTGAAGTGGGCAGGTGAAACAGTTCTGGGCTTTGTGCTTTCCCTTTCTGATGAGGCTACGAAGCCCCCGAGATGCAAGGTGTATGCTTACTTCCCTCATTGCACAAATCCTAGTCCTGTTGCTTTGCCATTCTGTCCGTGTTTTAGCTTCTAAATAAGGACCGCGTCTTACCTTTGATCCACCACCTAAAGACCTTCTTAGTTTTAAGAGAGATTTTCTGCCTGTTTGGAAAAGATACTCTTTCGAACCCTATGAAATCAATCCTAATGTATGCCAGAGCTCTGCTTGAGCAGACTTACTAAAGGAGGCCAAATGAAACTTCCCATGACCCAGTACATTTCAGAGAAAGCATCAGGATTACAGGGCTAAAATAGTTTATCTTGGCTATTGGATTTATTTTGGCTGTAACAAATATTTTGGCTTCCTTCCCTATCAGTTTGCCAATGAAAACACAGATCCAAGGTTTTCAGACTACAGCACTGAAGCAATTCTGAAAATGACAAAGTGAAACATATACCAGCTAATAAAGAGCTATTCATGATATAAATGCCCTCTTGTGCTGTTTTCTGCATACTGTAACTCAGCTTCTGAAAATATTGGACATGTTCACCCTAACACTGATCTCAGAGATTCATTCCACAGCAAGTCACACTGATGCTTTCTTCACAAGCAACCTCTCTGATTTTTAAGTGGTGTATTTTTCCTCTCCCACGAAAACACAGTGCTACCCTATTTTTATTACTGTGGATAACCTGAAGATAACTCATGAAACAGGCTACGAAAACATCTGTTTATACTGCATAATTCAGCATTATTAGGTGTCAGTGAGATTTACCAAAGGTAACACCCTCATCTTTTAGACAGAAAGTTTATCTCTTTCAATTGATTTGGGGATTATATCCAACGCTGTTATTGCAATTCAATCCTGCAATAGTCCCTTGTCAAGAAATCTGCACATACGATTACTCTCCACAGACAATTTAACCCCAGCGTTGTGAGGCTGCTTTTAGGAACGTTCCCTTTAAATGCTCACCACTGCAGCAATGAGCAGCTCTCCAAACTGCCCAAACTTCAAGCACTACTGACAATCTGAAAATGAAGCTGAGTCTTTTCAACTATGGATTGACCTGTAATACAGATTTTGCCCTTGGAACTTAGTCAGTAATTACAGTAATGGTCTATAAATAAATAAACTAACCCAGATTATTTAGCAGCATAGGCTTTTGTAGCTAAAGGCAACAGCTATGGAAAAGAAAAAGGTATTTACACACATAGCCATTCTTGTCCTGAGAACTTTACATTGAGGTTATCATTTATCAATCTGTGGCTACTTATATAAGTCAAAAATGGAAAATTATCTACCCTCTTCAAAAATCAGTGGGAAATAAGAGTCCAGTACTCTGCTTCATATTCTTTCTCTATCAGTTAAAGATGTTCTAATGTTTAAAGCAAGGGGTGAGCTGCTTTTGAGCACAACTGTTCTGCTAAATTTTATATTCACCAACTGTTGGCATTTAACTCCCTGCTTTGATACATTGCTTCAGTGACAGAGGTACTAACTGGCAGAAACATTTTATTATGAGTCCCTTAAACCGTGAATCTAAATCATTCTTGTATTTGCAGACTTTGTAGACTTCCATTTTATACTCTACAGAATGACCAAGTAGTCACAGAAAAGGAAATCATACACAGAGATGAGTGAAGTCGCAGATTTCTCTGTAAATATCATTCATTATTATTGTTCTTTTTATTCTTATTATTTATTCTTATTATTCCCTTTCCCTCAACCTGGAATGTGAGCTTTATACGCTGACTGAAGTGTCATTCTTGACTGGGGCTCCTCTAGCATATGAACAGTGGATGCCTGAGATGACACAGTTCTTCCAGGGACACTTCTTAGTTCATCCTTGGTGTTTTACAGAAACCATGCAGCTACTCAGAATTTATTTTCACTTTGAGACCGAAATTACAGCCACAAGTTTGAATAAAACTCATGTGCCAGAGGAAAAGCAATCACTGTTACTACAATAAACATTACAAAACTCAGGTTGATTTATTTTATAAAAACAAACCATTTTAGCTATACAATACATTATTAATGTAGTAACAGTTCAAGCAGCAGTGAAATAGAATTGTATTTATTTTTTTCTTTTGCACTGGCTTCTGTACTATGTGCTTCTTGAAATAAGAACTAAAAATAAAATCTGACTTTTCAATTTGAAAACATCTAAAGATTCAGAAAAGACAGAATGCAGGCAGGTTTCTGGTTGCTTCCCAGTTAAGTTAGTGACAATGAAGCAGCTGGATTCCAGCTTCCTGTTTCAAGATGAGACACTAAATCTTCCAAATAAGCCAATGCAACAATCAGTGGCACTTATGAAAAAGAACAGCAAAGGATGCAAGGTGGCTAGAGAGGGAAAAGGCTACCACAAAAGTAAATATGCAATCTACATCTCAAAGATCATTTTTAACATTAGTGTAATGCTGTATTTAACCTAAGAAATAATAGCTAGAAAATAATAGCTAACTTCCCAGAATTAATTGAATACCGAGTTTGAACCAAAGAACAAATGCTTTTTTTTCCAGTCAAAGCAAAGGTTAAATGTTGTCATAAAACCTTGATAATAATTTTCTATCAGTTCATACTTCTGCACATTCACTTGCTCTTTAGACTATTTTGCATGTACTATTTTTTTTTTACCCTACTATTTTACCCTACACAGCGAGGTGTAACTCATTTCATTCGCATGAACTTTCTCCTTAAATGTTCCGATAGCAAAAGGATTCAGTAAGACTGAAAAAAATGCCTCACTCTCTCCATCTTGTGGGTGTAAATCAGCATTGCAACATGTGTTGGACTTGGCACAATGACCCTGGTTCAGGAAAACATTTATTGATGTGCACATATTTATATATAGAAATATATATATACATATTAAACATACACTTAAATCGTGTGCTTAGATTGCACTGACTAAATTAACTGTGGTAATGAGCTGTCCCTCTAAATGCTTATTAAATCCATCTTTGTGGTTGTTTTATTTATTTATTTTTCAAATACTCACAGGGAACACAGTCTCATTTAACACAACGCAAAAATCACATAGAGTATAGTACTTAAGAACAGAAGTGAAGGCACTCACCCACTTGTGATGTCGTCAGTCCTGATATTCTTGCCCAGAACATCTCCATCGCTCATATAGCCGGTGGCATCCATGGTGATGCCTTCCAGATCTATTTCGTCACTTCCCTTGTCTGAGATGTCCACATGGCAGACATTACTACCGCGGGACGCTAGCTGTCTCCGCAAAGGTGCTGAATACATGTAACGTCCAGACTCCGTGTTAATGAAGCGGCTGGCGTTCCCTCTCGGAGGATATCCGTTTCCCATTGATGGAGCATCACCTGCCTGCAGGCGGGGGCTGGACTGCCCCAGTCTCCACGATAAGGGGGTCGGTCGTCCTGTCAAGCTGAGAATGCTGCGACCACTTATCTCGGTAGTGACATTGGTGTCAAACGTAGTTTCCAACGTGCTAAAACAAACAAATAAAATAATGTAATTAAATATGGAGTGGTCTATGGAGCATGAACCTTCAGGTGATGTTACACAAAAATTGCAGGATGCTATGGACTGAACACTTGCTAAATTGCAAATAAGTAACAGCATGAACAGAATTCACTTGCTACAAAGTTTTGAGAGATTGGTCCATTCCTCCAACACCATTCTTAAATAATACTAATTTTGCACCTTGGCCACCTAGTGTTCAAAGTATATGACAGAAGACTTAAGAAGGAATTTTTTAATGCATTATCCATAGTTTCCAAGTGTAATTTTTTCACCTTCAATCACATATAACCCTATTTTACCATGGTTTTGCCAGTCTAGGCAAGGGAGTATGATATTAAGCTGACTAAAGGAACACCAACTCACGTACTATTTTTCTGATACATTTTCTTTTTTTGAGTGTATTCATGACAAAGTCCTAATACTCTGGGGATGCATCCAGCATCAAGATAAGAGTTATATCTACACTGAGGAAATGGCTAAATGAAGAAATAAGAAGAAAAGCAAGACTAATTTATTTTTCAAAGTATATTTTATGTATTAGTGAACTGAATACATTTTTCTGAATATTGATAATGTTTACACAGAACTCTGGTTATGAAAGCATTTCAGATCAGTCTACAAATACAGTTTTTGACAAGCATCACTATATTAAATCTTCTGTTCTGCACGTCTGAGCAAGTATGTTGCATGCCTTTGAAGAGTAATACTACTGTGGTCTACATGCCTTTTTCCTAATCCATAGCTGCAACTTCTCCTACTCACATGAACTCCACTTTTTCTTTCCTGCTCAACTAACACAGCATTACATTTTTATTATTATTACTGTGGATATTTTTAAAATAAGTAACATTACGCTATTTCCAATATAGTGTTAAGTAAACACTGCAAAAACCTAAGTACCCTATGGTTATAGTAATTAAATCATAATGAGTTATCACATTCATTAAAAAATGAAAAGAAAAATAGATATATTGGGAGTTTATCTTTGCAAGCTCCGGCTCAATTTTAGATGCAAAGCCAAAGCACAAAGTGTTCATCCAATGAACTCAGGCAGGGCTCAAGTCCATAAGGCACCAAGTACTGCGTAGGAAGGACCCTGACCTCATTAGGAGCCAGCATCTTACTGTTCCAAGACTTCAGCTCAACACTGAAAAGATTCAAGTCACAGAATGTTTAAATGTATTAACAATCTTTGTTTATTTAAAACATATTTTAAATATTGATGGAGATTTCTAAACATTGTTTAAAAAAAAGGAAGTTATATACATGGATGACTAATAATATCAGAAAAATTGTTTGTCCAAAGATTGGTCAGGAATTCAAGTTATGCACTTTTTCAAGTGGGTCAGGCACAGTTCACCTGCTTGTTTAAACAAAACATTACACACTGGGGCAAAGGGGTGTGATGCGTTGAAGTTGTTCAAGGATAAGATGAAGAAACATTTTAAACAGTAACCTATGTTCAAACATCACCTAAGGCATTTAACTAGCACTGCTTATTCTCCACCTTTGCTTTTACATACAACCTGCCACCATCAGTTCCTCATCCTAAAGCTGATAATCCGTGAACAGTGAATACAGTTCAAAATCCGTGCTTTAAAGGTCAAGTAAAAGATCAGTATCTTCCACTGTCAGTGTTAATCATTTTTCAAGGATGCAACTTGGCTAGATCTAAGAGATGCACAGGACACAATGATTTGCATTTTCTTATAAGTAAAGGTATGCTATTACCTGTGAGTGACCTGGGTTCCCCGTAAACTGGACATTGTTTCCTCTAAGTTCTGTCGAAGATCGGCAATGTTTTTCACAGTTCGTAATCGTCGAGTTTCTGGATCCTCTCCTAAAGGAAAAATAAGCCATTAGAAAGGACGAAGTAGGAAACAGCACAAAACCGAACTGTTACCTTTGCCTGAATCTGTCTCAAATACATTTTTCTGACATGTAACGCTCTAAACTGGTTACAGTACAGATACCATTCACCTACAGCAGGCAGTGCCATTGACGCAGATGGTCAGAATCAGTTCTGTGTTGTTAACTTGACTTCACAGGCTTCCTTTGCACCAGATGTTTCTGCACTGTCATTTCCCCATATGACCCAATTTAAATCCTGGTTAACTTTCAACCTCATTAGAAAATGTACTCCATCAATATCATCATTTCCATCTCATGCATTGACACGGTTACCATTAAACTGACACAGCCAGATTCTCCAATGCTGTATTTTCACTAGAACAACTTTTTCCCATTCCAAATACTTCTCATTCTACAGCAACAGCTTTTCAGTGACCTAAATTCTGTTGACTGTGTGCTCCATGCTGAGTGACTTTTTGGGTTAGAAAGCTAAAGATTTTGCTTGTCCTCATCACAACAGAGTTATCATTACATAAATGGGTTACATGACACAACGCTGGGGGATGAGTTTTACTTTCCTTGGCATTTAGGAACTATGTTCTTCAAATAACTTGTTCTAAAACATATTTTTGTCCTGTTCTTTAACTCCAAAATAAGAGTTTATACACATGAAAAAATCCTCCTAGTGTCTCAGCATAATTTATTTTATTTATTTGCTCTCAGCTCTCAATTAAGAAATGCTTTGGTTGCTAACTCAGATGAGCTTTATGTAGTTAAATCTTCTAAGAGGTTGAAGAGAAGTGACATTTGATTTCTAGTAGTGCCAACATAGTCTTTGTAAGCTGAATGCTGAAACAGAAAACCTCCAGAAAGCCATCAGAAAATTTTTGGTGGTCATAGAAGGGAATGATTTCATTCTAAAGGGTTTGTAGCTCATGACTACAGGAAATACTACTGCAAATTTAAAAGTTTTTACACTTTGTATTAGCCATCTCTGCACAAGTAATGCATTTTTAAGCTGCCAGGATACTGTTAATCCATATAATAGCTAGTTTACATGGCCATCTACGTATTACACAAATCAGAAGTGTTAAGGAACAGATAAATTAGCTTTTAACTTTCTGCCATTGGAGCTTCGCACATTCTTTGCTTTAAACTTCACATTGCTGAACGATGCTGGATTGGAAAGACCAAGTCACATAGTCCTACTTGCAGAGCAGCGTAGCACAAATCAGTTACCAAGGTGTTGGAGTCCTGACTACAAGGAACTATCAAGGGAGGGAAGATAGATTTTTATGCTTATATACTCACCAGCCTTTCTGAGACAAACAAAAATGGCTCAGTTAGCGTCCATGTGAGCATTTTTATGGGCCTCTGCTCCCTAGGAAATAACCTAACAATAAATTCCACTTAGGCCAAATGATCAAATAATTATGATCTGGCTGGATTGGAAATAGCCATCTAACAAGACAGATTCCTTTAGCCACCGGGTCTCTGAACAGAAAACATTTTCTACACTCATGGATCTACAAATCATTGCAGTGAAGAACATAAAATATTTATAGGCCTTTAGCCTAGCAAAGGTCAGGGTGCTCTTTTACAGATCATTTCTCTCATAGATAAAAAGACAGAGTAAGTGACTTCTTAAGAGAACATACATGAGACTCAGTGCAGGTAAATTAATTTCTACTGAGATCACTCATCTAAATTGATATTAATTTTTAACTTAAATGATGTTCAATTACTTAAATTATAGACAGACATTGGATAGTGTTACTAAAACTTTATTATCAAATCACTTGGCTCTTCATAAATAGGGAACATCCTTAAACTATTCAGCTTCCAGTTTTCCCTACCTGTACTCTTTTGTTTTATATATGCTTTTAAATTCAAAGTACCAATAGCTTCTACACAGGGCAAGAAGAAATCTGTTACTTATTTCTTCTTATTTATTTGGGTTGTGAGATCATTTTGTTTTGCTTGCTCATTTTCCCTTAAGACTCCTTTATTGACTGCTGCTGTCTGTGGAGTTTGGCTACACACAGCTGGTTTTTGCATCTCCATTGCTTGGGGTTGTCATGTCATCTTTCATTTTTGGATCCCTAACTTACATATTCTACTTGAATAATAGCATGTGTTTACATAACATCTGTCATCAAAGACTAAAGACCTTCTGTGATCTATAAACATTTCCCAGTTTACAGGGTGAAATAGACTTAGGCTAGGCAATACAATGATTAAAAGGTAATACTGAAAAAGCCTAAGAAGCTGGACACCGTGTTTCATACTTTGAACTGGATCACTTATTTAAGTAAGAAACTTAAATGTTCTCAAGGATTTTATCCCTTGTGCCATTTATTTGTCTATTTATTTTTTAATACACCTATATATAAAACAGATACATTCATTGATGCATTCCTGCAGCCATTTTCCTCACCAATGACTCTGCTTCTCGCCTTTGCCATCAACACATGCATACACAGGTATAAACATGGTGCTGACAGAATATGTAATGCAATATGCAATTAATCCAGTTGTGAAACTTACAGCCACATGACTTTCCAAGCAGGATAAACAGTTTCAAAACTCACATTAAACTGGAGGACATCAAGACTAACTAGATGAAAAAATTGGGGATATTCTATTGATGAGACTTTGATGACTTTTAAAGTCGTTCTATTGATGACTTAAAAATACATTTTAGACCCGTAATAGAAGACGGTTGTTAAAAATTGCTTTGTTATCATGGGTAAGCTTAAAAATTACTCCTAATTATCATATACTTCCTACAGTAGCAGTAATTCTAGATAAGCGTACAAAATACTTTCTAACTTTGATTGCTACATTGTAATTATTCTATATGATTGCTAGTATTCTAATCACAATCAATTTGTGCATGCTAGACACAATAAACTGAAGTTGGATTTTGGTCTCTTATTGCTGCAAACATCACTTTTGGAATTGATCAGATTCATGTGAGTGAACGTCAAGATTCCTCAAAATCTATAAAGAAATCAAAAAATCAAGAAAATTAACTTAATGTCTTCTGCAAGCACTGAAGCAAAAGCTAAAAAAAAAAAAAGGCTTGTTTATTTGTGAATACTAAAGGCCTTCATTCATAGCTTAATCCTAAACAGTGCTGCACATGTCCCAGAAGACATTAAGCACCCAGCATGCCAAATGATTTCAAAAAATATAGGGGACACACCACTACACCACTTCAAACTTGCTTTAGCCCGTTCTTACTTAACTGGAACACAGTTATTAAGTCATCTTGCAAGGCATACCTGAGAGGTCTTCAAGAGCAGGCTGTCCAGTTTTGACATAAAGAGCAGAATCCATGCCGACCCCTCCTGTGCTGGCCTCGGCTGTTACGTTCCCTTCATTGTCTGTCTGTGATCTGAATGGCAAAACAAAACAGAGATGTGCAGTCACTCTCCATCAAAAGTATCTCAAGTATAGCAACTAGACAATTGCACCTGCCATCAGCCACTCTGTCCCTCTCTCCAGAATAGACCAGCAGACTGATTTTACATAATTCATTAGTCCCATGATGAACTATGTCCTAGAAATGGCAGCAAGCACTCAGCTGTAAAAAAAATAAAAAATTCATAGTCAAACACAGGCTTCACAGCTCCTCAGATACGGTCCTAAGAAACTTGGATTTCCAGATAAATTTTAATTATCAATAACATAGTTTGTTATGACTAATCTGATCCTCTCTAATAATCTGTTTTACATAAACATAAAACATAAGTGTGTGATGGCATGTTACGCTCCTGCTGATTTCTCTTCAGTAACTGGTAATGACACTCATTTTTATTTTAAAATAAATGCCTGGGTAACACCAACTTCAAACACCAATTTTTAATCTGACATGGTGGCTGTTGTGTAATAAAAAGTGATGTGGTGAGAATCTGTTGTCAGATTTAAGTAATGCATCTTGGGTCATTTCATTTTACTAGTTGTGCTGTGTTTTGCTCTTATAGCCACATCCACAAGCAGCTGGAAGTTCTCCTGCCAAAAGGATAAGTGCTGTACAAAAGAGAAGGCACAGCAGGCAATTATTACTGCAATATTCTTAATTTCAGTTGACCTTATGCAAAACGTAGAAAGTTGTCATATCTTTTGCTAAAAACTTAACCAAACAAAAAGTCTATTGGCAGCTGAAAAGTTTAGATTAAAGCAGCGTTAACTGATAGCTGAGAAAAACTGAGATTACAACTTCCACATACAACTACAACTATGGCACTTTGTCCTCATTTTCCTTCCTCACAACTTATGCTGAGCTGTAGATCCACGTTAAGAAATCCGCCATAGCTGTGAATAAAGAGACAGGGAGGTTAGCTGAGACAGCAAAGGCCTCCACAATTAGCAGCCAGGATTCCCAGGTTCAGTCTTCAACAACCCATTCATAGGGCAGAATCACAAAGTAACAAGGATGTAACTACCTCCCTGCAACTGCATTTTGCAGATTACTAAAAAAAGCATCTGAATACTATATTGATATCAACATAATTTCATTTTCCTCTTTCTTTTTGAAAGCCAGCAAGATTATACAGTTAGGCTTTTTTCCTCAAATGCTGTAAAGACTATTTTTTCAATTTCTCAGCATTTACTCCAGGTGCCAATATGTAGTTTCATTCCTGTTTTTTTTTGTTTGTTTGTTTTTTGGAAAAGGTCAAATAAATATTGCCTAGAGTTTATCAGAATGTTTGGATTATGAAGAACATACGGTTTGCACCTGCTTTACACTTCACACGATCATATCCATATTCAATTTACCTAAGATGAACACCAAGAAGAGTGCTTTTTTACTTTACCTATTGATAGGATGTTGTAGCGATAAACATAACTAGCCAGAGCATCATAAACATATTTTTGCAGATTACAAGGGATAAACAATAAAGCAATCAGTTTGTAACCACAAAATTATATTTAATTCTAGATTACAACTGTACAGCTGCACTGGCAATTTTCACCTCTAAACACATTTCAAAAAACTGACATTAGTAGAACCCATCAGCCAAAGAAGCAGTACTAATGGTGATGTATATAGATGAAAGCGAGAGCAAGAAAAATCCAAAACGTGTAATATAAATACAAGTTTTAGGGTAATTTTTTCCAACTGGTTCATTTTCATGCAACTACATAAGAGAAAGACACCTGGCATTTTATTCTATACACATGGAGATAACACTTAAGGGATCAGAAGACTCAAGGGTCATTCTTCCCATTTTGCCTTCCTACATAGGTCTGAGCAATCATTTTGCATCCCTCTCTTTCAGGTTCATTTCACTCTTATTTAAAAATTTAATTTCACTTTAAAAAAAAGCATGGCCAACCATTCTTACACCACAACCGCCAAGAGATCAAAAGGAAAAAGCATGCAGTATAACTGAACCATTACAGAAAGGAGTGACAAAGATGGCCAAAAGGGTATGAACATCTCTACAAGTAGCAACTAAGCAGGCCAGAAAAGATCCATCTTAAGGGATGGAGGGATATAATAGAGGCCTACAAAATCATGAGCAGCATGAAGATGACTAAAACGTAACAACTGCTTGCAGTCTCTTCCTATGAAGGAATTAAGGGTTGTCAAAGGAAACTAGGAGATAGCTGTCAAAAACAAAAATATCAGACTCAAGAATTTCTTCTGTCACCGACAGGTTTGGGAACATATTTTCAGAAAGCTTCTTTATTTTCTCCCTTCTTATTACTTTTCCCAGCGTGTCCTCTATTGCCATTGTCACACAGAAGACGCTGGACTAGATGGAGGTTAGCTGTCACCCCATACAGCTGCTCTTATGCTGACCTAAATCAAGGTTAGTGCAAGCATACAAGAGCAGACCTTCTGCCTGGCCTTACCTATGCTAAGAGATTATTTTTTTTCAATTTCTTATTACTGCTTACAAGGCAGTTAGCCATCCACCACCGTTAGCCACGCTTAAGGGAATGAGTTTATCTATGTAATAAGTTGGTGTTGTTACAACTTTTAAAGCTGTGATGCATAAAATACACTTAATCCACGCGGTACAAAAAACAGGCAAGCACAGTAGTTGGTCAAGGTGTTTGCACTCTGACGGTAACTGTTAGCAGAATCAGAAAACACCAGTTATTCACATCCCTTTTAGAACTTAAACACTGTAGTCTGACTGCCTCTGACAACGGTTTTTGTGTAACTGTATAAATCATTTATACTTTCAAAACAATAAACCTTTACATGATGTGGCATTTGTATTGCCACCTCACCGCCCTGAAAGAGCGTCCGAAACCAATCTTCCTACATAAATGTCATGTTCCAAAGAGTTTAGCTGAGCAGTTAACCATACCTGTACATGAACGGAGCTACTGTGGCAGTGTTCGGGTGGCTGTATTGCTGTTGGGGATGAGGTAGCTGAACACTCACAGTATTGCTTCCTGTCGTGTGTGTCGTAGCGGCTGGTCCATTGACAGACTGGCTGCTGTTGCTGCTGTTGAGGCCTCCTATACCTTTTCCTTCAGAAGAGGCTAAGCTCGAAGAGGAACTGGAATTCCTGCTGTCTAGCTGAGACTTCTGATGCGAGAGCCCTGAGCCAGGTTTCCCGCTGCGGCTTCTCTCACTCTCTTTTGCAGAAACTGGGGCACTTGAGGATTTCCCTGTGGTGTTTTTCATTCCTGGTTTTGGTATTCCACTGTGCGAAGGGGCAGAGGCCTCCTTCTTGGCGCTATTCAGCTTTCCTCCTTTAGGGATAAAGCTTGCAATCTTTGAGGACTTTTTTGGCATCTCTGTTGTTGCTAGCGCTGTCTGTTCTTCTTTTGGTTCCTCTTTCATGTCCAGCTTTTCAGTGATAGATGTTCTTTTTGCAACGTCTTTACTTTTATCCTTTTCCTTCTCTTTCTGTTTCTCTTTATCCTTCTCATTACCCTTGGGAGAACTTTTCTTATTAGTCAGTGCCCGGCTAAAAGTTCTTTGTGCAATTCCCTTGAGTGCAATTTTGGGACTACTGGACATAGATCCTGGATTGTTCACATTCTGATTTGCGGCATCATTTTCCTCGCTTTCCTCAAAGCTGGGAAGTGTCTCTAGCCTTTCACAACTGTTGTCCCGAGACCCTGAACACTCGAGTGTTGTCCCTCCTGCTTTGGAGCCTCCTTTGCTATTGAAGAGTTTCAATTTTTCAAGCATGGATTTTTGGCCATTGGGAGTTGTTTTGATAATCTCTGACGGTGGCTTTGGAGGCTCCGGTACTGGCTGCTTTACGGATAACATGGAAGACGTAGCTGTGTGCTTAGCACTGAGGGATTTGCTGCGCCAAGGTTTAATAGCAGAGCTGGGCTGAGGGATGGCTGATGAGTTATTGCAACTAACAGTACTGCTGCAGCTTTGAACTGAGGATGATACATTTTCATTCATTCCTGTGGGCTGGAAGGCGGTACTGTCTGCAGGCTCTGGAAAAAAAAGAAAAAAGAGAAAAAGAAAAACAACAATAAAAAAACACACACAAAAAAATACAGTAGTACCTGGTATTAAAGCTGGTCTGAGATTCTTTCTGCAATAAAACATTAGGGACTTTACATTAGTAACATTAAAAAGATAAACACATCTCACTATTTTAAACACCAGTATCACTTAATGAAAATAAAAGCCAGTTATCTTTTCCTATCCTCCTATCCAGCTGAACAGCAGCAAGCTCCTACTATGTAATTTACATTTACTTGCTCTTTAAAGGAAAGAAGGAAAAAAAAAGAAAAAAATCTTCCTCCAGTTCAAACCAAAATGTGTTTTTTTGCCATGTGTTCTCCCTTATTAGGTTCATAATACTTTTTCATTAGCAAAAACACAGCACTATTTTCTAACTAAGGGTTCTCTCTGCTTTTGGCAAAATTTTTGCTGTCCGAGTTAAATTCTTAGAAAAACCTCAAATATAAAAAATGCAAGAGTAAGGCAAAAAAATAAATCTGGAGCTCTTTCAGTTAAGGGGAAGAGATCATCATATGCAAAAAGGTAGAAGAAAACTCCATATACAAAAACAAAACCAATTGTGCCCTTATGCAATGAACCCAAATTATATATTACAACACATCTTAATCCAGCTATAAGAGAAACTAGTGGCAGTAATTGTACAGCCCTCCCCCTCAGAGAGAGGGAATCTTAGTTAGTTGCTTTTAATGTTATTTGTTCTTTGTGAGAAATTAGTGTAGAGCTTAAAGAAAGCTTGAAAAATCACACTCACCTACCAGTGGCCACTTCTCTTCTGAAGTTTCTCTTTGCCGAGTTTCCTTTCTGGAGACGTTACTCTCTCAATTATCACAAATATGTTTTCTGTTAAACTGCTCATGTTTCCAATTAACTTTTGTCATCTATGTCTGTTTGCCTGCCCAGCAGCCTGCTGGGGATTAACGGCTCTTACCTATATTTCTCTGCCCTCTAGCAATAAAGTAAACTGTGTATAGAGCTGCATTTTTTTAATTCAAAAATCAACAGCGGTTGAGAGCGTGCGTTTTCGGCAGCAGGAGCAGCCCAGTGAATTCAGTCCTGTAAATCATGAACCGCTGCAACCACACAGGGACTGTTTTACTTCACTTTCAGCTGCTCACTGAAGATACGGCTCTGTTAACCTCCCTCCTCTGATCCAAACCAGATCTACTAAAGATTTAAAGCACATACATCTTCATGACTTAATGTAGAATCGGGTTTCTAAGAGTACTAGAGATTCCTTAATAATAAACTCAGTCATTTCACAGGGTTATGGACAAAGCATGAATTAATGATACTTTAAAAAAATATTACTGAAGTTGGAAGATTTCCAGGACCGTTATTAACCAGTAACTATTATATTGGCTGTCCTTACTAGTCCTCTTCCTAAGTCCAACTACCCACGTGCAGATGGAAAGAAGCATCTGCCAGTTTACAGACACATCATGCTTCTTTCACGACACTGCTAGCCTGCTGACTTCAAGGGCATTACCCCTGTTTTAGTCTAGCACACAAAGAAAAACCAAGCCACCAAACACCCCAAACAGCAATGACACTTGCTCTGCTCAAACCTGCTCAATTCAATCAGATGGATCAAGGAAGGCTGAGCAAGTGATAGTGCAGGAGTCACACTACCTGCCAGCGCAGGGGGAGTACTGACCCAATGTCACTCTGCCCTGCCCACAGACAGGAGGAAGGCAAGGTCAGAGCTACTATATAAGCTGTTGGAAATATTACTCCCTCAGCTTTTAGATGCTCTGCACCATTGCTTTTACCTTGATGCTTTTGACAGTACACTGCTGCTTTTTATTATTTTTTATTTCCAGATGTCCTCCTACCTATCAACATCTACTTCTGATTGCAACGCCGCTATGCTCTCCTTTTGTGATGTCCAAACAAGCAAGCCTTTGTCTCAGCCTGCATTCCACAGAAGACACTCAGCAATGCAACAAAAGCTTCACAAAACTCCCAACTGTGCGTCATTTGCAAATAATTTGTATAGCTTCATCTAATGAATAAATAAGAGTAATTGCCCATCTCAATACCTGGGTACTTCCACAGAAACAGCAGATTCACAGTACTTCCAAAACTAAGTCCCTAGTCCATTCCGGCCTAATAAAGTTGAACAGATCTTGACATAAAGCATACCTATGCCCATAAATCAACAGATCTGTCTGATTCATGGCCGTACACAGGCCAAATTTAGAACCGGATCCAGGGATGAACCTAATGTATAAATCAAAATGGGCAGCGAACCCTTTACTCTCTCAGGAAAACCAAGTTGCAAGGAGTAATAGGGAAATTGACTAGGACAACATAAAAGTGATGCATGGAAATTCATTGATAAAGGAGCCACCTACCAAGTAGTGCTTATTACTTTACATATACCTAGAGAATACAGCAGGAAGCAGGGGGAAGAGCTATTTGTGCAGTTGGCTAGTACAAGATATGCAGCGACACAAACCCAGCGCGGCGTGCTCAGCCTGAGCACGCAGCCAATGGAACATCCTTGGAAAAGAAATGTGATCTTTTCAAAGAGACTCTTAACTAAAGTTAAAAAAAAAAAAAAAAAAAAAAAAAACACCAAAAAACAAAAACACAAAACACCACAAGTTGTGTGTTTATGCGTAAGAACAAGGCCATTCTGCATTCCCTAATCTCAGAGCCTACCTGGAGTCTTAGCATGAGGTGCAACCTGCAGGCTGGAGCACACACCTGAGAAAACAGATACCTGAGGACCAGGCTGTGGTCCACAACCCAATTGTAAAAGTCCACCTCTAGCTCAAACACTGAGCTCACTGTTAACATGCTGCACATCAGCTGCGGGAGGAGAAACAGAAGGCAACGCCCACATCAGCACAGCCTTCCTATGAGCAACACAATGTTTTCCTGGAAGTAAACAGCAAGTGTTGTTTCACTTGGGAAATGAACTTCCTCCTAACAGCCCAGCTGAGTGCTCCACTCATTGGACATTTAGGAAAAAGGTTTTGCTCTATCAAATGAAACGGATTATTTTTCCAAATCCAAAAGCATTTTTTTTCCCCCCAACAAAATCCAGAACTTTTTCATTTCTAATTTCTCTGAATGTTTTTATGTGTTTTGTTTTGAGATTTGGTTTGGTCATTGAACAATATACACTTTTTTTTTTTTCTTAAATAAACACAGCATTCAGTTTGACCCCAATGCATACACACATCTGTTTGGAGCTCAGTTGCACTTCCACTGCCAGTGGTGTAGAATGAATATAATACAATTCCATTCAGAGAGTTTCTTCTCATCTACAAACACGTCAGATAAATCAGAATTAGGACAACAATACTATGACTGTAACAACTTTTTAAAAATGGGTATATGGGGACATAAATGTAATTTTTAGAGTCTCTACCTAACGTTTTCCAGTAAGCACATTCTATGAATGCTGGATTCTACACATTTGATACCAATGAAAAAATATTTATAAACTTTGAAATATATATATATGCGCTAAGCTGTTACACTTTGGGGAAAAGAAAGAAGATATTTTCTTACACAAACTGGATGGATTTTGATTTATTCTCAGGCCAAATACAGTGAAACTGGAAATTCCAAGTCCTCAAGTTTTTCTTAGATTCTACCATAGAATGCTAATGTAAGAAATGAAAGGTTCACCGTAAAACACACTCCTGAAAAATGGCTTCAGTTTACGAAAGCTCCAGCCTTTTTCTGATTCTCCATTTCTTTCTTTCTCACAAACAAGTCTGCTGGCTCTTTTACTCCTAAGACCAATCTTGGTAAACGAAAGGGATTCTGCTGCCAGAATGTAGATTCAAATGCTAGGTTTCCTAATGAAGCAGTAACATCAATATGTGGATAATACATCAGCATGCAAAGGGGAAAGTTTTATTCAGAGTAGCATAGGCCCTTCTTTCATGAAAAGGAGAGCAGGTTTCATGCATTCGATTAATAAGCTTATTATTTCTCATGCGTTCCTTTGTGAGGGAGATATTTTCTTTCTTCAGCAACCTGCATTAACTAAAACTGACTATAAAAGAAATGTTTTCAAAACCAAGCTACGGTCTACAATAAATAATGATCTCTTTCCTCTTTTCAAAGTCAAATCTTGGCCTGAAATCTATTTTGTTCCTAGTGTTCCTGTTAAAAAGATGTTGGTGGTCTAGTTCCAATGCCAATACGCACTGTAGCATGGGTAAATCTGATTTCAGCTGCTCCTGCGAAGTCTTAACTGCAAACCTACCCATTTGTGATGAAAAAAAAGAATCCGAAGGCTTATGATTTAAATCTCCCACTGAAGTCTTTGAGAGCTTACGTTATAATAAGGTCAGGAGAAAATATATGCAATTTCCCATCATTTGTCATGTTCAGTCTAAGCAAGTGTACTTTGATTTGCTATAACCGAGAACTTTCAAAAACATTTTCATTACAAGCATGAAAAGCAACACAAAGACAAAGGATACTCTCATAGTTATGTCTTCTTAGAAGGGTCAAGAACTTCACACTATTTTTATTCATTTCAGAATGAATAAGCTGTCATTTTTTATTTCAAAGCTATGGGAAAAATAAGAAGTTCTCATGAAGAGAAATATCTTTTAGTCCAGCCCATAGATTAGATAACTGAGTTAAAAGGAAATCCACAACCAAACTCTAATTTAGGACGTAAAAGCAGAGCAGCTCTATGACATTATAGTGTCAGAACTGCAGAAACTGTTGTGGCAGTTTCATCATTTCCCATGTAGAGGAATAATTAGTGAGTCCTGACCTTCCCCCATCCACCAACCAGAAGACTCTCCTTCAAAACACTGCAATTAAGAGTCCTACAGAGAAAAGCTTTTTAGCTGAGCTATTCTTCAGTGGTGATTTATCATGCCTAGCGAACCCCTGAAGTATGGAAACGTCTGTATTTCTGCCAGGAGCCTACTATAAAAATCAGAATCTTTCCATAACCCAAAACAAGAACAGGTAGAGCAGAATGTTCCTAACAAGAGTACCCTGGCACACAGCCCTCCCTCAAAATAAGCGAAACTCTTCAGATTCACAGAAGTTTCTATTTCAGTTGTAACACCGCTGACCCTAGAGAACTAAAGCTGTGTGGAGCAAGCAGGCTGACTGGCTGGCTTAAGGCTGGGGAAGAGGCACGGCCTCCACGGGCAAGATGACTGAATCTTTGTATTCTCTCTTCTACTCTGGCCCACAGCAAAAAGCAACAAAAATGCTTTCTCAAAGGCAGAGATTGCCAGATAGGGAAACTCTGCGTAATCTGAGAGACGATCAGTTAAGAAACATTTCGCTTTGCTGAATACAAAAATTTCATCAAGCTGACTAGAGTTGGTTTCCTCAACTTCTATCCACTGGCCTTCCCTTTAGGGGTGATTCAATTTATTGTAATACAGGAGAAAAATTACCCTTACTCCTTGATATTTTCCATTCCATTTCCTTCCATCCTTCCTTTACTTCTTCAGCCTCAACAAGGTAGACTATGCAACTTCAATAGCAGTTGCGTGTATTCACAACAACGTACTGTACGTCTGAAAACCCGTACCAGAGGCTGAAGATATGCCAGTCACTAAGCTTTCACATTTCTGTAAAGTTCCCTCCATTCACGCAAAGCTTCAGCATATGAAACAATAGTACTGTTGTTTACTAGTTTACATCGCCAAGACTTGGTATTTTTGCTGAGGTGAAGGGAAATAAAATTGGAGCACAGGCAATCCTTTTCTCATTGTCTTGACATAACCGACTAAGACACTTGAATTGCTTGTTGTTTTTGTTTAGTTACTGTAAAACTCAAAATGCTGTCCACATGACTGCTTAAGAAAGAAGTTGGAGGGACCTCCGTCAACCACATACCAGTTCTATTGCCATAAAATAATGAAAGCAAGTTTACTGTGCCATTCCAAACGAGTTGCACTCTCCATTTCGTCCTAGACAAATACCATTCTTATTCATTACTCTTGATTTTTCTTCTCATTATTTGTACAATAAAATCCCCCAAGATTACTCCTAAGAGGGTTATTCAATTCATTAATGAATTCCAGGCAAGGAGCTGTTGAGGAGTCTTCATTAGCCTTTACACAGAGGTGGCATCGACAATATGTATACACAGTGGCCTCAACCCAAAACACCTATCCTACAAGTTGGTAGGATATGAAATATGCCATAAACATGTTAGTGGTCTGAGAACCACACGTAGAGAACACTGACACTTGGCTATTCTGATTATTAGCACTAGCTCCAGTTTGGGCTTGGAATGACCACGGAGGTAGAAATGGAATCAATTTTTTAGAAGAGAAGTGACAGGCATTAGGAAAAAACACCTCAGAAAACTCCCACTGATGAATCGATGCACCAAGCTAAGCCACCTACTAACTGAGAAATATCGTATTCTGCTCATTCAGAAGTCACATAATTGTCTAGCTGTAAACAGTAAAGTTGCAAATACCAACGTATTCTCGAACATGGGTATTCTGTTTAACCAGATGAGTCAAATCAAACCATTTAGCAATACCAGTACTTTACCATCATATATATTGACACCTATACGTGAACATATGTAAATATGTGCAAACCTATTAAACTTGTATATAAAACAGCAGATAGACAGATACTACTTTCTACACTATGGTCTTCTTCATTTCATCTTTCTGCTCAATGAAACTACTCTAAACTCCTTGACCTAGCTGTGTCACCAAAGTTCTGGTCATAGGAGTGGAAGAAAATAATTTTTTAACTTCTTCCTCTCACGCAACAGCCACCAGTGGAACAGTGTCAGGCTGGACATCTTCATGTGTTTTTTTTTTTTTTTTTTTTTTTTTAGCATTTATCAGATCACTGGGCAAAGCTATAGACTACTTTAAGGAAGAATAATACCATATTATAAGCTAGACTTAAAATAAAAAATGCGTTGAATCCATTCAATTTCTAGGTTGGAAATCTGCAGCAGCAGATCTCTCAAGCCAGGACAACATGCAAGTAATGATCTACTACTATTCGTTACAGTCATGAAGGGTTGACCACGACGTGATGTTCATCAACCACTTCAGAAGTGGCAGTAGTTCTCTGGAGCCAGTGATGGATTCTGTAGGTGCATTTGGTTATGGACAAGGACCAGTCAAAAGGCTCAACTGAAAAGCCTCAAATGGAAGAGGCCAGAGATGCTGAAATATACTTATACCCAGGGAGAGGAGGCTTCTACTGGTGTGGTAGAAGCATACTGGCACTTACAGAAGTCTGGGATGTAGCAATACTCCTGTTTTCTTTCCTATGATTTAATAGTGAACTTCAGTTTCCATGGTTGCTCCTCTGGCACAATTCACCCAGCAATAAATTTACGGGAAATGGTAAATATTTATTTTAAAAGGAAACATCTACGAACTGTAAAGTCCATGAAATCCCGGGCCAGCTCTTCAGCTGGTATAAATTAGTGTGGTTCCACTGTCTCCTGTACAGCTCTACAGATGTGCACTGGGCTCCTTCTCAAGGTTACATTTTACTTCAAAGCACAAGGGTGTTTGGTGTTTTTTTTTTTTTTTTCCTAATCCTAATGAACTGTACACTTTAGAGCATGTCATTGGCTATTTCTCTTTTTTCTTTTTTTTTCCAAAAACTTTTTTAAAATACAATTTTGGCTTGTTCCTAAGGCTTACACGAACTACGGCAAAGTTCTGTGGTCTTGCAAACCTCCATTTCAATTGCGACTAAACCTTCAGTTAGCCTATGTTTAGGTAAAAGAGGACATATTTTTAAATGCCAAGTTTAGCCAGTTAAAAAAGTTGTAGAATTGAACATGAATATGATTTACTGCATACTTGTGTCTTGTCCTGTAAACGTGCCATACGGCTTGTTAAATTCTGAAAGTCTTTAAGCTGTCTTACAGGCACACACGCAATATAAGTATGTTGCTGAAGATTCACTCAGATGAGCCAATCTTTTGAAAACATATTTGGAAAAGTGACAGGATGCAAGCAATACCCAAGGATACACAGACAAGCATGTTGTTTGACACTGACTCCCATGACAGTCACCTCATGACATAAGCCAGTAACCTTACGTGTAGGGAAATATAGAGGAAATAATCCACTCTAACTGGGAGAAATAGTTTGAGTCAATACAATTACGTGTATTAAAGTTGACTGAAATGTTCTGTACTTAGGAGAAATTAAATGCCTAAATATAAAAGCACAAATAATCAGCTGTGCAACAATACTGCAGAAAAGAAATAGGAGTTACAGTATATAACAATTGCATCCCTCTAGAATGTGACACTAAGGAAAAAACAAATGTCATTCAGGAATGCATTCTGAGTGTCACATATAAAACATAATGTAATTAGTCCACCCTACTCAGCACAAGAGTAAGGCCTCACATGAAGCACTGCATCCAGCTCTAGCACCTCTCTAAAAGAGATTGACAGCCCCAAAAGAGGCCAGGAGAGATCATCAAGACAAATCAGATTTATCACAGAGAACCTATAAGAACCTACGAGAGGAAAGTTGAAGTAGTAGAGTTTGTTTAGTCTAGAAAATAGAAGGCTGAGAGGAGACATCGCAAGTCTTCAAATATGTAAAGACAGTTATAAACAGGACAGAGACTGGGGGGCAATAACATGCCTAATTTTTAGCCAAGCAAAATCCTGACTCTTTCCATTGATTGTTTTATTTATTTTTAAAGGCTACCTATAATACTAAACAGACACCGGAAGGAACACAGTAAGCGACTGTCAGATCTGCCACAGGACGTTTCAGAACAGACGAGCAAACACCGCTCGGGTACAGGCACACTTGGTTTTACTGCAGAGCTGGAGCACAGACTCTGCTGTTCATTTACAGATGCAATTCCAAAACCAGATAATGTATGCTGTAAACTTATCACAATTTTAAACGCTGGTCTTTAAACAGAGTTAAAACCAGGTGTATCTGCTCTGCAAAATTGTGGCTCAAAATTGTCTAATGATAGTGTAAAGTAGTTTTAGACTAAGGAGCAAACAAAAACCTAGCAATTCTCCCAGGAAGAAAACACGAAACAATCAATAAGACTCTAAGAGTATCTTTCATGTCATCCCATGCACTTTCCCTTCTCTCTCTGTTTTTATTTTTTCCGTTAAGCCACATCAAATTCACGATATCAAAAGATAAATAAATCACACTGGACATTTGATAAATACCTCCACTCTAAGTTTATATTTAGAAAACTTGATAGGGTTACTCCAGCATCTACTTTTTGGTAGTGCATACAGCAGAATGGTAGGAAACACCAACTACGTTGCACCTTTCATGTAAGGTTATGGATTTGTCAAGGCAAATTATATGTAAACTTGTTTTATCATTGGTCTGACTTGCAGAGAAAGCTGTCAGTCAGCAAGGACGGAGAGCAACTCTGGGCTGTCAGCACACGTGGGCACACAGGCAGCCTTCTAAACTCCAAGCGCAATCTGCTCCTTGCTTCGCACCTCACCGAGATGAAACACTTGTACATTTTTAAAAGGGGGAATGACCTAAATTTGTGATGTTTTCACATTCTCTGTTGAGCCAAACACTTTCATTTAAGAGTGAAAATCCCTTTTCCGCTTTTGCGGTTCTTTAAATCTGAGGAACTTTTGCACAGTCTTATCAAGTCACCACTTCAAAAGTAAACATTAGGCTCACTCAATTTTCTGAAGAAAAAGAAAACCGAAAACAGAGCTAAAACCACACTGGGTACTAAACAGAAGTCACAGTGACTGTTCTAGAAAGTCAAACCCCAGAATTTTTTTCTAAACCTACACAAACACAATTTCAGTCATGACGAAAGTTACGACTGCCACAAAAAAAACCTTTAACTTACAGCAATCTGTCGCAGGGGACGACCGTTTCATTCTATGAAACCACTTCCCAGCTTTCCGACATCCACACGCTGTTCAGAGGCATCTGTCCATCGCAGGACCTCCGCTGATTTCTGATATTCTGGAGCGTGCTGCTAACGCTGCTGCTGCCCCCCAGTGCGACCAGCTGGCCCCCAGCAGCCGCAGAGCTGGGCGCAGCGCTGGGGCTTTGGCACGGCCAGCAGTAGTTTCGGCTGCTCACACAGAGAAGGTCAATGCCTTTTCTGGATCAATTGAAGTATATCAGAGTTCTCTGCTGGAAATCACAGTTGCACACTGCACGAAAAGGACTATGCTCGAGACACCAGGCTTTATTTCTCATTTCTGTGTTATTTAGCGAGCCGCCTGGCTGCCACCAGGTGTTGCAGGGACCGACTGGGCAGGGAGCGCTGTGCAGACAGCGAGTCCAAAAAGCTGCGAATTGCCTTTTTGGAGTTGTATATACTCTCTCTTTCGTAAGATATCAGACACTTCTATTTCAGGACTATTCAGCCTTTAATTACCAAAAGCTATCATCCAAAATGCTAAGACTTATTACAGTAACTGTTGTTTGCTAGCTTCTATCAGCTACCAACATTACCATGACTTTTTAAACACATGGGAGGGCACTGCAAGTGGCTTTCAGATCCCTTTAAAGGCAGGGTCCACACTGAGCTTTCTGAAAAGCTCCCCGTGAGACTAATTGGCAGCAGACCCTGGCAAGCTTCGCACGCTGCAGAGGTTCAGAGCGATGCCAGTAACAAACACAGCCTTCCTCAGAGCTTCACAAGCACAGAGCTGCACAGCAGCCACCTGCGAGATCAGATCTGGAGGCCCGGCTTTCATGTTACCTCTTCTCAGGCAGCCAAACAATCCCTTGTCTAATAACTCCTCTTGCCTGGCTACCAAAATGAACAAAACCACGGAGTACAAATGCTATTTTAGGCCCAAAAGATTCATTTACCAGCACTGGGACGTCACTGTTTTCTCCCACTGTTAAATGAAAATTTTATAATATGGTTATGGTCTCTAGCTTGAAATCATGTTGATATGAATTGGGGACAATAAAATCAGTTTATTTAAACTTTTTTTTTTCCCCAAAGGGCAATAGCAATTTGAAATGAGTTCTCATCAGACCAGGTTGGTTATTGACATGCCTGCAAAGAAATGTTTGCGCTGCAGCTGGCAACCTGACCACCACTGAACAGGAACAGCCAGGGGGGTTGTTTGCTTTAAACATCACACTTGTAATACCGTAACAAAGCAGTCAGTCAAACCTTTCATTGTGGTCAGTGTCGTGTGATCATCTCAACCCTTAAACACCACAAAGAATGGCTTTTTCTTTGGCCAGGAAACAAGGAAGAGTAGGAGAAGAGGCGGTGCTGAGCCCTGGAACAGGCTGACCATGTGTGTGAATGGATGGATGCATGCATAGATAGATAGATGGATAATCACTTGTAACTTCGGCCATCCCAGTAACCTTTCACCAGCTCTGACTCTAGCTGTCTGGATGAACCCAACGTCTTAGCTCCCCTGCCACAGCTGTGACAATAACTGGCCCTGTACCTGCTGCCAGAAAAGTCCTTCGGTTGCAAACTCAGCCTCTACACTGAATGCTACTATAAATGGGTATAAAAAAAAAAAAAAGTTAACTTCTTAACAGGAATCTCTATCATGTTTTACAAGTCTCAGCTCTTTTTTTTCACCACATTTTTTTCATTCTTATACTATTATTAGGCAGAAAGGAGAGAGTCTGCTTTTTGTCCCTGTTTATTATTATTAATTTATTGAGAGTGGAAAAACTGTGTGAGGTTAAGCAGAACATAAGGCTTCCGGTGAGGAAGACATGCAACATCAGAAGACAGAACAACTGCCCAGCCTGTCCTTGATACAGGAGCCAACCCCAGTCAGTTTGAACATCAAATATTTCATCCGGTTTTATGTGCAGCTACAGAAGAGGGCTTGTCCTCCATTGTCATGCTCTTAAATAAAAGATTTTTAATTCAAGAAAACTACTAGGATCATCTGAGTTGACCTTAAACGTATTAAGCCAAAGAATTTCATTCAGTAATTTGAGCCAAATCCTTAACCTCTGCCTGAACATCAGCTCTTGGTAGATATCAAATTTGGACTCATTATGTCTAATTTAATCCCTTTCAACAGCTAATCACCCGTGTTCTTAAAAACCCAATCTAGTTTGCTGTCTGAATTGGGCTAGTTTCAAATTCCAAACAAATGGATACTCATATGAAGTCTACTGAGGTAATAAAGAGTCCTTATTAATACAAATCTCACTCCGTACAGATATCTTGTAAGTAACAAAGAAGTAACCTTTTAAACAAAGAACATAAATTTATCTTTTAAATACCTAGCTGCAAAGGAAGTTTTCCAAACCTCTAATTATGCTGTACCCTTCTTCTCATTGTTTTATGCACATCCCTTTCTTCAACGTCCATTTGAATGCTGCTGAAAACTTCAGCCTTCAAGATACTACCCCTGACATGAAAGGTGAGAACCCTGCGTTTTGATTTCACTATGCACATCTCATCTTGTTCCTGGTAAGGTCTTAGAACGCAACAATCTCAAAGTCAGTATTTTTAAATTGACTTTGGTTAATTTGTGGTTGACTTAATCCAAATCTGCTACTTTTGAATAACCTTAAGCAATCCTGAGTTTGAGAAAAGCTCAGTATCACACTGAGCCAAGAATGTATTCTCAGGTGCTTTTTATATCAATGCAGGATTTAACATGACTCCTCCAGGAGTCAGTACCAGGTGGGTTTTCATATTCCTAGCTGTGAACACTTCTTTGCAGCTATGTGAATTTAACTTTGGAGAGTCATTCCTACTGAAGCTATGATGAGATATGTCATGCCCTCTTGAACTGTACTGACAAATATAACTGCCTACATACAAAGCACACACATTTTTAGCACACATTTGGTGTACGTAACCATACGCCAGTAAGAAACGTTTGTTCAGCAGAGTGGAGGTTTCCATGCCAACATTTTACTAACTTGGTAGTCAGTCCTATTTTGATACCACAACGTGAAAAAGATATACAAAGAAATTCCTTACCTGTCCTTTGAGATACACTAATATCTCTTCCTGTTTAGCTAGGTAATACTTAATGAAGTATTAACATTTAATCTCATGTAAAATTAGATAATATTTAAAAGTATCAAAGTGTGGTAATTTCATACTTGCCAGAGCTCATAGCTGGACTAAAGTAATGTCAGCCCCTTAGTGCCGACTCCACAGAGGTTTGATGCACACAAAATTGTCATTGCCATGAGAATCTCTGATTCTCTGAGATCTGTGGATCCTGGTACTTCCCTGTATATCAGTGCTACCCTCTGTATGGGAACTATTTTAGCTGTGTTAGCAGGGTAAATATGCCTGTAACGAGTAGAACATGGTCTAGTTTGGACCATCACGGTATTACATTGCAATATACAAAGCTTTACACAACAACAGACCAGAACTGAGCATCAGCATAGAACAAGGGAAAAGATGGAACATTTAAATAAGAAAGGCATTTAGGACAGCAACAAAATATTAAAGATTTGTTCTTACCAGGTAAAACTATCAATCACAAAGCACACTTCAGTTTTGCTTTGCCTCTGCTCCCTAACAGAGTCCCTTAAAGAAGTCACTGACACTATTTAGTCAATGTCCCATCTATTTTTAATACCCTACAAAACTAACCATTTCTAACAATTGTAGAAATCACAGACAAGTCCAGGTTATAAGAGACCTCTGCAGATCATTTGTTCCAACCTTCAGATGAAAGCAGGGTCTTAAATTAGTTTAACCAGGGCTCTGTCAAGGCAAGTCGTGAATACCTTCAACAAGGGAGATTCCGCCACTTCCCTGGACAAACTTTTCCAATATTTAATTATTCTTGTAGGGAAGAACTTTATTCCTATTGCCAGACAGAAAATTCCCCTAAAGGAACTTGTGCCACATGCCTTATGTCCTTCACCATGCATTCTTGTGAATACAGCAACCAGCCTTTACATACTAAAAGACGGTGATTAAAAATATACTGCATTCCAAAAGGCATTACCTAAACTTTGAAAGAAAGAAAAGGAATGCAACATCAACCAGAGGAACACACGCTGCTCTTACTTTCCTGTAAATACAGGATATCCATACCTGGAAACTGAGACACGCGGAGCTCAGATTATAGCTGAGTCAGCAGGATCTGATTTCAGAACCCTCTGATGAGACTCATATCAGTAAGTTCGCAAGAATATGGCTATTAAAACATTTATTTCATTTCAGTGCACGAACACGTATGCATGAATTCTCTTTCTCTTAATACTTCCTGTTTATGAGAAACCTGACATTATTAGCACTGCCTTCTTCAGAAATCTGAAAAATAAACATTTCCTTTGATCTCATATGGAAATGGTCCAAGTTCGGTAGTGCCTTTTCTCTACTGGTATTTTATCTAAAATGCAATCCAAAGGGAAATGTGTCATTTTTCCCACGGACTTCTACTGCCCTCTGTAGGATTATTTTAAATAAAATATTAGGAATAAAATAGAAAATAAACCTAAGCATGTAAGCCTACCAGTCACATTACTGTATCACACCATAAACATACTGGACATGACATTAAGTTGGCATTTCCTATAGCTTCCTAATTTTAGGGATTTTACAGACTGGGGATGCAAGTCAGAGAGTAATAAACGGAATATTCCCATACAATGCTACCAGACTCTTGATAATGCAAAATGAAAACCGAGTGCCTGAAGATCAGTGAAGACAGTAGATACCTGCAGGTGTTCAGAGCTGATCAGGAATACCCACCATTTTGCAGAACAGCAGACTGCTTTTAAAGCCTGCATCAAAGGACTGTCAATTTTGCATAGCTGTGCAAAACACTGGAACAGATTAATGAGAAAGTCCACTGTATCGAGCTCTTTACTGAAGTTGAGTGCTTCAGTTTAAGTTTCATGCTTGATTCTACCTAGGACGCAGTTTGGCTCCTTCCTGCCATGGACAAAAAGTAGTTTTCTTTACTCTAAATTGCACAAGCAAATGAAGTTTTGGGTATTTCTTATTTGGTCAGCATTTTAGAGAATTAGAAGGATATGGCTACGGGAAGCCTCAAGATAACTGTTAACATATAATTCACATAGAGGCATAGAAATGCAAAGCTCATGTGATGGTTAACATTCCCTAGAAATGTTTATGATAATTGAGTTCAGTGGTGACCTTGGGAAGTGGCTGGTGCTTTTCATGTTGCAGGATGTTTGTGGTGTTAAAGGCTGTTAAAGGCCAAAAAGGTAAGCCAAAGGTATACTTACATATGCGTAGACTAAATAACTTGGACTATTCAGATGTGAATTAAAAGGCTCCAATTGTATGAAGGGATCATGATGACATCAAAAACCAGAAGCCTGTGTGGATCATTACTTCCCCACAATCCAAAAATGCAATTAGATTCTAATTTTTTAATCTCTTTGTAATTTTATATGAATAAAAGCCTGTAACATCAATTACACACAAAAATACCCTGTCTAGAAGGCTACAGCAATTACAAATGGCTAATCACTGAAAATAAAAGCATTTTCTATAGCATGTTGCCATTTTATGGCACATGGAAAGTGGACACTGAAATTCCCATGAGTGTGAAGGAAATTTTCCATACAAACTGTGGGGGCTAGCTCCAAAAAGCAAGTTTAAGCTATCATGCCCTAACCTCAAAGAAAGCGTCTAGAGGATGGAAATGGGTGTTTAAGTCATCCTTGCTAGAGAAGATGAGTCTTCTCTTCAACTTGAAAATGGTGTCAGAGAGCTTGTGAAGACTATGAAAGTAAAAGAAAATACTGAAGAGAAGATCATCCCTTAAATCAAGATTTGAGTACAAAGTTTTGGGACAGCAATAAGGCAGCCTATCTTGACCTAAGGGTCTGTAGTATGTCCTTGGAAAAGTAAAACAGTAAAACACCTTGCAAGTGAGTTATAGGAAGCTATTCTTATTTTACATTGCATTTACGTATGAGCACTCACCCAAAACATGGGAAATACCCAGGCTTTCCACCCTCCTCAACAACAGTCAGCTCAAACACATCCTCCCAGGCTTCCATGCTATAAGCTGTGGGGAAGTGATAATTGCATTGACATTGGCAGGAAGCTATCCCACTTCATTAAAAAGAAAAAAAAAAAGAAAAAAGATATGCAAAGTCCATGGAAACACAGAAGAGTACCACCATTCTGTGGAACAAAATGGTTGGAAGACAGGAAATTTGAGTTCTTCTCCTAGATGGTTCCTTAGTTCCTGTGTCTGACTGACAGCCCTCCAAATTGTTTGAAAGCCCAAGACCCCCACCTACTAAATGGCAGCCCTACCCAAGGGCCACAGATAACCACTTCTTTCACTCATCTCTTGTGATCACTGTTGGAATTCTAAGCATCTAGAGAAGTTCCAATTTGTAAACATAGTTGCTCGTGGACTTCTAAGTACTTAAGGTGTTAAGTGGAAGCCTTGAAGATCTCACCCCTGGATTTATACACCCAAAGCACACAGTGATTCCTGAAGATCTTCTTAGATCTGGACCTCACTCCACGACAGACAAATTATACCACCACTTGAAAAGCATGCAGTTCCTGAACACATGTAGACACACCAGAGTTACAATACTGAATCAGTTAGTATGAAGTCTGTAACAGGTGCTGAAATGAACAGGAAATTACATGTGTAATCCTAACACATTCTAATTTCATAAATCATTGTAAGTTATGCATTTCAGCAGACGTATATTCTAATGACTTCTACCAAACTGATTTTTATTTTCATTTTTGAATGCTTTGAGATTTCTAGATTTGACAGATTTCCAGAAGTGAATAGCCAAAAGTTTAGACACTGATTTAATGCTGCAAGATTTCAACAGGTTTCTAAATAAACAAACAAACAAAATCAGTCCCCCTATCATCTTACACGCAAAAAACTTAAGCATCAACTGTCAGCAGCTGTCAATTAGTTCTACAGCTCAAGAGAAAGACCACATGTATACTGCAAATGCTATTTTCATAAAGCTCCAAAAAATCCAAAAAGAATAGCGTACCAATATTGTATTATTTTAAATTATCTGTTAGCATTCAATTATTGACTGTTACATGGAAAATTAAACCATATGAAAATCGAATGAGTCTGTCATTAGGCATGACAAGGATCCTGAGGTGTGAATTTTTCTTTTTTCTTATTTGCACACAACAAATAAATCTTATTTGTCCAAATGTTGTAGTGTGCACACAACCAGAAGGACTTTAAAAAATAAATCTATATCTACTTAAGTGTCTGTGAATAGTTCATTTTCTCAGAAATCCTACTTGATGTATTTCTGTTATGTTTTTCCTATGTGTTAAAGCAACGGTAGTTACATTTATTCATGTCACAGAATTTTTCTCTGAATCCATCCATCATTGCTTGTAAGAGAAAGCTGAACTTAGCTTTGCAAAAAAGGTTTTAGTTCAACTGCAAGATCTCCAGAAGTCTGTTACATATAGCATCTCCCACAGCTTCTTTTTTCTTCTGAAAATAAAGAAGTAAAAAAAAGTGCTTTTAAAACATGCTCATTATCTACACTGGCCTGCGTACTCTTGGGCGAAGGGCAGACCCACAGTTTTCATCAACCCTTGTATTTACATCCTTCTATCTAGGAAACGGCCCGAGTACACCAACTGCTTCTTCCTCTGTGCTCAGAGCCGATCACAGGAGACTTCAGAAGCACACTGGGAGCTACAGTCAGCTTTATTTCTGTGACTTGGACTTCACACTCCAATTTCTTTCAATGCTTGCAAATGTCATCTGGCAAAATCAATTCAGTTCCCAACGTTCAGGATAAGCAAAGCCCTGCAACATTCCAGGTCTTTATGACAGAGAATATCTCCTTATGTGTACTCCTTTGCTAAGAGTACACATATATCTCAACATACACACTGGCTTGCATGCATCCAAGAATCTATTATTGTTATATAACAGCATAATAGTTTTAGATGTTACATAAATCCTTTCTAGATTTCTTGAAAACCAGTGGTCTCATCATTAACTGACTAGTGGAATATTAAAAAAACAAACAACTAGGTTATTTATTTTCTAGTAGCTAGCTATTCCTCCATGCTCCATTTACTGTCCTTTTCATTTCTGATGTATTCTGTTTCAATTAATGCACTTTCTTTGCCCACAAGACACAGACGACTGATTAACAAGACAGTTCGCATTTGGAGAGAAAGGCCACAGATTATTTAAAGGCTGCAAATTACATCCTACTTTGTAAGAAACTATTCAAATGTAACACACCAAAGGCTACCTTCTATCATGAAGTGATCACTCATGCCAAAACAGTCTGCCAAAACAGACAGATTTCTTTTTCTCCCGTTTCCTTCTCCAAAAACACGTAACAGAGCTAGTACTGTGTAAAGGGATCAAAATTTACCACAAGAGAGCTGACTGACACACAACATGGTCGTGTAAGTCTCATTTCCTTAGGCAAACTTCAGGATATGGGTCAGAAAACTTGAATTGTCTTAGCAGTTTGACAATAAACTTGTCTGGCAATGTTACAATTAATGTAAAATAAGCCAAAAATTTGTCAGACCAACTGGTTTTGTTTCTCATGGATGCAAACCAACTTTATGTCATGACTGTGTTTTTAAGTAAAGGTCAAGTTCAACTTACATAAGCCCTTTTTTTTGGAAGGCCATAATTTATGACTGGATTTTTTTTATTTTTTTTTTCCCAGAACCAAAGTTCTGAGTATTTTATGCAACATATAAAGGCCATGAACCTCAAAAACAAAACAAAAAACCAACTAAAACTTCTTTCAGGCATTTGCAACACTGAGAGGAAGCAGATTATCGTGTATGCTTCTTCAGTAACCACTTTATCTTACTGAAGAGATGGATTACAATGAGGAATGAGTGTTGCAGAGCTGTCTGCCTAAACAGTTGATAGTCAAGCTTCCCAGTTGACAAATGACTGTTATTTCTCTGTATGTGAGAGAGAGGAGCTAGGCAGAAGACCAACGGCAAGATTTTTCTCTGAAAACGAAGAAAAGAAAGTCAAGGCTGAAACCAGCACTTGACTTGCCTTATTTAGTCATCTTGGTAAGCTGAGGGGAAGCCAAGAGAGTTCAAGTTCTCTCTTGACGGCAGCTGCCGGCTTACCACCCACCCGTACACAGGTACCGATCGCCCAGCCAACCGATGCACGCCCGGGCCGGGCCGCACCGCTCGCCGTGCCTCACCCGTCCAGGAGCCAGGGGACACCAGCACAAGGCCTGGTATTGACGAGGGGGACCGGGGAAATATCACACAGGAAGATAAGGCTCCATCAATTCTAATGCCCTCACTTCTATGGTTTGGGCTGTAATTGCTAGATAGGGTAATAATCCAAAATTAAACTCAGGCATAGGGCATGAGGGTCTGGAGAAGGAAAAACACATTTTCCCGAAAAGAAACAAGCACGAGAACTACAGGCAAGTTGAGTCAGCCCAGTGCTTTTCTCTCATTCAAAATACTCACTACTGTTAACAGAAGTTATGCACATACAACACGGAGACTTGAGCCTAAAGGCACACTGCCAAATGGCTGCAAGAAGACAGTATTGAAACACAGTATGGATCTATCTTTGTAAGGGCAACGACTTTGTTAAGGGTACAGAATTAGCTGCCAGCCTAAGCCAACAATTTGACCGTAGCAGACTAGAATAATCTACTCAGTTTTCACCAGTCATGTCCTCCAAAACTCTGCTGGTTAATGCCGCATTATAGCGCTCAGAGCTACAAACCCGAGCTAATGAATTCTGTCAGATTACTAACTTAGTGAATAGACACAAAGTCAGTAAATGCCATTCAAAAAGCAGCAGTACAGACAGAACACAGTACTCGCCATTTCTGATGCATTGCCACAGACACGGTTTCTCGGCAACATTTATAAAAAATACATCATGTTCCTGCCTTCGAACCCTACACTACATGACTCTTGAAATAAAATTTAAATAATGTATTTTAAGCACCTTTGACAATAGTGGAGGAAAGGAAAATAAATGGTGCTATTTATCATATAAAAACATCGAAGAACTCTTCAGTGGTCATTTTCCATTCCTGTCAAACTACTCAACAAAATGCCTTATTGTTGGATTAATTTTCTATTCCCCTTTGTCTGTTTTTGACACAAAATGAAAAAGCCTGTTTCACCAGCGCCAGTTTTTCTTGAAGCTATTCTTTTGTGTGTACCTTCAGGACAGCAAGTCATAACCTCAGTTCTAGTAAAGAAGGATTTTAGCTTTTTCAAGAAAAGCCAGCTGCTTCTTATATTGTAAATGTCATCTTTACAGCATTCAAGGACCAAGTATCTTCCTCCTGAAAGGAAACTCCCTAAAACAGAGCAAGCCTTCAGAGGTCCCAACAGACCAATGCCATTTAGACCCCACCACATGGTGTCCTTTCCTTGTCCTTGACTGGCATACCAGGCTGAACAATCAGAGAAACAGAGGCTGCAAGTACTACTGAAGACTTACATAAGAAATTAAATTTCTGTTTATAATTTACAGTTAGTTTTTATTTCTTTCAGTCTCGAACAAAAATAATTTCTGTTAACTGTTGCAACAGAACCCAGGCCAGCTATACTCTGCTGATATTTTAAGAGACTCTGGTGTAGGGGGTATCTACCCCCGTTAGCTGGGAAGAGCCTGTGCATGGCTCATGCCAATGAACAGGAGGGCTGCCTCAGGAGCATCTTCAAACAGAATAACAAATCAGGTAAGAATATCACCAAAATCCCTTTTCAGGTTTAAAAGCATCTAGGGCTCTTCATGCCACGTCTCTTTTGAAACAGACAGTCCTTCGGGGCTCAAATCCTTCTGTTATATTTTTGAAATTTATTTAGGGTTTCTTTGTTTTTATTCAGGCTTAATACCAAGATATGATAGTTGTTTTGAGGTTCTTGGCCATTTTGAAACATAATGCAGATTGCTAAAAAGTTTTTTTGTTAAAAAAATGAAAAGCTAAACACATCCAGGCCGTTTATGAAGCTTTCTCACTTGAACATTAACATTTTTCTTCTTTTAGCAGATTTGAACACACTTTTCCTTTTTAGTATCAAGCCAACAAAATGCTGTCTGTGACGTTTTGTAGAAGCTTATTCTGAGGGAGATGAGCAATAAATCATCCTGCTCATCCTGAAATAAAAAGATCCCTTGATAGTATCAATACTACGGTATTCTGCAAGGACACAGTTACAAGCTATCATTTGGTTTCATGGCTGAGAAATGACTACGTTTTACTGAAATCAGACGGTAAATCTTAAAAAAGTTACCACAGAAAAATTCAAAGTTGTAAATGCTGTAAAGCAATCAAGCTTGTGGAGTCAGTTTTACATAGGACGAGTTATCTTGGGGAGAAGGAAGAGATGTAAACCACACTGCTGTCAGCACCAGTAGCTTTTGCTTGGTGAGAGGGATGGTTAAGACAATGATAGAGCCAATATGTTGAAGTGAGAGCAAAAATACTAAAGAATTAACAAGAAAGGAGGAGTTACAGAATCTAGGAGAAAAAGAAAGACTGCTTACACTGTAAGCCACTACCATTTTTAATGACTATAATCTAAATTTCTATAAACTGTCAAATTTAATTCTGCCAAGGAGCTAAGTTACTGTTATTTACTTATAACAATAACTAAAAACAGTGAATTTATTTTTTTCTACATTATGCTAAGAAGGAGAACTAAACCTAAATGACAATATGAAGGATGTCCAGGCAAACGTTCCTTCACTAATCTGCTTTTTAGGTATCAGGAGTACTGAACTTTATAAACTGAAGACCTGGTGGGGAAATTTCTTTTTATGACAAGTTACCTAGAAAAATACAATGGATTCCACAAGTTTAGAAATAATCTGATTATCTATACCGGAGTCAACTTAGATGACAATAGAAATTTTCATTTTATAAAATACTGTCATTGGAGAGTGCTTTGTTCCTAACTGTAGTTCTACAAGAGGCTGATCAAGAAAACATGAAATTAGTAAAACGATTGCCATTAATTTAAACTAGATTGACACTGAAATCCAAAAAAAGATTTTCACTAGGTAGTCACTGAAGCCAGCTCTGATCCAGGGGGACTGATTTCCCTTTTGAAAACATGCTTAAACTAAGTATATTTTGGGAAGAACTCAAATGCACCTGCACGCTAAAACTTCATGACTGCTAGTATTTAACCTGTTTTTAACCACCTTTTAATCCTTATTAGTACAGATATATTTAGGTATATGAGAAACAATCATTCATCTACCCTTTCATATATAATTGCCATATGTGCTGTTACACCTTTTCTTTGCCTACTGCCTGCCGTAGAAATGATATCTTCTACCCAGTGTAGTCACAATAAAAACTTATCAGCCTCAGTCACGTGGAAACATTTATTAAAAATTTACTTGGAGAACGCACCACTTATTTTAGAAGTGTGTAAGAGTAAACATCAAGTTAAAGCTCTATAAGGATTTGTTTTTGCAAAGAGCCCCTTACCACTTTGAGATAGTCTTACAACTTCTGGAACTTAGTGGAAAATGCAATTTCCTCTGAATAAAACCACTATTCAGAAAAACTGAGAATGCAAAAAATTCAAGCACTCACCTTTTTCATTACTACCTGTTGGTGTTGGGGGGAGAATTCCAGGCTTAGACTTGTCGTAATTGTTAAAGCTCTGGCTGCGTCGATTGTTGGCACTAATAGAACCACGAGTCTTGGTCTCACTGCCTGCAGCGGACACCCTCGTGGTAGGGCCTGGAAGCCTGATGAAAGAATTACAATAAGATTAGATATACAAAGAAGAACTCTGAGAAAGCAACTGTGGAATACCATGAGTAAGCTGAAAAGAAAAGGATCGACACCACCAACATATTTTTTAAGGTCTTTGTCCTTATGAAAGAACAAATCAAAAAATCATCCTAGATGAAAAATACAAGGTAAACCAGTTCAAGTCTGAATTGCTTCACATCAGGCAAAAAAAAAAAAAAAAAAAAAAAAGAAGAGAGAACCAAAACCGTTTAGTCAGATACTTTAATATCTTTCCATGAGAGTTTTTGGCTCAAAAAATTTCAGGATCCAGTTCTAAAATTCCTGCCTACGTTGACTAATAGCAGAATTGGCAAACAGTTAAGTTGTTTCTAATAGACTCAACAAAGAATATACTTAACTACCTCCCACCGAGTAAGGTGATATAATCAGACCTTCTCTATATAGCTCCTTCTTCCATGATTCAGCTTTCATTAATGGTCACTTGCTGTACATCTTGTAAATCAGAAATAGCTGCAGAATATTCAGTGCAGTAATAGCACTGCTGCAAGCTTAAGGCCAAATGAGACACTACTATTCTTAGACCAGATTGCTGAACAGGGCTACGCTTATTTTGGAAATAACAATGAGATAGAATACGGCTGCCTTTTTCCTTGTAGGGAAGCACATTACAGCTGTGGTCTGAAAGCTACAAAGCCTAATGGCCAAGCCCAGCAAAACATTAACTGGATTTAATTTGCACCCATAAAATCACACAAAGCTTATGTTTCCCCTCTTAGGGCAGCCACATTGTCAGTGAGCAGGTATAAGCTTCTGGTTTAAACTGAAAAAGGATAGCAGCAAGCTGTTTCAGGGAAGGACTCTCCAATTTTGCATTTCCTTACTGTAGCCCATATTTAAAAGATTTAGATATTTACCTAGAAAAAAAGGCAGTTCAGATACTGGAACAAGTAGACAGGAAAGGATACTTGTTGCATGCTTTTCAGGCGAAAGGGGACTGGTAGAATTTTCTAAAAAGCCTGATGAGTAGGAAAGCCACAGGCATCGCATCTCAGAACAATGTGTGTGCTTGAGTCCTTCAAAGTCAATGTTTATACACGCAGTTGCCATGTCTGCACTGTATTTTGTGCGCCAATGAGCATATTTCCACATTCCAAATTGATGAAATATAAAACATTGAAAGATTTATTAGTTACTCAAAATCCACACAGAAGAGAATTAGTGAAACAGCTCACAGTTTTGAAAAGCAACAAGATCACATTAAGGATTAAAAGATAGTATCAGTTCGTGTCACATACAGTAGCACTGACGGGGACTTCTCTGTGCTGTCTTTGTATTTTCTGTACAGAAGAATCTCTTTAGCACTGTTCTGTATAAAACAAAATAGTCAATTTGTCTTAAATAACCTGTGCCAATAATAGGTTGAAATGCAGAAGTCCCAGTTATCTGCAAGAATGGGGACGCAACAGACCAAATCACTGATGTGCCCATGGGAAGGAAAAGAAGCCAGAAAGGAGTCTGGCAGCACTTCCTAAACAAACTGGCTTCTCAAAGACTAGTGAAGAAATAGGAAATAGGGAAAGAAACATGAAGGAAAAGAACAAAAACGTCAGCAGCTGCATGCACATGCTTACAAAGCTCAAAATGGGAAAAAACATCAGGGCATCATTCAACTACGAAAGCAAAAAATCATTCACAAACTCAAATCACCGCAGATCTGTCACAGCACATCATGGTTCTGAGGTTTACTTTGTTGAAGCCTTTTAGACAAGCCCCTCAATTTAGCCAGGAAGAGCATCCTTTTTCAACACTGGGGGGTGCTAGGAAGTTGTACATGGCCGTAACTGCGGGAAAGTGCAAATGGGAACCCCCCAGAGATGCTTCATCCACAGTAGAGGAGACTATGCAGGAAGAAGCAGGGATATTGCAGGGGAAGGAACAACTGCTCTTCGTAACAACTGCCACGCTGCTCTTCTGTAGGTCTTGGGGGGCATTGAGGGGGGGGGCATTGAGACAAGAAAGTTCCCTAAGAGCTCGTTTTGCTTCATGGGAAACGAGCTAGGTTTCTCATGGGTAGGGAGAACACACAAGATACCTCAGCTGTAAGTTTCTACAGAACGATGAAACACTGCGAGTAGGGGCCGAGCACCGCAGCGGGGCCACCAGAGCACCCAGTACTAGAGGGGAGCTTCCTAGTGTGTCTGACAGGAGGCAAGGCACATGTCCCCGTGATGGGCAGGAGAAAAGGCTCCCCACACATGGCCATGCAGGCTTTGCAAATCTCGCATTTTAAAGTAAACGAAGCTACTCAAAGCTTGTGACCACTCAAGAAGTGGCAAGTTTTAAACGCAATCAGGACTGTCACTGCCAATAAAAACACAGAGAATAAAAAACATATGAGCTAAGAAAAACTCTTGAAGAAAGTATAATCTCTCCTACTTTTTTTTCCTGTAGTTTAACGGACTGATCTTTTTAGCCCATACTTTTGGTCTTAGGCCAAAATATTTTAGTGGCATTTGTGAAATCTAGGAAAAAAATCTAGGTGCAGGGAGATGTTCCTGGCTTCTTGCAGCCGCAGACAGGGCACCGAGCTCAGAGGACACTCTCTGTTACTACTCTTCAGCATCTCCTCTAGGCAACTACGAACTGTCAAGTCATAATCATGATCAAGAGAGAACACAAAAAGGAAACAGGGAACATTTTAACAGGGGTTATAATGCAGACCTTCACTGTTGTCGTAAAAGAAGTAAGACGGGGGAAATAAATCCAAATTACACATAACTAACAATCTATACCAACTTGCCAAGCTGAATACAATCATAAATAATGGTACACCAGCTTAGCAAAAATCATACAGAATAGTTTAATAATGTAGAACTATATAAAGCATCCTCATAAAACATTTTTTTATATAACTGTAATAAAAGGAAAGTTAAGATTAATAACCACATTAGTAACACTTACAGCAATCCTTATGAGTGCTGAGATGAAATGGCCATAGGGGCTGGCACGCAAACCAAGGTGGGATTCAGGACAAAAAATAAGTTGAAATACCTATTAATCATTTTCAGGGAGATTAGATATTCTCAGCTTCAGAACACTGGGGAGTGCAGGAGCTCCAATGGAAACACCCACACAATGCTGTTTGGGCTCACATGGCGTGTGCGAGGTATGGTCCACTTACTAGCTGGGACAGCACTAGCCTGATGCTACTAGTTTCAATAATGCAGATCTAAATACAACTAATACGGACGGGGAAAGTGGGGAGAGCACTCCCAGAACCATGTTTTGTTCTCAAAAACAAAAGCTCGTAAGGATAAGAAAACAAAATTATTTTCTTGTGGGGCATGCCTTGGAGAGAAAAAAAAAAGAAAAAAAAGTTAAAATTGGTCCAATACTTGCATGTTTCAGCTGCTTTTAAGATGCCTGATTACAAACAAGGAGGTAAATATATTCAGCATGAACCCTACGCATGCATCCAAAAATATTGCAAAAGGATTATTCATGCTTTGCAGAAGATGAAGAAATGCTAACCTAGAAGACTTTTTCTGACCAAGAGTGAATCGGATGATTTTGCTTTGAGATGAGTCCCTGGGAGATGCACTGTATGACAGGAAAGAAAAAGTGGAAGACATCATTGAGCACAGAAATTTTTTGTTTTTTTTTTTTATGCCACTGAATTTAGTAACTAGTTTAAGGGAGTAAGGAGCTTTTATAAATTTCAAGAAAAAGAGCCTTCTTGCCTAACTACAACTTTAGGTCAAAATCAATTTTCATAAAGTAATGAAGATGCAATTCTGCATGCAAACTCACATTGTATTACTCTTCAGCTCCTCAACTTATTATATATGATATTCTGTAGCATCTGAGCAATTTCAGCTTACTATATACTAAGTGCACGTGTGTGTGTATATATATACACATTATGACATTTAACGCCTCAAAGTTGGTTATTTTTAAATTGCTTGAAACCCAGCACAATCCACACAATGGACTGAAAATATTAAAGCAATATTCAATGATCCCATACATCTTACGTTTTTTTACACCAAAATCAGAGAAATATGTCCAAATACATCCTTGGTTTACAGTAATTATATCCTGCACAAGTTTATACATGCTGTAGCAACACTATACATTTCAATTACACCAAAACGCCATTTCCATCTAAGATAAGCATGGTTCATTAAGAAAAACATAAGCAAACCAAAACGAGCTCAGAGTAGTGTCTCTCTTAGAAGGCCTCACTCAAGCTCTCTATATACCACATAAAGCAGCACTTACACTAGTGTTCACCCCGATATGTGTTATCTTAACACCAATCAGCCTTAACTTAACCTGTGATATTTTGAAACAAATAAGCTTTCACTAAGAGAGTAGCAAATATGACTTCAGCCTTTCATCCTGCCCACTTATTCCCACTAAAATGCTCATCCCCTTAACAGGGGAATGGTCAGATAAGCAGAAGGCTGTAAATGTATTCACACTGGTACTGCCTTCATCAATGGCTTTTATTCTAACCCACAAAGAACACCTGTAGGATTAAAGACTTTCAAGATACAAAGACCCCCCTCTGTTACCTATACTCTGATCTAAGAGCGCCAACAAACACTAACAGTGAACATTTTTTTCATGTAAGCCAGCAACTTATTCTTGTTGACCAATAAACTTAGATTTGATTTTGACCATCACCAGTTGTGATGAGCTCTATTTCTTCTACAACTATCAGAACCTTCCATTTCTTAGTGAGGACTAATATTCTCGTAAACTCAGAACTGCAGTTGGTCTTCACATGTCTGAAGTATATGCTCTGTAATAGCAAGGATATATATGTTTTGCAAGTAGAAGGAAGCAAAAGGAATGCTGAGAAAAATATCCTTATAAAATACGGTGGTCTTGCAGGTATTCTGCACTCATTGAACCGAGTGCTTCTAGCATGGACAAAATATTTAAGCACGTGTTTTGATTTCCAAAGGTGTGAAGTCAATTGCTACCCAGCATTCGATTTCCAACACTGACTTTATTCTAGAGTAGAACTAAAGAAAGCAGTTTCTTTGACTCTTGAAGACCTTTAAGAAGACAAACAAACAAACAATGAAAAAAAAAAAGGAAATTTTCCCACCTTGACTGCATTTCTGGTTGTGCTTTTAACTGATGTTGTGCAGCTTGCTGGGGCTGTTGGCACTGAGTTTGGTGTGAAGCTGGCACCTGTTGCTGCTGTTGCTGTAGCCCGACTTGACACTGAGATGGAGGCCCTGTTTGCTGGGACACTGGGGGAGGTTGCTGGGATGGATGGTGTTGTGGTTGCTGTTTCTGTGGCTGCTGTTGCTGTTGCTTGTATCGAGACAAACTGAAGAAAAGGCCCAAGATGGCCTTTAGATTCCCATTCCTGATTTCTGTAAGGCAATATTCAAGAGTTACTCAATCAGCCATCAGCTGTTGTTTCTTTTTGACAGTGCAGTCTTCTTAACACCATCTGAACTCGTTTCCTTCAATACATGACAGACTTTCTGCAAATCTCATTGATATTACAGCTAATTACCAGTGAGCACCAACTACAAATAAATAAGTTTTCCCCTGCAGTGACTGCAATAGACGTCTTCCATTTCTGCTATTTTCTGCGTTAACGTTAGTGTGCTTAAAAAGAGAATTCCTTTAAACAGTTCCTTTAAACTGAAGTAACTAAAACAAACAAAAGACAACAAAAAACACAGCAACAAATGCATTAACAACATCATGCTGTAAATAATTTCACAGTTCCAAATTTGCATGAAGAGGAAAAACTACTCAGTTACCACACTGCATTGTATCATTTCTGGAATATCAGACTAATCATTTCCATTAAGAAGATCTGGTGCAAGTTATACACTAGAAAACATGATTATTGTGCAAGACTGCTGTATTAAACCAGATAATTGGCAATTTGATACTATCACAAGCTAATACAGAATGGATATCCGACGTACTTAAAAATAGGTTGACAGTGAATGAATAAATTCATGGGCTCTGCTATATCCATTATTCCCTCTCCCAGTCACTTTTCTCAGTGTGTTGTTCATCTTTGCTGTGTAGCAAGGTTCTGTTCTTAACCACAAGCCCTTTGCCCAGCAAATATCAAGCTCACGTATTAAGAGTTTGCTCCCCTTCCTATACAAGCATCCAACTTTTGTTTCCTTCCCTAGCTAAGCCTCAATCTACCTTTTCTTCCTAGCAGCTGATCTAATTTACTTTCTTCCTTAATTTTGTTTGGGCCCATATTCATGTCCTCAGTCACCCTGAGACCTTCTCTAAGCAGTCCTGGTCATCACCCAGACCCAGGGCATTCCTCTCCTCTCCTCTGACTCGATTTCCTTCCCCCTTTTCCTTCCCTGCAGTCTGGCTCCTCCAGCAGTGCTCTATCCCACCAGGGCCCTGCTCTCTCGTTTAAATGATTATCAATCCCAGCGCTCAGAGTTGTCATCCTCTGCCTTCCTTTGTTCTCTCAGGCAACTTTAGCCTCTTCCTGGACAGTGGGATCCCAGTGAATCCTGCTCGTTTCTCCTTTTCCCAGTCTACTCCTGCCCCCATGCAGTGTCAGGCCACAAACCCAGTCTCCCCCATCACCCTTTACATGAGGCTCTTTCCTTGTCTAATGTGCCTGTGTTTGGCTAGGGAGGACACAGGATGGAAGCAGACAATAAAGCAAAATAGATGCAAAAGACAGAAAAGAACAGTAAAAAGGATTTCCTTATCTCTAGCAAAGAACTCAATTTACTCATGGGAATTGTAAGGAAAGTATCATTTAATCACAGGCCAAAGCATAACTAAACAGCCCCAGAGGCACTGGGAAGCTTAGCTGCACAAACACAGGCCAGGAGATAAAAGAAATCACAGCCAGGAGATAAAGGAAATGTGAGTCTACATGTTTAAACTTAGCAAAGCGACACGCAATTGAAAACAAGGCCCTGATTTCAATGTGAAGTGAGAGGCAATTAAAACAATAACCCCACCTAAAATCCGTCGACTTAACTTCTGTGGCTATGCGTCTTCTGTCGTAACCAGAAGAGAAACCTGCTTCTGACGTGCTTAAGGTGACAAAAAACGATTTAGTAAGTTTCAGAACAAGCAGCCTCTTTCCCTCTGGGTTTTAAGTGCAGTATTTCAGGCGGGACTTTTAGAGGTAGTTCTGTTTCCCTTATCTTAAAGACAGACTGAGGTAATTCACCTGGCAGCTCGCCCCTGCCCTTCGCACAGGAAGAGCACTTCAACCCCACAGCGCCCTGTCTGTCTGCCCAGCCTCTCTTGCCTCCTGCCTTGCCTCCTGTCCTGGCCACCGGGCAGCTCAAATAAGTGCAGCAACCCAGATAAGGGCAAGCACATCACCCGCTCACTTTAAATCTGGAGCCCCAAACTGGTTTCGTGTATTTCAGATGCTCGGGATATTTTAGAAGAGACTGGAATTTGGTTTTAAAGTCAATCCATGCAAATCCAACCCTTTGGGAATTCCCATGTTGTAATGGCTCTGCTGCTGCTTTTTTCACCTACAATTATAGCTTGCCAATCATCTCTTTCTGCGCAAAAATACATTGGGCTTACTGGAAATTGAAAAAAATATCAATGAAAAAATACCTTGTGAAAGAAGGAAAAGGTAAAGAAAAGAAAGGTCTGTTGGATAGATTAGCAGAGAAAAGCCCTTATCTGATCCCTTGAAAACTTGCAAATGAAATTTCCGCAAATCATAAACTAATTATATACAAAATAGAGATCAAAGCAAACCAAGGAAGAACAACCAAAACGGCCTATCGTTGTTATTTAGTCAGGAGTTTATTTTGCGTCTGATTCCGGAAAGCATGTGGCAGTAGTTCAGCTAGTTTACATGGACCAGAATGGTTAGCCAAATCGGCTAGGAGGAGTACAAATTAAGAACCACTGCATATTCCATAGCTTGCATCTCTCCTGCCAGAAAACCGGGCTGTCATATATACATAATTTTCATGCCCAGGGATAGCAGATGCATGCTTCTGTCACTCTGCGCAAGCCTCTTACGGTTGACCACTGAGGAATTCTGCGTGCAGTCCCCATCAACCCTTCTTCATTCCCCTAACAGGTGAGACCCAATGGTCTGCTAAACAAAAGAAAAAAAATTTAAAAAGCAGGAAATTCTGTCCATAATGAATGATGGCAGGGGAGGGAAAGAGCCAAAAGTAGGTCTGAATTTAAGACAAAATTCTGAGAAGTACATGTACTTCACAGTTAATCCTGGATATATCTGTGAAGTACAGACAGACTCAACTTCAGCCACCACAAGCTCAAAGCTGACTGGCTCTGAGCTGACTTTAGGGATAAAAGCTACCAGAAGAGTGCTGGGATGAACTTTGTAGACTCTGCTGAGGAGTGTGATCTGAGTATAAACAATATTGGGTGTTTTGTAGAAACAGGGCAGCAAAATTTAAAAAGGTATTATTATACCCCCACTATATCTATGCATTTTTTTTAATGCCAAAAAAATACAGAATTTGTCAGACCAAAGGAATCTTAACAACACACAGGCTGTGTGGTAGAATCACAATCTGGCAACTTGGTAAGTGAACACACACTCTCTCAGGTATGTCCAAAACAGCTTTGTGGGGCATCTGTGCTACGGAAACAAAAATTCCACCTTGATACTGGAAAAGAACTAAAATGGATTTACAGCAAGACTGCAGAGTGTGTACACAAACCCATTTACCTACAGAAGCACAGACTTCATTTCAGAGGCAAAAGTCTAAGTTCCATAGTAGTGGTTCCAAAGTCTAGTAAGATGTTTCCTTTCATTGCTTTATGGTTTCATGATTTGCTCAGCTGATCGTTATCCAGCTAATCTGTTACCCAGAGGAGGTGCAGCTGCTATCTCTGAATTCAGTTTGAGTTTCTACTGCACATTCATGTTCTCCATAATTTTCAAAATCTTGACAGTGTGTGAAGGATGGCAAGCTTAGCTGGGCAGCTGCAGCTCCATGAGCCTAAAACCCAGCTGTAGAAACGAGTAAGAGTGTGGGTATGGACAGACAGCTCAAAGTGACAGACAACAAAAGCAGCAGCAAGAAGAGAAGAGAAATTGCATCTCCATACTTTTCTTCAGGAACTACAAATAGAGATGTTAAGAGTTTAAAATCTTTGAGAAGGGAACACCTCTCTGGCTCCATGTTGCTGAAGTAGGGGGCCTATCTCTAGCATACTATGGTCATCCTCAGAGAACACAGATCCTTAAGTATCTTCACTGCCTAAATCCATACAAGTACTGTGTCACATACGTAAATCCATAAACGCCTGTGTCACACATTGAAGCAAGATTTTTTTTTTGTTTTGACACTGGAAGGGTATTACACATGAAGTCCCAAATTATTTCAGTATTTAGGAGTTATCCAAATTCTAGTTTGGAAACATTATCAACTTCCCTCCACACTAAAGCTGCACTATTGAAAAATGCATATTCTCAAGCAACTCACGAGAGGCTTTAATGTTTATTTCCATTTGTAAGCAATCACAATCTCTTACTTCCTCCTAGATGAGGCTCTGCCAGTGGAGTAAACACAATTATTTGCAGTTGACCTAGCAGGTCTTGGCAACCTGTGCAGAAACACTAGCTTGCTTGCTCGGTTACAACACTCTGAAGAGATTCTGTGTTCTCCTGTTTGGTTCTCCCTGCCTTCCACAGCACAACTAAGGATGGTCTCTCAGAACAGAAACTTAAATTTCTTGTTGAATTCTAGTCTTTTAGCTTCATTTTATAAAAAAATGTTCCTTCTCACCCCTCTCTTTAGCAGTCACTTTTTTTTTTTATTGTTAGTGGCAAAGCCAGTAAATATTCTCATTCAGCAGGCATTACTGGTCTCTTCTTAGCTTCCATATGATTTATATGTTAATTCCTAGAAAATGCAACAGCATGAGAGAAAAAAAAGATATGAAATCAGCAGAAAATATGGGATAACCTATGTGCTACTGAGTTGGCCTTGTGATTTGGCAGCAAAGCAATGAACATGAAACATGCCTTCCCCTCCCCAGTGTGAACACTGGACTGTCAATTTTGCACGCTGACGGTTTTCTCACCAATTAATCTGCTATTTTTCTTAGATTTCGCATTGCTGCAAGACAGGTAAATAATATGAAATATCTTACATTTTTACAATATTTACATATCACATCGAAGTTAAAATTGGCTTTTATTACGAACTCAGACCTGCATTTTCTGTTTAATCATTTCTTAGTAAACAAACTTTCTATTGTTAGAAATTTTAGCTCACACCTTCTTTTCTTGACATGAGAATCCTGACTGTAACTGAGCTATCTAGGCATATAAGGCAGGTGGTACTTGGGCTGAAAAGGAGGAAAAGATTTGTTATGGGCATTCTAACCCAGCTGAAGGATAAGCTACAGAAAAGGACGGCTAGCGTCCAGCTAGCCCTTCTCCTACTAGCTGTCATAATATCAGGTTAGAAAAAAATGTACTAAATACCCACTACTTTGTTTTCCGTGCTTATAAACCGTCACAAGCTTCCTGAAATTATATTCAAAATACACGTATTAAAGTGGCTTGGAGAATCTCATACGCCAGGATGATGTAGGGGGCTTCCTTTAGAGGACAGCAAGGATTATTTAAACTATTTTGCAAGTTGCCAAAATGCAAGTTTTAGTTGTAATTTTTCAATAATGTTTTTTAAAATAAAATATTTAATTTTGTTGTAGTTTTATTTTTAAAAATATTTTGGGAATACTTCTGAAAGATGGTGTACGTATGTAAGACTTGGGTACATGGTGGTTTCACCATACAGTTCATCCACAGTGGTTATCCGGAACACGTTTCATAAACAACATTCATGGTCAATACAGGAAAGTTTGTTTCAGCTGAGACTTTGAATCATAACCTCAAAGCATATAGCTCACATATTAATAAAGAAGAATGGAAAGAAAACATACTCAAGATAAAATAGCACTAAACTAAACAGAACAATATTAACTCTAAATTCAGTATTAGTGCAAATGATTTTTTCAACTGCTTAAAAATACATTCCAGCACCACTAACTACCATTTATTTACATTTTGGGGTGCAAAAAAGCACCTGTTATTTACTAATAAAGAGACTTTACTCTGGAAGGGGGAATTCCTGACCTCAGCATCCAGCAAATGCGCAATACATGTATGGGTGGCAACACTGCATCACTAAAAAAAAAAAAAAAGGAGTCACATTCTGCTCCACTTAGACAGAAATTAAAACAAGTATCTTTGTGATCCAGCCGTGTCCGTTCTAGCCCCTGAGGGTGGCATGGAGTGAGGTCCTGCGCAGTCCCACCTCGGTGCCAGGGCTTAAGGTTTAACTGCGGTCAGCCAGTGTTTCCTTGAGGGCCTGAGACAGCTGCAGCAGCACGGGTTGTCACCGCTCCCCCTCCACGCTGTGCTCACTAGGTCTCAAATCCTTAACCCCATGTCCACGAGAGCTCACAGACACTGGGGGGCATTGACAATAGCCAAGGCCAAGTGAGGGAACATTTTCTCTTCCCACAGAGAAGACTCGGTGGTCTCTTCAAAAACTCTGTGGGTTTACATGACCTGAACGACTGTCATTCATCCCTCCTTTTTTCTTTCATTTTTAAAGGAGCAAAGGTGCGTTCTATTTGTGATTGTATAAGGATATAGGCAAGGTTTACAGACAGAAGATCTTAGATTATCTATAAAAATCAAAGACGTGGTTTTGGACACAGAAATTACATTTTACCTATTTTTCCATTTATGCCAACTGTTCTAACACGATGCGTTACCTCGCCTGTGGTACTGAGTCTGGCTGGGGTGGAGCTCATTTTCTTCAGAGCAGCTCACACGGTGCTGTGCTTTGGCTTTGTGGCTGAACCAGTGTTTTTGCTGTTGCTGAGCAGTACTCGCACAGTGACAAGGCTCGCTCTTTTTATAGCGTCAAGTATGCTGGGGGGGACAAGAAGTCAGGAAGGGACACAACGTGGACAGCTGGCCCCAGGTGACCAAAGGGATATTCCTTGCGACATAACGTCATGCTCGGCATTAAAACAGAGGGGCCAGGTACTGGGGACATGGCCATTGCTCAGAAGGTGGCAGGGCATCTGTCTCCTTGTGGGAGGTCTCAGTGAGTGACTGCCTTTGCATCACTTTTGGTTTTTTCTTCCTCTTTCCTCCACTTATTTCACTATCTTTATCTTGACCCACACGTTTTTTCACTTTAGCCCTTCCTATTCTCTGTCTGGTCCTGCTGGGAGCATGGGGGAGTGAGCGAGCAGCTGCTCGCTGTGGGCTGGGGTCAGCCCACCACACCTACACATCCTTTCCTGCCTCCTTTGTTTGAGTGACAGAATTCCCTCGGAGGAAGAAAACATGGCTTTACACATACAGGCAATTAAATTGTTCACACACAAGTATAAGTACATTCACGATTTGACAATGTAATCCTCTCAAAACTAAGCTTGCAAAGAGACTTACTCACCAGATCTAACTTCAGGTCTCACCTGATGCCACGCATCCAATTATTTGTTCTGTGAAATGCTGAAGAAGCTGTCACATAATACATTCAAAGTTTGTCTTAACAGCTTCTGAACCAAAATGCTTTTCCAGCATATTTAAATGAAAGCAGAGGTGAAAGCTGGTGATGAGAATTAGGGAAATCTGTTTGATCTTTTAATAAGACAGCAGTTAAACAGCTTCTGAGCACCAGGCACCATACATCCCGACATACATCACGCACTGGTGAAGAGGAGTATCCTACACTGAGTCAGCCTTTAAGAAATTCTGGTGCTCTTTATAAGCTAAGTGATTAACTCAAGGTCGATACTTTTTTTTTTTTTTTTACACTTGGAATCACACTTTTAGAAGTCTAAACCTAAAAAAGCAGAATCCTTTTTCAGACAACAGAATAACTGAAGAATGAGGAACTAAATACCTTTTCTCTCAACAGACAAGCAGCCCCCAACAGTTATTAAATATCCATAAAATCTACACTCTAACCCATGTATCAATTATATGACTTAGATGAAAAATCTCTTTTTTAACAGACATAAACCAAGATGTTACTGAATTAGATTCATTATTTTTACAAGTCAGCCGTGTAGAGATTAGATACATATTTTACCTACCTTTCATGCTGAGAATGGGAAAAAAAAGGAGTAAAGACCATCAACAGCTTATATTATTCATATTACTTTAATTTTCCATTACACAGCACGTGCGGGTTACAATCACAAGCAGCAATTCAAGTTCGCTGTTTAAAATGAAATCTTAAACAACCAATTGACTCACCTTCTGCTGACAGCCCCTGTATGTTAATTCCCTTAGCAGCCAAGAAACTCAGGCATGCATCTATGTTTTCAATCTATTCAAGAACAACAACAAAAAAAAAAGGAGACACAAAAGAATATGCATTGTAATAATTGTTTACTTTAATCTCCCGCCACACTTTATTGCACTCAGTCTTTGTATCACATAAAAAGTCCCTTTGCTCATTATGCGGAAACCATAACAAAATGAAGCCTCCTGAGTTACTACAGTCCAAAATTGATTACTATGTGGGTCTGGACTCTCTGCTATTCGTACTTGCGTGAAGCAAGTTATTTAATACTCGCACCATGAAAGATGATGACTACATATCTTACTGAAGGGTCAAGGATGTTATGCCAGGATTTTTAACCTACAATGAGTATAACAAACGTGAAACTGAAAATAAACATGGAGGCCACATTTGCTTGAGAAGGCAGATTGCCACTTGCTCTTAAGTTGACAGCTGGCAAAAGTTTCCAGCCACAAAAGCAGTCAAATATAAAAACTGTAACTGGAAACCCCAGCTGGAATCCAAAATATGTTTACTCACGGCATTCTCTGCATGTCAGAAATGACAGACAACCCCGGTCTCTCACTGTGGGGTAAATCCTGCCCTTCAGAGAGATGGTACAACTAACTGTACTAAATAGCATTGGATAAATTGACCAGACAGGATATACACAACAGTTCTGAACGCCAGTGACTACAAGTGCCACATACAGACAAGATTTGAATCCTACTCAACGAAGTGAACTCCAGAAAGGTTGGGAGAGTTTGGCATTTCCCCCTCATAAATCAGTGTTACAGTAGAGATCTAGCTGTAGCTTCGTGCCTGCGTTCCCACCAAGCTCCCACCAAACGTCTGCTGTCATATTCGGATTCCTACAAAGTATTTCCATGCACAAGCCAAATCTTAGAGACCTCTAAAACCTCCAAACAAAATTCAAACAGAAACAAAACAAAGACAAAAAAAACAGACAAAAAAACTCGTCCACAATATTTTAGGAAATATCACGTATTACATGTATGGTTACACAGAAGACTTTCAGATAATACCACTAAGCAATTTCTGCTTGTGTTGGGGCAATTAGGAAGTGATCACGTAGTGTCTGCATGTTTGAACATCTTGCAAACATTAATTAGGTCCCATAACATCTCAAGCACTTCTTCTACTTCATAGGTAAGGAAAACAGACTCCAGCCGCCACAATTGCTATCACGTAACTACCTTTCTTCTGTGAAGTTTGGACACAGCCAAAGAAGAACGTGAAAGATCCACCTTCTAGACCAGCTCTTGCCTGCCCTTGAACAAATATAAAAATGAGGGCTTAAGGCACTTGAGAGGCTGCACTTACAGCTCCTGACCTGTATTTCCTGTCCTCCTCAAAGTTATATACATATAAAAAAACAAAAAACCTACAAGGAAAGCTGTCAGAAAACCCCCAGTATGGATTTCTGTCAAGGCAGTTTCATTTATTGTCTATAAATATAACACCAAAAACATTCTCTGTTATCAGGGAAAAAAAAAAAGTTATTGGCATTACCTAACTGGGATTTCAACAGTTAAAACACTGTGATAGGATGAGGTTGGTAGAAGTTTTAGATATACTTTGGAAATAGATTCGCCAAGTTGCCTGCAATGCTCAGGTCTGAAAGCTTATAGCAGGATGTAGGGTCCAAAGGTCCATTTATCCACAGTTCAACATGCTACGGCAGTCAATCTGCTTTAGTTTCCTTCCTCAGTGTTCAACGACCCTTTCAGGTTTTCAACACAGCTCTTTTATTGAGGTGACCTGGGACTGGAAAGCCAAAGTTCACCTTTTCTAGAATAAACACCATGCAAAAGCATCCATCTTCTTACCCAGTTCCACCACCCGTACTTATCAAGACTTTGGTCTTTACCACTCCAAGAACAAGTCCAGCCTTCCATAACTCAGGGTAGGCTTCTCCTCTCCTAGTCGGGAGGGTTATTTTGGTTAATGAGTAAAAGATAAGCGCTATCTCATCTCAACTCCAGATCTGCAGCTGTAGAAACTCCAAGGAGCTCTTGCAGTCCATAGAGCCCTAAACTGCTTTGCTTCTCCTCCCAGGTCCTTCACCGTTGCTCTAATTCTCCATTAGGTCCAAGTGACCACAGGATCAAGACAAACTTCTGAGTAGCTAGCTAGCTCCCCATCCATGCCCCTATTTCTGGTGCTATATAGTGGTCCCAGCTGACTTTCTGACCTCATGCTCATTGCAGACCTGGCTCAGATTCAAGGAGCGCCCTGTAAAATCATTGCAACCTCTTCCCTGGGACGAAGCCACAGTTTTCACCAAGCATTTTTAGTCACCTAATGAAGTGATACGGCTCCCGCTCCCAGGCTGACGGCTGACTCCCGCACAGAGCACGACGACTTGAGCTGCGTGTTTGTAACACGGGAGAAGAGAGCTGGGCCACGCTGCCTTGTCATGGGGTAAGCAGGGTACCCTGCTGCACCGACTGCGATGCCTGGCTGAGCGCTGAGAGAGATCGAGCCTTTGTGGTGCTCCACTGATACGGGGCAAGAACAAGGGGAAAAAACAAGAGCAGTAGAAAATGCAGAAAAGAAGATTACAGGAAGTGGGCTATCAAAAATGAGAATGCATTACAGTCAGTAACTCCTAAGAAAAAATCTTATGGAAACCGGAAAATATCCTATTTCAGTACTTAGAAACCAGCATGATGAAATAAAGTGTAATAATAGGCTTGCAAAAGCAGGCCTCTTACACAAGAAAATAAACCGCTAAGATAAGGATCTTACGTGGATATATAGCATCACATGTATAAGGAATTCACTGAAACAACAGAACTGAAAGACAAAAACACAGCACTGATTCCATTAACATTTGTGCAATATCATCTGTGGTACCAACAGCATTATACAACAGAATGACAGGCATGTAATTAATTGATTTTGAAGGAAAAAAATAGAGCTCAATAAGGAAAACAGAGAAATGTGGGGAAATTCAAGACGAAAATGAAATGCAGAAAGCAGGCCTATAGCTGAAATTATTAAAATTTAGTGCTGGTGGGAATTCAAAGTACTTCCCACACAATGACTGGCTGGTGTCCTGTCCCACACAAAAATGATTTGTGACTGCCATCCAGTTCCAGTGGAGGACTCACACTCCACTTGGCTCTGTGGAGTCTCCTAAGAGGCCAAAGTGCCAAATGCTTTAACAGGGAGCAGTCTTCTGCATCCCAGAGCTGAAAGTATGGAAACAGTGCTGTTGGGATGCAAGAGAGAGGGAAGCAATCACCAATTTTCCTTATTGTAAAAACTGAAGGTAAGAAAGCTACTGAAGTCTTGCTAAGTAGCTTATGGTGTGAATAGTGTTTTGTTGCCAGTGGCCTGAGTGAAGAGCCCTAAACTTGGTTTATCACCTTATCCTAACAATTAGTGCAATGCATTGGAAATCATTTTGCTTGTTTAAAGAGAAGAGTTTCCAACAGTGCAATATTTAATTCATTTTACCTACAAAAGCTCCAAGGAAGGGCTAACTCTAGCCCCTGCTGTCTTAACGTAAGAGCTAACTGTCTGTAATCTGCAAATAGCATTTGATGGAGAAAGATCGACTATTTCATAAAGTGTTGGAGATAGTTAGCTCTTCTGAAATGGCAGCATGGTAATTGGACCGCTTTGGTGGATATACCCCTGACAGAAGCGAAGTTTCTGGTTAGATCTCAGCTCAGTAGAGATCCATCTACCCTGCGTTGTGACTTCTGACATGAAGTACAGTGGCCCCCTTGAAATTACATTATTCAGCAGCAAGTCATTGCTGAGACTGTAAGGGCCCTTCCTCGGGCAAGTTTGCATACTGTTTAAACCCTTCAAGCCAATGTGAAAAGACTGTGGATTTGCCAAAGGGGAGCATATATTTTCTTTAATACTGTGAGCTACAATTTCTGGCTGACTATTCTGTCTTCTCATTTGCTTTGCCAACCAGCATTTAACACGGCAGGGGCAAAGCAGGAAAGATGGGAGTTGGATGTCCCTCATTTCCCGCCTACTCAAAACAGGGGAAAGCTATGTAAAAGGAAAAGGAAAACCAGGATCAGACATCCACAGCCATTACTTTACTCAGACACACTGCCGGGAGAGTTCAAAACTGAGCCTTGCCTTCTTATGCTTCCTTGCCAAAAGCATCTCATGAATTTGCAGTTTCAAACTGCAGCATACGAGCTGTTCACGGTAGAGCCATCTACCAAAGCGCATTATCAGTTCTGCACCCGACACAACAGTTACTTATGCCCAGATGTCCCCGAACTCCGCTGCCCACCTCCAGCGGCTGTCCTTCCTCTGAGCCGGCCGTCACCAGAGGATGCTCACACTGCCCACCGCCTGGGACCAGACACCCCGGAGGTCTGCCTGGGGTCCAACTCCTCACAAACAGCTTTAGATGTCCCCAGCTCCCCCCAAGTTGTTTAAGCTAGCTATTAAAGCACATTATTTGTTCTGCTTGCTACGCAAGATAATTGAAAGAAAAAGAGCAGTTCATCCAAATTAAGAGTTACAGTTGAGTTCCTCAGTGATCATTTTTTTCAACTGCCAGCCCGAGCTGCTACTTTACAAGCATTCGTTATCCACATTTGTCATTTTGCTATGATACATAAGACAGCTTTCATTTAATTAGGAGATTGTATCAAAAAATAAAACCTCATAGAATTAATCTCTCACGCCTGAACAGAAGTCGAGGTGTCACAACTGCCATTCTCATACATGCAGAAGCGAAATGAATGCTTTGTCAGCTGCCTGAAAACTCCCTTGTAACGTGAATCCCTGGGTGGCATTTGCTACCCGGAAAGCTGGGAGCAGAAGGCAGCTTGGCGAAGAAGTCATGCGTGGACGTAACTTTCCAGCACCAGAGCAGCCTGTGGAAGCAGCAGTTTCTTTGTTACACCGGTCTGCCCACCAGCCTCTGGCTGGAAAGACAGCATTAAACGCTTGTGGTCACACGTCTTCACTGATTTCTAAGTACACTATAACAAGTACATCCCTGTACATGGTTGTTTTCATTCCCGCCAGACCTGCATGCTCCTCATTCCTTCCTAGCATCTATAACACTTCAATACACGCAAATTTAACAACTTCATTTATTTAATTCTCACTGCACTATTACTGGGCATATGAGTCAGTTTTCCCTCTATTTTATAATGTACCTTACAGTAATTGTGTATTTCTGGCAACGCTGGCCACAACACCCACAGATGTTTTTGCACTTGTCATATAATAGCATTTTCTACTTCTATTCCTGTCAGTGCTAGAAAGAAAATGGCCTAGGAAACATGCCCCAGCCTGTATAAGAAGAAGAGAGCATAGCAGAAACAAAGAAAAAACCCACCCACAAATATCATCACTCTGCAGCTTGTAAATGGAGACCCAGCGTGGGCACTGATATATGCTGAACATTGATAATGTTACACAAAGGCTTGAATATGGAAACCGTCTACACCTAAAGCTCAAGTCAAGTCCACCAAGTCCAACAGAGCAGAGTAAATTATAAACAGCGCTGCCCTTTTGACAGATACAGATGTTTTTCTCAAACAACCGGAGTTAAACTTCTTGTAGGTTCCTTCCCTTGGAAGCCACGGGAAGGTTCTTGTATTGTGATGCGAGACCTCTGCCCCCAGCTTTTACAGTGATAGATGTGGAGTTTGAGTTTATCCAGAAAAACCACTACTTATATTCAGAACAGGACTTTCCATTCGACTTCAGGCTCCACGTTCTGTCCAGTGTATTAGTTTTCAAAGGAAGAAAATGAAGATTGATTTCATGTGAAATTTTATAGCTTCATGAGCTCTTATGCAATATTACAGCAGACTTCTCATACAATGTAGAAAACAAGGAAAGAGCCAAACATGAGCCGTTTTCAGCAAGCTGTTTCTGAATGCAAAATGTACTCCCTGTCTGTATTTTCAGATCAAGCTTCTATACTTAATATTGTTATAGCATGAAATTTATGAAGAGCTGGAAAATCTTTGACAATCCTTAAATTCATGGACTGTTGTTCTTTTTCCACTCTCAGATAATGTCCGATAGTCTTTTTTACACTATTTCCTACACATACGTATATATAAAGACATACTAAGGAAAAATTGCAAATTCCATTTTCCTAAGGAAAATATAAACACTAACTACTATCGCTTAGCTTAAAATACATTTTCATTGGTATTTACTCTAGTCAAAATAAAGCTCCTTTAGAGAAATATGTTGTTCATGTGCTACCCTAACTATTTGGATAAAAAGATCTTGCAAAGTTAAGTTTCAGGACATTGACAGAACTTGGTGGTTATGTTTGTGCTGAAATAACAGGTGCAACATAAGGGCAAATGAAGCTAATCCATATTCTGAATCCCAGTTATAACATATATATCCTCAGAAATTAAAATTTATTTTCATGGCTACGCTGTTTCCACTTTTATGTGAAAAATTGACCTTCTCTGTTACAAATGCATTATTTTCACTTTTTAGAGAAAAGGCCGGTTTAGGCACTAAATGAAGGCTGGACACCTAGCCTCAGCCTCATCTCCAGCATTCAATTCCCTGTGTAAATTGGGTAAAACCTTTACTTTCCTGTACCTCAAGCTCTTCCTCTGAAAAATAATGGGACAAATAGTATTTCTCCACTTTACGACACGTTGTATGATTTAAGACCTCTTCTGCTGTGACTGTAGGGGGGCTTATATCAGCATGCCTAGGAAAAAAAAAGTACCGTAAAATGCACAGAACCTGGAGACACGCTACACAAGACACCCCCCTGGTTCTTACAGTACATACATGGTATGAAATCACTGTCCATACTTAATTTTCCTTTACCAAAAGCATATCCACAGCTGCACTCACAACACAATGCGTGCAGTAAGCACCACAGAGAAAGCTCCAGTTGATGATGTCCACATTTCTAATCTCAGAGGACACTTTTATTGGAATGGTTTTAGGAAATCCCACGCGACTCAGAAGTCTTGCCAAGCTAATCTGGTCTTTCTGCTGCTCGCCTGCATGTGTAAGCATGGAAAGCAAGGCTTTTGACAGCCCTGTCAACAGCCAGGTCCCCACGCAGGGAGGAGATGGTGCCACCAGTTGTACCGGGAGGGGAACGGCCTCAGCCCCAGGGAGCTTGAGGAAGGGCATGCACCCTAGCTCCCCAGTTTTCTGCACAATGCATCTCTGAGCAGCAAGGCACTGTTGAAGAATGAAGAAGCAGATGCAATGTTTGCACAAATTTCCCTAGTGTGTTTGGGCGTTCAGCTTCTCACTTCGTTTTCATTTTTTTTCCTTTCAAGAGAGAAATTTTCTTAAAGGGGAAAAAAGAGTCAATTCTTAAGAAAATATTCCTGGAAATACTATTTTTGATCAGTTTTTCAGGATCAAGCCTTAAAGATATCTGAAAAGTTGCAGATGACGATTGTGTGCAATTTGAAATGTTGAGATGTCCTCAACTACGATTTGTTAAATGAAGAGGACACCTTCAGCTTTGCAAAAATTATCAACAGTCTAACCTGCCTCAGGACAGCCATTCATTTAGGACACTACGAATGAAACTCCTTGCTGGTTTCAACAGACACTCAGCTGGAGTTTAGCACCTACCACACTGACTGCCCATTAAGGGCACTAAATCTCACATCGAACTGCAGACAGGACCAGTAGAAAAAAGCCACAGCTGTGCTCAGTGAACACGTGGCGAGGGCTGCAGCGAGTCCCACCTACATTTCCTTTCCACTTTCCGTGGCTGCTCCCAGGAGATCCTCTTTTATCTGGGGCTTCAGACTGGAAGCTGTGTTTCTAGTGCTGTGCAGTTGGGATTAAATGTAAAATACGATCGATGTCTCTAGTGAATCTGATGTATCCGGTTCTTCCCAAAATGTCCTTGAATGCTATACAAACCACTATTTTTAAGAGCATAAATGCTTAAAGGAATGACCAATGTTAAAACTACTCCTTACTGTAAGCATTGGCCTTTGTACACTCTGTTGTATTTTCAGAAATACTAGCCCAAGGGTTGAAGACTATTAGCTTGAATTCGCAGCAGTAACCCAGAACTTCATGAAACTCATGTAGCAAAAAAAAAAAAATACACAGAGTTTTTGCCTCAGGAAAAAAAAAAAAGCTTCATTTGGACTATCCTACTAATTAAATGATTATTTATAAAAAATAAAGCAACCCACCAGCCATAATTAATTTTAAGTAACACAAGTTACAGATTCTCAATTACTACAAGTGGAATCACAGGACACCAGCATATGTCCTGGTTTCATTTTTCAAATACAGTTAAAAAAAAAAACATAACAACATAATGATCACTTCATAGCTGTGTCATTTGAAGGAGCTGTTGCAGCATGGCCATGGACAGTTGTTCTTTCCTAAAAAAAGAGCCCTGGGAAGAGAGCTGCTGCCACAGCCTGTTCCCAGGCAGAGTGTGTGCTCTCCGCCGTGGCTGATGGACGTCCTCGTGCCTGAAGGTCATAGCTTCACCTGCTCCTGACTTGTCCTGGTCTGGGACACCACCACAGTCGTGCTCCCTCCTGCCTTGCACCTGGATCCTGGGTTGTATCTCCTACAGAAGCTCTCCAGCACAATCACTTAGCTAAACTTTACTGTTGTGGTTGTCCTCAGGCAGGTCAAACACACAAAAATAGTCCTACTTCAAAAAGCCAAAGGATAAGGCATCATGGATATCTATTACCTTAAATTAATTAATTAAAATAGCCATTCTCACCCAGTTACAGCAGATGAGCAATGGCTGGAAATGAAAAATTCCTAACAAGGTACGGAGACCAAGTTGATTTCTCTGGGCTGTATGAATGTTTGTATAAGCTGTGATCCATTTCCAGTACTCAAGAGTGAAGTGCTCAGTGCTACACAAAGAAACTAACAGCTAAGCACCAGAAGCAACTGCCAGACAAACGGCTTTCTTTACCTTTTAGTCTGTCTGAGCACATTTTTTGCTCATGGCACCAAATTCAACACCAGCATTATCCCAGTGAAGGTAAAACAACCCGTTGCACCTGGTTTGGCCTCTCAAGGACTGCAGCATCATACACTGCGAGTGCCCAACACACGGGCACAGGAAGGCAAAACCCCATCACCCAGAATTTCCCATTTTTCCCCATTTAAGCAAAATACAGCAAGAAACTGTGTTTGCAGAGTATTACGGAAAGCATGTATTTTATATAATAATTTTAAATAGCAGCCATGTTAAACAAGTTATTTTTCTAGTCTTACGTGTAAATATGCAAGTGAAAGACGTTAGCAAATACGGACAGAGATGTCCACATACTGACATGGAATGACTCTGGCCCCTTTACGTATTTGCTGTTTCATCTATTTAATCCAGAAGGGGGGTAGAAACACAGGTATTCAAGAGGTCAGCTTTTGGCTTAAATTAATAGTGAAATAAGTGATCAAATGAAGTCTAACTATGCCTTTGTAGTTATCTTCCATTTTTTTCCATTAAAATTACTTTTAAAGTCAATTCCCTGTTGCTCCTTATGGAGCCTAATGTTGTTGCAGAGACAGGTGACATCTAAGTTCTAGCATCACTCTGTAGGGCGTAAAATTAGAGCAGACCACAAGGGACCATGAAGACAATCCCTTATGGGAACGACAGATTGTGATAAGCAGCATCTCCAAAGGTACCATATACACCCACCAAATGGGTAGAATAGTACACATCGTGCCTCATCCCCTGTCTCCACATGCAGAGGAGTTTTGGAACAATTTTCCTTCAGCACGCCATATGACAGAGAGGTGTAAAAAGCCCCTCTCCCGATTCAGTCTAGATTTCTTGTGTTATTTCCTATGTAGGGTTAAAAGGAGGAGGGTGGGAACAAGGGGTGTGCTTGTGGTTTTATTTGGACTGCAAGCTCTGCACCACAGAAATCTATTATCCTACCACGCCTGCCTCACCGATAACCATACACAAATGGTAAGCATAAGAGCATAACAACAACAGTCCAGGCGTCTGGAAAAAAATACAGACAGTTAAATGAATGGTACCTAAGGGCAACACTCATTAGAAAGTGAGAAAAGACATCTAAATACAAGCAACCTGTCAGATCACCTATGTAGTAAATCATTCTTTTCTACGTGATGACATGCAAAAGCCTAACTCTGTTATTTTTACAGAGGAGGGGAAGGAAGGAGCACCACACGAGGTTCCCAGCAGGGAGCAAATACCTCACCTCCTCTATAGAGGAAAAAATGTATTTTACGTTCACACACAGTCAAGAGCAACACAGGAAGCTTAGAGAAAATGCAGTGCTCCATACTCCTAACTTGCACATTTGGCCACGTGTCTCCACAAGCAGCTCTAGGAGCAAAGCTGCTGTCTGCTGCTGGGCAGGCTGGCGTGGCTCCAGCTGATGTCTTCCCTTCAAACTAATATTCAGCCACATGGAAACATGCTGCAGGTCAGGGCCAAAAGATACCCATTTGTCACTAGTAAAATTCAACAGATTAAACTTGTAAACACATGCTGACCATAAGGCACAAACTCCCTAAGTAAAGCTGGGCAAACAGCAGACACAAACATTTCCCTTTATTACATTTTCAGATCAACCTTGGAGAAATATGACTTGAAAATACAAGGCTATATTTAACTGCAGGGAAGTGTTTCCAAAAAATCCTACAGTAGGAATTTGCGGGGCGGGGGGGGGGGGGGGGGGGGGGGGGGAAATGCTTGTGATGCTTCTGATCTTTCCCAAGGAGCTGCTGCCCTGATTTAGCAGCGCATTCCCGGCCAGCAGGCTGCGGGGACCGAGTGGCCGGGCAGCCAGGCTTCCACCCCAGCGAGCTGCAGGGCTTTGGAGAAGCACCCTTGCACAGTTACTGTGGCTGGCTGCGGCAACGTTTGGACAGCACTGGTGCTATCAACTTGCCTTTGTTCAGAGAAGCAGGTTGGAGAGGATGGCAGGTCTGGAAGATGGAAGAATAACACGCCAGGCAGGTACCTGGTGAAACCGCTGGAACCCACCCGTGGTTTTTAATCCCCCTTCTCACACAATGAAACATAGCTGCTCTTTGGGTAAACCGGTCAGATCATGGATAAATGCGACTGGGAGTAATATGGGGCAAAAACATGTCACAGCGGTCCTTGGCGTTCAGGGACGAGCTTTGCAGATGCCTGCTGCATTCTGCCCGCGCTGGGATGAGCTGAAACCCTGGTGCAGCTGAAGCGGAACTTAAAATGCTGAAAGGGCAGTTTCTAAAACCGACGATAATAATTTCCACAAGAAAAATACAAACAACTAAGAGTATTTTAACTGCATTTTTTGCAGCACTTGTTTTTAGCTGTTTGTACAAAAAGCATCAGCTCACCCACCTAGCAGATGTTACACATACAGGGAGCTGCTCAGGCGAGGCAGACAGTTTCAGCTCACATTACTCTGGCCAACCAGCTCATTCAGGTGTATTCAGGTATACTCGTTATATATGGGCCACATTACACCACCTTTCACATTTATTATTTCCATTCATTAAAGCATCCATTAAGAACACAAACATGTACAGCATATACCATATGCACACTACCATGAAAATTTCAACATCTGTCATGAAAAGGGGGAAGCATTTTTGTGCTTTCTTTAGAAAAAAAAAGTGAGGCTGGCAGAGATCACATGAAGGAGGGCAAGTGAACAAATTAACTTTAGCGATGAAATTAAAACTTCCTGCACTACACGCTTATAAACAGGGACCCTGCCAGGCTGATGAATTCTCATACAGGCTGCTGTTTGGCTTGGGATGTCCAAAGCACACTGCAGAACAGCTCATTTTCACAATACAAGTAATCAGTCAAAAATTAAAATAGCAGTCAAATTGCCATCATTGGAGTAACGTTTCCTTGCAAAAGGGAATGTATTGAAAATAAGGGCCTTCATCTTGACTTTCTTAAAGTCCTTGGGAAGAATTGGGGGCTCTGGCCCACATTGCAGTACAGGACTCTCTGCGTTTGCAAGACAGCAGCAGAAAGACTGACGATTTTACTAGTACAACTTGATATCTGCATCAGAAAGGAATGGTTCTTGAAAAACTTCTGGTCAAGACACACACAAAAAAATCCTCCTCTCTGTTACTCGATAACACGGATACTTACATACATACACAAAGCAATCATCCTTAAAAATAATAAAACCCTACCACAAACCGACATGAAAACCACAGTTATTTCCTACCCTGTTTATAGGAGGGAACTGTGGTGTTGGTTCACCCTATATTCATGCCTCTTTCTACAAATTCTTGCCTTGGGTGTCCCACAACTTCCCCAGGCTTTGCATGGAATCATGAGAGAGTCTACCCTATCCACCTACAGATTCCCCTGTTCTTCTCCCTTCAGCATGACAGCTTTGCTATCACTCCGCTCCTTCAAGCTCCAGTAGTACGGGTAACACCCTATCATTTCTCCCACTAAAAAACCTTCATTTTCTCATCAGCCTTTTCTCATTCTTTTTTTTTTCTTAAATAATAAAGATCTCTCTTATCTCTTTCTACTGCTACATTCAATATTTCTTAGTTTTATATTCAGGATGGAAAAACAAAACAAAACAACTCTACCTCTCCTATAAGAAACATTGCAGCTGCTTCTTTCATTTCTTCTTCCAGTCCCACCTTCGGCTGTGCATCAGTTGTCACCTGTGCCTGCCAACATACCTCTTCAATTCCAAGCATCTCCTCTCTACGTCTTCCAGTCCATGTTCTAAAAATTAGCTTTCTTTACTCAGCTCTCTCCCCAGTCTCTTCTATTTTAGCTGATACAGATCTTTTTCTTTTACCTTGCTCTCCACAAATCTCAGATCTTTCAAATGTTTCTTGTATCGTTTCATCTTTCCTGTTACCTCATCTGTTATGATTTATCACTTCTGTAGCAGGTAACACAACTGCCTCTCTCTCTCTCCCCCTCTCCTTGCAGTGCTAAGCAAGAAGTACGCATTAATACTCAGGATAATAATATGCTCAGTTATCACGCTGTGCTAAAAGAATTGCAATGAAACTTCCTTCAAAAGCTGCAACCGTTTTACAAAATGCATGTCCTCCCAGGGAGAACACAGCACTTACAGAGCAGGATTTCTACAGGCTCCCATTAAAGCCAGACTTGGTATCTGTGTAAACAAAATCCCTTAAGTACTCTACTTGTTTGCTGATAAAATAATTATGATAAAGTATTAAAAACATAGTATAAAAAGGATATTAAAAACAAAGTATAAAAAGAGTATATTAAAGTACCCCAAATATATTAAGTAATAATCATTTTTACAAATCGAAGTGATACGAACCCCTTCGTAATAGCACTCACTGAGTTACTCACATTAATAGGAATAATCTGCACTACCTACAAGGGAAGGTAGCATGCAGCACCGCCTATATTGCCCAAATACTGCAGGATGTCAAACATTGAGCTCAAATATCATCCCAAAACAAGAGGCAAACTGACTGTTAGAAAGGAAAACATCCCTGTTTTTCTGTAACCAAACATTAACAAAGATATAGCCCTACTCATGCTTATTGACCTCAGACTTTTTTTCGGAAGTGGGTAGGAGAGGAAACCAGCCCTGTTTTACCCTCCCTCACTCAGTTCTCAAGAACTACGCCAATATTTTCTTGTACTTCATTCCAAAAACCTAAATACAATTCTGCTGATCATCTCCAAATTTTCTTGGCCCCAGAGCCTACGCTCCATGCTACTACATCCTCCATTAACCACAAGACTTTCTGCGTGCCAGCTGGAACTAATCACCACAATTACAGGCTTTTGTTCAGAGAAGCATCTACAGTACAAAAATATAGAGGTTTGAAAGGGAAAAAAAAAAGTTCTTTTGCAGAGGAAAGATACAGAACTGACTATAAGAGATTATATATTAGAAACAGCCAACTGTTATCTGGAGCAAAAGACGACAGAGATGCTCCCAAGAGCAGAGAAAGCCAGACAACAGGAGAACAGGAGAGAGGTTCTCACCTAGGGGGCTTTTCATGGGGTCAGTGGGGGCCTTTGTCGTGTCATTTCTGACACTGGGTCAAGGCTGATAGGCACCGATGGTCCCAAATGGTTCTGCAATACTGAACTTCATTTGACAAGGCTTAGCAGCACTGGCTTCGAGCCTGACAGACCCAAACTGTATCTAATGCTCAATCTGGGCAAATCTGTACCATGCTTTCCAACATTGTGTAGCAATGGGAACAGCGATGCAAAGAGATCTGCTCTGGCTCTGGGTTCAGCTCTCTAAGGTTCGCTGGGCTTTGCTGGCTTAGGACCACACCACACAGAAGCGAATCCGCTCACATTCACACGCTCCAAAGGGCTGGGGCAGACACAGATCCGCTCCAGCTTTCCAAGCTGACACATCTGGCCGGACCTGCGCCGGCTCTTCGTAATTCAGCTCTCACGTCTCTCTGTCCACAGCATGGTGAGCCTACAAAGCAGGTCGCTGCCCAAAGGGGAAAGGAGGATTCCCATTAAGCTGTGCTGTATTTCTATTAATCAACATAGCATCGTTTATGGTGCCTTTATTTATTTATTTCATCTACTCAGCTGTGATGCCCAGCTTACAGATGCTACAATGTAGATATGATTTTGAAAGCGGTTCATTTGAAAAAGTACGACTAGACATCACCTCTGTACAGAAGTATCAGACACAAACACCGGGGCCCACACTCTGGAAGATGGCTGTTCAGGCACGTGAGCTATATTAAGAGGAAAAGTGCCCTGAAATGCTAAGGATGAAGACTGCCATCCTAATAAGCAGCGTAACGTATACATTTTCCCCAGAATGCAGGAAACCTGGAAAAGGGTCGTCTCCTTAAACGCCACCAGCAACTGTGTGAGCACAACCTCCATGAAGAAACTTCTATTCTTGCCTCAATATTCTTCATTGTGAGATGCTAAACAGCTCAGCAAACACGCACGCTCCTACAAAAGCAAGCTATATGCATAATCCTTGCTTTCATGTGAAGAAAACCACCGGGGATGCCTGGCTATGACTAATGGGCTCAGTCTCACGAGCAGGGTGACACAGAACGGCCAGCCCTACTCACCCCACCCTCCTGAACCAGAGACCGGAACAAAATTAGAGCCTCGGAGGAGGAAGTGCAGAGCAAACATTTCTTGCCAACACTCTTCATAACTCCTGATGCAGCACACACCCTCTGCATGCTTTTATATCCAGATCTGTCTTCTGAAAGCAACCTACAGTGTGCATCAGACTATAAAACAACAATGTCGTTCCTTTATAGAGAACAGTGACTTTAAGCGACTTGGCTATGACATTATGGAATCTGTTTTAGACTCCAGTCCTCAATGAAATTCAGTTCTTACAATGCATTTGTGGAACATTATAGTAATTGTCAAAATTTCCTCAATTATTTATGCTCCAGACAGCTGCTGTGGCTACAGCAAGAATAGCAACCCGTCTCTTCAAAGCAGTAAAAAGTAGCAGCAATAAATCTTTTAGATGGCTTTCTTTTTAAGGAGCGCTTGCTCCATGGGTTTGAGCAAGATTGATAACTTCCAAGAAAAAAACAAAAAGCCCAAACAAGAGCAGAACGCAGTGCTGCTCCTGACTTCAGATAGCAAACTCTTGTCAAATCTTTAATCTTACTTGTTCAACTACGTGAGTAGCTGTACTCAAGTTACGGTCTGGGAGGTGGGGACAGTTGGGAAGAGAGCCATAAAAACGAAAAACATTAACATAGCTTCACAGACTGAAAAAACGCTCCAGTGTCCCAAAGCGAGCATTTACAATGCAAACGGGAGATTTTAGAATATTTATTGTGAAATGAGTTTTTTCCTCAAGATACACAATAACCTTCTTTCAAATGACAGATTTGAAACCCTCCTCCCTAAGAGGCATTACAAAAATCAGTTTCTTACTACTTACTTTCTTAGTAAAGTTATAATTTTAGTTTCACTGATACTCAAGGCAGACATCCTCTCAAGGTACTATATGCTTTTAAGGTTATTGTACTAGCTTTTTTTTCCCTTTCAAATATTGTGTACAAGCAAGACAAAAACCTAGATCTTTTACAAATTAAAACTTATCAGTCAAAAACAACTTACATAAAAAAGACCTTGTAGTTTGCAATTTGACTTTTTTTTCCCATTTAGTGTGTTCTGCTAATCTATTTTGTTTCTTTTCAAAGAATATAGAAACTCTTAATCCAACTTTAAAATAAAACTCTACTTCCACAATACTATTGTCTACATACATCAAGGACCAACATTTTAGTTTTATATATTCCTCTTTAACTATGTGATATTTCAGAAACATAAAATAGAATCATTGAGTGGTTTGGAATGGAAGGGACCTTAAAGATCATCTGATTTCAACCCCCAATAAAATACCAATAACAATATCCACTATAAGTGTATGATAAATGACTAGGCCTATTTCAAAGCCTGTACAGCAGGGCAAAGACTTGTAGTGTTAATGTTCTTCAGATTATACACGAACTTCAACTACTGTGAGAAACTAGTTAAAAGTTGTTATTAAAAGTCCCAGGCACTGAAGTGCCAAAAGCTTATTCAATACTAAGCCACATACATGCAAACAACAGACCACTTTACTACTTACCATTTGCGATCTATTTTTTGGGCATCCATTGATGTCTTCAATCTTTTCATTTGCTGAAAAATAAAAAAAATAAAAAAAAATAAAGCACAAACTATACCAAGGACATCATACCAATCAATTGCAGAGCATTTGCTGCTAGCTAAGTAAAGGGGTTTAAGGTTGTAGTTGTCCAATCAAAGTGAATGTGTGAAATACTGAGACCCATCTAAAAAAGCAGCTGGAGTTTTCTAGTGGGTCATGCCTCCAGAGACAGCTGGAGCCGGAAAACAACTGGTCTGGCAACATCTTGTACGCTGACGGGTAGATCCTTTAAACTACAAAAAAGATTTAATCTCTGGAAACTGAATCACTGCTGGGTGGAAAAGTGTATGCTACATATGTGTAGATGCTTGCTTGTCAATTGACATGCTCTGTAGAGTTGAAGTTTAGATAGAGAAATTACGATCGAGTCTAATTTATTTATTTTTTTAAAAAGCTGAAATCACAAGACTACTTTTCAAGCGTCTTATCCATGGCTCACCTGGAACACAATTGCAGAAAAATACGTAGTTTTAATCTTTAAAGTCTCGAGAGAAATAAGCTGCTGAGGTGTCTAAATGTTTGCCTTCAGTCTGTTTGCTCAGTTTCACCTTTCAGTATTGGGCCCTGAAATAGCTTGTGTGCTAGACTGAAGAACCAGTTATAATCAAAGCCCTGTTTCCCACAGTTTTTACTGTGTTAAATGTAGGTTTTCCTTTCCCAGTTGATGAATTGAATGGAGTTGTCTCCCATCATTTTGTACATTACAAGATATGTTTTCTACCTAATGTATATTGTCAGGACCTCAGTCAGAACTCCATCTCATTTTATGTTTCTTCAGCTAGGAATATCAAATAGGGCACAGTATTCCAACAGCAGTCATAAAAATGTCAAGCAAAGAGCTAACAAAACCTCTTTACTCTTCCTGGGTATAGCCCTTTTCATACACCAAGGTGTCACAGTACGTCTTTATGTTACAGTAATGCATTAGGAATTGATGCTAATCTGAAAAAGGTTGCAGATAAAGTCGTTGTACTGTTCCCCAGAATAGTTTATTGGCCTCTACACACAAAGAGCACACATTTGTTTCACGAACTGTGATCTCAGATTTAGTTTTATGGAAACAAAAATGTTTTCTTTGTATTCTATTTACAGATCTTGTGCTTCCATCTTTTAATATTTTCTATCGCTTGGTTTTGAATTAGGCAAGATCTTTATCAACTGAATTTATAATAATAGTTAATTCAAAAAACTGATAGCGGATGAGTTTGATAAGATCTTATTCATATAAATTTGCACTTTTTGTAATTTTTACTGGAAAGGAGACTAATGAAATTCTGAATGAGCTTTTCTCTTGTTTGGGCAGAGAGATATCCCTAATAACCCAGGTAATTTTATTTACCTTCCCTTAAAAACAGTAGCTTTTTTCCCAGTTCTCTATAACTTCCAAAATGTTATGTAACTTATTTTAAACCAATGTTAGCAAACCATAGTTTATTATCAGCCTCTTTTTTAAGCTTTTGTGTGCAAACTACCCAGACCCACCTATCTGAAAGTATCTCAATGTTGAGAAGTTCTTGCCAAAATTCTCACATGTGAACCTGCAGGTTTTTGGACACCAGTTGATAATTCTTCATCCCTTCTGAATTAGTTATCACTTCCTTTTACATTGTCGTCCTTATCTACGATAGGTGATATAATATGTAGGTGACCACAGATAGTCGGTGGGAATCAGAACGGTAACCAGAACTGGAATTTCTGCTCCAATTTACCTCCTCCGTTGGGTGCCATTTCTGCCTCCCCCCTGGGCAGTCATGTTCCCCTGTGCAGGCTCACACCCTACAATTTCTCCTTCTCATCCACTCCCACCTCACTTATGGCTCTTGGTTTCTCCTTTCACTAAGTTGTAGCAATTATTGTCTCTCCCCTGCAGGTACAAGTGCTATGAAAACCAGGTGTAATAGAAAGCAACCAGCAAGACTGGCAGTGGGGCAAACTGGCAGCAGGGCTCAACTCTAACTCAAGCCTCTCTATTTACATGAAGCAGGGCAAAAAGTCAGAGATTCGTACTAGGCTGGGTAGATGCACCAAAGTGGCCTCTGGGCATAATTGGCATTTTGCAGGAGTCTGCCTAATTCAAAAGGAAATCATTTTGATGCTCCCATTCTTTGTATGCTGGAGCCCATCTCTGACCCTTTTAACCTGGCTCCAAGGAATAGTACTGACAGCAAGCATTACATAATTTGCTTTTCTTGTGGAGAAGGTTGGAAAGCAAGAGATATCAGTGAATGAGTTTCCCTAAATAACACAGTGTGGTGTGCTCATGGGCAGCGTGATGGCACAGTTCATAGCATAAGTCACTGAATGCTGCAGGATCTTGGAAAAGCATCAAGTTTCACAGCTGCAAAAGCACAGCATTCTGGCTGAGATAAATGGGCAACTCTTACAGCTTCTGTTTCTCACGGCCATGTAGAAATACTACATCAGTTAACATGAACTGGAAGTCGCAAGCAAACATCAAGGCTTTAAAAATTGTACCTTAACCCTGAACAAGATGCAAATTCATAACCACAGACGTGAAATGCTGGAGATTTTTTCCAAACTGACTGCAAGTCTGCAGAACTTACACCCACCCCCACCAGCCCTTCCTCCTTTTAAATCCTTTTTCTCTCCCTCCAGTGGGCATTTCCTTCCAGCAGATGTTCTCTATTGCCTGTTTGGATAAAAGGAGTTTAAAATTAGCATTCTTCACTACAGGTTTAGCACCAGTGCACGTCCTACAGAAGTTGGTCTACAAGAAGCCCCAGGTTTGCTTCAGCAATGGAAGTAACCAAAAGTGGTTCGTCCTACACAGACCATGTGCTCTGTATTGGCTTTGGCTTGGCAAGGATGTGATTATGAGCCATGTAAGATGGCTATCAGGACCACAGTAATATTTATGCCATGACCGTGGAAGCATATGGAAGCATATGCAAACAGAACACAAGGAGTACTCCTTGTCCAGTACCAGTATTGCCTTGAGGGCATATTCATGCTACCCACTTTTCTGTGGTGCTTCGCTTTCATAAAACCAGAGCAATTTGATTGTGTGGATACAGCGAATTTGGGTTCAGCTGGTTTGAAGTATTTTCAGATTTTTCCCATTTATACACAGATTGAGGGTTGTGCTAAGCCAGACAGAAGAAACCAGCTGTACTCTATAATAAAGGCAGTAATGAGTGGCACTGCACTTTCACTAACAGGGTCAGAATCAAAGCATGAAAGATAATTGGGTTTATGCATTTTGATAGAAGGCATACTATGAAGCCACAAGCCAAAAGTGTAAGAAAACAGAAGTGAGAAGGAACCTCTGGCATTAAAAGTACCCAAGAAGTATTTAAATCTATTGGCCAGTTTCCCATTTATGTAGCTACGGATATACACTCCTGTTGGGAAAAAAAAATCTTCAGCAAATGACAATCCAAATGCATGAAAAATTATGATGTGAAATCAGAATTGTTTCATTAAGCACTCCATAGAACTAAATCAGATTTAACCATCCATACAAAAAAAAAAAAAAGGCCACACTTCATAAAAATGAATTAAGCTTTCTGTTACAACCTTAGAAGCTCTTCTGCATTCTTCACTATTCCAGGTGTATGCTTAGACATTAGATTACTTTTTCGTGAATGCCTGAATGAATGCTGTGCAATATACATCCTACGTCTGCTCACTTTGGCCTGCAGCTTTTAATTGAATGGTGACTCAAACATTTGTAAAACGAACTTTTGTATAATGTGCCACCCAAAATATGATGAAAGTTACCACTAGCAATCACTGCTAAACCAATCCCAAGATTCTGGTTTGAAATATAAACCTATAAGCTTTCCCTATAAATGTAATAGTACAATTTTCACATCTGCACACAAAAGCTGTTCTGAGGTAAGTCATAGTATGCATTTGAAGTGGGATACTTAGCTGGAGTAATAGGAAAACTACTAGTGGACTGGGTTAGAGTTTAATTTCAGCATCAATTGGAATTCTTGAAAATTGAAAGATCTCAGAGGGAACCAACTGACAATGTTATTTATCACCAATTTCAGATCATGCACAGACCCAGTGTATCTGCATTCATGAATTTATATATAGCTACTAGGTTTATGTGGTATTACAAAGGAATAGGTTACTTACATATTCTGTTATAGACTCATAATTTTTGAACCCAAGTAAACCAGAATGCTGCGAATACATTTCGATTGACTTGCAAAAAGAATAAACAGTCACCATATAATGCTTTCGTATTATCACCAGCACTTTTTAAGTCTGAAGATCATATCCTCTTAAATCAAATGCAGTGATGTTTGGTTTCACATCTTTTTAGATTTAACCCTTGACTGGATTCTAAAGTTAAAGAACTACCAAAGTATTAATTATAAAATTTCTTTTTGTAAATATACAGCTATTTCACTATAGAAAGGTAAGCAGAAAGGATTGCAATCATTGTGTCTGCACAGTCATCAACTCTATTGTCTTCATTAAACAATAAAAAAAACCACACATGCTTACTCTTTTCAGTTTGATAACTGAAATGTCAAGATTCAACATCTGCAACGTAAATCTCAGATGGTGAACACAAGAAAAGATGTATAATGAATACCTGAACTAATTTTGGTAAGTTTAGATAATTTCCAGACACTTCACTCACATGACAAAAAGGAGCATCTTGATGGCTACTTTTACCCATAAGAAAGCATAGCAAAAAAAATGAAAAATGTCTCCTACACTGCCTAGCAAAGCTTTCTTAGGATGTAGTCTTGATTGTTAGGGGAAAAAAAAAAAAGGAAAAAAAAGCTTTTATCTTGCAGGCTACAGTTAAAGCTACTTCTATGTGTGAAAATTATCACCATCTCTGTGACAATGAGATGCAGGGTGCCTAAGGCCATACACATCAGAAACAAATGACTTTCTCTTCACTGCTAATTTGGAGGATTCAACTGAGTATGTTTAAATAGGAACTTTCTTTCATATGCAAAAACATTCTTTAAAAATGAAATCCTTCACCATGTATTTTACCTTTTTTTTTTTAAACCTACGTCCTGCAGACCTAATGTTAAATACTATCCAAAAGGCAATGGCTCAGAATAGCTAAAAAATGTAAAGGTGAATCAAAGTAAAATAAAGTAAGCAACAATGTTACTGATTATTTTAGAGGGCATAAATCGATGTTTGTAAGTTTTCACAAGTCAATACTCAAAAATATCTGGTACAACCAGGTTCACATTTTGATGGTGGCATTGTTACATGCGTGTTCTCATGCACAATGTTTCTACAACAGTATTCACACAAGGTAGCTAGATATTTATGAAGGGAACGGAGACATAACTGCTGCTTGACAGGTCTGTAGAAGTTAAGATCTGATGTTGCTCTATAACATATAGAGATGAAATTTTTTTGATGTATTCCAGTATAGCTCTAGCGGAGCCATTGGAACGATGCCTCACGATTTCATCAGGGAAGCGTTTACATATTTGTACCTTAAATCAGGGAACTAGCTCGTTTACAGCATCTCAAACACACATAAATATGCATGCACTGATGTCTTGTTACTTCACTGCTGTCTTCTTCATTTGCATCTCAAATCTGTCAGTTTGCTTCTAACAATAGTCGTCCTAATTCCCATTAGCAGGCTTTCTGATTCCATCAATCTCCATTGGCCCATGCATGTGTTTTGTGGCATCCCAGATACCAGATGGATGAGCCTCTGAAGGAACTAATGAAGGATCCAGGCCCAAGGGAAGGAGACTATGCAGCTTTACACGGGGCCAATGCAGAAAATTGTTTAAAACCTTCATTATCCACTAATATTACTGCAAACCGAGGGAACTCAAGGCTTGGCAGAATTTAGCCTGTATCTGAGATTTGCCCTGATGATAAATTATCTTCCTCGTCAGAAAACTCGCTATGAAATATTTCATTGTTCTTCCACATGAAAATCATACCTCTTCTCCTTTCCTAGCTGCATGCGTGGATTTTCCAAATCCAACTAGAAGTTGCAACATAGCAGGCAAGTATCACTGTGAACTATGTTCAGACCAATCCCAAAAAAGTATCAGTAACAGGGATAGTGAAGGCGAACAGCATCGTAGCAAAATAAATAAATACCTTATTGGTTGCCTTTTTAAAATTCAGCCGTACAGAGGGATATTAGTGTGTCAGGAGATCTTATCAGCAACGTCAAATATTTTTCCACTATCCTTTATGACAAAGCTTTATCAAATTAATTAGCAAAGTCTCTGAAAGAAAATTACCACATAATGGCAAGCAGTTTAAGGGTTCCCCCCCCCAACCCTGCACTGTGTTTATGTAGAAGATAAGACAGTCAATTTCTGAGCAGGCTGGTACAAAAAGATACGTGATACAAACAGAGAAAGTCACTCACCTACAACCTGGATTATTTCAGCTAATAAGACGCCATCAGTCACATCTTGCTGTAGATCTTTAATCAACCTCTTGTGGCCAGATTTTGCTAGATAGTGATTAGCCCAATCCGTATAAATCTGTTAGGAAAATAAACAAACAAAAAGAATTTGTTAGTCATAACATCAACCTTAAAAATCACAGCTCTTTCTTTGTCTCGGTATCCGAGAGGCTGCTTTGAAAGAACTGCTTTTTTGCCGTTTGAAACAAGTCAACACCATTAAAATTCAAGGCATTGTGCAGATCAAGTATTCAGCTTACTATAGCAGGGCTTTTCCTATTCAGAAATCTGACATCAAAGCTCACGTAAGACTATAGTAAACTTCTCAACATGCTACAGCCCGAATGGATCATCAGAGACAGTGAACTAAGTGTTCCACAGCGGTAACGTTAGCTTCCTACCAGCAGCTTTGACATTCATTCTTCGTATCTGTTTTTGAGAGATTTTAAAGATTCTTTTCCAAGAACCACTTCTGGTACATATTAACCATGCAGCATTTCGATTTTGAGGAAACTCCATTGCTGTATTACCTGACGAACCTTTAAAGGTCTTTAAATCTACCAACTTGAATAAGTTCCATCTCATGGGTTAAATAGGCCTATTAAATTGATTTTAATCTCTCATGCCAACTTCTATCTGTTGGGGTTTATTTTAAGATGTATTATCTGAAAAGTAAGCAAACAAAGCAGTCAAGTCAAAATCTCTCTTTAATCTGCAACAAGTGCAGCTCACCACATGCTAGCGCAGCTTAGCCACGATCACCAGAGAGCTTATAAAATCTTTTCCTGTCAGGTTATCAAAAAGGAGTAGGAAAAATACTCAACTAGGAATTTCTGGTTAAGAACTAAATACCATTTCTTAGCATAGCACAGAATTTAAGGGAAGATTTTTCTCTATGAACTATTTCTATTCCAAAGAAATAAAGAAAACCTGCTAAATATCAAGATCTTCCCTTTAAATACAAGGACATATTAAGGTTGCCCCCTATTCTTATGAGTCCCTAGTGTATTAGAAATGCAGGCGCCCCAATTCAGTCATCGGAAAGCAGAAGCGCCACCCGTGTGGCCGCTGCCAGCCTGCCACAGGCCCTACAAAACCACCAGTAACTGGGCTGGGGTTGGATGGTTCATTTGTTGTGTTGTGTTGTTTTGTTTTGAACCTTCAAGCATTCTGCTACTGACAAAGGCCTCACACACTGGTGGGTGAAACTCTGACCTAGAGGCAAGTGTCTTTAGGACAATATTTAGCACACTTTTTGGGCCAGAAATTGCTTCATGAACACAGCACCCACACGCTTTTCTAGCTCTGCGCTCCAAGGGCTGTAACGTCATGCTCCTCTTGCACTTGCTGATTGAACGTTAGTATGACAAACTGAAGAATGGATGTTTTGACTAGTTATTTAGTTATCGAGTCTTCCCTTTTAATTGTCTTAATCTGTAAAACACTGCTGATAACAGCAATGCACAAGTCATTCAAAATCTAAAACGTACACCCTTCTTTTTCTCCATTTATCCTCTACTTCCACCTTTAGATCAGCAGGATGTGACTACCCTATGCCATCAGTGTCACGATCTTGAGAAGAAAGCCACACTGGAACACCTCAGTGAACAAACAGAGCTAGAAGACACCTCAGTGAACAACATCTTAATGAAATAAATGCCAAGTACGTGTGAGTGATTTCCCTAGCTGACTGAGAAAAAAAAAGAAAAAGAAAAAAAAACACAAACAAAACTTCACCCAAACCAGACATTGTGTTCCCTAGCTTCTTTTACAAGAAAACATTTTCTATAACAGGAAGATAATTGTAAAAGGTCTAACGTCTCTGAAGAACTAGGATCACCTGTGCCTACTTTCCTGCCTCCCAGAGTGGCTCACTTACTCCCAGAAAAGACAGGAGGAATCAGGTCTGGGGCTACCGACTTCCTACATGCAGTGAAGGGGCCATGCCATCCACCCACACGGGTGCCAGTGCTGCCCCGGAGCCCGCAGGCAGCTGACAGCAGCACAGCCCTGGGCTCCCCGCCACCACAGGGCAGCCATCACCGTCACAGCTCCACCAAGGCCTTCAAGCGGATACAACACCATGACTTGGTGTGCCATGTGAAGCCTGGATCACTTCCACAACGCAGACCACCATGCAAGCAGAACAGCGCTTGGTCAGAGCTAGAGGTGAGGTGGCAGTGGGGTGGAAAGGAGCACAGAGTCCTCTGGGCAGCTCCCGACACCACGGCAGCGGCGTGGCTTGAGGAGCCGGCGGGCTGGCACCACAGAACAGCCATTTTACAGCCGCCTCCGAGTGGGCCTGTCCCCGCTGCGTCCAGGGATGCTAGGCCTTATGTTCACAGCCCACAAATACCCATGAGTTCAGCAAAGGGCCCGGCTCCAAAACGAGCCCTCCTGGTGAAGGAGGAAAAGTGAAATCCCCCCGACCACAGCCCTCTGAGCCAGGCCCCTGTAGCACAGCCAAACTCCTGCTGTTGGCAAGGTCTGCTCTGCTCCGGTGTACGCTGAAGGCAGTTGCTGTGCTTGCTAGTAGAACTGCGAGCAGAGCTTGTATGGCAGGTATAAAATATTACATTCAACACATCAACAAACACCAGCACAGTGAAAATACTTGTTTCTGGGCTGTCTAAGGTAATAGAACATGATTTCGTTCAACCAGTTGATTAGCAAAGCCTTTTTCAGGAAAATCATCATCTTAATAAATCTGCATGAGCCTTGAAAGCTTTATTATACTACATTATTTTGCAATATGCATAGCATTCACTTTTTTTTTTTTTAATTTAAGCTGTCAGGGCTATATATTTACAAGCTCTGAAGCATTCTTACCAATGCAGAATTACCGAGGCTTATTGTAGTAGCTCTTTATGGTCACTGCTCATTTTTATGGCATATATTAAGCTAATTATGGAAACTTTCCAGGATGTTTTCAAAAACTGTTTGTTGCAAGTCTTTGTAACGTATTACACAAATACGATTCCTAATGTTTCTTTTCCTTTTCCATAAAAACAAGTTAAAAAAAACAACACAATACGTACAATGGCTGCTATTTCTAGACACATGAAAAATGTTTCAAAGCACATAATGTTTTCAAATGTTCAAAAACAGGCAAATAATTGGGAAAACAATAATAAAAGAACTGGGAAAACACTGCTGAGAAACTTTCCATTCATATATGCCTATCTCCACACGTGAATTTGGAGTGTTCCTCAGTACTTTCAGTAAACAGACTATGATGTCAGAGGTGTGGACACAAAAAAAAAAAAAGTAACTTTAACAGTCATCTAATTAAAAAACACTAATGCCTGCAATCTGAAACGTTTGACCAACAACCTACAACTCCAACCAGTCAGATAATGCTTATATTGGTATGGGCTTTTACAACTTTTTGGCGATTTCAGACAGTATTAAAAATATATATCCTTGGAGACAGCTTCATTATTTTAGTTAAGAAAAAAGAAGTGAACAACATGATCTGGGCATTACCACCACAGCAGGTCTTTGTGCCTGAGCCCAGTCAGCTTAATGTTTAACTGGGGTCTAAGTTCTGGCTTTTGTTAGCGGTGGACTCAGCTGTTTGGTAGGTTTTTTCTCTGCAGTCTGTGATCTTAGGAGTTCAATTATCTGGAAACAAATTAAAAACAAATGTGATATTTTTTTCTTTAATCCATCAAGTTAGACTTAAGAGTGTTCCAGGTGAACACCGATTCCAGCAGGTTTGAATTAAGTGCATTACAGGTAAATATTGATTTTGGAAATATTTGGTACGTTATGAGTCACAGCTAAAACATTACTGCACAAAGCAAGCAAGATTTTGAGGAAAAAAAAACACAAAAGCTTTAAAAAGTTGTCTGTAAAGAAAAAGGATGCAAGATCGATAAGCCTTCGATCAACAAGACCACTGCAGTCCCCCCTCTCCCCTTTCGTTACGGCTATCCCTGCATGTTGTAGACAGGAGAGGGAGAGAGGGAGGCGTGGTGAGAAGAGAAGTGGTGGGTCCCAGCTGGGAGACCCCTGCACTCGGTGTCACCTCAGGCCTTACTGCTGCCCACACTCAGAGGCCAGGAGGATGGAGAGGTGCCTCCGGCAGAAGGGCTGCCTCCTCCTCCTCACAGCACGGCTCTGGGACAAGCCAGGAAAAAACAGCTCACGGGCAAGTTTGAGAGCAGGATGGCTCTTTGATACAAAGGAACCTCATCTTTTATATAGCCCTCGTAGTGGTGTAACGCCTGCAGTCAGACTTGATTGCTGGCACCACTTGGAACTGCCGGTCTTCAGGAAAGGATTTACATTGCTCCTTTTACCAAGCTTTGTGTCAATCTGTGCAGCAATGACAGAGGAAAGGCAGCCACAAAGCACAGCCAGAGAGACCACACAGTCACCAGTATGCATTTGGGGAGGGCTAGGGAACATACTGGACAGTGAAAAGCAAAAATCCTGATGATTCTGTCCACCTACAAGTAATACACATGCTCTTTTTAAGCTCAGAAGAATCACCCCAAAGCCAATACACACAAATTTCCTTGCTAGCTGTAGCAGTCTGAAGTTGGCATCTCATTCCTCAGATTTCCCTCCTACAGATACCACTGCAGCGGCAACAGGCTGGTATCCGGGTGCACAGACGTGCTGACCAGCAAGGATGTGGATCTGCTGGTGGTCACGGCCCGACACAGCCATCTGTAGGACTATAGTCCTCAGTTCCCCTCATCAAAGCCAGGACACTGACCATGAGAGCAATGAACCCGGCGAGGCTCTTCAGAGATCACAGCTGAGACCCAAAATCCATGCACATGCAGTTGGATTTAGGTGATGGCCACCCGCATTTACCCCGGGGTATCCTCTAAACAGACCTGAGACCTGCATGGGAATGCAAGAACCACCCCATGGAGTTCGCTTTCTCGCTGGTATTTTCAAGTGTGTTTGTTACAAAAAGGAAAGGGTTCACACAGAACTACTTAAAAATAATTTCCCTCTTCTATACAAGTAAAAAGCTATGCTATTCATTCATTTTCACCAATAATTTCCAATTGGAATAAATGCTTAAGTACATCTTCGAACCTTTAGTTCCTCCCCCCACCATGCCAGTTCTTAACTCATCAGACCAACTGTTTGGTTTTTTCCTATCATGAATCAGACTCCCTGATGTTTGATAACAACTGAACAGTATCTTTTTGACAGCGTACACCCCAACTAGAATAGATCAAGGCTTTTTTCATTGTTGAGCAGCGGGGTCAGTCACACCAACCAGCTCCAGCAGGACCCTGGTTACAGTGCGGCGCCTGTGCTGCTGCTAACCCAACCGCCCTGCCTGCTGATGTTCAAAGGGGGGGAAAAAATCCCTAAAAATAGACACTAGTAACTAGCTGCCAGTTAGTATCTAACATGACACCAGGAAAATACCACCATTTAACTCAAGTGCTGCAACTTTCCATTTATCCTCAGCTACTGGGAATGAAGCTGCAACCAACTGAGGTCTTGGTTTCCACCCCACTGGGAAGAAGGGGGTAATTTTTTTTTCTTTTTAGTGGAACTGAATGATTTATTCTACTCACATGTGCAAATGTGTGTTAGAACAGCTTTAAGTTATTAGCCAGTTTGTGGGAGGTATTCCACTGCATATTACACTTTACTGGACACTCACATAACATTAACCACCCCTGGAAATTAAATAGAGAAATAGGCAATTTAAACAAACACCACCGGGACTATTTATTTCCCCCTCTTTAAATCCTGATTCCCAGCTGGACAGAGCTATTCTCATGCATATGATTACTATTCAAAAGCAATGGGCTGGCTCGCTGCGTACACAGCTAAGCATGTGTGTGAATTTTAGCATGCTTGCCAGTCTTTCCAGTAACAGACCCTTGGAGGGCCAGCACTTCAGGGCATGCACTGCTTTCTCTGCGAGCTGGTGTTTAGCAAATCCGGTGTGGATCCTGAACAAGCAATACATTTTAAACTGCCTCACCTGCATGATACTGGCTCTAAATCTACTGCATATTTTGCTATGTCTAGTACAAAAAAAATAAAAAATGAAAAAGGTTATTTACCTTCCTTTCACCATCGCACATTTCTGGGCCCGGCACAGACGGCACACGAGCGCGAAGGTTTCCCAACACCACCGCATTTTGGTGCCGGCCAGCCCAGCCCCGGGCGATGCACGGCGGGCGATGGCGGGGCTGCAGCGGGCTCCGCTCGCAGCGCCCCCCTGCTCTCCACGCCACCCCTGCCGGGGGGAGCCAAGCAGCTGGCCACCTGTTCAGTGCCCCCTTGTCAAGCGCTTTAAATCACGAGCAGAAAGGAGATCTGCAACACCAACACCTGCAACAAGTCCTGGGCGTATCCCGAAGCGAGATGGAGCTGGTTGCTGAGCTATCAGCGAAACCCAATCCTAGCCATATTCGGCCGCAGTGCGGATACCCGTTTGGTCCCAGGCCAACGAAACGTGACTGACCTCGGAACAAGAGAAACAAACGCACCATTTTATCGACGTTTGCTACAGTCACCTTGAGTGCACACCCAGTTATTTTCCGATACCACAGCTCTCACAGACATGAAATAACCCCATTTCCATCTACTGTCACACACAAATAGCAACAGAAAAGGGCTTATCTGGAAAGGTGATAAATTTGTACTCCGAGGAGAAATCACTGAAATCTTAAGAAGCTGCAGAAGACAGGGAAAAATCACTTCTGAGGCTGAAGTTAGAGCACTGCTCAACAGCACCGCTGCCGTGATTAAGGAGCCAGGATCTGCTTACTGTTTTATAATGGTGACAGAAAAATTTACTTCTCCCACGAGCAGGGACCTGAAAGGTCGTACTGCTTATTGACATATTTAACATCGACGGGTACTGCTGGAGTCCAGCTTGCTCTTCTCTCTCAAGCGGTCCACAGCTAGATGATGATATACGCAGGGGCACGTGAAGCTTGGATGGTTAATTTTAGCCGAAGTCATGCACGCACTGTGGTCAGGTTTCTGCCACAGCCACGTTCCACTGCGTTAGCAACTCCCCCGCCGGCAGCTCCTCGCTTACCACCCCGCTCTGCCCGACACCGCTCCCTCCTGGCCCTGCTTCCTCCGACTCAGGGAGCTTCAGGGGTTGAAATACCTTTCAGACAGGTTCAATATATTTTTATACACGCTAAATCTCTCTTTAATAACAAAGCTGCTAGCAGCAAACTAAGTTTAGCTGGTCTTCTGCATTAGACTCTGTAGGCATTTAGAGACAATTACTAAAAAAAAGATCTTGTTTTGATTTTTTAAGCACAATCAGAAGAGGCTTTCCACCCAGCAGAGAGACAACCCCCTTACCTAAAACGCTACCAGTGTCTCTGCAGACTGGCACTTTGAACCTAATTCCAAAATGCTGCATGCCGACCCTGCTTGTACCAGGCCACACAAAAACCCAGATGCATCTTTTTTGACGTTTGGAGCACTCACAGTATTGTTCAAACACTTTAGGGCTTTATCAATCGCAAATGCAAGCCATAAAATATTAGGCTCAATTAGACTTAAGGTGGACACCCGCAAAACCTGCCTACATTGCTGGGCAGGGGCTGGTGTACACAGCATGCAAGTCACCCCACGTATCATGAACTGATCACGTTGCTGGCGTTCTTCAGGAGTAGAGAATTGGCCTTTGTAAACTGCCTTGCTCGTTTTTTCTTTTTAATATATTTAAAAAAACAACGTTGCAAATGTTGACAAGGTGCGAAGCAACGGCTGCTTCAGCTCCCCTCTTGCCAAGCTGAAGGACAGATGTCTGACACTTCAGCTGTTTGTTCTTCAAGAGGCACACTTCTGACAGAATAAAACCTATGTGTGTCTTTTAATCGCTTCAGGAAAAGCAAATAACTTCATAGCCACGCTGTCTCCACACCACCTCTCGCCTCCCGCAAAGGCCACTCTGCCCCCAGAGGTTTTTGTTTGATTTGGGGAGGTGGGGGAAGAATAGCCCTCCAGATGCACCGTCAAATAAACGCACTACTTTTCACCAGGTACCGTGCCTCTGATGTGCCAGGGGAACGCTTGACTGAGCTACGAGCAATAATTTAGCATTTTGCAACAGGCATGGCACGGTGAGAAGCGGGGAGGTTAGCACCAGAAAGAAGGCCCACTGAGGCAGGACATCTTACTTCAGGGTGCTGCAGTCTTAAATACACATGGCTGCTTTGTGCAGCTGGTGCTACAATACTCAGCATGGTCAGTTCCCAAATCCCAATGTAATTTTGGCATGCCCAGTCTACGACAGCTAGTAAATTCTTCTGAAATTGTCTAACCAAGGTGGACTGATTATCTCTATTCAGAAAAAGTGTAAAAGGTAACCGGCTGTTCCAAACAACAGTTTCATTTGGATTTTTTTTTGTTGTTCTGTTTTTTTAAACCTGGGCTCACAAACCTGTCTGACTTCAGAAGCATCTCCTCTGGGCAGACAGCTCAACTGTTACTGCTGTGCTGGACTCTGAGAAAGGGAGGGTAAGGGATTATCAAACTATGAAGAGGGCTGGAAATTAAGCCTGATTTGCCACGTAGCAAGCATCCCGAGCACAAACTCATTCCTGCAGTCCATTTTCTCCTGATTGCTTTTCAAAAAAGAATTTATCAGGATTAATTAACAAAACATTAATTAATAGTTACCAAAAACAATGCTCACAGTTATGAAGCAACTCCAAATGAAATTGGTCCCAAAGGCACTTAACTAAACCATTTCAACTTTTAGCAAAGTGTGAAGATGAAGAGTTCTCAAAAGTGATCCCAATAGCGAGGACAGAAACATTACAAAGAATTCCCTTAATTATTAACAAAAGCAATTTGTTGTGGGGACTAAGCAGCTACAAAAATTGGCCTTTGTCTGACCCTGTAGACCAAATCCTACTCCTCTTTTAGCCAGGAAGGACAAGACAGCGTTCCCTTTTAGTCTGGTTCGTGCTTCATCAAGCAGGCTCAGTCCATACACACACTTGGAAGTTATCCTCCTACCCGGGGGACCGGCTGGCTGATGCCCCTCATCACAATCCATCACCTGCGCTGCTCTCATTCTGTAAAATGTTGTTTAGTTCAGAGTCCAAGACTTTTTCTGAAAGGCAATGCTTCTGGAGTTGGCAAAGCTGCCGGAAGCTGGTGCGAGGCAGTGCTCTCTCTAACTTGGAAGGACGCAAAGCAAGAGGTAACCAACAGATGGACGAAAAATCACTGCAGCTGCATGGAGCTGAGCTCAGACTGTGAGAAGAGCAGGGAGGCTGAAGACACCACCATTTTTAAAGCATGATGTTTTCCCTGTCTGCCTGGCTATGGATTCACTATTATGTTTGTACCTCAAAATCAGAGGGAGGGGAAAAAAAAGAAAAAAAAAGGGTTGTTCCATTCCTGCATTCCTGCCTGATAATTACATCAAGAGAAAAAGAAAGAGCTCAAGGTGTCCAAAGCAGAAAAAGACAACACCTGAACAAAGACAAAAAAAAACAACAAAAAAAAACCCACATAATGCAATTTCTCAGCTTTTATCCCATCAATGTCACTTGCCAGTGCTGTGTACTAACAGCATCCACATCTCTGTCAATAGGGGGAAGAGCAAGCAAGCAAGGTCATACTAGGAAAACAGGAAGTATCCCTGGCAAAGAATGTAAATCAACTGTAATATATATATATATCTCAGCTTTTAAGCAATCTTATTAAGCTTCAAAAAATTAAGAGAGTCAGAGCTGAGATCTGTGTGTTTCTGCAACAATACGTATTTCACCATGCTGAATTATAACAAAATAAGGCATTTGCCTTTCTTTCCTTGCCCCATCCCCACCCCCAAAATTTAAGAAGCCCAGCAACCTATTCATTGCTATAACCCCCATGCAAAATGAATGCAAAACCTGGAGATGGAAGGAACAAATAAAGGAGGAAACAGGATCCAAACTTGAGGCAGCATTTCACCACACACTTACTTCAAGCCCGTACTCGAGCCTCAATTACTTTGAGAAAACTTAATACACATTTAACTTTTTCTGAACAGGAATGCTGTACTGAAATGGATCATTAGAAAATTAGGGATTAATTCCAGAATTTCTAAAGATTATTAATGGCAACAGGAAGACTAAGAAGGCCAATTATCTTTCTAAATTTTTCTCGTGTGTCTTCCACTAATGCTTCTATTTCCAGTGCTCTTCCATCGCTCCTGCTCTCAGGCACTGTCAGAAGTGGGACAGTTGGCTAGACAAATCTTAGGTGTGACCTACTTTTGAAAGGCCTCCTTTTATTTTAAGCTGCATTTTTAACACAGTGAAAAATACTTTGTGACAGCAGAGCATTAATTTGTATCGCAAAGACTGGCTCCCAGAGACGCACAAGACGAAGAATCTCAGAAGGGTCTGGCATCCCAATTAGACCCGGATTACAAGAGCTCAGCTCCCATTTAGCCATCAAAATCAACAGCCAAGTTTTCAGAAAATTCAGACACATCTTAAAAACCTCAACTAATATTAGATTTACAGCACTTTAAAATCTGATCTTCACCTTTCAATGGGAAAGAGGGAAGAAGAAACACACACAGCTATGTATTTGCGTAGGCAGGCAGATGGGGACATACACCCCACACAGGTATCTGGCCCTAAACGTTTTGCCGATATGATCTAGAGGTAACACGCTTGCATTTGGAAATACTAACAACCACTTATCTGTAGGTGGCAGCATTTCAGTTTTGTAACGTCCTTTACTATATTGCTACATGTACCAGATATTTGGCTCCAGCAAAAAGCTTCCCGCGTACCCAGTGATCCTACGGCTTTGCCATATTTTACACGGAAGAATATGGTGGTCTGCAAAATTGTTCCTGCTAAGAGGTTACCAAATCACACAAGTTTTTTTCTCTTCCCCCAAACAACAACAAAAAAATAAAGTGCTGAATTAATTTCCACAAACATAATAAACCTAACGTAATCATCTTGCAGTTGGCCATCTGTTTCACAGATATAAATCTAACTCAATCTTCTACTGACTGCTAACTTCCTAAATTAAATTCTCTATGATGACCCTGCTTTCAGCTTAGTTCCTCCTGCTTCCATTTAGAGGGCTTGGAGTGTTTTCTATAAAATGATCTATATGCCAATTATATAGTTAGAAGGCAATTGGCAGGGTTTGAAGCTGCACATTTGGCACCAGATCAAAATAAAACGTTCAGAGAAGGGCAGTGTGCCGATGTACGATGCACACACACCACGGGAAATATGGAAACAGAGGAAAAAGGTTCTCAAGTACAAAGGTTACGGTGAAAACTGGCTAGTTCCCCTTTTTCCACCATAGTCTGTGCCATTAAAACAGAGACTTCTATAGTCACCATTCGTGTATTTGTGTATTTATGAAGAATTTTAGAAATTCCCCTCCTACGAGGAAATGGCTAACCTCTGCTACCAATTACAGTTTAAGGCGGCATAAGAGGATGAGCAGCTTCATCCCTAAAGGACATTTACAGATATGCTTGCCAAGACCCCTGTTATTCATCCACTGTCTCAGGGATGAAGAACGATCTTCTGCATGACGCAGAAGAGATTCTGCTGCTTCTCTCGGTGCTGACCTACCGCACCACAAGAGGGGGAGCTGACTTCCAGCCCAGCAGCCAGCACTGGGCACTGCCGGAGGCAGGATGCTAGCTGCAGTAGACCTTCGGCCAAATCTGCTGCTGCAAATCCCATCTCCTAATTAGAGAGGTCCACTGAAGCGACACCGGGCTGTGCTTTCACTGATCTGGTGATTGAAATCAATGCTCTAGGGTTTTAGTAAAATTTCTGATACTGAACCTCTAACATAGCCTTCTACAACAGATAGTTCTTTTAAAAGAGATTCAGTCTAGCAAAATTTACAACAGGCTAGTGATTAATAATTAAAGACAATATTTTAGTGCTGACCGAGACGTGAAAGTAAAGGCTCCATCCCCATGAGCACAGGAGGCAGAGCCATCTCTGCACGAGAGCTTCCTCGCATAGCTAGCAGCCACCTGAAGGCCACCTGCACCTTCCTAAAAATCATTTCAACAGACAAAGTAATTTTTGCTCTGTTCCTGAAGCTTTGTTCAGAAATATATGTACTGTCAGGAGGCAGATCAGTTGTAGACATCATTTATTTTCAGCACAAAAGATTTTAACAATTCCCATTAAATAGTTTTGTGTTAAGTCTTGAAGAGGACGGTCTACCGGGCTAAGACTTCAATAGTGTAGCTCCTCGTGATCTCTGTTGATGCACAGCTTTTTCAATGGGGATGGTTGAAATATTCTGTTATTATTAATACTCTTAGCTTGGCAGCAAGGAGCTTGACCAAAACACCTGCAAGCTGTGGAAAATTCAGGAAGCACAAAGCCATGACAGCCAACTACACTCACAAGGGCCTCCCTCATGCAAGCTCCTGTGTAATTTCATGTCTGCCTACATAATCCCGTGTTTGGTTCTAGATCCTGTGTTTAGCTTCCCATGTCAAGTCCTGCTTCTGCCTGAACACCTACACATAGGATGGTGTCACTCCAGCAGACTTAACGTTCTTACAATTAGCTGACTTGCAGGTTTAAGGCAATGAAAATTAATAGGGAATTTACAGGGAATGAAACCAAGTAACTAATTCACCGCGGTCATTTCACTGGGGCCCAAAGATATCATGCATTTGACTTTTTTTTTCCTTTCAACTTTGTAAAGGAAAAAAAAAGTTTTTCTTCAGACAAGAACATTCATTTTGATCCACACTATATACATATATATATAAATATATACTTATGTATGGCCAAATGTTCACAAAGGATGCAGGTCAAAGCCCACGTACGTATGAAACTGAGCATGGTTTCAAGTAACATCCGCTAAGACCACTGGCCTAACTGCAGATAAAATCAGAGCAATTTACTGGCCATCCTTCAGGACAGAAGCTACTGGCATAGAAACAAGGCTTACGAGCTTCAGCAAAAACAGTTTTTCTTTTTTGCCTAGAGCAAGGGTTAGAGGAATGTGGAACAAAGAGCATGCTGCTAGATTAAAAAAAAAAAAAGCGTGTGTACATATATCCTAAAATCTTAATCCAGAAATTAACCATTAACTACTAGAGAAAAACAAACAAAAAAAAAAACAAGGCAGGCTAAGAGCATTGTGTAAAACCTGGAATTCTAGTGAATCAATTCAGTCACACGCAGATAGTTGTTGCGAATGAAATCTAAAATTGCTATTAAAATATCCTAAAAGTAAGACTTCTCTTCCTCGTTTTTTTTCCTCTGTGAAAAAGCGGCCATTTAGAGGATTTCCTAACACCTTTGCTTTTGCAGTGTTGTTTCTAACATCTTTGCAACGCTACTGTTCCAAGTTTCATTTGTATGATCTCTTAATCACTAGGATGCTGCAGATGATCCATTTTTGTCTCTACAAATAATTTCCCATATATCTCTTGCAGTGAGCTGTCAGTGTTGGACCCGTGATTAACAAGACTGCCTGCCATCAGTCCCCTGCTAGCGACTGCATTTACCACTACAATACACCAGGCTGCCCGAGCGAAATAACAAATAGGTTGCAAAAGCTGGTAGCACCCCGTGACAGCCCGAACGATAGATTCAGGCAAGTGACAGTTCGAGGGCTGTTTGGGGCCAGCCCCATTGCAACTCAAAGCGTGGGCATCGTTGTAAGGACCTTGCTGAGCTGAATGATGCTTACAGGCACGCATTAAAGGAGCACACCCTTGTCCCTAACAGCAATTCCGACACAAAGGCCAATAAAGAAAAATTCTCACTGAACTATGCAAAAGCTGACAAAGGCAGCAGCTGCTCTGCTCCACACGGCAAATTTATATTTAGAGCAGGAGTTGGGAAAAGCAGATCCTTACAGAAATTAGTTTCAGCTCATCTACTTGGGATCCCAACGCTATCTAGGAGACGAAGAGATTCTGGAAGAAGCTGCCAGTAACCAGTCTACAACCCCAGTTTTAAAACGTGAGAGGCATCTCAAGTAAATAGCATTCTCACTGATATATAATGCCTTTAAAAATAGGCTGGCCAAGGGGTTTTGTTGTTGTGGGGCTTTATTTTTTTAATATCTTGCAAGAAATCTTGTACTTCAAGCTTCAGACCACGAGGTGACCCTGAAGTGACCATAGCCATGAAAACCCCAGACCAGAATAATGCTGATTTTGGGTGCTCTGAACCAGACCAACCGTGAGTCCACCAACTCCTCAGCGAGTAACACCAAGCCATGGACAAGAGAAGCACTCACCTGTCGCACGAGGAGCGAAGCCTGTGCTGTTTTATATGCTAGCACTTGTCCAGCATTTTGCAAACCAGTAACACAGAAAATAAGCTATTATCAGTACAATTCTGAATGAAACGTTTCTGCATAATTTCATGTCGCACATCTGTTGTTTCTGTATTTATGCATTACTGATTTTTCCTAATTTAGTGTAACTAGCAGTAAACAATACATTCAAGTATCCTATTTAAATGAATTAGTCTATGCAGTGTTTTTAGCACGTGTGTCTATTCGGTACGATCTGTTATGCTTTCTCTCCATAAGATAGAAGATAGTGCTCAGGTACAGTTAAGGGATACAGGAGGGCTTGGCAAATGCTTCAGGGACACCTGCTTCGTGCTTCTGACATTTGGTTTTCCCATCTCTCTGGAGATGCTTGTCTCAAAAAAGCAAATAAACCCAAGATCAGATTAGCGGACTGGCATTTCTGTGCACCCGGCTAAGACTGACAGACCTCATAAAAGTCCTTAAAACACTGGGACTGGCCACCACCCCACGGCAGAATTAAACGCAATTAGCATCAGTTGTGTCTAACCAGTAAAGCAGATGTCTAACGAAGTAAGGAACCCATAATTTTTACATGGGGGTTAAAAATAACCCTCCCCTTTCCAATATTTAGCAAATGATCCACAGCCTCCCCGTGTGTTGCATACGGCTTTGTGCTATCTTGAGACTCCCTTATTCTCTAATCAGTCAATTCATCAGCAATCACTTGTCAGCAAAAAAAACACAACAATAAGCTTGTTGAGCAAATGTCAGAGAACATTAAATTAACCAGTCAAAGATCAGCAATGAACAGCTGACACCAAATTGAACCCAACACATGGCCTCATTCACATTATTGTTAGGCACATGTAGCCAATCCCCCAATCACTGTACCTCTGAAATGACATTAAAGGGTCTTTATTTTAGAGAACAACAACAACAACAAAATTGCTTTAGAATAGATAACAAGCCTAATATTAAGTACCATCATAAAAAAAGGCTATTGCTTTTATGCAATTTGGGTTCGAGGTACTGTTTTACCTCCGACTGCACGCTAAATTTATTACGCGTTTTCTCTTTAGCTCAGAGTGACCCCGAATGTATTTCCATTTTCTTCTAGCTGATTACAAATTGCATAATCCTGCAGGAAGGCCTCCCCAGTACCCGCTGGGTTTCCTGCCTGCTTCCTAACAGCCAGGTTGGTTCCCCCGGTGAGGAACTAAGCTACATCCACAGCCCAGGCTTCTGGGGCGCAGTATTATCCCTTCATTAACTCCAGTCTGCAAGTCGTCAAGATAGATTACTCACATTTATAAGAAGCTACGGTTGAAGACAACATCTTCAACAGACCTCGTAACGCCGAAGCAGCCACCGTCCCTCGGCCCACGCGGCCATGACTGAGTCACACACACGGTGCACCTCCGAGCCCGAGGCAGGAGGTGAGCGCAGGCACACGGGAACAGCAGCTCTCCGCAGGGCTCACGGCTCTCCTGAGAGATTATCTGGGCTTAGCTCTACAGGTGGCTCCCAAAGTGACCCTGCCGTGTCGGGCTTAAAAGCACCTTTAAGCTTGCTTCTCCAAAGCCAAAGGTTTCGGACCATCCCATCGACACCCATGTCACCGCAGGCCTCCCCCTGCAGCAGATGTGTTCCTTCCTCAGCGCGGAAACCTTGATATAGACCTCTGCAGAAACAGGACTGGACCCGGCTAAAGGCAACTCCAGCACAGAAAAATCAAGTACCATGCAACACAAACATGTTAAGGAGGCAGGAAGGCTGACAGCTTTCTCTCCAGGCTGCCGTTAATCAGTTAACTGCAGGATACCTCGGGACGGAGATTGCCATGGCTTGCTGATCCAGGACGGGGCACCTCACTGCGTATGTTCCTTCTCTCTCAACAAAGGAAAAAGCAAACCAGGCAGGAATTTCAATATTTTTAATACAGGTTGTTGAAGTGACACCCGTAAGAAAAGAACCCTATCTGCATCAGACAGCGAGCTGCCCAGAATGGCAGGTGGACTATTTCCTCTTATTCCTTGAAAATAAGAGTTTGCAGCCCAGGGTGAGTCTCTTCATTTCTCTGAGCCTGTCACCCCTCCCACCCCAGTCTTATGTAGGTAATACTTCTTAGACATAGTTGTACTAGATGGCTCCAGGACAAGAGCTGGCACTTGATGTTGCAGTAGTACCTTGTACAACCTGGTTGTGATCTCAGTGGCTGAATCTAGACGAGAGCTAAATAATGTTTCTCAAAATGACCAAAATTTCCCTTCCAAATCCACACTTAGTCATGAAAATAAAATGATTTTGCTGAAGAGCAGAATAGACTAACTGCCCAGACATCTCATCCTTAGAAATCCTGATATCCTGTATTGGAGATCTTCTAATGTAAACTTCCAACCAAAATGTCTTAAACCAAAACCGAACAATAAAAATTTATGCCTTCAAAACTCTAAAATATGCATTAGAGCTCAGAAGAACAAGGCAGCAACTGCATAGTTTTGGAAGCCTCTGCCAAAATGCACCAGAATTCAGGACATTTTTTGAAAATGCTGATGTCATGTATAATCTGTATTGAGTCTGGTGGTAGTCTGATTCTGCGCCTTGATTACTTACATGAATTTTGGTCATTAAAAAAAAATACAAAAATATTATTTACTTAAAATGTAAACAACCCTCAAAAACAATCTGGTGAATCCCTGAATGGCTGCCATGGAGAAGCACAGAAGAGAAAACCAGCTTGCTTTACAGTACCCAACTGTTTGGCAGATGATCATCTAACACCTTACAACACCGGCATGATGGCAAGATGCTAGAACCAGGAAACCCTCTCAGCTAATTGAAATCAAATTCTCAACAGTGCTTTTGAAGCTCTCCACTACTTCCTTTAAAAGATTCTGATTAAAAAGATAAAAGAAAGGTACGGCAAAGATACACTTATTTCAGAAGTCTCTTTGAAGCACAACACAATGCCCTCCCTCACCAAAATCACTGCCATCCTTCACTTTCACAGTAATTACCCTAGGAAACTAATGAACAGAAGTTACATAGGCTTATTTTCAATGGATAACAGGATTGCGATCGTGATAATAAAATGTGGTAACTGCACAGATAACCTTTAAGGAATTTTTTATGTTTTCCAAATAAAACTGGGCATGTTTCAAAATTAATAAGCAGATTCGTAATGACAATAAATAGGCCAGAATGCACACTGGAAGGGAATGGCTTGAATTACTTGAAGTAAGACTTTTCAGACTGAAAGGGAGCACAGGAAACATCTGAACAGTCTGTCTCACCATAATGACCCTAATCACGAACTATCTGATAAAAAATATGCAAGCACTCATTGACAGGGAGACTGAATGCTTATTTATAGACAGATTTTTAAGGAAAATTAATAAGTACTACAGGTCTTGTACAATGTACTAGTAAGACTTCACCTGAAAAATCTCAAACACTTCTGGTCATCAGTATTTAACAAAGAACATTCAGTTTAGAAACGGTACAGAAAAGGAGTTGGGAAATTAAGAAACTGTCTTGCAAAAGATGACTAGGAATTCGGATTATTTAAAAATCACACTGTAAGATGTTCCTTGGCTGGGAATGCCGTGGAAGAGGAGCGGAACAGCTAGCAGACATGCTAGCAAAAATGCCACAAATGAATAGGCTGTGTATATGTCAAAGCAAATGATAATGCTGGAGGAAAACTTTGGGACAGCCTACCACAAACAGCAAGAGAATGCAAACCAATTAGTTTTAAGGCTTCACATCTATGAACATGACAACAACATTACATTAATCAGTAGGTTGCAACTGTCAAGTCCGACAATGATTAAAAAATAAAATCCCTCCATCTTGCATCCTATCATATACCCACCATCTGCATCTATCCCTCTGTGTTCTACAATAAAGAAGAGTTAGCACAAAAACACATGCCACTGGGAGTAAAAGACATAGTAAGGTTTTTAAAACAGCGTATATAATTTTTCATCCTCCCTCGATGTCCCGTGAGGGACAGAAGTAAGTAAATGAAAATCAGGTTGCATTCCCAAAAGGCATCCTGTACCAGAACAGGAAGGGTATCGGAAGGATAGCCAACCTCAATTCCCTTTCCAGTCTCTGTCTACTGCTATAATCACAGAAGAGAATTAAATGAGGCTCAAATGTCTACATTGAATTCTAAATTAAGGTAGAGAAACAGATTATTCTGGAATATTTCAAAAAGCCTAAACTAGGCAATGTGTAGCACCTACTTACATTTTTAGATTTGCACTTCTAAAGTTCCTTATGTGATTTTTTTTATGATACCTGCAATGAAATGTGATACAACTGTTCTTTACAAGCTGTATGTTACGCACATTAAACCATTTACATGTTGTTAAATTTGTCTTCTGGATTTTCTCTGAGTTCTGCGATGACATCAACTCCTTCTTAGATAAGTGTAAAATATATGAAGATGTATTAAGCAGAATTATATAGTACTTAGATATCTACATACTGTATAAAACAAATACACACCATGGTGGGTTGACCCTGGCCAGCCGCAAAGCATACGGGCTGCCATGAATTAAGTTCGCTCCCTCCCTGTGAGCCCCAGTACACGCACACATTGCAGTTACAAATCCAATGCTCCTGGAGATAAAGAGGAGCACAGTCTGCAAAGTACCCTTTGGGCACTGAATCTAGCAATTTAACTAACTATACGATAGAGCTACTGAGATAAAACAATCAAAGCCTCTCCCAAAAGGTATGTTGAAGTTTACCCCCATTTCTTTGGGAGATAGGCTGCTTCGGTACCTCCTTGGTTTGATTTGAAACACTCTGCTCTATTTTCATGTTTTTACAGAGAATAATCAGATGCCAAGGCAGGGGGGCTGGAACTTGATGATCTTTAAGGTCCCGTGCAACCCAAACTGGTTAAAACAGACAACGAAACAGGTTGTTCTTTCTCTTGGTCAACCCAATGGACCTTGTTTCTTTGAATTGATCTTTCATGAGCAATAGCACAATTGCGTATAATATTCTGTACAACGTTTCTTCTGCCTCCTGGCAGTTTCACTACATTACCTCTTCAGAACAAACCTGCCTTATTCACAGTGTTAGGACAACTGCAGTTCACAGATGTGTTGCCATCTCTTAGCTGATCCTCCTCAGGAAAAAGATGCGTATATCCTTTTAACATGCTGCATACTCACAGGCTTTTGTGTCAAAAGAACATTTCTGTAATGCAGATTAAATAGATGGGTGGGAAATGTATGATTATATGCAATAGTATCTTTCATAAGTATCCCAACCTATGAAATGCTGAATTATACCTTGCTTTTATTTTAATCTTTGTAGAATACTAGGCACTAAGCCTTTGATCTAGACATCTATCAACTGGATGAGGTTCCAAACTTTTCAACTTGGAAAAGCTCTGTGATTTGCTGTGGTCCAATTCCAACATCAAGTCAATTATCAGCTGCAAGATAATACTGCGACACGATTCAAATAAACTGCTTATAAGTCACTAATACATTGGCAAAAGCTTAGGGAACTGCAGAGATTCTTTCCCTCACTTAATGAAAAGTATAGCTAAGTCAGCTAGCAAAAATAGGTCTATCAAATCACAACTTTTCAAACCTCTCATCATCCCAGTCAATTCTTCTGTTGCAGTTTTTAACTTAAGCACTTGAAAATCTCTTCCAGAATGAAATGTTTCTTCCAAATAAGTGTTTTCTTTCCTGTACGCTACACATTAGTCCAGAAGGCACATTGAGATAAGAGCATTAAAGGAAAATATTTAATAGAAGGGGAAGCCACAAGTTAACCTGGACAGAAATTTTATACATAGCGATAAAGCTCTTAACACTTTCTTCACAGGGAAGACTTGGAATTAAGTCACAATTTTACAAGAGCAATTTTTTAAAAATCCACTCTTTTACCCAACTTACAGCCCATTGAGTTCTGAAAAACTTGAATGTTGGTCAAGTTGGTACCATTCACCCTCAGCACCCATTTGGAGGGCTGCCAAGCTACACTGGATGAGCAGGAAGCATCATTCCTTCTTACCTAGCCAGCATGGAGTGGCATTTTTCATCAGCCATGAGGGAATGGGAAGAAGACATGGCCCAGCTCCTTCCTGCACCTCCTGGTCCTCAGCAGGAGCACGTCTCCCAGTCCCTGCCTTCGAGGGTCCTTAATTCTGCAAGGGCAAGGATGGGAAAGCCATCCCTTCTTGGAACCTCCCTCCTCTCAAGCCCTGATGCTAGGGCAAATGCAGGTGCAAAAAGTGCTCTTATTGTCTTTCCAACAGGGGTGAGATTCTGACTGGATTTACACTTAGGCACATTCACACCAATACAAGTTGCTTCCTGCTACAAAAAAAAAAAAAAAAAGAATCTGGTCCTGTTCATAAATACAGGTGTCTGTATGTAACAACCTTATGTAAAACACATGCACATTTATCTTCTCTCATGTTATTCAATATGTTAACATCTTAACAGAGAAAGATTACATAGAGAAAAAAAAATCTACACAGAATTCTATATCCTTAACAGTATATACCATTCAAGTACTATAAATCAAAGGCAGAAAGAACAGAGGCAAACAGCGAAGGCTGAACAGCCTTCTGTTCAGTTTTCTCCACCTGTATACATCCCACAAACCCAACCCCAACTGAGAAAATACTTCCTAAGAGAAAGAAAAATGTTAAAAATAAGCTACATAGAACAAAATCCTAGGAACCTCAAATGTTAGTTCATCTGAATACTGTTTTTAAAACACCACTGTTTACGTTTCATGTTAAAATGCTAGCTCCTACTGACGCTAATGTGACTTTTCAATCCAGTTTAGACTATTCTTTCTACAGAAACAATACTTTTAATATGGGCTTCATCCTGGGGTATTATTCCTTGTCAGACCCAGGATTTATCTCGTTGATACGACAAACATACACACCAGTTTCATTCACTCGTTGCTTGCAGGCTCATGAAAAACCAAACCCCAACACAAAAAAAAAAATTGAAAAGGTTATCTACTGCCAGTTATAGCCAGATAGTTAGTTACTGTTTCTACTGATATAATTCTAGGGCTTGTAAAAAGGCTGGAACCTTCTCGGATTTCAAAGTTATATTTCCATGCTTCAAGGCTGGGGGCTGCTCAAAACCAGGACAATTTAAACCTCACATAGAGAAAAAGGATCACATGCTTTTTGCAGCAATCTTCAATCATCACAAAAACAATATATTAGCCCTTGCAAATTCTCAAAGCCATAAAAGAGGGAGTGGGACAAGTTCTTGTTTTGATTACGGTAAAAAGAAGTGTTTGCATAAGGTGTATAGCTGACTCATAATGGTTAAACAAAAAAAAAAAGGAAAAGAAAGGAGGGGAAGGCTTTATATTGGATGTTGAAATTTTGTTCTGCTAGTCTCAGATGCAAACCAGAAAGAAAATCAGAATGAAGCATTCGTTTTACAGGCTCAGGAATGAGGAACCCCAGCATCAACCCAGGTATGATGCTTGTCTTACTCATGTAAATTACCATGAAGAGGAGTAAGCTACCAAAATCCAGCCTTGTTATCCTGAGAGACAGAAGAACTTCAAAGTGGGCACAATCTATTCAGCAAAAAGCTGTCTTGGTTATCCTTCTGAATGTTCACAAATAACACCAATATGCTCTACAAAGACCGGCAAGAAACTCATCAGGGTTTCCCAGGGAATATATCCAATCATAAAAGCAAGCTCATAGTAGGAAGATAATTCATGACAACAATTTGTACAAACATTTTATCAGTTTTTTTTCCCCACTGTCCCAAACAGATGATTAACTTAATGTGAAAAGTAAAATTATAAGATTTGCCAGAATTAAGACTTGAGCTTTGCAGGAACTGGATGTCAGTTCTAGGTAGGTTACAAAAACACCGCTGAAGCTAGGAAAACTCATGGGAGGAGAAAGAGCCAGGTTTGTTCCACCTATAAACCAGAAGAGGCTTAGAGGGAGCTCAAATTACTGTCTACAAATAACTAGGGAGGGTGGATGGAGACAGTTGCAGGGTAAGGGACAAGCAAGAATCACAGGTTGTATCAAAGGAAATTCTGGGTAGGTTTAAGGCAAATACATCTCACAATGCAAGTGGTAAAACACTGGAACAGAGGCTGTGCATTTTTGGAGCTAGGCAAAGTCAACTGGATAAGGCCCACAGCGACAACCCAATGAACTTAACTCTGAGCAAGGGGTCGTCCTAGGTCACCTCCAGAGGTCGCTTCCAACCTGGATTATTTTATGATTCTATTTATAAAAACCACTGAAATAGACAAAGTTACTCTTAAAAACTCAGTGGAGATCAGACAGTAATCTCCAGGCCTTGGTTACACTTGTGTTTTGTAACAAAAATGCTGTTTGCCTTCTCTGTCTTTCAGAAGATGTCATCGACTTGGTTCCCAAGCTGAATTAACAGACAAAATGCCTGAAATGAAATGCTGGCTGTGAATGTGACACGACTCACATACAGCCTTATGTCTGGTTGGTTTACCCTCAGCTAAATAGTTTATAAAGCTATATCCAATATGGCAACAACTTGTAAATATTTCTGGAACAATTCGTTTCCAAACACTTAAAATTGTTCCCTTCAATGTTGAAGGGTGGCATCGTGAAAACCTAACGGGAAAGCAGCAAAGTGGTGCAAAGTCCAGCACAAACATAAGCAACCCAGCGGCCAGCTCTCTGGACGAGCGTACAGAGTGAACTGCGTCCCTCTAGAGACTGGAAAACGCTCACATGCATGTTGCAGCGCAGTTGAGTATTATACAAACCCATCATCCCTCTGCCCCCAAAATCCAAAAAAAGTCAGACTTATGCCAGTCGCACTAAAGACTCTTTTGCAGAAGACACTCGTACCCAATTTGCTCTATGTTGTTTATGTCATGTTTATTGAGAATCTTTTCTACACCTACAGAAGTGGCAAGCCCAATTTTTCACTAACCTTATCGGAGTTTGGACCTGTCTGAGCCTTGCAAGTCCTTTAAAGCTCTATTTCAAAGCAGTTTACAGTAAGTCCTCTCGGCTTCAAGTAAAAATGCGTCTGCAATACACGTCCGAATCTCTGTGACACATTTTTCATAAAATGAAAACCAACACAAATAAAATTGTTCGCATATCTGTGTGCAATAGAAATTAGGTTATCACTCCCCAAAATTAGTCAAAGGCAAAATTTTGGAGGAGGAATAAGCAATACTGAGTTTCAAGCAGAGTTAGATGACTGTTTTTGCATTGTAGGCTTATGACAACATTTAATTTTCACAAACATACCTGAATAACTCTTGCAGGACCTGGTATTCAGTGACTGTGTGACAGCAACAGACAAAGGGATTTATCCATCCCTCCCTAAAAAGCCCTATATTCCAATTAAGAAAAAAAAATGCCTTCCTCACTGAACCACGAAGTGATTTCTGCTGTCACTGCCCAAGCTCTCCACAAGACCGCCCGCTGGTTACACATCCTATACTAGCCACCACCAGCTCGCCCAAAACGAGAGCTGCCCAGTGCTTTCTTTTTCCTTCCCTTCTTTCCCACAAAATTCGCCGGATAAAAGGCAGGGGGAGGGAGATAAAGTACTGCGGAGAAGCGAGGAAGAACAGAGGCCAGAAAGTTCTGTGGGGTCCCCGGGGCCCACGAGGGCCTCGCCGGCTGCGGCCTAAAGCATGGCCACCACCAACCCAGCGCGAGGGCGACTCAGCTCCTGCCCACCACGACAGCAAATGCCCTCCTGTGCATTACTCAGTGTTTCCAGTGGAAACATTTTAAGACTTAGTAAACTGCTTGTGAATTACTTTGAAGCCCTCTGAAGAACCACGCCAAAGAGAGATGGCTCTAATAAATTCCGTATCCAATAAATGAATGGCGTATTTGGCATCAGGTAAAACTTGATGGCCAGACAAACAACACGCCTGTACAGTTTCAGTGATTGTTATAAAAGGCAACATTTCAGGTGTAACTAAGTACCATGACAAACAGCTAAGCGTGTCCCATCCCACCTTGTTTCCTGCCAGACGTGCACTGTCTTGGTCTTCAGTCCCACCTCAGAGCTGTTGCCAATCAAAGACTTTTTTGGGTACTCTGAGATGCCAAAGCCATTTCCCTTGGTTCCATTGGGCACTGTCCTATTTTTTCTGACACTCATTTAGCTGATGACCCTTTTTTTTTTTTTTTTAATTATTATTACTTTTTACACTCCATACTGGGGTTGGACCAAGGCACCTCCATCACCAGCAGCTATTTGCTCTCTCAGCTCACATCTCATTTTCTCCACTTTATTTAAAATGCTCATTTCCTACAGGTGCTTGTTCTGTTTGTATTCTATTTGCGTGTGGTTTTAAAGCCAATGCGCATGTAAAGACCTTCTTTCAAAAACACTTGTGCTCATATAGCTCTTGTTGCTTCCTCAAGAGATCTTCCTCTGCATCTGAAAAGGGAGGTGGGGCTCCCGGTAACCTCCATTCCCAGAACACCTGGCTTTAGCTGGCACCAAGCCTGGGCAACCCCTGCATCGAGCTGCACTGTTTTCACTGCTGGCTCATAAATTCATTACTCCGGTAGGTACTCACGCGTGAAGTATGTGGAACTGTCCGATCCTGTGTGAGGAGCCATTTTTCTACCAAGAACAAACCGCTCCTTAAATGAGATGTGTTCATCACATCATCATCCCTTGCAAGGAACGTATTTGAAAAGAGAGGCCGTTAAATTCCAAGACGCACTATACATTTTTATGATCACAAAAACTGATTTTAAGAGGTGCTGGGCACCTTTGGCTACCACCTGGTTTTCACAAGCAAAGGCTAACAGATTAGACCTGTAACAAATCTTTGGCTTTGATTACCAACTTCTTAGGAAAAGAAATCTTTCACATTAAAACTGCATCGAACTGCAATTTCCATTGTTTAAATAATCTGCCAGAGAGATAGGGAAAGCAAATTTAAAAGCTATCTCAGACAGCCACTGCCCTGATATTCTTTATATCAAATAGCTTTTGAAAAGGCTGCTTGCGTGAAGGCTCTCTAAGTTTTGACCAGAGTTTAAATCTTGGTACAGACAGTAATTCAAACAGACAGGCAGATACACGGGTTTCCTGATCTCATTTATGCTGGTGGAACAGAGAAAGCACGCACTTTCTACTTACAGGGAACAGTAGGTTTTTCACCTTCCTGGGAAAAACAAATAGGAATTTAAAATTAAAATGGTCTTTTGTTTGCTAACAAAACCCAAAATGCTCTCAGTTGGCAGACAATAAAACTGTTCGAGCAAGATAGAAAGAAAACTGTTTTCAAGGAGGAATTGGAAAAAGACAATAAATAAAAAAGGTGAGGAGAGAGCTACACACACCATCTGTATTTCTATTCCTACTTATAAGTGAGCTTAACTACAGAGATCAAACAACAGGCTAAACAACCTAAAGCAGTCAAAAAGATGAACTAAAGAGTAACAGGTCCAGCTCGGCTTTATTGCAAAACAGCATTCCACTCGGAGAGAAGCATCAACCCACCTATTTCGCTATTTCACTATTTACGAGGAGAGCTACCTCATCTGGACAAAAGCTCCCGTTTGCAAACGGGAACCGGGCAGGAAAAAAAAAAAAAAAGTGCCGCACAAACGCCTGCCGTCTCCATAGAAACTGGCATTTTTCCATCAATCGGTGCGATCAGGCTTCCCGAGGCTTTGTTGCAAAATCCTTACCAGCTTCATGCTCGTGTTGTTCTGCTCCCAGCGCCACAGCATCACGCTCATTGTCCCTGCCCGCTGCCGGCCGAGCACCTGCTGGAGCCACACCACGCCACACCAAACCACAGCACGCCAAACCACGGCAGGCACCCAGGCTACACGTCCAGCCCCTGCACCCCAGCTAGGTGCTGCTGCCAGCTGCTCCTGGCCCTCGCCGCTGCTCGCCAGCCATCCTCAGGCTGCTCGTGGGCAGAGGAAGCCCCACGTGTGCATGCGCCTCCCTGCCGAGCCCCGTTCCCACGCCTGCGGCAGGGTCGCCCTTAGCACCCACCCCTGCAGGGGGCCGGGGGATTGGGAGAGCTGGAGAAGGGGGGGCAGCGGGGCAGGAAGCGTGCAGGGAAGCTGAAAAGCCAGCGCTGTTCGCAGCAACGCTTTGGAAGGAGAAGCGCACGGGGTTCCGAGCGAGCCGTCACTCTGGGGGATGTCTAAGTGCAAAGGAAGGGTAGGAGCCGCACTCCAGAGCACAGCAGTAAATTTCAAGGGGTTTCCCCTACGTGTGACAGCCTGACACTGGTAAGAACTCGGCTTCTACAGCTGGCATGCTTTATTGGCATTTAGCGCAATCTCAGCTGCGTCCACCTGGATTTTCACCTATACCTGGCGTGCTGGATTAGAAAGGACTACATCATGGGAAAGGGGGAAATAGAGAAGAAGATACTGCCTTGGAACTGATCCCACCTGTGGAACATCACAGATCAACTTCAGGAGCATTGATGTCGCATTTCAAGGGATTAGTAAGAGCATTTCGAATATCCCTAACAGCTGTACTGAATGGCAGTAAATACCACACTATATCATTTTTTCTGTATTTGAGGTGCATGCAACAGCCAGAGCAATCCAGTTTTCTCCTGCACCCCTGTGAAACCCCCTGCCTGTTCCCCTGAAGCACCTTGCTCCCAGCAGCAGCCCACCAGACACTGCTCCGAGGGAAGACTCGCGCCTATTTCATCCCATGCACGCCCTGCGAAACCACCCCGGGACAGCTTGGCTGCGCCTGCTCACCCTGCTCCTCTTGCTGGGGTGCTGTGACAGACGGATGCATGGATGGATGGACAGGGGAGTGCCGAGGGACAGGAGAGCCCTGTCCCACTGGCAGCGGCACCAGCGCAGCCCCAGCCTGTGCTCGGGGCACTCGGGGGTGGCTTTGCTTCTGCCGCACGACTAATGAATGGTAGGGAACCACAGGGAAAGAAAAAAAAAAAGAAAAGGAAAAACTTGTTTGAATCAATTCCCCAGGCCACCCATTTCCCTCCCTCTCTCCAAATATAAATTGTGACTCACGTAAAGATTGCTTTGCTGGCTGCAGGGGGAAGGCAAGAACCTGCAGAAACAACCGACGGCTAGTGGACGCCGACAGCACACCTCCTGCTGCAACTGCCCGCCCGTCTTCACTTTGTAAGTGTTTACCACTTCGATATTCCTGTACGTAACTCCCCAGGACAGGATGCAATCCTTACACAAAAGCACTCGGCCACTCTTTCTGCACCTGAAGCGCTGCAGGGTTCATTCAGCCCTAAGCCGGTCGTTTTGTAGCTGAAGCGCTTGAGTCTTTTTTTCGGGATGTGGTTTATGCCTGCAAAACTTTAATCCGAGATTTTGTACCTGTAACCTGAAAAGCAGACCCAAATGGGTTGCTTAATGTGGCCCTCAGTCGTCTTCAGGGACCAAAAGAACTAAGTATATAAAATTTGTTCTCGTGTTACATTTAAGACATTAAAAAAAAAAAAAGGAGCAGATTGCACCCTATCTGATCACTTTCTTAGCTAAAAATTACCCTATCGGATAATTTTACTGGGTAGGTTGTTTCATGTACCCATTACTATGTTGCTGATAAAATACTACAATAGATCAGCAAATAAGCATCTGAAATTCTGCATGTGCACAGTATTTTCATAGGAAAAAAATGCATGCACCTCCTTACTGAGGGCTTTTCCTTAACAGTTATGCTTCTACTACTTGGGTTTCATTCCTTAAGTCTGTAACTGTTACCCTGTTTTTTGTTTCTTTGTTAGTTTTTTTAAGCCATAAGGGAAATAGAATAATTATTGAAACGAACAATAATCATTTTCCCTCACTGTTGAAAAAAATTCCACCACCGATGTTGTTAACTCAAATAGCTACACGTTTAGAGCTACATGTTGAAAGAATTTAAGACTTTATACTTGCAGGTTACATTTGAATCATGGAAGTAAAATTTGAATCCCGTCCTGAGAATAAAGAACTCTTGTTCTTTCGCTTCATGCCAACGTGGACCAAAGCACTCGCACAGCCAAATCCTCCCAGTCAGACCTCCACATAAGCAAGTACCCTGCTGAAAGGTCATTCATCCAACATTCAAAACAGGAGAAGGTCATAGCCTATTTGAGGGCTGGAACATAAGATGCATGGTCTTCAGGAGGGTCACAGGCAGACACAATAACCTGCTGACAAACCCATGAATGAATGAATGAATGAATGCACTCAGGGAGAAGCCTGGATGCAAAGCCGAAAGGGTTTTTTTTTTTAGAAGAATTATGTAGGAGCACCTCGCCAGCACTCGCAGGAGCTGCACGCTGCTAGCTGAGGTTGAATTTGTCCCTTCCTCACTGCTGACACAGTGGAAACATCCCGAGGCCTTCCCATCAACGTGCTGGCACCTGGCTAAACATCATGACTCGAGGACGGGGCTCTGCTTCCAAAGAACACATGGGCTGCAGACAAAAAGGGAGCTGAGGCACAAGGAGCTTTACGCTTTCAGGATTACGGCCCACACAAAGGGCCAAAACAACCCACAGCACAAGGCAGGCTAGCCTCAGACATGCCCTAGGCCTCTCATGGGTTGTTTATGATCTGCTCGGCCAGTTTGAGCAGCCAAATTCAACTCTCAACCTGGCACTGGAACTAGGGCTTGTGAGGAGCAGAGGAGAGGTCCAGAAAATGGCCACTTCTTGTCCACCATTGCAAGGGAAAACTCAGTTTTGGGGGACCTTTTCATGCTGCTTTTGTGTGCATGGAACAAAGTAGAGCCAAAACCTGACCCTCAAAGAGGGGCCCAGCTAGAAACAAGTTGATTGAAACACCAGATACTGGATGGAAAGACGTAGGCTTTAATTACTCTTCAACTGACCACCATTCATTTCTTCAAATACAGTTCACCATCTAATTTTACATTAACTGAGCTGTGGCTCAGATCGGAATATTTTCTCACGTAATCCCTTACAGGCCAACTAAGCATGTTGAACGTGGACAGAGATGCTCTCACTTCATCAGTCTGAAATATTACTATAATGAAGCAAAGCTCCTGAGGCTTAAATATAACTTCTGTGACTCCCCATTACTTTAAAAATTAATATCCTTAATTAAAAACTGTGTTTCTTTTAGAAGCTTTTACTTAATGGATTTTCCTAAGTCAGTCTCTGCTTGGGACGAAGATCCACCGAATCCAGATAGCGTTGCCAGGTGTAACTGGAATTTATTTCTTCCATTAAAATGGAAGACTCGGGAGCTGCCTTTCATCCTCCTATCTCTCATTTAGGCTCCCTTGACAGAATGAAAGAGATAAGACTGGAAGTGAAGTAGGCAAAGCCTGCGTATGACCCCTTGCCCCCTGCCAGCATCGCGGCAGGAGCTCTCCCCCGACTGCTGCGCCCCGGCTCTGCTGATGGAGCGCGGGGATGCCTCTCGCATACCAAGCCGAATTTCGGAGGAGAAAGGACGACCTATTTCCTTGTACTTCAGTTCCTTCACTTGAAAGTGTTAGAGATCTCCAAAAAGCTTCATTATGAACTTTGACAACACGTAAATGATGCTGCGGAGAAAATATTTGTTACTTCAGAGGTAAGGCAGAGCTTCAGAAAAGGACATTATTTACAGCTCTAAAGGGCATCTAAACATCCCTATTAAAGTGCTGAACAATACGCCTGCTATTCACTTGTGAGTCTTCAATGACAGAGAAACACGTGGGTCTCCAGCATACCCAGCACTCTAATGAGACCTAATTCGAGTTCCCCATACTTTCCAAATAAAACTGCTGGAAAAAAACAGGAGGAAACAGGTGTTGGAAGCATTATGAATGAATTCAGTGCATACAGTCATTGTCCACAAAACATTTACTATAAAGAAAGCTTAAGGAAATCCGTTAACTAATAAGCCATTGTTTGCTTATGAAAAATATGTGCTAGCAGCCTGCCACATAATCATTAAACAAAGTCACACTCTTGCACTTCACGTTACTTTTGCTTTTTAATCACCCGAGAGTCAGCTACTATTATTACCTAGAAAAGGCAGCATGTTATTAGAAGTTTTTATTAATTGGTCTTAAATGAAGTTTTGTCACAAAACACTAAAATTTTCTATTCACTGAAAGCTGGATTTTTATTTACTTTTACTAAAGGCTAATAACTATTTAGGTTTTCCTTTTACATATTACAAAATGGAAATATCAAAATTAAAATGCAGGTTAAAAATCACAAAGTTGTCAGTAATAATAATATTTCTGCTACGTATGATGTGGGAGAGAAGATGGGACTAGATCACAAATATCTTTACGGACGATAAACAGTAATTTCCCTTCAAAAAGATCTTGAAATGGTGTTGAACAGCATCCTCAGAACTAATCATTTTCTAAATGAGTAGATTAGGTAATGTTAGGACGCCCAACAAAAGAACTACCCAAACGGCTAATTCTTGATATTCAGTAACTGTTGGGAGGTTTGGAGGCCTGAGAGACAGCTTGTGCTGGCTGCCAATGTTTCAAAAGTGAAAGTGAGATGGCCTTGGTAATCGTCAGCCTTATCGGCCTCAGACGAGCCCCAGACAAAAGTGCAGATTGGTTGGAAGAAGCTCAATTAATCCACAACTAAAGCAGATAGTATTATCGCTGGCAAATAAGCACCTATTGCTGCAAAACGTGTCTTGTTGAACTGGTATTTTCTGCTGAGTTTATAGAAACTTCTGAAGGCACTAACACGGACATGAGTTTTGTGAGGCACTTGCCTTCATCTCTCATGAAACGCAGCGTACCTTGGCTGGACTGAAACTGCTTTAAAAGTACATAACAGATGGGAAATGATCATTAAGGAAACAAACAGCCTGCCTGCTTCACAGGAATTATTTTCAGTCTTACCTTCTCAAGCATAGCCTAGAAGGGGGCAAAGAATGTCTAGGCAATTTGGAGGCCCATAATTAATGGAAGAAGTAAAAGATAAAAACAAATAAGATCAATGTTAAAGAAGCTCAAATACGCTGGCTACAGCCACAAAGAGGTGTTTCAATACAGCAAATGTAATCTTGCAGCAATGAGAAACTCAGGGTGTCGCAGAGCAAAGACTTTCTCTGAATTCAGTGAATACAAAGAAGACTTGGGGATCTGCAAAGAGCATCGTTTACATGATGTGCCATAAGATGCCAGGGCTTTTGCTGTGCTCATGGGGGTAGTGCAATTCCTTGTACATAAGAAGAAGGTAATCAAATCCGGATAGGCTTTATTGGCCATCGTAGTTAATGCTGGTACGTTTGCAACAGTTCAACGGGATTACTAACCTTTGGAGAGGCTTCAGAGAAGAGCCGCAAGAATGACTGAAAGACTAGAAAATGCACACCCCAGATCCAGATTCAGAAAGCTTAAACTACTCCACTTGTCAGAGAAGTGTAAGGGCAAATATGAGATCACAAATTCAAGAATAAAAGTAACTCACGAGGAGTCCTGTGAACTGCTTTACAGAGGAGGTCAAACTGAATTATCACCTTTATTGTCTGCTTACTTTATAATCAACAACGGCTATTTCCAAACTCCGCAGTGAAGTACATCAGCTACAGATCTGCTCCTGCCAACCTCTGCACTTTGCACTTGTAGCTCCCTGTTTCCAGACAGACAGGAGGAGGAGTAAGCCAACGCAGTGTACAGCAGTAAGTCTTACTGGCAGACCAAACCACTGACCCCCAATTAGTTACAACAAAGAGAACACAACCTACCCTGCAGTCCAGCTTCCAACAGGAGAATCCCAATGTCAATCTTAAACCCTTGAAGAACAGGAGCCATACAAAGAAAGCATTACTACAACTATAAACCTTCTCAAGAAGGGAAGGTAAAAAAAAAAAAAAAAAAAGGATGCACCCCTCTGTACTCCTGTAATAAACACGGGATTAAATCAGAACCCCCCATACGGAGAAAAATCTTTTAAGAACTACATATCACTAATTTAGTTGGCTTTTAACATCAACTTAGCAATTCAAACCTATTAGGGCCAGATCACCACACGTTTTTAAATGCACTTTGGCTTTTCTTCCTCCCATAAATGTATTAACACAAGTTAAAGCTGTACAAATGTTGCTATAATCTCTGCTATTGCCTACCTTATGTCAGCAACCAAACGTAACATCCAGCAGTCCTCAAGAATCAAAAGGAACATAAAAGCAGTGCCAAGTTTCTCACACTCCATCGCAAGCTGCAGCCTGATAGTACTCAAGAGCTCACCAGTGCACCAACATATAGTTGTTTGGTTGTCTTCGCTGTTTTTTTAAACATTAATTTTTTGAGCCAGCACATGATGAGGTTGAAAAAGCTGCTGCAAAGTAACCAAAATTACAAGAATGCAAAACAAAGCAATAAAGAAAACCCACTGGGTAAGCCACGCTGACGTTATTAAGTAGGCAGCCCCGTGATGGAGAGCAGTAAGCTCCTACTGCGGCATGCGGGAGCTGAGTGCCACAAGAACCACGCGAGTCAGCGGCTGCAAGGAGCCTTTCTGAACCTCCTCGCCGCACAGCCCTGCCTCTCCACATTCCTCTCTTGCCTGTTCACCACCCAAGAGCACAAATGAAGACATGGCGTACAACAGCATTTGTCTGCTTTTAGGAGTTTCCAGACAGAATATTTCATCCGCAGTATATACTCTTTGTCTGCAGTGTCATTACTCATGCAATTAAATCTCGGTGAGCATCCAGCAGGGCCCGAACCCTTAGCTGTGGAGATAAACATGCAGTTCAATTTTCCCCACTGTGATGAAGTATATTGAAGCAGGGGAGAAAACTCAAACTACGCTTTATCACCAAACACATTATGCTCTTCTACAGATGTTAAGAAATTCCCAAGGCCACTCACTATTCATCCCCTGCAGGTTGTTCCTTTTAATCAAGCAAAGTATTTGCTTTCTCACTACAACCAGAGAAAAAAAAAAGTGAGAAATAAGAACAGGAAACTTTCTTAGCTTCTGCCACAGCACAGCACTGCTAGAAAATCACAGCAGCTTAAAAACAAAGCCATTAAAAACTTATTTCATAATGGCCTGAAGACAGCAAACCAGGGTCAGCTTCGTCAAGGAAACCTTCTGTGGGTTCTACTCCAAAAACCTCCTATAGCAGCACTACCTTTGGATTATGACTTTCTGAACGCAATCCCAGATCATGCTCCCAGTTCCATGACTATCACCTGCATGACATGATGTGCCCTGTACCCATTCCCTCACCATGCAAAAGCACAGAGTAGTTACCAAGTTCTAGAGATTTGTTGAAGAAAATTTCTTGTGAACTTGAACTAATAGATGCAGAACTAAAAATCATTAATGAAACTGTATTTAGGAAATACAGAGACATAACTACTGTCTACAGTAAAAAAGACATGTGAGAAAACAGTAGCGCAGCACAGCGTTGTTTAAGCTTTTTGCCATTTTGCAGATGCAATGAAACCTCTGCTTTCCTTCCCATATTAATAAGGACAGAGTACGAAAACAAGTATGTAGTCTTAAACATACTGATTGCATTCGTGGAAACAACCTTTTTTATCTGCATAAACAGAGGTACCAGCTGTTTCTGGACAGTTGGGTCCGTGATAGATCACTCTACATACAATCCAAAGCAGTACGTGCCACGGAGCATGAGGGTGCACACAAAGTCACCAACTGCCAAGAACGTAACCACTTCTTTCAACCCAGCCTTTTTCCAAGAGATACAACTCAATAAAACTTACAAAGCACCCCCTTCTCAAGTCTAAAAACCATGGTTGGTGTTACTAAATATTTCTGTAGAAAAACACGAACAGTCATATCAGGCAGAAATAGGTTGGCTTACTGCATTTGACAGCAATTCTTGATTCGGGTAATTTTAATAGAAAGATCAAAATACAGCCAGACTAGGGTTATTGTGTTTCTGCTGAGTTTTTACCAAGTGCCCTTAACACCAACAATAATATAAAATTAACTACACAATGCTTCTTAAACAGACGCACAACAGTATTAAGAAGTGTTTAAATTACAGCCTATGGATATAGCTGCTCATTATTAACAAAGGAGCCCTCAACAAAAAATCTGGAACCTGTCCCATAAAAGAACATACACTGAGCTTTAATTCCGTAAGAAGGTATTACTCCAAGCCTCGATTTGCTATCTGAAACTCCTAAAGGTAACTGGCAAATGCCACTTCACTGCCCTGATCTTTCCCTTTATGCTCTCCATTAACCTAAATAAAGTGGTTGGTAACTCAAGAGCGCAAGTTCTTTAAACAAAAAGCCTAGATGGTGGGTCCAACCAGTAATGTATATTCTGAATTGTGTACGCATACATATATACATGGTGACTTGCAACCTTACAAGTAACTAAAAGGCTGCATTTAGAGCTGAAACCACAGAGTAGTTTTACCCTGGTCCTGTGCTAGGAATGCTTAAATTGGCAACAAGGATGCTACGGCCCTCTCTTTGCAATAAATTTGCACTTCATTCAGTAGCCTAACCAAAATGGATTTTTACAAGTTCCCACAAACATTTTATACCCTCAGTGAACGTTTTACCTGAGCTAAGAAGTTAGACTACATTGAGAAATAGAGAAACACTCATTTTTATAATACGGGAAAGACTGTTGAGAAACAGAAGTACTTGATATATTCAAACACGGCAGGAATTATTTCTTCTTCCTCTGCATGCCCATCAGAATTACTTGCGCTGATTCCTTTTCTTTACACAGAAAAATACTACTTGTGTTTGTCATGGTGATATGGCAGGCTGCAGTCAGAAAAGAGCTAATTTGACATTACAAAACAAAGATACAAGGAATTAAATAATTAGAGCCTTAATGACATAGCACAATGCACGTCTCCTTTCATAATCTCTTGAACTGCAAATAAAAATGCTGTTGAAATCTGCAGAAGAGATGTGCAGAAAGCTTCAAAGTGCAGTGAAACACAGTTCCATGGCTACATACATCGCATAATTCATGTTCAATCCATTTCTGTAAAATTTGGGTTGCCAATTATTCACTTGACTTCAGGAACTGAAACTGTAAAGAAACAGGTAAGATTTAAGGCAATTCAAATTCTCAGTGAAGGAGACATTCGTTCAGAAACACACCAACACCTCTACTCCAAACACTATGCTGTAATTAATGGACGTCTTAATAAACAAACCGGGCCTAAGCTGCTTGTCAGGTGAGCTGCTCCTGCAACAGAAGCCCTGCCAGTAACTTCTCCAACCTCCTCCTGGCCTCAGCGTGAACAGGTCATTTTGGGGGCAGCGGCCCCTACCTGCCAGTCCTGCAGAGGCTCCTCAGCCTCTCGGTGTCGGGGCACCCTCCTTGAGGGCAGCCCACTCTGATGGGAGGAAGACAAGGAAAGGAAGAAAGGAAGAAAGGAAGACAGACGGCACTAGGCATGGCGTATCAGCTAGCTCTTAGCTTGCTCCCAGCCCCTAAACTTGAGCTCTTTGACACATGCGTTATCGGAGCTTTTATTGACGTTCACGTTATCAGATCTGCACATGCGGCTCTTTACAGGCCTTAACTATATTTTATGGCAGGCAGCTAAACTCCACCACAGAGTATTTGAAAGCTCACTGCCAGGAAAAAATGATCAATCCAGTATCATCTAACTAATGAAGGGTCACAGAACTTCTTACAGGTAAAAACCTACAAACATCACCACCCATAAATCACTGAGAAGCAGAAACCGAGACCGAACACACCCGTTCAGCAAGAAGAACGATGAGCATGCCATGCAGTCTGGAAGAAAAATGAAAGGTACACAGCAAAAAGACATCACGGCACAAGTCAGAGCCTGAGGAGACGGCACATACACCTTACAATACACCCTGACAAAGTGTATGTCAGAAAACTGTATCAACTAACCCAAAGTGTAAAATGAAGATAAACCATTTTCAAAACGTTTGCCTCACAGCAGGTACATTGACATTGTTTAAGTTTCAGAGAAAATGGGAATCCAAGACTCATTTTTTTTTCCATTAGTGCTACAGCAACTGAAATACGTTGTCTATCTTTTGAATGGCTTGGGAAAGACTGGAAAGCAGAAACAAGGCGAGACATTACTGGGAACACTCAAGTTCTCACTGCTTTTACTGAAATTGTTTAATCACAAAATGTAGTCTTCTTCCGCTCTGTATTTCAATGTTTTTAAAAGATAAGCCTCCTAAAGCAAAGACCTCTCTCTCTGCTTGTTGGTGCTAGTTTTGCTCTTTCACTTCTCCCTTCCAGCTCTTTTTCTCTCCCCTCCTCTGACAGCTTCCCTTGCTTCACTGCACTTCTGGGTAGCAGGAATTCTCCTTACTGGACTACTGCTTGTGCAGAGGGAGCGTTTGATACAAGTAACAAGGAAATACCACTTAGCACACATTTTTCTCCATTCCTCAAGTTCATTTTTTAAGATTTTTCTCCCTTTTGTTCTTTACTTGTACTTGGAGAAAGATGATTTAATTTTGCTTTGTTTTCGAAACTCCCAGTGGGTATTGTCTGGACCCCAGAAAAAGTATGGGTAGATTAATTTCCTTCAGTGTTCATGTATGGGATGTACTTCACAAGGTAAGTCCAATGACTGGAAAACAATTTTGCTTGCCAATTTCTTTGACAGTATTTTAAAGCGACTCTTGCCACTTGCTTTAAATTAGCATCTCAATTTTCATACTGCGATCTCCTCAAACACATCAAATAAGAAAAATATCAAAATAGATGCAAGCTTCTAAGAGTTTGCAACTGAAGACATTACTTAGCTGCTGTCTCTGCACAGTTAATCTGCAGAAGCAGAAATGCTAATTGCAAAGAAAAAAACATGGCACTTCATATGCAAGTGTACTTTGAGCTACATTAAGTAGAAATGAAACTTCTGATGCATGATGGTGGACACATAGATCTGAACCTCAGTGTATGCCTACTCCTTTTAGAAGTGGAAGATCTCCCAAAAGGGTAAACACATGATCAGATGCCTACGTAGGTTTCCTGAAAACAACTTTTGTCTACAAAAAGCTCTTCTTGTCACTAAAGTTGATGCTCAGTCATTGCTTCTAGTTTTGTAAATGGATTAGAACTTGGTTGAAAATAAAGACTAAATTCCTTCTGTAAAAGTTTATCAATCTGGCTTATCTTTTTGATGGATTATTAAAATAGCACAAAGCTATGAATAAAAGTTTTAAGTTTAATCTTATTTTCCCATATATCATCATAATCGAGGATCGCTTCTTCCATGGCTTGCTGGCATTGATTTTTTTTCTTTAACTCAAGGTAAAATGAATAAGCACAAAGAAGCTACAGCCTGCCCCACTGTAAACAACCAGAAGCATTTAGCTGAGTTCACTTTACACTGCACTCAGGAACAAAGCACACCCGGACCCCATGAACGTCAAAAGGAGTTTTATTACTGTTTTCAGTCTACCTCCAATCACTCTAAAAGGAGTTTGTCTATATTTACATGACAGCAGCAAACAAAGTGCTAGCTAATTGCTTTAATCCACTCCCCACATTGGCTGAATCTAGACTGTGATTTGCAGCCTAGTCTGATGTGAATGAAGTAATTAGCATTTACTAAGGTAACTTACTTATAAACACTAAATTAAGATGCTTCTTTAAAAACATAACATTAGCATTTTGTCTGGATTTCAACTAATAAAAAGTTAATGGGTTTCTAGCTATAAAGTCATATTAGAATACAAGGCGGGCTTTTTTTTCCTCCCTAATTGCACCATTTCTCATTGCTCGGGTGTCTAATTAGCTACACGCTTCAGTACAAAAATTGTTTCTGGTCTGTTCAGAATGTACATTACAATGATGACTGGAAAAGAAAAATCCAATTAAAACAGACCGGATGTGATTCAGGTCCTTCTTTGCCTTGAAGTTTGACCCTGTAACTTCGCATTTGGAATTCATATTCAACTTGTTGAACTAGCGACTACATAAGCTGCAAGGCAGAAAAGACCCAGACCTGTTTCATTACATCAAATTAAACATTTGACAAGATTATGTTTTATTTTTATTAAACATTCTTTCACTGATGTCTGGCCAGGCCCTGAGGAGGAGATTATAATACTCCTTTAAAGCTACTTAACAGATTTTAAAACAGTGACAAACTATGCTTTGAATATCCTAAAGCATGCCTATTGCAACCACAGTATTATTTTTGAAAGTTATTTTTAAAATTAGGTAAATAATAAATCCTTATGCTCATTCCCTGGTATGCCTTGGACATGACACCAGCATTCGTTGCGAGAGGAAGAGATCTACAGTGAGCAAACACGTCTACCCAAAATACAGTGTATTAACTCAGTGAAAGATTGGGCAAAACAACAAAGGCATACCCACAGATTCAGCCACCAAGTTGCACTTGATTTCCGTAGTGATCTCCGTCCCAGTTAGAGGATGTTTCTTTGATTCAACGTTTTTTTCCCAATTTTTTTTTTCAGCCAGCCAAGATTTACTTTTCCATATGACCTTAATCTTTCACCTTCCCAAAAGAAGAAACAGAGATACAGACAAACTCTCTGTAGAAACCACACCAAGATGAGCTCAGGTTCCTCACTCCTTGAGCCTGTTTTCACAGTCGTGCGCTTGCAAATACACAGCAGCAAAAACATATTTCTATGCAATGAACCTGGCAAGCAGAACACAAGTAATCATGGAAGGAAATTTGTTCCCTAGGAGACAAAAATCTAAATCCTCATCAGCAGTGTTCTGTATTTCCAACAGGAGATGACTTCAAATGATTGATGAATTAATTTCTCATAGACTAACTAGCTGTTCTGATAAAGAAAATAAAAAGTTTTAGTTCCACAATTGGAGGCAGCAGGTAACTTTTTTGAAGGGTTTTCAACATTATTTTTGTGCTCCAATTTTTTTTTTCTGATAACATCGCACCCTCAAACGTTGAGGGGGTCTCAACAAAATTATCTAAATTAAAGGAACTGGTGAAATATGACAGCCTAACATGAATATTCCCACTGACACTGGGGGTCCGAGTCTGACGTTGTTAAGATAGGGTGGGTTTACATTGATTTTAGTGGTGCCACTCAACATTTACTCAACGTAGCTGACAAAAATACACCTTTATAAAGCACTTAGACACACTCCTTTGCTACACTTCTCATACACAAGACCACCAAAAGAGAGGCACAATAGTCACTTTAAAAAAAAAAGTAAACCAAACAAGTAAGGCAGAAATAAAATGCAGCTGATCGGTTTTAAAGTGCTGTATACCTATAAATAAAGTACTAGAAAATACTAAGTTAGTCCTAAAGGCCGGTTTTAAGAGTGAGGTTTGAAGTACGTATATTTGGGGCGTAATTTGTGCATTAGCTTCTGATGTAATAGTTATATTTAAATAATGTTATATTTAATCAATGAGCTCCGTTTCACTAGCAGCTTTTTTGTTATTAAAGTGAGAGCTTACTTGATGGCATGCAACCAGCTGCAGGATATTTAAGGGAAATAAAAAAATACCCTGAAACAATACTTCAAAGTTAGCAACTCTGGATGTATTTGTTCCAGCGTTTCCATTAACCTAGAGCACATTTATTTATGTATGCAATATATTTACATCCAGCATACTTTATGTATAATACATAGCACATTGAAGTAGGAGAAAATCAACCAATATTTTGGGTTCTTTCTGCAGGACTTCCATACTTCACCAAGTCCCTCTGAGCCGTGTTTTATGCCCTCTTCTGGTTAACAGTAGAGATGGAACACAAACATCTTATCACTTAACTCTTCCAAAGTATTAAGGTAAAAAATTGGGAGATTGGGGAGGTACAAACCTCTGGGAGGCTGGGAGTTAGAAACGGGAAAAACTTAGGAAGCAGTTTGAAAGAAGATGAAAGATGACTGTAGAAAGTGCATGCTTTGTTTTAGTAAAATATTTTCCCCAAAACTGCATTCTTTCAGCACAAAAAAAGATTGACATTTTTTGCCAGGCATAAAGTTGCGTCACAAAGCCCTGCAAACTGAGAATGCTGCATGTCACATGCAGACAGTGGAAAGAAAGAAGGTAGCTAAGTTATAAGCTTTTCAGAGGAAAAAAAATGAAGAAGGGTGGTACCAAGGCAGTTTATAAAAAAGGCATCTTTCTTTACAAAAAGAAGCTTTTGCGCAGCAAGTAAACCACACAGAAGTAATTCCTGTCTGTGAGTTAGCATCTCACACAAGTGAAATAAACTGCAATAACGTGCACCTTTCATCACAGTGTAAGCTAACATGCTTTATCTGCACAAGCTAGGAGCAGGCAACCAGTCTCTGAAAAGAAGATTTACTTCCAACATTTAGTCTAGCTGCACAGCGTTCAAATTACAGAGCAACAAAAAAGAGGAAGGCTCACTGCTGTTACTATTACAGCACTTCACTAATGTGACTGGTAAAAATAAACAAACCTGAGAGCAAGCCATTACTAGTTTTCCGCTGAAGATAAATATTATTAACGTTGCTTGGTTCGCTCTCCAAGTATTTAGCCCCAAAGCAGCAGCTTTCCACTGACCCTTGCTCTGAGATACAGACCGCCAACACAGAGAACTTTTCTGGCAGGGTGCAGCACAGCTCTCCCAAACCCACAGCTATGTGGGAAGCATTCTGGCAACTCGTACCACAGCACTAGTGAGGTTTTGAGAACCTCGAGGTTTGATTCATGAAAGTCCAGGACCTGGAAGGAAAGGAGGAAGGAAGAGAGCTAAGAAAAAAGTGACATCTGCCTCAGCCTGCCTTCCAAAAATTGTGTTCTACTCTTACGGTTTGGAGAAGTGTTACACTTTTCTCCTTGGCACAGAGTATTCCTGGACAACAGCACGTTAGGGCCTTCTTTGGCTAACTCGAAACACACAGATACCGTTACACAGGCTAGAGAATCAAGGCTCTGTCATCACACTAAGTCCAGACTAAACTAAAAACATTCAAATCTGATATTGTTGACTTAAGAAGTCAACCACTCCATTGAGTGGTTCTAAATTGCTCTTTGTGCTTGCCCTTTCAAATCCTTAAATAAGTCCATTTCCCAGTCTTCTACCTGTAACTAACAGCTCAGCTGGACGCTTCACCTTGGGCTCTCAGCATCTTCGGACCATGGCCCAGCAGCACTGGGACAACTCCTGCTTGCCCTAAGGATGCCCGCCCTTCACTCACCTGCCTTTTAATCCAGAAGCCACCCACCTACCCAGGTGATAGCAGCCAGCTCCAAGGGCCACGTGCATGCCACCACCTCTCACCAGCTGTACCCAGCGTGAGCCTAACTCAGCGGTGGGCAAGTGGCAGCGTTTCTGGGAGAGCTGGGAGGAAGCAGGCTGCTGGAAGGCTCTTGCTGGTGAACACCTTTCATGCAACCCAGCCAGCCTACGGACCACTTGCTTCGACATACCAAGCTTCCACATCTTATGCTAATAATTATTCTGAAAACAACTCTTCAGTCCCTTCTATTCATTTACCAATTCTCAATTCAATTACTAGATATCCCTCTAGTGTGCTACCAGAACCACAGAAAAGACTAGAAGTGTTCAGCTATAAACAAAATCGTTACTAAAGGAAAGATGTCCCATATTCAATATATTTGCTTTCGTCCATCACTGCTGCACATTACAATCTAGGATCGCTGTAAGGAGCGTGTGCTGTATCGCTGCTACCCAACTCAATTTCCAGGCTCTGTAGGGATCAGTCACATACAAACTGGAAGAAAAGAGATCACACATGAGCAGTAAGGTTTGACTTCCATTACATGGAATATTAGTAATTGAAATTGTTCAAAACTGACGGGGACAAAATGACTGTTCTGCTTCCTGCTGGTTTAACTGCTCCTAGGCGAAACTGTGATTACTGCTAATAAGCCTAGAAATCAAATTAACCCTTATAACAATAGAGAACAGCAAGTTACAAAATAATGATACTTTCCAGGCAGAATGGCCTCCTGCAGCAGAAAACATAGCAAGAATGCTGTTTGAAAGAACGCAGTGAAATCTGCATGTGCCATTTGTGAGGGAAGTGTATTTGTTAAGAAGTGATGCATTTAGACATATTCCAGGTCCCGTAAAATCACCTTGCTCAGCCTTGTAAGCTGTATTGGGAAAAACACAAATGGAAATAAATTTGCTAATGGGAGAAGTCTAAATTACTACAAGCAGTCCATATAACTGTCTTAGGAGTCTACACATTAATTCCGATTCCCTGTATCTGGTCGGATTGGCTCAGCTGCTACTGGAGCACATTCTGCTGGGATACCAGAGGGGTCTGGTGGGTTGCTGCGCCTGCACTCTCGATTCTGGTGGTGGCAGGGAAGCTGATGCTTCAGAAGCACGATGAATCCTGGGATCCTTCTTTGGAAACTAGAAGATGATACAATGACAGTTTAGCTGTTCAAAATACATTGGTTTCTATTACAGGGATTCTCTTTCCTTCTAGAAGATCAAGTAATGCTTTCAATTTCCTGGCCAAAATCCCCAGGAAATGCTTATGACTTCAATCAATTTACATTTTTCCCTGAAACATACAGATTTTGTAGCACAATACATGGCTGCTACAACAAAGGGAAGGAAACATTTAGGTCAGACCCCTACCAGAAGTCAGACCAAATTCCCATATATGCCAAGGATGACCTTAGCTTTTATGTGATTCCTGAAGGATTCACAGCAAATAACCTATGCCAGTAATTAACAGGGAGACTTTATGAAGCTCTGAAATACTCCAGCAGATGCCTATGTTTTGCACTGACAGAGAATCTTCAGATTAAGCTGCAGGATGTGGCTTTGTCACTGAAAAGGAGCGTCTGAGCCAGCATCTCTTTTTTCCTTTTTTAACTAAAATTTCTCTGTATTCACCCTACTAAAGGGATTGCAATAAAACTCTCTATATACTGGAAGGACAATTAAGTCACTTACGTTAAGTGCAAAAAGTCGTAATTTGATAATGATCCACTGATTTCAGTAAGCTAAGACACTAATCACTTACGAAAATCAAATTTGCACCGGTAATGTAGTGACTGGGCTATTCTGAAGCAATTCAGAGGTATTCATTAGCTCTGCCTCCATATGCCACCAAATCGTGGCTCTATCCGGACCGCCGTCAGGCTGGGGTGACACCGCGTTACCTCCTGTGAGGCTTCTGCCTTGTGGTGCTTTATGAGGAGAGGCAGCTTCCGGACTCACAAATCTTTTTTTTTTTTTTACACATCTTTTACCGTTTTCCAGCCAGGAGGCGAGCACTGTATTGGGCAGCCCAGAGCTGACACTAAGCGTGAAGGCTCCAAGAGCCGTGCACCTGCCTGCGCCCAAGCCACGGCAGCCGGTCACCGTGCTCGGAGAAAGGCTCCGTGTTAATTTTCACAGCACCGTGCACCCCCAGAACAGAAGGAGGACACGGAACACAGCGGGGATTTCCCCCCGTGCCCAGAAGGGCCCGCGTACGGCCGCAGCAGCCCGGGGGAGGCCCAGCAGCGCGGCCGGCTGCGGGGCGCGGCTCGGCACCGCCAGGTGGCAGCAGCCGCCCGGCCACCGGCCCCGCCGGCCTCACGCTGCCGCCTCGGCCGGGCCGCGGCCGTGTGCGAGGAACGGACCCCCCGGAGCCATGCCGAGGGTTTGGTCAGACCTCAGCAGCTCCCCAAAATCACGAGCTGTCACCTCCCGCCCGAAAATGCCCGCGCTCGGCGCGCCGGAGACCAGCCTCCCGGGGCAGGCCGCCAGGGCCGCTCCCCTCAGCCTCCACCAAGATCACAGAATTGTAGGGGTTGGAAGGCACCTCAAGATGCTCTTGCCTAACCTATATTTGGGTTAACTTTCATCAAGAGGCAGAGGGGGCTTGGTGGATGGAAATTTATTCCAACTGCGAACGTGAGCAGCGAGTATAGCTGCAGGCATCACACAGCATTATCACACTATAAATCAAAAAGCAATCTGGCCTCCACTGGTAACCCAGAACTACTGTTTCTAAATTTTCTCTTGATCAGTTTAGTGTTTTACATATATATATATATATATATATGTTTTTAAACAGAGATGTATTAACAATATCTCCAAAGGTAAATTTAAAGATTATATGTACATATACAGTTATAGCTCTATCCTCACCAGGATTCATTTGGCTTTATAATAATGTTGGCCAAAATCAGTCCTTGATCTACACCACTTTCTAGGCTTATTTACTAGGCAACCCCAAGTGTTGAAAGATGTCAGACCGTCAGTAACATCCAACTCCAGTACCTCAAAACAAATACACCACACTCTAACAGCCTCCCTTCTGGCCTGCGTGCATCTGCTCATTGAGCAAGTCAAAAAACACTACAAAGAATCCTAAAGCAGACCTTGAATAAGTTACAATGCAACTGTTGATCTCTACTAAGATTTTGGTACATCAGATGGATTCACACCCACATTTCTCTCTACAGCGGCTACTGAACAGATAGCACAGAACACGCTGGCCTCCGGTAGAGATTACCAGTCATTCCTGACCTGATTTAGTGAAAGGGTTTTAGCAAAATAGGGAGGAGAAATTATTATTTCAAAACTAGATATCTGAAGTACACCATCTCTCTCCTGTGTGTTGTTTTACCTACAAAGTATTAAGCAGTTAGACACACATCATAAATCATGAAAACCTACCAGTTTTATACAGTGCAATGGCTTAGAAGAGAAATCAGACCTTCGTCTCCCACTGGGCCACCTACCAAAAACCTCCCACTTCTTTCAGCAAAAGCCCATGCCACGCGTTAGCTTTCCCTACTATTGGGTTGCACTGAGAAAAAGAAGGGAGGCACACAGTTCACATGTGCAGCTCTTGAGGTTGATTAGAAACAGCCGTGACTCTAAGGCAGCTTAATCATGAAAAGCTGAGCTAGCTAACTGGGAGGGAAAGAGAAGGAGCCAGCTGCAAAATGTGAAAACATGATCAGGAATAGGAGGAGGGGTTGAAGCATTAACACTTTATCAGAAGTCATATCCAAAGAATAGAAAAAGAAACATGACTGAAGACAACAGAAGGTGGTGGAAGAAAAGGAGGAAAGGAAATTTTGTTTTCTTGGCTTCCACCCATCACTGTAGGCTTCTAAAACTGAGCTTGTTCATCCTTAGGACGCAAAGGATGCGGATAAAAAAAAAAAATTATCTCCTGGTTGGCAAAACCCATTGCGATCTTTTTTAAAGAACAGCTGGTCAAATGCATGTTCCACATCATGACTTTTTGTCCCAAGTTACTTGATCTTTAAAATCAGCTCTAGTGTTGCCCGCAAGTTTGTTCATGAAGCTACATTATGACTTTAACTGCTAGATGTATTCAAGCTCCTTCAGAATTTAAAATAAGAACATAAAATTACCCACTGACTCCAGCTGAGATATGCTTGCTATTTCACACTTTCACCCACGCTCATTGGAAATTCAGTTCAAACATGACAACTTGGTTTTAATCACAACTAATACATGAGGCCTTTTTTCTCCCCTCTTTTTGTTTCCTGCATCCCAAAAGCACTGAAAATGATGTGTACGGTGGCAGAAGGCAAATCAAATGCCTCCTGGAGGTACTCCAAAGCACTACGCATCTAAGCAAGAGGTGTCAAGCTCTGCAAAATATAACTGGATATGAAGAAGCCTAAAACACACTTCAATCTGAACTATTCTTCTGGGCGTTTGGTCTCAAGCCCAACACTGCAGCTATTCACAGCATCCACTAATTCCCCTGTGCCATTTCTAAGCCATAGGACTAATGTTCTCCTTTTAGTCTCTTGAATGGAAGTGATGCAGTGCATTGTAACTGACTGGACCTTCACATAAAAAGACCACATAAGTAGGGTTTCGCTCTGTGTTCAAACTGCTAAAATTTGCAAAGCTAAACACAAAGTCAACCTGCTGCACGCAGCAATACAGTAGCACTAGTTCTCTAGAAACTAAGCTATTTTTAAACTGCAGTAGCAATGTGAACTGCATAAATTAGCATAATTTCAGCCTTAAAAGATAGTTCTCAGTTTACAGCATTACATGCTACGAATTAACACTCTGCAGATTCCTTGCTTCTACTAAGCATGAGATTCACGTAGCAATACTTAAAATCCCCTTTTTCTGTCCCCCAAAATCCCAACGGCCTGTCTTTTTTACACTACCCTTTCAGTCCCTTTCGGACAATCAAAGGCTTGGATTTCATTACAAATCTCACAAGGTCTTTATGCGTAACTGGTGGTTTTGTGGCTTCATAATTGCAGGACATCCTACTATTTTCTCTGCTGGTGATTTTCTGCTTGTGGGCAGATGGCATCGAAGTGGAGTGCAGATGGTAACCCACAGCCCACAGACTCCTCATTATAATTTGAAATATTGTGTGCAGGTCTTCAATTCTTATCTTTTCTTTAATGCATTTTCAGCATTAAAGCTTTTTTTCAGAAGACAGCCCAAAGTAATGACACCTATTCTGTTTATAGCTGAGAACCTTCTCCTAACAAAGAGGTAACGATGTGCCTCGTATATTCACAATTTTTCTTGAAATCCATAAATCATTAGTGGAAAGGATTTTAAATCTAGTATCTCTTGCTTTGATTCAAGCATTACCTTAAGGGGAAAAAAGAATCAATGATAAGGAAAAAAGTAGATCACACTGAAGCTTGAAGGCTTAAGAGTCACACAGGTAGCTATTTAAGGTAATTCCATGGCTCCAGGTATCGCTTTACCTGAGCTGCTTGGAATTATAATGGATTTATCTCCACAGAACACCTGTGAGATAAGGAAGTTGCCATGACATACCACGGCAGGCAGCTCTAGGTGACTTGTCTGAAGCAGTGACAGGGCTGTGAAGGAACTCCGCGTGGGTCTCCCAGGCCGACGCGCTCACCTGCCCGTAAGCTCTGCAATGCCTCTCGGCAGAAAGGCACGGCTCCAAGCAAAGGGGCCATACAGTACATTCTTACTGTTCTTTCGAGCCTTCACAGAGCATCCAGTCTGGTGGAAATGGCTTTCCTAACCTCTTGACCAGTTGGGAAAGTCCTAGAAACAGCAAGTTAAAAATATCTGTGCTGGAAAATAGTTAGGAATACTAAACTTTAGAGGTCAAACCTGGATCCCTGAATAGTTTGTATTAATCTAAGGAAAAACATTAAAAGAAATACACTTATCCCTTAGTTCCCTTAGTTATAAAAACATAACAAACAACATTTAAAGCCATCCAAATGACATAGTTGATAAAGATTTGGTAACTCATTAGCTAATTTCTTCCATTCCATAAGCCTAGATTTGGACCTGATAAACACAAATAAAATGATCTGCTGGAGCCTGACAACCTATTACTAAACTGCACTGTTGTAACCCAGCTACAACAGCACCTTGTAAACTGTCTCACAAAATGCTTTCTGTCTATTTAAAGGACTGATAAATGTTGATTAAATAAGCTTACTGCCTTTAAGAGTAATCATTAGCAAGTCTTTTCTCAAATGTCTGAAATGATTTGTTCATTATACTTCAAAACATTCAGATGTTCAACTGGGTTGAATATAATTTTCCCTTAGTTCTCCTGGTTATTATATATATGCAGAGCGTGTAAATAAACCACAGCACAAATAATATGACTGTATAGTACAGGCCTATAATCTTCCCCAGCATGCAGGCATGGTAATGATCTTACACACGGACAACACGAGATGAAGTAATGAAATATTTCATCACTAAAGGTAATTTAACTTGTCTACATTCATGGAAGAAGATTATAGGAAGTCATCTTCTTAGAGGATTTACTTTCACAGCAAAAAAAAGACAGTAACCAATGATCATTAAGGAAGACTTGACCTTTCTTTGTGCAGGCACGACTGTTGTGGCCTATACACTAAATGCAGCATTGACATCAACTGAATAAGTTTGTGCTATCTTTTAGCGCAAAGGTTTAAAAAGGGTAATAGAAATACTGGAACTTGAGATATAATACTGAAGGATTTGTACCTCAAAAGAAATGAACAGATACATTTCCTCTCTAGCTTCATGACCTTTATATTAAACTAATACAGGTCTTCGAAATAGAAAATCGGCATATACTGTTCCATTAGAAAATTGAATATACTGTTCCATTAGAAACCTCAGCTGAATTCACGGCTCAAGAGAAAAAAAAATTTCCAGGGGAAGAGAAAGCTCCATTGTAACCTCTTTAACAGAGCCTTGACTTTGTAAAGCCCAGCTTCGCTACACAGTGCCTCACATCTTGTTCAAATGCCTGCTCAGAGCTCTTTAGCACGTGAGAGGCCCATGGCATATGGAAAGGTAAGAAAGTTTTGGCAGACAATGAAATACCGTGCCAGCATTTCTGACACAGTAAGAATGACACTATCACACATCTGCTCATCTGTGAGAAGCAGGATCTGCCTGTGACAAGGTCAATTTTGAGAAGGGTTGGTATTAAAAGATTACGCTCCCTCCATCCTCTCACTGAGTATGTGCTAATTATTTCAGGATAGCGTAAGAATTCTTTGATCCTCCAACTCTTCCTTCCTTCCGTCACAAGATGACTCTGGCTGCCTGCTCAGCCCCAGAGCAATGGCACGTCCTAATTCCGTAATTGTGGATTTAACCATTTTCAACCTTGAAATTTAACCCTAAGAAATTGAGTATGTGGTAATCCATGTAATCCAGGCCTCTACACCTGTCCCTCTTCCAACTAATCTCACCATCCCTCATCATGTCACATCTTAATTTAGAGTCCTATCTGCTAAGGTCAGCGTGAGTGGATGCTCGGAAGCTGCAACTAGTAGTATCTGTCGCACGGCAGGACCAATTACTTCCTTTGTGAGCTCTGTGACATACAGAAATATGAATAAAATGCCAAGCCCTTCCCAGCAAAGCATAGAAGATCTCTACAAGTGTCGTGGGAAACAATGGAGCAAGAGACAGGAAAATAAATAAATAAACACAGTGTAGCCCTGGATAATGCGATCTGCTGGTATTAAGTTTTCTCCTGGAGGAGTTAAGTATATACCAGCTGCTCTACATTAAACCGAGCTGGCATTTTAAATCATGCAAATTAGCCTAGCTACCATCCATTTCAGTCCAGCATTTAATAGCATCGCTATAAATGATGCAGAGGACTGGCCAAACCGAGCCCTGCCATTTCAGCTGCTGTCAGAAGAGAAAGGAGGAGGGAGGGGAACGGCACTTGGTGATTCTGCAGCTATTCACAAGCTGATATAAAAGAGACTCCTCCTCCCACCACAGGTATTGTTACAGGACTGAAATGTGCACAAAATGCCTAAGGCTTTCATTTGTTGAAAACGCATATATATCAAAGCTGCTAAGAACCACCGCAAAATTACCTAGAATTACATGATTTGCCAGCAGACCACTGAACTTTCAGCTCTCTCTTTGCTTAATGCTGCATAATAAGCACAGAGTGGACCTGACAATCCATCAGCTTGCTACTGCTGATGCAGCAGCCCACGGGAAGCCAGGGGAGGAATCAGTCCCCAGCACCACGCCTCATGCTGACGGCCATTGCTCAGACTACGAAGACAATGGCCCAGTGCAAACCTGCTGAATCCCGGAGAGCTCTGGAGGTGACAAAGAGGGCTGGCTAGGTTGTATCTAGCTCGTATTGCTGGGGCCCAGAGGTGACGCTTTAGCACAAAAGTGAAATTCTGTGCAGGAGAGTGAAGAATCTGCTGTTGAGCATTCTAGGAGTTTTTTGATTTCAGACTCTTTCCTATGCCTTTTTTTGGTTGTTTTTTACTTTTTTTTTCCAAGTGCCCACAGTTGCAAGTAACCTGTTCAACAAAGAGAAGCTGGGAATGATTTCTCTGTTAAAAATTAGGTACAAATGCCTCGCTAACCAACCCAACAAAACAGACCACTGGTGGAGACCTGTGGGCATCTCACATCCCACTGCACCACGCTGTGTGCGCACACTAACCTCACCTCCAACAAGGCTGGTCCTCCAACTCTCACCACCAGCCTTCCAGCTGGAAAGCACCCCTGAGAGGAACATCTTCCCTAGGACGACCAAAGCAACCCATGGCAGAGGCAGCCCCAAGCCCCCCACGGGACCCTCGCTCATCCCCCTGCACCTGAGGCTTGGGTAGCTGCTGGCAAGGACGGGACACAGCAGACAGACTTGGTTCCCCTTACCTGCCCTTCAGCACCTACTCCATCGCCCAAAGGCAGCCACACACAGGGCCAGCCTGGGGTCCCCTCATGGCCTGGGGCCGGCTGGGACCCCACAGGGGCTCACCTCTGCTGTGGGTACCTCCCACAGCTCGGCTAGAGGAAGGCAAGGCAAACATCTCACAGAAAGGCACCGCACCTCCAAATTTGACTTAATATTCACAGCACTCCCCATCGCCTGGTGCTACAGGGACAAGCAGCTGCGGGCAGAGGAGGAGATCCGTGTCGGTCTCACTCGTGGCAGAGGCTTCCATCATGGAGTTATACTTGCATTTACTTGCATAGAATTTTACTTTTGACTCACAGGCAGATCTTCTTTCAAATGTTTTTGCCCCTTATGAGGGTTTTGGAGTCTAAGTATTAAATCCTGTAACACCAAGCCACTCCATGTCGTCCTCAGCCTACCAGGTAAAAAGCCAAAAGGCTACCTATCGAAAGCTACGAAAAGGAAAATCGTGTTTGCCGCAGAGGGAAGTTTCTATCTAACTGCTTAGAAACAGCCTCCTAGGCAACCGCTGCTCTTCCCTCTTGAAAAGCAGAAAGTGGTTTTGTGCAGTAAATTAGAGCAAGTTCCTCAGTATCCCCCTGGCCTCGTACAGCCCTCAAGTCGGAGGCCTTCCTCCTGCCCTTCCCAGCTGCAGGAGGACGGGCACCTTTCTGCCAGCCAGCCCTGGCAGCGCTCCGCTCTGCTCCCGCGTTACCCGGCATGACCAGATCCCCATGCGCTCCCTCCCCGGGCATGTCGGAGGAGTAAGACATAGCAATGCGGAAAATAATCTTTCCCAAAATAATCCATCCCAATAAAGCCACAGACGAGCCTGGAATACGTATGCCCATTCTGAAAAGCAGCCTGACCCGCGGTTACAGAGCAAAAAGAACAACCCATTTTTAAGCTCTTGCTTCAAACAGCCTACGCACACTTGATCTTGTAACACAGATGACATTTTTAAAATTAGTTTTGAAGACTTAAATGTCTGCAAGGCTCTTTGAAAGGAAGGATAATTTGTAACTGAATCAAATTTGTCTTAGCAGACTAATCCATTAATTACTGTCTCCACCAGCAATAATCAAAGTTGTGCACTGACCTTTGCAGATGCAAAGGTGTCCTCGACATCTGTTCCGGGACTTTTAACCTTGGACACACACGTACAGATACTGTTCTTAGATGAAATCTACAAAAATAAAACTTTGAATCGTGCTATGTTGTCTAAGGAGGGTTTCTGACTGAAAAACATGACATGAATCTTTACATCTCCTTGAACTTAGGATATTATGCTTGATAGCTGCATCTGCTGGAGGAAGCAAATCTGCTAGGCCACTTGTACAAGTTGATTAGAAATGACTTCCTTGTAATTAGTGTCATAATCTGAGAAACGGCCAAAATAGACATGACACGGAAAGGTATCTGTTGCACTCTTAAAAACTTGTCATAGAAAAGCAGCATCTAGCTTACCAGTACTACCGTTACCTGTAGTTTCCAACAGTGGGCGGCTCAAGTGGACACAGCAAAAGAGAAAGGGAGCAGCTTCTAAATGCCTGTTTTCAGATACCCAAGCGTAAAAACATCTCAGTATCCACATGTGCCACCAGACGTCACCACACAGGCCTAATCAGCAACATGAAACCCCTCCGGGGTATTCATTTTGTTCTACCAAACACACTTTGTGTGGAAGTCCAGCTGGGTACGACCGGGTTCCTCCACGCAAGCTTCATGGTACGTGCCCCAGGGATGCCCGGGACCACCAGAGCCAAGAACCTGTTCGTACCCCAAGTGGGGCACAGACACGGTGGCAAACCTGATGCCATTACAGTCCAAAACAGGATGCTATTGCAGTCCAAAACTGAACAAGCGCAGGGGCAAAAGTCCTAGTAAAAGCCTATCTCGAAACCCAGAGGTTAGATATTTTTCCTTTCGTTTATTGTTTTCCCACACATTGCTTCCAATTCTAAAATAACCCAAAAGTAAAATGAAAAATAATCCAAGGATAACACACCTAAAAATACTTTCAAGAGGAAAAAAAAAAAGGTGGAATCACAGCAAAAGTCCGGATCTCAGCCTGATTTAAAATAAGAAGCAACCTGTTTTTTCAATTATTTACTTTAATAAACGGTTTATTTATTATAGGTTTTAGCAATTATTTCCATGCCTGTGATTTGCAAAACTGAATAAACTGAGAATGTTTCCACAAACTATTTCAGAAAGAACAATTTACAGATAAAATTAGAGACATACAAGTAAGTGCCAAGTGTTTGACTGAATTCCAGTTCTTGGTGAATGGAAAACCAGCAGCCTCCTGTTACAAAATGTACCAACAGTTCATGTCTAATAATACACATAAAATCTGACCATTTATATACTTCAAATATAACTGTTTCTAAAAATAATACTCAACCAGGGTATTTTTAGTCAGGTAGATTTCTCAGGGGAACAAATCTGAATTTGGTTGAGATTCTACAGTTTGGTCTAATGAAGAGCAAATGAAATCAATGGGGTAAATTTCAAGAGCATCTCTTGATTTATACCAGAATCAAAATATAAAATTTAGCCCCATAGCTTAAATAAACAGAAAGCAAATGAGAAAAAAAAAATGGAAGGAGATAAAAATTCTTCCACTGAAGGCCCGACTGTCAATTTATTCAAAACCGTATCTTCTAAAACAATACTTAAATTTCTTTTGTATTGCAAGTTTAGGAAGTTCAACCGAAGTAATTATTAATTTAAATACCTCCTTAATTTCTTCTGCTTTGGTAGGAAAAAGTGACGCGTAGGCTAAAAGCATTGAACTACTCTACAAATTAAACTGAGATGTAAATCCAGGGGTGAGATAATATGGAAACTGAAGTTCCGGAGTAGACAAAGTTTCTCAAAGGACTCTTCAAAGGAAATCGCAGAGAGCCAAAACCAACCCCCAGATTTCCCAAACCAAAAATGAAATCCACCCTTCCCATCTCAATAAAATAAAGGCTTTCTTTTCAAATAGCCTCTAGATTAAAAACAAACAAAACAACAAACAAAACCACATATAATTTGGATATTCCAAATATCGACTGGAATTTGTAAAGAGCATAGGTGGTGTTCATCTCATCATTGTTTCTTTCTGTTTGGTAGCTTTCGGTACTTATCCTTTAGAAAGATTCATTTTATTTACCAGACCTTACTTCTGATGAGAGCATTTTGTAGAAGACTGGAGAACAAGACTTTACGATGAGCTCCGTGAAGTATGTCAGTGAGGTTTTCAGTTACTAAGACCACTTGTACAGCTAAAAGTACTGTCTATACTAGGTCTACCATACACAGAAATGCTTCTGTCTTTTAGTTTCCCCATTTTACACTTGCTTATTAAATTTATCCATATTTGAACATTAACAAATTAGATATACAAGCTAGCAGTTGGACAGCTAGAAAAACTCAATGCATTTCTGTTGGCGCAAACTTCAGTTCAAACAAACCTCCAGCAGAGATTTAGTGTCTAAAAAAATTAAAACACAAACCATACATCAAAGAAGAGACAAACAATGGAGGAAAGGTAAAAGCCAAACTCTGTAAGCTGCCAGAGAAATTCGCCAGTGCAGCTGAGGATACAAAGAAAGGCAGGGAGAAGGAGAGCAAGAGGAAAAAGGAACTTGTTACTGGTTAGAGGACAGCGGGACCAAAGTATCTACTTGGGTACTGCCATGCATAAAGCATCGGAGCAATACACGCAATACTTCTACAGAGCAATACTTCTTAAATCAGGGACAAAGTTGAAAATGCTCACTGAAGTAATATAACTTATGGAATAAGCTAGACGTTTCAAGGACAGAGGGAGAACTCTTGGACACCGTATGCATAAGCGTTTTGAATTGAATAACAAGTAGCAGCAAAGGAGAAAGATAATCTAATAGTCAGGGGACGAGCTAGTAATTTTCTATAGCACAGCAGATACTATGACCTTGGGTAAGTCTCTTTGTACCTTAGCCGTTCATTTACAAAGTAAGAACCATATCCCTACCCCTATAGAGTGCTTTTAAGTTAAGTATATTAAAGTTGGGAAGCCCCCTTAGATACTACCTATTTGCAGTAATCAGAGAAACAGCATAAAACTCAAAAGCAGGAAAAAAGGTCATATTAAATGGATGTTTCAAAACCACTCACCTTGGACAATGAAAACTTGATTGAATTCAACAACAGCACAAGGTCACCAACACATAGCTTTGGAAATGCCGTTTTGGGCAAGTCCACAGCAAGGTACCGAGCTTGGGAAGGAACATAAAATGATGAACAAATGCTCTTTTTTCTGAAGAACTGTCTTAAACCAATAACAGAGCAAAAAAATTTTTCACTCGTTATCCAGTCACAATTAAAAGATGAATGGCACTCAGAACCCAGGTGACCCTTTGCAGACTCAAAATGAAAAAACAATGATGAAATAACCTCTTGAGTTTGTAGAGCAACCTTACATCTTTTGTTCAAATGCAGGGCATTTGAAGAAGGTAATTCTTCAAATTAAATGACAAATTACTGAAAACTCCATATTAATAATCACAATAGAACACTTTATAACTTGTTACCTCGTTTGTTCTCTGATAACATTTCATTTGGAACAAACACCTTACAATTTAATATATAACATAATGTACCTATAAAATAATAATCAAAACCATTATAATCATAAATAGAAGGATTTGGCTACTTAAGAGACTCAGACTGCTGATACAGCAATCTTCTGGAAGAATATAATTAAGGACATAACTACCATTACATAAGCAAGCTCATTAAAATTAATACTAACTTAAAATTAATTTTGCGGTTATAGATTTTGCTAGCCTAAATCTATGCCTTTTCTTATATTTTTCCAACTCTTCAGTAACTTCTTTGCAGACATCCTAAACATGACTTCATTTGGCTTCCTCCAACAAAGCAAAAAGCCATCTTTTATGGTTATCAGTATTACTAACTACATTTGTCAACATTTCTTTTATAATTAGCACAGCAGTGTTGGTGAGACCCAATTCCACCACTGAGGCAGCTTGCATAATAGCACTGAGATCAGTCTATGTACGTCTGATTTTCCACTAGAACCAGATTAAGACTCACAAGATTTCTACCCTTCTGAAGACAGCTCTATACTAAAACTACAAAGCCCAACATCATGAATAAGAAATGGCTAATGCATGTGAGAAATGAGGGCATAATTTTTCTGTAAATTTTTTTTTAAATCTTTCTCCCCATGAAGCTTCAGATTAGCAAGAAGTTGATATGGAGGTATAAGACTGCTTTTGATAAAAATAATTAACATTTAGAAAAGTAATTACTAATATCTGAACTATACAAATTCCTCTGGATTGCCAATGGCATGGGAATGGGGACAGCGAGGCGGAGAGGGCTAACTGATAGCTTATAGATCGCAAGTCACACGTGGCTCGTGAACCAGTTGATGTCAGCCTAGATTTGAAGTGTGGAAAACACTGGAACAACCCATTAAATAATCCATTTGTGAGTAGCTAGACTACTCCAAGGCAGCACACAACTAACTGAAATACTCCCTGAAATTTTTCGGTAGTGTACTATCAACCTGGGAGTGCCTACCAGGTAGATTTTTACAAGGATCCACAAGGGAGCATCTTTACCATTCCATATTGGCATTGACTTGGAGAACAGAAGAGGTAATCAGAAAAACCCAGGGACATTTCTAATCTGGATGGGTGTTCCAAACAGTTTGGGAGATATACCTAGAACTCAAAATGTTTTTAACAAATTGGGAAAGCAGTGTGAATGGAATAATATCACTAAGAGAAAAATGTAGTGTAAAAATAGAAAATGGGAGCTATCTGAGCGAGGTAGTTTTATTGCAGGCAATGATATCATGCCACAGTGAATCATAAAAAAAAATATGAGTCAACAGGGTGGATCTGTTGCCAAAAATTAAAAATAAACTACATCTTTTTAAAAATTACTGTCAACTGAAAACTCAAGTGTAGGATAGAAAAAATGATACCTGCTGCACTCAGCTATAATGAAGCAGAATGAAGTGTTCAGTTTGAACAGAATTTTTTTACTAAAGATTTAGGCAACTTCTACTGAACTCTACTGAACTGGATTCAGCAGAGAGCATGAATAGTTGTAAGAGTTCTAGAAATCCTGAGAGAAACAGCTAAAAGAATTACAGAGAAAGAGAAAAGCAAGGGAGAACATGCCAACCCCTAGTGAGCACCTATCTTCCACATCTACCAAGGAAGGGACAAGCGAGCTGCCCAACTCGCAGCCAGAGAAGTGCACGTTTGGTATCTGCAATCCCACTGCCACCCCTCCCCAACAAACGTTAAGGACAACCGTGTACCCGAGCGGGTTGCTTCAGGTGATGGCTGAAGACATGCTTTAATAGCAGGTCAGACTGATGCCTGTCCACAGTGACTCGAGGTGCTAGAGTGGAAACGGAGGACCAACGACTTTGTAACGTGCCGGTGGTTATAGGACTACTGCAGTTACTGAAGACCCAAACAGTAACTGCTTTTTAGGTTCTGCAGAGAACAAAAATAAAGCAGCTAAAGTATACAACACAACAGCAATAAACACGGTAATTAAATCCATGATCTCCTTCAATGGCTTTCACAATAATGTCGCAACAGGCTGTGTTCTTGCAACAGCCTCTTCCTTCTTGCACCCTGCACAAACAATTTTACCGTGGCCAAAGACTTCTAATTGGCAATGACTTTGGCCTTACAAAATTAATGCAAATTTAGTAGCCAAATACATATGACTTTTTCAGAATAACTAACAAATACCACGTCGTATATGAGAGATTGCTATCTTACTATCTATTTGACAGAAGTTTCTCTGGTAACAAAGTTAAATATTTCCAAAACAATGCTCTCTAAACATGGGTATAATTTATTGGCGCTGTTTTCAAATTAGACGAAATAAGCACGAGTGCAACAGTAGAATACTGTTGTGCACAACACAGGGAGTTTAATATGGAAAAATGAATGGAGCATGTATATCAGTAACAATAAAATACAAATGATACTGCCATGATTCATCGACCTAAGATTTCAGACTAGCATTTACAATGGGCTTGATGCTAAAACCCTCAGACCTTTCTTTGGAAAGTGCCTCTGAAACGCACTGAAGAATGCTTTTTATAAATTGCACAGCATTTTAAATAACCCATTGCCCTTATATGGCCTTAAGGCACAAAATTTCCAGTTACTATAAAATTCAGCTTACACATGTAAAACCGTAACAAGAAGGTTCAAAAAAAAAAAAAAAGACAAATAACCACACAGCAAAACAGAAAGCAGTTCTCACTGATATCCTACTTTCCCAAGTAGGATAGCTTGATTTTTGGCATTTTTTTTTAAATGAATATTTTAATGAACACTACATGCAGCACCCACGTTTTTTGAAGAATTGAGATCCAAATGAGTACAGTCTGGCACTGAAAAGCTGACGGACCTAGCGCTGGTGTTCAAGTGGCTTGAATCATCCAACAACAGTGTTAGAACAGGATCTAGTACCTTCATGTTGTGACTTCTAGTCTATGCACTAGACACAGCCTCTTTTCTAGAATACATCAGTACAGTAAGTGCAAGGAAAAAGGCAAACATGAATTCAGTGTGGAAGTACATATACAACCATGTCGGGGGAGAAAGATTCAGACATATGCATGAAGATATCGCTCTGTACCATCCGTCTGATCATCTGTAAGCAGAAGACCTAAACATTAGGTCAAATGAGTTGCTCTCTGTCCTTATTTTGTCCGTGCTACTGAATTTTTAATTATGTAGTGCACAGAGGACCGACTTCAACAGGATTAAGAGAAACTCCCTTAAATACTCCCAGAACATCCTGTGGCTTGGCGATTATTAAACTCTCCAGAGACATAATAGAAGTCTGAAATCCTTCATGTTGACATAGAAGCTGAACTCAGATATCCTACTCTCTTGAACAAATACTCTAACCACTCAGCAGTTGTATCAAAGCAATGCTTCTCTTCCAGTTGCGTTGAAAGTTGTCTGATGCCACCTTGGCTTTTGATAGCAGCAGCCTATGCCTCTAACTCTAAGAGAAGGTTGGGGGATGCAAATTCCAAGTTCAGCCCCCACAAGGAATACAGCACGAGATACGCTGATTTCAGTCATTTTTACTTCTTGTCCTAGGTTTTTGATCCAAGTGTCAGAACCTCTTTGCAACTCGTCCTCCACCCACACAGGAAGATATTCTGTCATTCCTGGTGGGCTGCAAACCCCCGTGGGGACCCAGATCACCAGAAGAGAGGTGCCAAAACACTCAGCACCAGTCCATTTTCTGGATCTAAACTATAAATGCCATGGGAAGAATGTGAATTCTCTCCCTGGCAGGGGAAAGAGAATGCCAGGTGCCTGCACAGTAAAATGGCGAGGGCCATATATAGTGCTTTAAATAGCCAAAGAAGCAGATGATCACCCTGTAGCACATACATATTCGAGATATTTAGTCCTAGTGTGGTGTTTAAGACTAAATCTCGCGTGGTTTATTGTCAGAAAACACTTCTACATCTGAATACAGCTGAAGGTTTCCTGGGCTAAAAACGCTTCTGCTACCAATACGCCACCTGGCAGCTGTCTCTCTATCCCATTCCTCCTCCCACTCCTTCACAGGGGAAGGGAGGAAAAGAAAAGAACAGCACCCTTCATATAACTGATCTGGAAAGATCTCCCTTTAGATATAAACCGATGTCCCAGATCACTGCCTTGAATGGCAAAACCCTGCACGCTGATGTGGGTAGAGGAACCAAGGTTGAATCAATAAGAATAACATAAGAGGACTGTGTTTACCCACGATAATGGATAGTAAAACAAACCTCACTCGTTCACACCTTAAAAGGTGCTGGTCACCCGCTAAGACGTATACCCAAGTGAGGTTACTGAGCATGACAAAGCCTAGGATTTCTCCCACTGCTGAAATTATTAAAGCTCAAAATTATCTGACATTTCTTTTGCATCAATCTCTTTCCGTTTAAATAAAATAAACGAGCTTGAAGACCCTTTCATCACCAGAATGTACAAATGGGGTTTTGTACTACATCTGTATAATAAGGGTTAAAAACAACTTGCTATTCTATTCTCCTTTCTGCTGCCAACAGCTACCACTCTGGCAGGATCTCTCTGGTTATAACGTAAGATCAGAAAATATTTTTCAATAACAATCACTTTTGCAGGAATGTAAATTTCAATGCAGAAACCAAGGTGCATCAGAGAGCACAGCATATAATGAGATTTTGCTGACATTTCATAATTACAAGGACAGACACTAGCACAAGGGAAAAATAGCATTTGTTTCCCTCTTAAGAACATGATGTGATGCACAGGTCAGTCTGTCTGCTGCCACCACCCTGACACCAATACTTGTCTGTCTCCTTTTTCTGCTCTTGGTCCCCGAGGAGCTGCTACAGGCATGCTAGCCCAGCCTCACCGGCCTGATATGTCATTCTGGCTACCAGCAAACAAAGTGCAGCATATCCTAAAATTCAGGGCATGAGGCCAAACACGCCCAGTCAGTAGTCATGCTTTCCTGAAGAGAACAGGGTTACGGGGCCACAGATTTCAAAGTCTAGATGGCAGGGATGACTCATTATTCCCTGCGGAAGGAAAAGAAAGCAGAGAAAAGGAGAGATGTATCCATCATCATTTCCCATGCCGGTACAGTGGTAGCACCACCTTCTCCTGGCCTGAGATGCCCGTAGGAGAAGCCTGTAACGTATACGTCTATTTCCAAAATTCACCATGCTAGTACCCAGCGATCTCTGTAAGATGTTAATCGATTCTGCTTGCTGCAGCAGACCGTCCATCCATCCGCTTTGCTCATGCCGTAGTATGCTAGCACACGAATGGCTCATGCTGCTGCTGAGCACACTGGGGTATCGGCAGCACAAGGCAGCCTGAGCCATGCTGAAAACGTTACTATGCTGACAAAAAAGGAACCGAGCTGAAGAATGTACGTTTCTCCTCCCCATGCAGAAGCAGCATCTGTAAAAACAATAGATTTCACTACAACGTGGATGTTTTCTAAAAAATGCAAATTGGTAAGAGGCTGCACCTGTGATGTCACGCACACATAGCATTAAAACAGACAATTCCACTTGAATGTCCCTCTCCTATGTAAGCTATTTAATTTAGCTGCACTGTGAATGACACTTGTATTGTAACCGAGCATAAAGCACTGCCTCCCTTTCGCTCCCCACAAAACTGCAAACACCAAACGTTCACACAGCTAGCGCTGTGTGACCACAACCAAATACAATATATGGTCATGACAACCAGCAGTCTTTCCACATTGCAGCCACGGAACCCAGCCATCGCAATCAGCACCTACAGAACAGACACAAAGAGTGCACCCCAGGAACAGCATCCCTGCCATCTCCCTGCCACAAACCCCCGAGTGCAGGCAAAGCCAGTACGTGAGGCAACGCAGGGCAAGAGCACGCACAGCACCATCCCTCACAACCCCAGTGTCAGCCCCACCAGGCTAGCGAAATTACAAAATCATCCCTTGGTAAGAGATGCCACACTATGTGGAATAGAAAACACCCCACCACTGCAGACAGATGTTATTACACACGCACCCCCCCACTGCTGCTCACACCACCGTCCACCTCATAAAACCTGCTGCATGCATTCAACGTGTGAATCCGTTCTCACATACACCTCCCCAGCCTTCGGCGCTTTCTAACCTGTGTGTCAAATCCATTTTCTACCGAGCTACTCTTCCTTGGTGGGAGTCCATCTCCCGCATTTTCTTGTCCGTTAGGAGACTTGAGAGGAATCTGGCTGGAATACGATGGCTTCGTCACCTCCACCTTGTTCCCAAACTTCAGGTAACAGGGTTGTGGGATGGTCCTGGCCGTCGGGACGTGCAGGATCGGAGCAGCGCTGTGGACGGGTTTAGGTAGTCCCGATTTCATTTTGGAGGCTACCAGGATGGCTGGCATTTTCTCTTTCTGCTTTCCTAACACGTCTCTGTCAGCAGCAGCAACGGTGGATACAGCAGGCAGGGAGAGAGAAAAGGGCACAGTTGGGAAGCTGCTATACTAGAGCAGCTTGGTTGACTGCAGGGATCTCCAAAACCAGCTCAGAATTTAAAAAGAAAAAAAAAAAGAAAAAAAAAAAGCTTTCAGCCTAAAATATCTCGCAGCTTCGTGCCAGCCTTCCACCTGTTTCCTCTGAATTTATTCTCAGTTCTTCGCCACTGTCCTCCTTCCTATTTCTGCTGCTGTTTAGCTCGCTGCTTCGTTCCTCCGGCCGGGTTTTCCCCCTGGCAGCAGCGGCAGCCTTTGGCTCCGTCTCCCCGTCACTGCATCCCCGAGCCCCCCAGGAACCCGCTGCAGCGTGTGCTGCCCCGCCGGCAGCGGCGCAGGGCGGGCGGGCAGGATTTCCAGCTTAAGATGTCTTTCTCCGCTCTTAGCCAAGAAGCAGATGCAGCTCAGCGCGTTAATGACTGATGCCCTTGGATGCGAGCCTTACCGAGCCAAGCCTCTTAAAGCCTTAATATCTGCCCGCAGGACGGCGACGCCGGAGCCGAAGGAGAAACCGTCCGGCGGCGGCAACGTCGACTACCGAAACACGCCCGCGGTGGCAAAATTCCCCGGATCCCCGTGTGCCGCTCGGGAAAACCCGGAGCGCACACGCTCAGCTGCCGGGGAGGGGGGGGAGCGGCCGCCGCCTCATGTTAGGCGCCCGCCCTGGCGCTGCCCGCACCCGCCGCGCTCTGCCTCGGGCTGTGGCCGGCCCCGGCTGAGGCACGGCCGGGCTCCGGCAGCCCCGGGGAGCCGGGGCGGCGCTGCCGGCGGGAGCGGGAGCCAAATCCCCGCCGGAGGAGGGGCCTGGGCCGCGCCGGGCGGGGGGCTGCGGCCGGCGGCTTCGGAGCCCTTCGGGCCACAGCGCCCTCAGACAAAAAGCCCCGGGGCTGACTGCGCGCCCCGAGGGCTCCGGGAGCCTCCCGCTGAGGGGATGGCAGCCCTGTGAGGCCCCCGGCCTGCCCTCAGCCCCTCGTTCCCCTCAGCCTCTGTGAGGGGGCCGGTGGGCAGAGGAGGGTCCCCACGGCAGCACCCACAGCCCTCCTGAAGGGTCTCGGGGCAGCCCGTGGCCCGACGGCTGCCCACAGCCCCAAGGCTCGGGCCCCACAGAGCGCTCCCACCCATGTGGCACCCCGCATGCCTTCAAGGTGCAAGGGCAGGTTGTTCCATCTCGGGCTGGTTCAGACCAAAACCTGTGGCGTTTCCAGGGTGCAGAGGGCTCTAGGATTTGGCAGCAAGACTAGGAGAGCGTTTTAGGATTGAGAAAGCTCGACTGGATATCAGATGAGTCCCCGCATCCCTGCATCCTTCTGGGGACGTCCTCTGAAATGACTTAGCCAAGGTTGCAGAGGGAGTAAGTGGCAGAACTGGAAATGAGAGTCAGAACGTGTGTTAGTTACACTCTAGTTAAATTATTATCCTGCCTCAGCATTTCAGTGTTAAAAAGTCCCGTCTCCATTAACACAAAAAACAGTTTCAGAAGACATTAGGCGTTTTGGGGTTTGTTTTTAGCTGGTTCACACTGACTAGATGGCTTAAACCCAAAAACAAAGCCTGGACAAACCGCCACCACTGTCTGCCATGTCTCCCACCTAGCATCGCCTCCTGGTCACCTAATTCAAGCTCCCACAGCACACACGCAGCTCCCACGTTAACTAGGCATTGTGTTGCTCTTGGGATATTCAGCACATCTGAAAATATGTATCTACCAGCCCCACAGGCAGCTTTGTATTAACTCTAAGAGAGTAATTTTTTAAAAAAATTATTTTTATGAGTAACTGTGTGTCCATTCTAGCTCTTATTCCACTAATCTCAGACTGGAAATTGCACATCTCTATTGATCCACCTCATTGAGAGTGATCTTCCAATGTTTACCTCCCTGCCATAAAAACAGTGCACAGTATCTGCTTAGGCACAACTGTATAGAAAATTTCAAAGCCCAACAACTTGACAAAGAAAGTCAGATTTACCATACAAAAGGACTGGTAGTTATGGGAACAGAAATGTGTAAAATGCTATGATACCATTTCCATTGGTTAGTGATGAAAACTCAGCCTTTCTAACTGAAAAGAAGATTGGGCTAAAGTACGAAAAGCTTGAAAAAGATCCAAGGCTGAAAACAAGGCTAATTTTAGGCCTGTAATAAAATACAGTAAAGTTTAAAAGCTATTAGAAGATCTAATTGACAGCTTTATTTTCTGTTCTTCACTTACACATTTTATTAGGTTCAGGCCACCAATCCCAGATGCACAGAACTTGCCAGGTTTTGTTGTTCTGTTTTCATCTTAGGAAACTGGCGAGGTTACAGTATACCAAAGACAGATACATAGTTAATTTGAATAAAATGAAATTATTCTTCCAATTACTGCTTTAATAATTATTGAATGAGATGACCTGATGATGAGATGCATCCAGTGGCAACAACACCTATAACGTGAGGCCATAAACCATTAACACGTCACATACTGCCTAGATCTACAAAGATGGACAACGCTAATTTGGTCCATCTTTGCAAGTGACTAATCATAATTTTTCTCTTAATAATTACTTTTACCTGTTTTTATGGCTAGCATTTGTGGAAGAAACTACCTTTTTTTTCTGGACAGTCAACGGGATCCGGAAACCTATCTTCCTTATCCTCTTTGAAAAGCCCAGCCAGTTTTCCCTTTCCCAGTTTTGGAAAATCACCCACATTTCTGTATCTCAGCTTTTACAGTAAGCAGTATTAAAAAGCAAGAGCTTCACTCTTTCCTGCCACAAATGTCAGATGAGCCACTAACTAGGTGAACATTCCCCTGCAGCTCGAAGATGATGAGTATTTTTGCTTGAATAACCACAACATTCTCCCTTATCTGCCTGAGGTCCAGTAAGCATCCACCCTGCTCCCTGACTGGGGGCATGTGGAAGGAAAAAAATATGCTATAAACAAGCATTTTATTTCCCTGGGAGAAAATAAATAAATAAATAAAATAAACAAAGAAGTAGTGACTTGACTTGGCTTCTAGGACTGATTTTTAAGCTCGGGAAATGCCTTTGCTCAGGAGTCAAGCTGCGGCTACTTAGCGCCATCTGAGGTGCCAAGGCTGGTGTCAAGAACTGGCTTAATATTCTCAAAATGTTACTAAGCAGCTCAGTACTTCAGCAGAAGCTCTTTGAATAGTTTGTAGTTCAAGAGCTTGTAGGCAAGTCAGCACGTTGCCCAAAACAAAACAAGTAAACAGAAAAAAAGCCAGGGTTGACTGCTCTTGAATCTGAACGAATGAGACGAATGTTTCTGGAAAGCTAAAACCATCGAGGCTGCCTTCATTGCTCAGACACTATCAATTAACAACTGAACCCAAGTGGAAAGAAAATGCCTATATGGATTACACGTGGGTATTGCAAGTAAAATGAACAACTTCGCCAAATGTAGCAAAGGATGAGAGAATCAGACCTTCCCTTCAAATTGTGCTCAAGATCCATCCTCAATGAAGCCTAAAGTTACACTAGTGTTAGTGAACAAAATATAGAGAATTATTATTACAAGTAGAAAACCCCATTAAGTGGGCTGGTAGTCCAGAACTGCTGATGGAACTACACTCACTTCTTGCTTGCAAATACCTTTATCAGGGCTTTCCTTGTCTTTTAGGCATTGTAGATGCATCTGAAACCTTCATTTTTAATCCACATGAATGTTCTTGAAATGTCACCATATATACCGTCAATATCAGAAGACGTAATTGTTCTTACAAAAGCATTTTTGTCAAACAAATCCTGCCAGAAGGCCAGCTGTCCTATAGACTGTGGGCATATTCAGCCTTGGCTCAACTCCATTAACTTCAGTGAAGTTATGACAGGAATAAATATGGACCTATTTTTGGCACTGCAGGCATTTTGCACATTCAAATCCATCCGTTGTCACTGATCACAGTATCGGATATGTAAAAGCCCGATCCGGTCTGCAGATTTATGTTACCATTTCATGGAAGAACCATAAAGGTATAAATGTGATCAAGCTGCTCTTTTTTTTTTTTTTTTTGGTTGTGTTCCCAAAAGAGGAACTCTTGAGGTTAGAAAACAGCAATAGTGGTAGAGGCATTATATAATTTGGCATCCTCTCACCACAGCAATTATAATCTGTACATGTGAGTTCTTTATATAGAGCAAAGGAGAAAGCCCTGGTTCTGTTCCCAGTTCTTTTCACAAAAATCTCATCTGTATTACACTAATTCTGATCTAAAATCCCTTTTGTAATCCCCTGACATGTTTCTAATTCACTCTGGGTTTAATTCCACCTCATTTTATAACAGTGTCATGCTTTAACAAACACACAAGGTAAATTCCATCTGGACAAGAAACACCCTTGGTGCATTTTTAGAAGACGCATATGAAGTTTCACTTGCAACATCAGTGATGCAGGCAGAACTTTCACATGGTGACACAAAATGGCACCATTTTAAATGAGCATCTTCTGAAAAATGTTCCTATTTAGTACTGTTTCTGTAGCAGAACATTTAATGTTTTTGTAACATAAGCATGAATTGTAGGAGCTGGCATCACAACCACGCTGAAATAATTTGCCTACCTCTTTCCAGACTTTTTTTTTTTTTTTTTAATTTCATCATGTATTTATCATTGGATTACATGACCAGCATTTTACATAAAGATAACTCTGGTAGTGCTTTACTCAAAAGCTACATAATTTTCTACTGTTTAAGCAAATGCAACAACACTGAGCTGCTTCTTCTATTTCATTTTGCTGCAGTTGTTTCTGGACCTGTAGCCATCTCACTTTCTCAGAATCTAGTAAAATTGGCCTCAGCTGGTTGGAGACAGACATACTAACAGAGTTGCTGTGACTGGCTTTGGAAAGGCCCCTCCTTCTGACTTTAAGTAAATTCCTGAGACTTAAACTCAGCAAGAACAGGAGTGGAAGGGATTTGGGATGCAAGAGCTTGTTTCAAGTAATGCTTTCTGCGATGCTGTAAGTTTTAGATGTGTATTGAAAGACCTTGTCTGACTATACTGTAGTCACAGCAGTGACCCCTGTGTAACACATAGTGCATAATGCATAGATTTTATGATCCTACCAGCCTAGCTTCGTCATGACAACCTACAGCTCACCTTGATTCACTATCTCTTAACATCTGCGATCATAAGAATAAACATCTTCCCATGCCACTAACAGCACCTGGGATAAATATTTCAATACCGTTTTAAGAGGATTCTTACAAATCACATCCTCCCAACAGAGATGTGCATCTGGGTATTCTTAATCTATTCATGTGTCCTTTGTTTCCTCAAGGTTAACAGTACCAGCTCCTGTATTATTTTATGCCTGATTTGACATCGTCCATGGCTTCATGTATGTGGAAAAGCTAAGAAAGCATCTGTGACTAGAATCACACTACTGAGCATATCACAGAAGGAAGGTGGTGATAAACCAAGTACCACGAATGCGCTTCAGTGGTAAGAATCATCAAGTTAAGGTGAAATATGAAGATGAACTAAAAAAAAAAAAAAAAAAAGCGCTCTCTTCCCTGTGCTGTTATACTCCGTCTTCTCGAGAAGCGCGAGGGAAGAAAAATCCTTTTAGTTACAAGCTGGCTATCTCACACCATCAGCTGACAATCTCACACCATTAGGCCTTCTGAACCTTGCTGTCCCTTACCGGCACATTTCAAACACACCCACTCCATCATCTGCAAGAGTGCTCATAGCCTGAAGGTAGGCAGAAACCATCCGAGAAGCAGATCAGAAGAAAAGGCTTTATTTCAACAAGTGCATCTGCTTAGGCATTCCAACCTAGCCTAAGCTGCCATAAATTTATCCCACATTAGCAGTTTTGAACAAACATAAATCGGCCAAATTACCATCAAGCAACTTCAGCTGTTTTCTGAAGACCAAATGATGACCATTCAAACAAAATGCTGACAGTCATAAAGCTCTAAATCAGAGAGCTCTAAATCAAAACAGTTTTACTACAGCCAATGTCAGAATTTGACATCAAAATGTTAAGCACTAATCAAATCTTACTTAAATTGCTGTTCCAATCCTATCCTATGTTCACGTTAGCTCCTTAGCCGTTGGTACACGTTACCAACAAATTTGTGTTAGAACAATCCCCTTGCTTACTGAGCCCAGGCACGCAGTTCGGTTGATGACGTACAGTGCAGCTCTGGAGCCATATAAGTTGTGCTTGCCATGCTCACCAACTGCCAGCTGGGTATCAGAGGAACACAAACATCGTCCCGCACTTGCAGGCTTTGCCAAGTACACTTCACAACCGAATTTGGTGCCCAGGCCTCTCCAGTCTGCAGGCAGCCACTAGAAGCCAAAAAAAGAGAGCGTTCCCACAGGGCAACCACTCGGGAGCGGTTCTCCGCTGGAGGTCACCTGCAATGCACCACACAATGTCATAATGATTAATTGCAGTGCTATGAACTCCAGCTTTTTCTGAATGTGTTAGCAGAATATATATAACAACCTGGACAGTTCGTAATGATATAAAAGGAAACACTGAAAGCACTTAACACGAAGCCCCAGTACGAATGCTGCCAACCTCCACAGCTCCTTCAAAGAAAGATTTGTCCTGATTTAATGATAAGACAAAATCCAAGCACATCCTCAGAAGGTAAAAGTGGGGGTCAGTGGCCCTACTGAAATTTTTAAGTCAGAAATTTCAGTGAAACTTCTTCAAATTCACACAACCATAACTGAGGTCAACCTTAAGCCCAGCAGCCATGACCGTTCTTGAAAATCAACTTGTACAAAGTAACAATCACCGTAACAATAATTTGACACCTCCATCTCCAGTGTGATAATCCATTGCAAGGCAGTTTGAGGAAGACTACCATAAACTGTGGATAAACAGAAAGTACCAATTTGGTTTATATTGAAAAAAATATATATTCATAACATATATATTATTTAAATATATAAATATAAACAAACACCAAACATCACACTCAGTTTAAAACCAGAAAATTTCAAAAATCACTTTGCAAGGAAATGTACAGGAAACAATTACTCCTTTTGCCTTCTAGTCTAATACTGAATTCTCAAGCCTGAAGTGTTATAAGAGCACCAAGCATCCTCATGCATGGCAAGACCAAGTTTCCCTTCTCAAACGTCCTGGCATTTCCTTGGTTCTCCCATTAGCAAACTGATAACTGCCCCTCCTACTGTTTTAACAGCGATTTTTCCAAGCTTTTGCAATATCAGTCACCCAAATATCACATCCAAAAAGTCACTGAGTGTTGTAATGTTTTTCCTATTTTGGTTTCATAGCACAACAAAGGAAGTAATGATTCATGATGTTTGTTGCCTTAAACAGACTTGATATTTCAATATTTAACTTTTTGTGGTAAGTGACAGGATATTATTCTATCCTAAGGTTTCCTGTCACCCTGAATTTTACCTGTGATTTTTTATTCAACTTACACTGTTTAGATCTACAGTATAAAGACCTGATGGCATTGCATTTACCTTAAACGTCTCATCACGTGATTTCTAATAATGCTACGCAGAGTGTTTGGAATATTTTGCAAAGGTGTCAGTGTCGAAACCCCACACAGCCCTAGCACACTGTATCACCCCACAAGAAGATCTGGCTGAAGCTTATCATATGATAAGTAATATGCAGCCTTCTTTTCAGATAGATGGAATTCAACTGATGGAATGATTTCCTGCATTCCAGAGACACAGTCGCCTCCTGCACTAGAATTAATACAAGCTTTGCCTATTCCAGCAGCAAAACTCAAGTCGTGGCGCTGTGAAAGCAGTAGAATCCAATCGTCCCTGTCACTACACTAGTGTATCGTTGGCTTTTGGCAAACGGGGCAGCTTGTCACAGGCAAAGTGCTCATCAGATGCTCTGGTCGCTGCACCCTGCTTGGCACAGGGAACAATGACGTTACAGATGCTGAAAGAGACGTTACTGGATTTCAAAATGCATCCATCTGTTTAACTGCCCAAAATGACTTAAAGGAGGGGGATACAATAAGCACATCTGCTCCCTCAGCATGTTAAAAAAAAATATCATCTGGAAAATAACAGGCTAAATATCAGCTTTTGTAGACAGCGATCCACAATGAAGCTCCGATACACATCTAACATCTGTTTCACCTTCAATTATACCTCCAGACTTCGGGACTTCCACTGATTCTTCAAGATGCCAGAGCTGCAACCTTCGTCATAACCAGCTCCGTGTCTCCTTAGCTCACTCACTGTCAGTCTCTTTAGAAAAACATCATCGGGCATCCACCTATTCAACCTTGTCACCCCCCACGAAGCACATACATCTGCTCTCAAACAAGAATCAATATGGAGCCACGCAGTGTCCTTCTCTTTGGATCAACGCTAACAGACCTCAGAGAAACATCCAGATGGGCAGCACGGTGGCAAGCAGACAACTGCAAGTGAACCAGCACCGATTTTAATTCGAAGAAACCACTCCTCGTCCGCCCGTCTGCACCAACTGGAGGGAGTTCAGCAGAGGGCCAGCAGGATGGCTGACATGGAGCACCTGCCGTGTGAGGGGAGGCTGAGGAAGGGCCTTCTTCAGCCAGGAAGAGATGGCTTTGGGGCACGTTGCAGCAGCCCCAGGGAGCTTCCAGAGCCAGGTTTTATGCCGCAGTGCTTGACAGGAGGCCAGGGGACTACAGGCATAAGCTGCAACAAGACGTTCAGGCTGGGTATAAGGAGAAACTTGGCCACTGTGAGGACAACCAGGCAGGGACATACCTAGCCCAGAGTGCGCTTGTGACTGTTCTTGGATGTTTTCAAGACCCACCTGGAAAAAGCCCTGAGTAGTGTGGTCTGATCTCATGGCTGACCCTGCTTTGAGCAGGAAGTTGGACTGGAGGCCTCCTCAGCACCCTTCTCATCCGAAGTATCCCTCTATTTCTTGAACAAAACAAAATAAAACAAAAGACATCTGGATCCATTGGAAGAGGCTTAAATGGACATCAGCTATAAACACTAACTTGGTCCACCAGAACACGCTTAGGCAGGAGATCCAGAAGCAGAAGCTACCAGCAGACAAAATTGTAGGAAGGAAACCACAGCACATGTTTAGGTGTGATTTTTCTTTCAGTTCTGCTCTCACATCTCTTAGAAAGACACTGAATGATGTGAACAGTATCTTGGCCTGCAATAACAGTGATTTCAACATGAAATGCGAACTACGATGCAATGTTTTCACCCTAGGGTATAACATCTGTGTAAACAGCAGGACCAGGACATCTCAATAAGCTCATTTGCATTCTCAATAACACTCTTAAGGTTTCCTGACTTCATCTGCAAAGACAGGGCCGATAGCTGGCCAAACATAAGATAGGAAACACAGAAGTGTCTTCCACAGATCAGTGGCCACCAGAAGGGCCGAGGAGAATGCAGCAAGATGCCAGAAAGCACACCCAAGGAGGCTGACACATTCACTTAAGAGGCAAGGAGAACTTACAGAGACATTGCATGTCGCTGAGGAACACGTTGCTAACACGCTGGGGAGCAAGAGAAGCAACCTGGCTAAACAGACATGAAGTATAGGTTGAGACAGACTTTCAGTAACAGAAATTAGTGTTTAATACACAACGTTAAAGTCTTTGAAGCGCATCACTTCGCAGAAGCTGAAGCACTGATCTGTATGTATATAAATGGAAAACCAAATTTTCTTTGCAGTAAATAGCTTGCGCAATTAATAGCAGTTAGCTGTTCCTGTCTTCTTCCAGACAGGATAAAATGTCATATTAAGTCACGCAATTCTGGACCACCTAATGTTAGAGGAACAATTTGAGGATGAACTGTTACTGCTAATTATCAAAATTAAAAACTGAAATAGCAATGTTCATTTCTGAAAGTGAGATGACTTCCTATTTCAGACATTAACTCCCCTATTGCTCTACCATGCCAGAAATCCTCAATTTTGTCAGAGAATCCCTAGGGTGAAACCCTGAACACAGGTGTCATCATACAGAAAACCTTTTGGAACATTTTGTGCCACCATTTCGGGGCTTTCATCATAAACCAATTTATCTATCCTTGGCTAATTACTTTTTTTTTCTCCTCCCCACAGATGCAAAATATTTCTGTTTCTATTTTGTCTTTTATTTTTCATTTTCAGACAGCTGCATCCACTTCCACAATCATCATCATCTCTCCACTCTGACGTTAGGAAAAAAATTCTTCTGGACAGTATCGCTGCGAGCACAACAATAAGAAGATTACAACTGCGTATGCATATGCATGCGTGCACACGCACGTGTATTGTGAGCGGAATAAAAATGTGGCGATGGCTAATTTGGCCTAGGAAAACCATAACAGCATTTCTACATAAACAGGAAAAGGTTCAACACTGTTTGCGACACAGCATCACAAAGTCAATCCCGATTTCTCTTGCACTGTGCTGAACAGGCATTTCCAATTCAAAAGAGTAATTAGCATATTGTCTAAAAATTAGAGCACTAGCAAATACCAAAGCTTTAACCTGCTTTACAAAGATCAGTGAGAACCCATCGCTGTAGGCCCACCACTAGCACTTGCTGCTCAGACGCACTGCGAGTTCTGGGACGGGCAGCGCCGTGCCAGCAGCACTCCTGCTGCTCACAGCAAACACCAAACCTCAAAGGGGATGGTCACATATCAGGGGTGTGTGTGTACATATATATATTAACACCATCATCATTTTGAACTTTGAAGAGCAGAGACAGAGCCAACGATGGGAACAGGACTGTGATGAACACCCAGGTATAAAAAAAAAAAAAAAAAAAAAAGAGACAGAGAACCTATTCAACAGTATACAGCGTATGCCCCTAAATCAGGTTTATATTTTAAGGACAATGTTAGTCTTGTTTTCACTTTCCCGGTGTTTTGGTCCCTTATCTACATAACAGAGATAACACCATCTCCAAAATCTATTGATCCCATCCAGAGGTGAAGTGAATTTACATTCATGCTGATATAGTATTTAGGTATTATACTGATCAACAGTACTTACTGAAAAACCGCAAAGGAAAAATCCATAGTGGAGGAGGAATAAAAAAAATAAAAGTATGAATTTATGAATTGTATTTTTAAAGAAGGATTTAGTAAAGTACAGTAAACAGAGCTTTGAGTCTGAAATATTGTTCTTTTTGAATAAAGCATACTGTTAAACAGCTACTTACTAACTCCCTGCTGTATATGGCCAATGTAGGAAAAAATGGTACATGACCATACCATTAAAAACTGTGTCACATTGACAAAAAGACTATGTCACGAATGTAAAAAGCACAGTTACCTAGGACCTCTTCTCGCATTTTGTAAACTTTAGCTCCTTAATATTGCAGTGATCCTAGTATTCTTTTAGAGCGTTTTCTTGTTGCTTAAGGAATTTGATGTGTGCCAAAGGACTTCACGCTCTGCCAGAGAAGGTTCCCAGTCATGACTTGCCTCCAAGGAAGCTGTCAGACCCGCACGCAGCCCACCCCCCACATCCCGGTGCTGCACCCTCTGAAGACCAGCCGAGCACGAAGGGGACGCAGGCCCCCTCTGGCCCTCACGGCACCGCAGGCACAGCAGCAGCCCTGAGGTCACCACCACCTGACAGCGATGCCGGGCTACATCGCCCAAGCCTCTCTATCTCCAGGGACAGAGCAGGCACAAGACCAACTCTGATGGCCGTACATCCAAAGAGAGCGAGGACGTTGTATCAGCTCAGCTAGGATCGCCACCCAGCAGCGCAAAGGCACCAGCTGTAGAAGGCACGCTCCAGCTACCATCGCACCCTTTGCTGCAACTTCCCTCGATGAAGTGACAGCCAAGCCTTTTCCACACATAAGCACAATGTCACCTGCAGACGGGGCACCAAGCCCCTGACCCAGGCTGAGCAGCAGCCAGGCCTTCTCCACATGACAGCCTGGCACCCAGTCAGCCGGCCTTGCCAGCAATGTCTGGCACCGGCTTTCCGAATAGCGAGCAGGCAGGGGGAACAAATAGCAGATGGCTTTCTCTATCTCCGCAACAATTTAATCGCAGTGGTCTTGGCAACGCTGACGTGCTCCGTGCCATCCCCAGCACCTCGCCAGCAGCGCCACAAGGGGAGTGAGCTGCTCGGCTCCGAGGGCAGCCCTTGTGCGGCCGGGCACGTGCAACCAGCACACGAGCTGCCCGACACCTACGCACTTGGACTTCAGAGTTAGAACAGAGCAAGACAGAGCCGATCAGCCCAGAAAAGAGCTTTGTACCGGAGGAGAGCTGTGGCACTGGAAGTCAAAGGCGCGCATGCTGCCGCAGAACTCCCCTGTGAACGTAGGCAAGCTGGTCTGACAGCTTGGCAAACGCCTCCAGCTGGGCTTCCCGAAATAGAAACGAGTACAATTAGTTGCTGCTTTGGAAATGTATTTCTTCGTTTTCTTTTTATGAATTGTAAAGCCAGATAATAATAGCTTCATGCTGTCCAAGGAAATGTGATGGCTATTTTAACAGGAGGTCCTCGGGTACTGAGAGGCTAGCAGAGACTTCATTTAAACCTGGAACTAATTTCCACTATTGCAGTTAATGCCGATCTGCATTTGTGTAACTCAAAATACACGTCTTGCCATACCTAAAGCCAGACTCCTCTATTAAAGGGTTGTGGAGAGGCCTTCATTAATAATACGTGGGCAAGTCCAAAGGAAGAGAGATTTGGTACTGCAGGGTGGAGGTGGCAGCTATTTTCCTGCTAAGGAATAGATGCTATCAAACATGGCATCTTCTACCAGCCTCACTTTGAGTTAAGAAACACAAAGAAGTTTCAATTGCTCAAGTTTTGGGCTCCATAAACAGATAAACCTAAAAAATGCGGAGCACCACAATTGATTTTTTTTCTCCCCCAAAGGGTACACCTAACATCAGTTTTCTAGGTTAATCTACAGACACAGGTTCTTTGACCTAAGGACCTATGAACTGATGAAGCCGCAGTTAAACTAGACAGTCACAATTATTTCCAAAGCTGAATAATGTCACGAACAGGAGAGCAGGCTACAGTGTAGATAGGGAGCCAAGTTTTACAAATGGAAAAGAAATCCATTACAAAAAACCTTTATGATGTGTATGCAAGCTAACAATGGGTACAAAAAAAAATAGTGTATAACAAATAGATAATATATAAAAATATATAAAGCAATAGAAAATAACAGCTTTCTCTTTTGATGTGAGCATCTGTTTTGATTTCATGCTTACAGCACTACTAAGTCCCAAACAAATCAGAAAAACAATGGAAAGAGAGATACGGAGATAATGTTGTTGAAGGAAGGAACAAATAAAGGCAGGTACTGTTTATCTTTCCTTTCACTCTCAATATTTTGATTCCCAGCCCCATAAACAGGAGGGTGGGAGAACTCTACTGCTGTTTGAAACTTGAAAAACTTAATTCTGTTCCCCTGATTCAAAAACCACAAAATGTTTATCCTCCTTTCCCTCTTACAGCTTACCACCTGGAATAAGAACACGAAGGGCAGCGGTTTCAAAAGCGTGTAGATGCACACACACAGATCCTTCTGTGTGGCAGAGCTGTGCTAGGAGCAGATAATTACGGCAAGTAAAAGGCATCTTTGAATACAACAAGGTAGAAGCAAATTCAATTGCTAAGGACACTGGCTGAAAACAGCCCTCAGAAACAAAGAACCAGCCACATTAGAACAATCTTTCATACTCGTGTGAAATAAGTAATTGAGTCATGGACAGGGTAAAGCCTGGGAGCACACAAAGAAAGATCACAAGTCAAAGCTGGAAGCTGTCCCAAAGGTCCCCTATTTCAGCTCCCTCTTTGCTCTCCATTCTTCCCACTCAGGGTTTGAGCATGGCACCAAACCTCATTATCGGTCCGTAATCAAGGCCATTAGAGCTCTTGAATTCAACCTGAATATGTACCCAGTAAAACCTGGCAGTGCAGCAATTATGATCCCTTTTGAGTAGTCAGAGTATTGCTTCATAAGATGCTGATATGAAATGGGCCCTTTGTGCCAAGGGGCCTGCAAGAGGGCTCACTTGAGAGAAAATGTTATCTTACACACTATAAATACATGAAAATAAGATTAGAGGCAACTGCTGTGACAGCAATTAGCTTGTCCTGTCGATACACCCCCTCACACTCTGTCCAGATTTTTAGCTCACCAGTGACTCAGAAGCAAGAATGACATTGCCAAACCTCCTACTTCTGTGCATTTCCTTCACCCTTCTGTTATCCAGGTATTGCCCTCATCCTCACCTGACTTCACTTCTGCTATTAGATATACGATCAAGGATCTGCCCGGTATTTGTGAACTGATGCAGAACAGGAGAGCTTATTTACTGTCCTACTTCAACTACACAGCATCACAGCAAATGTTAATCAGTGGCAACACTACCAGAAAGGTTAGCATTTTCACTGAAAATGAAATATAGTCACCTGTTAATGTGAAATCCTTCCCTATTACATACTGTTAATAATCCTAAGCATTAAGTTAATTATCTGCATTCACTATTTCCAATAAGCAGGCACTGAGTGGGAGAGAAGTGGCTGTTTTTTACATTATGCTGGGCTTGGCTACTTGATACTGTTATTTCTGAGAGAACCCAATGGTTCTTTTTACTTCTACTGTCTGTACTTGCATTACCCCTAATCCAAAACTGGTGCCAGCTACAAAATAGCAGCTATGAAGATATGCAAGAGATGTGACTGCTAGCGGTAAAGGCATTGACATGCAAAGTCTACTTCTTTAAGAAAAACAGAGGATGCCAGCATTCTAGCTCATCTCACAGTCAGGATTAGGCTGGATGCTCTCAAGATCTAGGGACAACGTATTTCCCTTGGGAAAACATATTTTAACACATAGGTATAACAGAAAAAAACATCTTTAGCTAGTAATTCCCAGATTCGAATGAGGGTGTACAGAAAACCTAAACCAAGGCCTTTGTGCTTCCATTACTTCTTTTAGCTCAGTCTCTGGAAATCCTTCACGAGCCTGACTCAACACCTCCCAAGCGATCCTTCTTCTCAGAGACATCGTCAGCGAGCTACAGCAGCTACTGAGTGATGGGGTGAGAGAAGTCTACCAGTCTTCGTGCCTGCAGTGAAAGGGCTGAGCTCTACTGAGGTTCCTCCACTGCAGAGACGACAGAGGTCTAGCTGCTGCCACCCTCGAGCAGCGCTGAGGTCCTGGTGGCAGGGGAGGAGGTGTCACCACCACGGCCAGATTGTGTCTCTGTGTCACCGCCGCCTGCTGAGAGCAGGGCTTGGAAGGCTGCACCGCTCCTGGGCACGTCCCTGGCACCCCACCATACGCTCCCACGCACACTCCCACTCCCAGATGGCCTCCAAAGGTCTCTTCCAACCCAAATTGTTTGGGGATTTTATTAAGTAAGCCACAGAACCCAAATCTTTGTCACCCAGGCAGAAATGCATCTGCCTTCTTAGCAAAGAAAAAAAGAAAAAAGAAAAGCATCCCTCCCGAAGCAAAGATAACCACAATAAAATATTCCTGTTCCTTCAGCAAGTCACCTAAGCATTCAAAATACCGCCCTTGAGTTTGTTCTGCTGACAGCTATGAGTTTACACCTGCTGCTTTTCCTCGCCCTGAGTTTGGCAGGCTACAAGAACAGAAATGGAAATAATCTGTGGCTAGACAAGCAGCTGAAATTAGCAGGAACGAAGGAAGCGACGGCGCAATGAAAGACGCAGGCAATGTCACGGGCAAACTAAGAGCTAACATTTCCAGCTCATCAGACAAGCACCTCTCATGTTGGGGTTTGTATTGTGGCGTTGCTTACAATTTGGAAGATGGCACTACAACTCAAGTAATTTATTCAGAGGAGGATAAAAGGCAGCTCTAGAGCTGCAAGCCAGCTCAGTGATGAGTCAAGTTGAGAACATATCATCCAGGACATTTCCTTTCCAAGTTTAGGTTGTATCACCAGATCCACCCTGCAAATCTAGCAAGGGAAGAAACAAAGTGACCTGCAGCAAAGTAGTCTCTCAATTTCTGCCACTCCTAGAAAGACAAGATTAGGCAAAATGATTAATCAGCTAAACTGAGGTGTGTTACAGACAGGGACCAGGGTAAGCCCTCAGGTAACCCCTCACATTGAAACGTCGGTAGCAGCTCAGTAAATTTGCAGCAACATTGACATTAAACAGGCTTGATTCCTGGCACAGGTCTGGTAAAGACAGGAGCTTTTTTACTTGCTTGCCTGTAATAACAGATCTACAATCCTTACAGTCTGTAACTTCTGATTTTCCTATTGAAGTCTTTAGCAAGCAAATCTCCCACCAAACTGCATGTCTGTCCCACCTCGTGACACTGACTCACAGGCAGGGCTGACACACGGGAAGGGCCGACAAGGTCACCAGGACCAGCTGCGTGCCGTGACCCTGATGCACATGACTCAGGATGCCCAGGAAACAGGCCCCGACTTGCTGCAGGTCACAGCAAGCCACTTTCAGGCAAAGCGAAGCCACTGCTACTCTGAACTGAGCCCCCTGCTATAAACTGCAGAGGTTCGGCGGCCGCTGCCCCACCTCAGCAGCCCCTGCGGGGTGGGCAGCCACCCCAGAGCAAGTCATGCCTGAGGCCACGACCCTCGGCTGTTCCCAGCATAAGTCATCCCCTGAGTCACAACCCTCCGTTAACTGGTACATCCCCAGATCTGCTGCTTTACGAGGCTGTCGGGTCCCTGTGACAAGTTACTGGAATGGCTGAATCACCAGTTTTCCAGAATACAAGCTGTTGTCTTCGTCGCAGCTCTGAAGCTGCCCTTGCCTCAGCGTGCCATCCTTCAGCCTGTGCCAAGCTGGCGGTGAGGCTTTGGCACCCCCTAAGGCTTCATCACTGACAGAAGGCATTCAGAGAAAGGGCTCTGAGCAGAGCTTTAGGGGCAGGGCGGATTATCTACGAAATAAGAGGCTCACCAGGCTCTGAGGAAGAGAAGTCATCAGAAAAGCAAACTTCACTATGAGTGCAGCTACTTCTCAGAGTCTGAAAAGCAAACGCTTACCAGTGGCTCTGTTAACTTGAATAATTAAACCATTACACCGGGCTCTTGGAAGGGGGCAGATCCCAGTTATTAAAGCGAATGAAGTGTAAGAGGTGTGATTTCAGGCCTGTCTCCCAAAACTACAGTAACAAGGTTTTATATAAACCATTAACTGAGATTCTAACCTACCAGCAGATTCCAAAAGACAACTAAAGAGCTGGGAACACTGCAGTGGAAGAGGTAGTCAGCCAGGAAAGGTGACCATCCATTCTTTGGGACAAAAAACGTCCTTTCCATCACCATTCCCATTTGAACGGTTGTCTTCTGGCAGCAGATCTGTTCCTCCTGACGCATCCCACCTCAGCATCCTCACGGTTCTGGGGTTGAGGATGAAAAATAAACCTGATTGTGAATGACAAGCCTCTCGTTCATATCTGAGGCTGACATCTAGCTATAACGGCAGGTAAGTGCAGGATCAACACGTAAGGATCAAAGCAGACAAGACACTGCAGAGTACTACTAATTCTTCTCTACTTCAAAGGAAAAAAACATTCTAAAGTAAAGCATCAAGAAACAAACGACAAAAATCCAAAATATTACTTGATTTATTTTAAAATATATGCTTTCTAACCAAACATTATGCTGAGGAATAGCCTCATGATACTGAAAATGACTGGAAATGGCAAAATGGATAAATGCCATGTGCAGATCTCTCATGTATTCGGCTCAACCCTTGTATTCTCTAACAGACAACACAGGTTTGTCCATTCCTACCTCTAAGTCCCTTTGCTCTTACTACTTAATCCCCAGATAAATCTCTGATCCTCAGAGAATTCTCTCAGTAATGAACGGCATAAGGCTGGGTTAATTTTTTTGTTTTGTTTTCTGGCCTGCTATACAACTACACCTTTACAAAATCCACTACCGTTTGTCCGTGTATTTTTCAGTGCATTTTACCCAGAGTTGACTACAGGAAACAGACTTCCAAGTTTCACTTCTTGGCAGACATGAATAGTGAAATGATTCAAACATCATGCAACAAATAGCATAAGAAAATGTTTCAATACCCATAATTTCTGCACCAAAGCATAAAGACACAGTATGAGAAATGTCCACTGCTAGAGTTTTGCAAAAAGCCTATCTTCTCTCTACCATCCTCATACTGTAAAACATATTTTTGGGGCCCAGCCAGCTGTTTACATGTTTCTAGGCTGGTATCTTCCACAAAGTAACTCATCCTCTGCTGAGAAGCTAGCTGGTCTTACCTCCTGTGCTACAGCAGTCACTATTTCAGCTGACTGCCATTTTGCAAGACTTCTCCTTCGTCCCTGACAGCCGTGCAAGCGAAGCTTGCTGCCACCACGCTCACCACAAGCAGGCTCAGTGCACCATCCTTTCGTAGGCAGAGCATTTCCATTACTTTGCAATGGTTCCTTTCTAAACATAAAAAAAATACTATGCCATTATAAATATCCATTTTGGGGCATAAACTGGAGCTTGGCACATCTTATCTTCATAAGCAACATACACATTCTAGAGAAAATCCCCGAGATACGGGTCTGACCGAAAGTATGGCGGGCCTTTGCTAAGATGACAGGATGAGGCGCTTAAGCGTGTGTATTTGAAGATGAGAAGGCTACAGGGGGGATCTCCTTGCACCGGGTAAGTACCTTAAGGGGGATCACAAGGATCTGGGGAATGGATAAATTTGAACTAAGCAGCAACAGAAAAACATGTGGACAATCCTAAGCTTTAAAATAGAAGTAGAAATCTGGGGTGATTTATCCCAAGCGGGTTGCTATCGAGCCACATGGAATTTTCTGTCCAGAAGACTCTGCAGCATATAAATAATGCAAGAGCCAAGAAAACAAAAACAGATTGCCTGGATACCAGCGATACCCATGGATATGCATGGGATTAGATGTCTAGATATGATAGTTTTGCTTATGCACTGGGTTTACACTCAGAACCTGTAAGGAATATATTTTCTCTTCCCATCAAATTACATGAAGTTGAGGAGATGATGATTTCCAAGAAACTGTAAGAAAAAAAATGCAGATACAGTCTTGATAAACAAACGATGTGGAATATAAGCGGGCATGATTGATTTCTGCCTGAAGTTACTAAAACAAGAAATCATTTTGCTCTCCCAGTGACCAAATAAATACTTTTGAGAAATACTTAAAGAACAAGAAAAAATATTAAATAACTTCTCTCTCTCTCTCTCTAGGGATAGCTGCACTCCTGGCACAAGCAGAAGAGAAACGAGCCCTTTCCCGGACATAAGTGCAGCACAAGCAGCTCCACTGCCTTGGGACGGGACACGCGGGAAGGCCCTGGGCATGCTGCGACCCTGGGGCCACATAGGGACTGCAGCCCCCCACCCAACAATGTTGTAGAACAGAAAGTGCTAAGCAACAGTTAGACTTAGGCAGAAGGGACTCACAGCTGAATGGAGTATTTTCCTGTGACTGCTCAAGTGTTACAGCAGCTTTTCAGTGTCCAACATCCCAGAACCATTTCCAGAACACACAGAGAAATGAAGACGTACTTATGGAACCACCCACTGCCCATCTGAAATGACAGAGAGGGAGAGCAAGAAGTGGAAGTGCCTCTTGCCCCCCTGTCAAAATATAACCTAAGGTCAGCTCAATGCAACGAGTTTGTAGGTCTAGCTACGGAGGCAAACGGTACAAAAGGACCATCACACTGAGAGCTTATACAGCTTACTGCAGTCACAGCAGCTTTACCTCTAAGTTCTTAACAGAATGTTCTTGTTTAGCTATCAAAATCCCAGCCAGTGGGCAGCAATATAAAATAATGGAAAACATGATTTGAAAGACTCCGCGTTTGAGGTTCTCAGATTTGTACTTCTGAAACACTGGCATCCGTCTACCATGACTGCGTCTATGACAAAGTCAACTAAGCATTGACTTGTTCCTAATTTCTATGCAAAGAAAAACTAAAAGCTTCATTTACCAGCTACAGTACAAAAAATATCCTTGGAAAACATGTTCTGGAAAAAAAAAAACAACACAAATTGGGCTTTTCCAGTGTTTCTAGCAGAGTTATTTTTCTTCCACCATTTCCAGATGTATGAAAACTTCTACAAATTTCAGAGCTTCACCTAATGTAAAATTGCCCTGGGTGTGACAATTTGAAAACTAATCCTCTTCCAAAGAGTTGAGAAATTCTTCAGAAATTAGTTACCTGCACCACAACACATACAACTCAAAGAGCTAGACATGATTGAGAGCGTTACTCCTGGACTGCTTGCTAACACAAGTCTTCTTGAGGAAACTATCTGAATTTTTCCTTCTCATTTTCAAGTCCCAAGTGCCACGCACGTCTTGGGATATGGAATATCTCTGGCTTGTTACTGCTGCATAGAATCAGCAACTGCTAAAGATTATGTCCCATATTTGATTTATGCAGTGGAAATGCTATGCTACCCATTGGAGAACAACATCAGCACTCAAATTTCCAATGATAATGACAGGTGAAGTAATATATGGAGTCATGTAAAGTACATTGCCTCTAGGAAAAATCAGTCACACTTTCTAAACTCTGTCATCCTCAAGTCTGCCACTTTCTTGGACATGGCTTCTAACATGGCTCACAGGAACCACCACACCATTTCTCTGAGAGCAGGAATTAGACAACAGGAGATGCTGCCCAACCAAGTGACAAAGGAATTGGAACTGGACAATTACATCTGGCATAATCTTCTCACTAACAAAGTGTTACTCTCTCATCTTTGAGTAGGTAAAAACACATTTTTTGTCAAAAGCCAGACTGATTTGTGCCTCTTGGCTAGCTCACACAGCACTTGGCATCGCACAGTCAGAGCTCAGATCTACCTAAACATGTCATCTTTGTACCACAGTAAGGCTAGGCTGGGACAACAGTTGTGATATTTTCACACACAAGTCAGATTTTCTACAAGAGATCAAAAGAGAAAAGAAAACATGCAAGGATGTGTAAATATTACAACGTCTAATTCATCAAAATTTACCTGTCTTTACAAATCTCAAGCTGCACACACAGACAGTGCTGGCTAATTCAAAGCTAAACTTTAACAGTGGCACTGGTTATCTTTAACCAAATAGGTAGAAAATATTTCGTGGCATGTAAAAAGCTAGCATACTGGATGCCTTTCTTAAGGGAATCTCTTGCCAAAGGCCAAAAACTGGGGTGTTTTTTTTTTTGTTGGATAGGGAGTTTTACATCAGCTGCTTACACCCGTTGATATGAAATTTGAATCTGCTACTGTGGTTTAACCTCTGGTGCCTAAACTTTCCTGTACAAAACAGGAAGTCCTTGTCAATACAACGTTATTTAAGCACTAGTCCAGCTAGCCTGCACTGTGTCTAGATAACTCAGCCTAATGAAGGATTATTTCCTGTGTTCGTGGCTGACAATACCCAAAGACATTTTAAGGAAGAATTAACCGCTGTGATTGTTCTATGATAAAAACTGAGCTATGTTAAGCCAATAGCATGGAGCTAATACTTTTAAATAAAGCGTAGAAGAGAGAATGGACGCTTTGCCACCCCCTCCCCCTGAAGTCACTGAGGTTTCTATCTGAGCCAGGAAAAGATCCAGGTTTCTGAGTTTTGGCCATCTTCACTACATCCACCGAGCCCTGTAACCTCACCTATGTGCTGCATTGCAGAGGGGTGTCTGAAACAATGACTAGCATGTAAATCCAGGTTTGATTACAGGCTAAGCGAAGTTCTACTTTCGTCCTCAGAGGAAGTCATTAGACCAAAAGATAAGGATCACATCTCCGACAAAACTAACAGTAGGTCCTTGGTAGCTTCACCCCCAGGGTGCTGCAGGTCCCTGGAAGAAGTAGGTGTGTCAACACTGACGCACACTCTTGCAACCAGCTGGCGGGTAAAGGTGGATATGCGGCACAGTACAGTGGTTATTGGTTCCACCAGATGAATATCACAACTTGAATTCTTCCCTGGTTTCAGACTATGGGACACAGACATGTTCCTTCAGTTACTCAGTGTCTTATGTGAACGCTATGGATGACTTACTCGATCATCAGCAACTAAATCAAGGCTTAAACAAGTATGCTGTGGGACTATAGCACATTTATAGCCTTTGGGATGTAACAATCAACTATCCCCTCTATGGATGAGAAACGCAGATGTCCACTGTTTTTGAAAAAAAATAAAAAATGTTCCTGCATAAACAAGCCTGTATGTTGTAGTTGAAGGAAATGAAGAATGGCAACGCAGCACATCCAGTAACTCGGCCAGCTGTCAGTCTAGCTAGCAGAACAACAGATCAAAAGCAAACAATTTTTTCCCTTGTGCATTCATGCACAGAAGACATTTTCTTATCATCATTCTTCCCGTTTTATAGGATCATCATTTAGATATGCAGATTATTGAAGCCAAACCAAACACTTTGGTTATTCTCGGACCACGTATTCTCTTCACCAGTCCTTACTGGGGCACAGTTAGAGGCCTGCCAGTGTCTCATTTCTGGATGTACTGCTATTAGCTTCTACACAGAAACACATGGAGAGCCACACCAGACACAGATTTAAATAAATAAACAAAACTAAACAATATCTAAACTTTGCAATACAATCTAAGCAGCATTATCGGGCCATTTCTTTGATCCAATTATAGCGTCTTTCAGACTTGTAAAAGCACGATGAGATCTTCAGGTCTACATAGACAGGAATCAGGGAGATTGTGATGGCCCAGCCTACAGGCCACCAGCTGGGCAGCCCTATTTAAAAAGATACTGTTTACCTGAGGAGAACCTAACAGGTTAATTGGAACAGATCAACAGCAACATCCCAGGCACAACACAGATTTAACTCACCTACAATCAGCTGTTATTAAGCGAAAAACAACACTAAAAATCAGAAAGCACCATACAAGCTTAATTTCTTCATGTTTTTGATTGATATGAGTGCTTCTTGCAGCCACGTGTGATATTTTCTCTTACATTTCTTCTGCAGTTTCTCCAGTTTGCTATTTCCAAGGCAACCCTGCACTGGAATCCCAATGTGCTGAAGCAACTTGAGGGGTACAGTCAGGCATGGCAGACTGAGCCCCTCTGTAAGCCTGCGGTTGCTGAGTGAGTATACAAAAGTGAAATACAGAAAAGTAATAAAACAGTATAAAAAAAAGTATTAGTCTTACTGTACTTGCAAGCAAAGTACAGCATGCCCAGTATGTCTTATGGACATTATTAGATGAGAAGCTAGCTCTTCTAATGATTCACAAAAGATCACCTTGTATAGAACAAAACCCATACAGGTCACAGACTGTACACAGAACAATGATTACGAGAGCATCTGCTGAAAGCAAGGACCAGCTAAAGCTCCCTTTGCCATCACAGGGGAGAAACACCACTGTTACAACATATTTGAGCTCATCCCTGACTGTGTACCCTGAAATAGCACAGGTGAATCACATCCTAAAAATGACCATTTCTGTTCTTTCACTATAAAAGGAGAGTAAGGCAATCGGTTCAAACGTGTGTCTAGACAGCAAAAGTCTAGAGTAAAGGAAGATTAATTAATTTCTCCTTAAAAATAATATTAATTTAGTATCTCCTATACAGAATCATGCAACATCCCTTACCATTATGTAGTGGTGAGATATCTAAGAAAACTATTACCCTGAGATTGGAAATGGGGTGCAATTTTTTGGTAATACAAATAGCTGTCCAACCCCTCCCCAAATTAAAAAATGAATTATCACAGTATTACTGTACTAAGAGGACAATTCCCAATATGCAAGAAACCAGATGACTCAATTCTATTAAACAGAACTTCTCACAGCGAAGGTACGATGTCCAGCCTCTCCAAATAACAAACAGGGGTCTTAACAGATGAAACTATATTCTAAACACTCAGTGACTTTTCCTTCAAAGTAAATTCACCCATCCAGTTCCTAATGCAAACTGTCCGCCTCAGAAAAATAATAAATACCAACTCAGAAAAGGGTAAGAGATGAGAAGCACCCAGCTTTAACACCTAGCTCTACTGTGAAATCAAAGTACGTGATCACAAAGTTGTTGCACTCTGTGCTGCATATTTCAGTCCAGTTTCCAGCATTTCCATGCTCGCTAACTTTCACAAGCACTAGATTTCCTAAATGCTAGCATAACTAAAAGATCCTTCTAAGAAGAAAGAAAATACACTGAAGTGACCGCACACGCTGCATCAATTCCCAGCAGCTCTGCCACCCTCTATTACTTTTTGGATGCTAGAGCATGTTCCTGTAATTCAAACGTAAACAATTACTCAGGAAGGCTATTCAGGCCGAAACGTACTGGAAACATCTGAAAGGCACGCACTCCGTTAGGCAGCTGAACAGTAAATCCTCTGACTCATCAGCGGAGTCGCTGCACTGATAGGCAGAGCGCTCTTTCGTTTTCATAAAATGCAAAGAACTTGCAAGGCTGCGTTAGGGAAAAGCATCTGGCCCCTGAAGATCAAAAGCACGAACGTTTACATGATGAACAGCCACCAGCAGCCTCCTGGCAAGCCAGCCAGCGCACAGATAGAGTCGGGCTCTCTGACTGAGCACAGCCCTCCCGTCCCTTCTGGGAGCTGGTTCTTTCCCTTCTAAGGGCCTGCCTCACCTCAGGCCGTTCGCTTTGGGCCTTCCTTACCAGGGGGAGGAAGGAAAGGGTGGAAGAGGGTTTCACTCCCTCCAAACAATAGCCTGAGCAACGAGCGGAGTCTTTTCTATTTTACGTGAAAAATTCTGTCACGTGAAGACAAAAGGGAAGTCCAGCTCCGGCTGCAGCCTGACACTGCCTGCTGACAGCCGGCAGCGGCATTTGGCTGCACTGGGCAGCCGAGCGCCGGGGAGTCCCTGCTGAGTGCAGCAGCACACCGCCACGTCCTTGCTCCCAGCATGGCAGCAGCAGGCAGGGAAACAGGTGAGATTTCCCTGACACTGCTCCCACACTGCTTGAGCTAAGAAGCAGCGAGCTCCTCTTCCCATTTTGAGTGCCTTTCTTCCAAACCCATTTGTCCAGGGCTGCCGTAGAAATCCATGTCAGTTGCCAAAAAAATTATGAATATGTGCCATCGTAGAAAATGATTTGGGTGAAGCAGTGACTACCGCTGTTCAGCCAAGGGCCACCCTGGTAGCCCTGACTAAAAGGCGTGAATGTTCCCAAGGTCATCCCTCGGCAGCACCAAGCTTTCAGTGCCGAGGCTCCTCCACCGTGAGCGGGGTGCTGCGAGTTCCCGCCTGTAGCGGTTTGCCCATTCACTTAAAGCTGTTTGCTGTTTCCCTAGGGACAAGGGAAAAAACAGACTCTGCCAGCTTTATCTCCGCTCATGAATCAAGGCCCAATCTTTCTAGTCTCTATGACTACGGCTAAATAAAACAGGGCCAGGAACCATTCGCCGGCCTTAAGTGCCTGAAATAACGTGATGACTGCATTGCGGCCAGCATCTCCTCCGGCAGGCAGTTCCAGAGCGTGTGTTTCGAGCCCCGTGGTGTGCCATGAGGGCACCAAGAGGTGTGAGAGGTTTCAAAACACACAGATAGTGCTGGAGGACAGAGCAGCACGCAGGGAGCTCAGCACGCTGCTCCCCGTCCCTGCGAGGAATGGTCCCTGGCACACATTGCCCCTGTGCAGCAGAGGGCTCAACTGACCACTGTCTGCTTCCAAGTGGGACAGACAGTCGGCAGTGCTGTGGCTGACCTCTTTCCACCCCTGTTTTACTTACTACCCTGTTTTATTTAGCTACATCTATTTATTAAACATAGCCCATATGAGTGCATAACAGTGCACCTCCCCCAAGTACCCAACACGAGGCTAGGCGCTGATGTACGTGGGGAAGTGCAAAGTCCCACAAAGGAGACGGTTACAGTCAGCGATGAAAACCTGGCTCTGAACTACCACCTCACACTCCAAACCTCAAAGTTACTTTGCTTACTGGGTTAAGTAGCTCCCACTGTAGAGGCAGCCTGATCTGCTGCCTCGGTTCAACTTCGGTTACAGGGTCTCATCAGCTACTTAAAGACACATCAAGAACAGCTGTAACAACAACCCCTCCTGCGAGAAATAATCACCTCAATCACTTTTCATATCATAAAAGGGGAAAATGCTGACTATATTTCTTCCTGTTCTGAAGCCGAATAGTTTATTCCTATTTCAAATAAATTCATAACTGCAAACTATGATTTTGCTTAACTCCTGGATTTCAATGAACATGAATGTGAGATTAAAAACCTACTGATGCGTTCTCTTAACCCATCCACATCAGCATGCCTTTTTTATGCTGACTGAATGAAATATGCAAGCATTACAGCAGGAAAACATATTATAATGTGAGTTCGGAAGAAACCGAATTCCTCAGAGCAAGTCACGTGCAATATTCCTGCACTGCCCTTTCCTAATTAATTCTGTTTCCGCAGAAAACTAGCACTGCATGAATGAAGCAACCTCTTGAGAAACAACTACATGAGAACTAATAAAAGAGGACACGTTAAAATTATTGCCAGGAAATCTCTAAATCTTTGCCATATATTTTTACAATGTGCTTTCCTACATTTGACCTCAGTGCAATATTTATGAAATACAACTGTCAGAGAACTAGAGCGTTTCCTTTCAACAATCACAAGGTGGTATGCAAATTGTTTTTTTCAGCTTAGCATTCAATTTTGGGACTTCATCAAACAGAGAAAGGAGTTGACCCACAACCAAAAAAGTAAAAATACATTTTTAAAAAAGCCTCTAGCAGGAACAACTTCCTCCCCAGGAACACTTGCAAGCTTTCAGACTCAGACCTAAGACTATCAAGGCCATACTTTTATCAGCCGTCATTCTGCCACAAGGAGGGTGACACGTTAGTTTTGAATACTAATTGATTCCTTGCTTTTTAACATGAGTTTAAATCCACCTACTCTAGTAGCTAGAGGTCATGTAGGTCATACTTGCTCCTGGCCAAGCCCCAAACTATAAAGAGAAACAATCCTGCTGAAATGTCGCTGACTTGCACTCACCGCAAACACACGGATGCGTGGAAGTTAACTTATTACTGAAAACCATCCAGAATGCATAGAGACCAGTGGTCACACTTGGCACGTGAGACGCTCAGAAGAAATGTACTGCTTCTGCAATGCTGTGCTTCACAAGTGGGAGCAGCATGTACTCAGCAGTAGGAGCTCACTGGTGCATCTGCTGCGAACTAAGCTAATGCGACTTTCTCACATAAACACGGGCGCCATCAAATAACATACTCCAAAACCTTTGCTGTACAAATACTACCCACAGTGAAAGAAATAAGAAAGTCTTTTCTTGCAACACAAAAAGATTAAATGTTCTGGGATGTCCTCCAGAGCGTTCAGAGTGATCGTGCACTCGGATTACATGGATTTAAGAAAGGTCACTTCATTTCAAAAAACTCAAGGATGATCCAAAGGAAATATCAATTTCATCAAGCAGAGCTTCCATGTGCCTGCAGCAAACTTTGAGAAGCAGATACTGTCTCAGCCACCCATAATTCTCCCTTTTCTTATAGTATAGCATCTACTTTTGTAGATTCACAGAGTTTTACAGAGGAGACGTGAGTATAATTTTGCCAATTTCAAAAAGCCAGCCACAAAATCCAACTCAGGAGTCTCTGCACTGGACTAGAAGCTCTGCAGTCAGGCACCTTGAATCATGCTGTCCAGCCAGGTAAGCGCTGTGGCAGTGAGTGCCCTACACAACAGCCTCTCTGGTATGTTCCTCTCTCGTTGGTTCATTCCTGATCAGGTCGGCAACTTTGCACTTTGTGGTGAGCCGTCTGGTGCCAACACCTTACCAGGAAATTATCTTTGTAACGCTGTTATCTTTGAGGGAGAAAAGCACCAGCAAGCACTCGCTGCCCAGGCCTCATCGGGTGCAGGCCCTTCCGCGGGGGTCTGTCACACCAGCCCTCCTCAGAGCTCCCCAGTGCAGGCTGAGGTAACTACTACAAGGCTCGGCCCTTTCTGCCGGCACATACAAAGGCTGAATTGAATTGCTTCACAAAGTCCTTGAGATTGTCTGAATGGCCTTAATTGCATTAAGCTGGGCCTGTTTTGATCACTACTAAGTGTAAAATTTTGTCACCCGATTGCTACCTCGCTTTGCCACAGGCGAGAACAGCAGAGCAATTGAAAATGTTTCCTAGAGACCAGGCATGTTGTCTCAGCTGCACGCTGAGCCCTTTCTAGCCCCAGAGACAGAAACTGGAAGTGTTTTCTCAGGGAACAACAGGGACTTCTAAACGCATGGTAAGCTGGGTCATCCGAGGGCAAGTCTGTTTCAATTACTTTTTATTTTAAAACCCCAAAGCCCTTTGCTGCACAGTGCTGTACTTTCTGACTTTGTCAGAGGATAGCCACTACCATTTCTAGGTCAGTAGGTCTCCAGTACTGCCCTTTGGGTATATTTTCACAAGACTCAATAAAGTTAACATGTCAGACATCCCCACAGTAAATCTCTCCTATTGTCTGTCGCTTTAGAGCCTTATGCCTACATCTGTTAAAGATACTGATATACCTTTAAAAAAAAAAAAAACACCTTACAACGACTTACTTGTTCTAAACAGATCCGTAAATGAGAGTTCATCATCTGAACTACATCTGCCTTGCTCTGGCAGTGAGAAACTGAGAAATTAGAGGCCCATACTATGATGCCTGCTTGATGCAGTCCCCATACGAGCAGACCAGTCCAACAGACCACTTCAACAGAGGCTGTAACTAGCCTTAGGGCTCAGCTGACAGCATGACAGATAGGAAGAACATTGTATTTATGATACTGCCATCATTTTTGTTTTCCCTTCTATTTCTTTTAAACTAGATTAAACTAATGGACAAAAGCCCTTGTTAAAGGTGTCACGCCTAATAACGTGATTCCCACAGCACCATTGGGTTCTTCCTCCCTGAAGAGGAAAAACACAAGTTGTGCAGGATTTGGACAGGATTCCTTTGTTCACTGCTACTACATTTCTTAAATTGGACTTCCCTTTTAGCTGCTTCATTAATTTATCATAATCAATTCATGGGACCAGACTCCAGTCAGCTTAGATTATCCTTCAAGATTTCCACAAAGCACGAAGTCCCAAAACCCAAAGAAGAAAATTAACATTTTATGTCTCCTGCTGAGCCACCTGGAAACATGCAGAGATTGTTTCTCAAAAGCTAGGGCATTTTTCAAGCGTTTTCCTTCATTTCTGTCTGTCCATTATCATTTCTCACCCCTATAAACCCAAAGACTTGAAAACGCTGAAAGAAAAATACTCCTGTTTTAGCGGAGTTTAATGTGAAAATATAAATTAGAGATTAAGATCATTTTATGATCATCACATCCATGAAAAGATCACCGGAGACAACTGCGTCAGAGCAAAGTATCACTGTTTCAAGGGAGGCTTCTCTCTGGAAATGAAGAGTCGAGACAGTAATTCATATCAGGGTTGGATGGATTTCAATAAGGCTTCTGTTTGGAAACCATCAGAATTATTAATTACCTCACAAACAAAGACCGACAAAAAAGATTCACTAACATGAGCACTGTCAAAGATCTTTCAGTAGGAGACTAGGAACTCAGTCTACTAGTAAGGAAACTGATTTTTATTTATTTTTTTTACTTACTGTCTCATTACTTAAGGTCTAGGAAAACACCTTTTGTTAGCATCTTAGTTCTATGTAACTGGCAGGTGATAGTTTACTGAAGAAATGCTAACAATTGTTTGGTTTCCCTTCTCTCTCAGTTTTCCATTAACTCCTGGAAACTCCCTAAGTAATACAGGAACATTGCAGGATGAAATTCAACAGCTGTGTAACAGTCCACATCTCTCTTTAAGGTTCAATGATTTGGAACACTAAACAAAGAGAAGTATCATACATGGTCAAAACTGACGCTTTAGGAATGCAAAATGTCACAGTGTACACTGATATTTACAGAAGCTATCACTAGCAGTCTTTATAAAAAGCACAATAGTGCTTTAGTAATCATAAGACAGCACCAGCTTTACTTTATCTGCATGATGGCACCTCCAAAAGAGATCTTTATTGCTAAGCTGTGATATTGGTTCCATTTCTATCTTAAGAAGAACAGACCATCACTAACCACTTGCTCCAATTCCAGCTGGCTTTCATTCTGTTCAGCTTACCAAACACAACACATTCAAAAGCCAGTCTGAAATGGTTGTAGGTATGAAGTTGAGCTATTAAAAAAAGGACATTCTTCAGCTCAGTTTAAGTCAGTTCTTTCGGAGGTGCTCATTTTCATTTTGAAATTAAGGAGCACTCCATGTACTGTCTTATTTAGTAAATCACCTCTGGTTCAGATGCGCTGTGATTTCTGTATTTATAAAGCCATATTTCCGTGTCATAATACCTCACTGATGCGAGAAAACAGTGCTTTGTTTTGTGCGGTCAGGTACTGGTGGGACAATATGCCACGGGCGGAAATTCCCAGCTGCCAGTCTTTCACACACATTGAAGCAGAAAGGATGAATTCTTGATGAGAACTGAATCAAATATGCATGTGTTTTGCTAGAAAAGAAGTAGAGCTAACATCCTAGAGATGAAAACTAAGCAATGAGGAACTACAGTCAAGTCTCAGTCATTTGCACTGTGTAGTACGCTACATCAGCCCACACTTCCTGATTTTGATCTTCAGAAGATGTCTCCACCTGTGTTTCAGGGAAATTTCAATACATCAGTGAAATAGGAGGCTTAATGAAGAAGTAATTTTCTGGTCTTGTACAGCTACTACTTCAAAGCCTCAGATCATTTGAGCATTCTCTTGCATGTGCACACTCCACACATTCCTCCATCCCCTTATGTCTTTATATATATTTATATAACATATTTATTTACATACAGAGAGAGAGATTTATTATATACACATTACAAGGGGAAAATGTGCCTTGTGTGCTGCAGCAGATGACTTCAGCTAAAGCTGTTGAAGACTGCAGTCCCCACTTAATGGCTGCAAGAGATTTGGATAGGTAAGTCCTGGGATGAAGAAGAAATGGTATTTATGAGACTAACAAATATTTGGATTCATCTAGCTTTAAAATGACTATAATAGGACAAAACAGAGGAGTCAAATGGGCAACTGACAGCAACAGCAAATGAGGGAGCACTAGCTGCATTTTTTATTGTAGCTTTCACAGTTCAAGCTCTAATTAGGTGAAACGCACTGGTTAGAAAGGAAGACATACAATTTCACTGAATACTTGAGCACATACTCTTTCTATTCCATGTCAAAATGGTTATTCTGCTCCTCAACATACAGGAGCACCAGTTATGTTCTGATTACCCCAGGCAAGGAATTTACTGAATCTGATTGATATTCAGCTTTTCAGGATGTTACTTTTTTACTTTGCTTATTTCTTAGTAGTTTCCTAACACACTGACTAGATTATAAACCAAAGAATGGTTAAGCAAATAAACAGAGATTAAATAAAGCTACAGCAGAGTTATATCTTCAGGAATTAAATCCAATCCCCAAATTGCAGAGGCAACTCTTCAAAAGTCATGCTAAGTAGAGTATGCACAATTTTAGTCCAACTTCCATTTAACGTGGATGACAAGTTTAGCAAGGATAATACCCTTCAAATGCTAGCTGAGTGGAAAGGCAAGGACATTTGCTCAATTTGCCCATAGTATTATCCCTCCTGACTTGCTGGGAGCTGATCCCCTGCTGGGAGCTAACAATAAGAGTTTTGCTTCTGATGTCCACGATGTGGGAGCATTTTTCTTAACGATCATGGGAAAGTTTGCTTTTTTATTATTATTATTTTTTATTTAGTTTAAACCACTGCAGCAAAAAATAGAAGATTGTTTTTGCTGCATAATTATTCTCACTATTTTTGGCTAATTCACAGTCAGCATATTCTAGAATATACTTTTAAAATTTCAGATTTTTCTTTAGCTCAGAAATATTACAGTATATAATGAAGTCAAGCATTTTAGGGTCCTGAGAGAAAGAGATATAGTATTTTAACTTATATACCTAAAAAGAATTTTTGGAAGCCTAATATTCATCTACCTGCAACTTTACATCCAAAGACAACATTAAAATACCCTGGTATTTTTCTTTCTGCTTCTTTGCTGTTCGTCTCTGCAGTGAAGTTGCTACGTGCTGATCTACTACCGCTTCAAGTGCAGGCTGCCACTTGCAGCAGCAGGTTTCAAGCAGATGGTGCTTAGATACAGCCAACTGATACACAAGCGAACTGGGACATCCTGACAGCTATCCCAACAGGCCGCATTACAACTTCTTGCAGAGAGCTTACAAGGCAAAGCTCAGTCTTACAGAAGGGCTGACGCTTTCCAAGGAACTTGTTAGTAGGACTGACATGCTTGTGGTGCAAAGCAGGCCCACCTGCTCAGCCGGCGGCTGCCTTCGCCCACCTCCGGGGGCCAGGCCTCTCCTCCCGCCCTGCTCCGCACACAGCAGGGCCGCGGGGTCAGCGGGGGCCACCGCCTCGCCGGGGTTGGGTGAGGTTTACGTGCTGAGCTGCTTTTTCTGTCGTGGCAAGGGAAAGAGCATTACTGCGAGGAGGAAAGGAGCAGGCCTGAGGATACGGCCGGCGGCCCCAGGTGCTGGAGGCAGAGAAGCCTCGCAGGGAGGCCCGGCAGGAAAACTGAAAAAGTGCAAACACACACACTGCACGGGTCTCGGCAAGCTGAGCTCTGCCACACAGGTGCTAAATATTTTAGCACTTCTGATTAATTGATGGATTTTTGATTTTTAAGTATGCCGACATATAATTCTTAAATCTAGCCAAGAAGCAAAGGACCATTTTTAGTTCAGTAACTTACTCTCTGCATGCATTGTGCCTAATTCTCCTTATGATGAAGACCATTTCCTTTCAATCTATAGGTAGATCATCTCTGATTGAAATATTCTGTAGCACAATTCCCCCGATACTTCTATCTATGCTACAGACATGAAGGAACGTGTATTACAGCTACCGTAGTCTGGATTCTTTCAGTCCACGAAGTGCGGAAGGTAAGATACGTTTCCTTAGACTAAGGTATTAATTCTAAGGTATTTCCTTAGACTGCACAATTAATGAGCTAAGACTAATAACCCTCTTATTCCCCAGTCTCATCTGATTGAAGCACATGGGGGATAACTTTCATTTCCTTATTACAACGTACAATCAGGATGCATCTTTTAAAAATTTGAAAAACCCACAATGAAGCAGTGTACGGGAGTCTGTTTCCTCCTGTTTGCTAATTTACCATGTTCTGGAAGGACTGAAAAGATTTATTTAGTCTGTGGTTTGGGGGATTCGCAATTGGTCCATAACCACATTTGTGTTGACAGCTATTGGGAATTCCCTAGAAGGCATGCTGAAAAGAAACCAGAATTGATAAATTACCACATCTATCTTTTTGGGCAACATCTTTTGCAGGGGTTTGCTTGCTTGTTTTTATTAACGCAGTCCAATTTCTTCATAGAAAATGGACTTTCAAAGGGAAATTCACATGATCGAAGCCTCAACTGCAAATAGAGAAAGTTTTCATCAGCCCTTTCATCACTATTCTGTAGCATTTCCAAGCCCCATCCAAACCTGGAGGTCCTAGCAGGATTTGTACATACTGGTAAGAGATTGCATCTGCTACAAAGAGCTGACAATACAGAAAGACACAGGAGACAAGGTGCAGATACAGACAAGGAACTGACACGGGGAAATATAGTGACACGAGTTTTCCAGGAAAGCCATCTGAAAACCATTCACCTTGAAATGTTAATGGCAACTGAAGAACCAACCATTCATACTGGTGCTTGGCAGAAAGCAAGCAAAACCCGAACTATCATCAAAGAGAGCTTGCACTTCATCCACAAAGTGTTGAACCTTTCAGATATTTGCACCCAAGTCCTTTCTCTGGATGCTTTTACTAGGCTGTTAGCAAGAGGAGACCCACGGAAACTCCCCCACTGCAGTGCTTGGCACCAACCCACATTGCGTGCTGAGCGCAAGCATTCCTGCACAGCCCTTTCATACCATCATGAATACCCAGGCTGGTTTGAAGTGGGCCCCCTGGGTTTCAGACACTCTGATCTACACTAGAGGAATAGAGAAATATCCTTTGAATGATGAACTAAAGCTGACAGTCGGTCAGACTCCTCCTGTACTCAGCTGCACAGGCTTTCAGATCCAATACTACTTCAAATGCAGAAATTTCACTACAGGGCTCTTCACTGTCATTTGGAAAATAAAGCTGCAGCTCTGTATCTGCGTTCTTTATTTCAAGGGGAGGTTAGTAAGAGTTTTTGTTGTTGTTTTGCTTTACAGCAGCACTCAGGGCCTTAGCAGTGCACTCTTGACCAGCTGTTAGAGCTGCAGAGTGACCAGGTGGTCACTTACTGCAGAGCAGTCCGGTACGATGGAGATCAGTGATTCCATGTCTCTGATCTTATAGGGGACACATTTTGGAGGCAGTTGTCACATCCCTGAGGGTGGATAAAATGATTCATTTCTCACAAGTACCACTATCCCACTGCTGCTACCGCAATCCCGTTTCACTGCTAATTGACGCTTGGAGCGATGCTAATGAACTCCAGAGTGAGCTGTGTTCACCTATCCCTTTGCAAGGAAGGCTGGAAAAAGGTCACAGAATGGAAAGACACTGGAGAAGCACGAGAGCTCCTAACAGTAACACCTCCAAGCAAAGAACATCTGTGTTTTTGTGGTTTCTGTACCCGATGCAGAAACACTCGGATACTCTGAAGAGCGCTCACACCACAGAAAGCTGCAAACAGCTAAGAAGTTTCCATCAAGTAATATAATGACCCCTTGGGTAGGCCACCCTGCTGCGGGACCAGGGATACGCTTCCAGCTGCTAGGAAACAAGTCGGGTTTGCTGTACACTTCAACAAAAGGAGGTAGGAAGCAGAAACATATGCCTCATCAAAAACAGACTCACAGCAGGGCTCAGAAGTAACCATACGGTAATTACTTTTAAACAGAAAGTGAACGGCATTCTATTAATACTAATGTAATGCTGTAATCTCTGGTTTATACCCTTATTGATCTTGGATGCTCACAAAAATAATTCAAGTAAGGCTGAATGTATTTCCCATTTCATTGCTTATTCAGTTCCGTTTCATGGCTCCTTGTAGACAGGCTACAATTTCTATGCACATATCATTTATCACATGTATGCTTTTCCCATTTGTTCATCAATTATGAAATGACTTGCGGCTTCAAATCTGAAAATCCTGGTTGCTCTATTTTTCTATTTTGTTTTGACTGACAAACTCAATGAAAGAAGCTTTGAAATAATAGCAGTTAATGAAGATTTATCAAATTTGTAAGAATAAATTATTTAAGTCATCACCAAATGACTTTTTTTTTTTTTGAAATAAGACTATGAAACATATGTTAAATCTTTGCACATTCCTGAAATACATACTACAGTACGGCTGTTCTGTAAATGTAAATTGACTGAGCACAGCCATCTTCACGTAACACATTTCAATTCAATTTTACTTAAGTTTTGCATACAGAAGATTCACTGGATGCTTTTACTTATCTCACAATGATTTGATACTTAGCAGTTAAAGACACAACCACAAAAACATAAAAATGGATTTGTACAACCTATGAGGATGAAGCAGTACCTCACGTGATTCCAGGGAAAAATGTATTTTTAGAAATCTTCCCTTCTGAAAACACCTGTGTCTGAATGTTTTTTTCCCTGTAGCAGCAAGCGATTTCAAGAGAGAAATCATTTTCCACTAACAGGAAGACTTCACTTATCTGGTTCTGATTTCCACGTCCTTTACTACACCACTACCAAACAACCCTACCAAGCAACACCTCACTGACCGACCACGTTGATTTGCCAACACAACGCTTTTGCGCGAACAAAGCTGCGGGCTGACCTACAGTGAAAAACAGCAGCCAGACACATGCTAACGCAGCACTTTTATGAGATAGGAATACATTAGCATTTATCAACGAGAACCACAATTAATTGTGTGCTACCAGAAACAAGTTGTCCTGCCCGTATCGGGACAAGAAAGCCTTATCTCCTGTGGATTTGTGCCCTAAATCCCATGCACACCTCCATCCATCATAACAGTCCTTGCTCTTTGCCCTTCTCCATGACGCAGCCCCAGCAGCCATATGGACCACCACATCCCCCCGTCTCCCCAAGCCCCTGAGGACTCACCACTTCATAGATTCACAGAATGCTGTGAGTTGGAAGGGACCTTAAAGCCCATCCACTTCCAGCCACCCTGACACAGGGCAGGGGTGCCACCCACTAGATCAGGTTGCCCAAGGCCTCATCTAGCCTGGTTTTGTACACCTCCAGGGATGGGGCATCCACAGCCTCCCTGGGCAGCCTGTGCCAGTGCCTCACCACCCTCTGAGTGAAGAATTTCCTCCTAACCTCTAATCTAAATCTCGCCTTTTAGTTTAAAACCATTCCCCCTTGCCCTATCATTATCTGCCCAAGGAAAGAGTTGCTCTCCACCTGTTTTATAAGCCCCCGTTAGGTATTGAAAGGATACACCTGCTATTACCTTACTCCTCCTATTGCCATCCCTCTCCCTGGCAGTATCTTTCCCCTGTGCTACCCAGAGCTTCCTCCCTATGTTCTTGAACAACCTACAGCGTCCACACCACCCCTCCAGCGCTGGCAGGTGGGTGCTGCCTGGCCAGCCCCCATCCCAACCAGAACAGCCTGAGGTTACGTTTCATTTCCCCCCCTCACTGAGAACACCAGTTTGAGGCCTTCCCTCTACACAGCTAGAGATTTTCATTAACCCCACCGAGCCATTTCTAGAGATTAGATGCATCTACTGTTCTTCCAGATTCCTTCAAAATTGGTAAGTGGGTTTAAAACCTACTGGAAGGTGGTAGAAAAGATGAACTAACAGACAAAAGGACCAACAGAATTATCCTATATATGTCAGTTCCGTAGGGAAGTAGCTTAAAAAGACAAGTGGAAGTGAAGGAACAACGAGCCACCAACAAAACCCATCCCAATGCAACAAAAACACAACGGGAGAAGGGAGTCTCCCTAAGCACGAGGTTACGGAGAACAGAGAAAATCTCACGAAATTTGTCTCTTTCAGATCCCCTGCCCTAAGCTGTACGTATGGCTCCCACCTTACTCCACTAGCATGCCTAGAGTTTAGCAGTATGCTGCTTTACTTTCATACAAAATAAATAAACATAACCACTGAGAGTGTTTGCAATGACTACCTCAAGTTTTTGCTAACTTATTTTTACCTAGAAATATTCATCTTATTCTGCCACTTTTTTTCCTCTTTTTACTCCCACGTGTATCTGCTCTGAGACAGCGTGCTGTGCCTGCCTTACACCTTATTGCAATCTCTGCAGTTATGCCTACCAGCTGAGGAAAGGCTTTGTACCTCAGGGAGGGCTGGTGACATCTTCCAGCCCTGCCCTCCCATACGTCTCTGTCCAGGCACGGTGTTAGGAGGAAGTCACGCTCCTGAAGCTGTTTCATGCCATGGAACGTCATCTCTGATAACAGAAGTGCAAAAGAACCATTTACATTCTTTGCTTGCTGGCAAGTAGAATACAAAGGCTTATCTTCTGCTGACTGAATGGCTTCTTTTATCAGTCTGTAAGGCCCTGCCTGCTAGCAGATACCTCTGTTGTGCGATTCAAGCACGGCACTGGAGTCACCTTAGGAAACCAGTCAGCCTTCGCTGGTATTGAAATTGAGAACCCTGAAAACAACGGGAACATTTTTGGGTGTACACAGCAGGACAGGAAAGGGAAATGAAATCCAAAAATTAAGCAGAGTTTCTACTGAAGCGATCACTGGTTTCTCAGTCTGTCTGACTCGGGAGCACAGACGTTCACGCTTTGAATTCGAAAACAGAAAACCACAGCAGAAATTCTTCCCCACTAATGGCAGGAAACTATTACCGATGTGTGATAACTGCTGTCTGGGATTAAAGCTGTGGTCCCGCATCTTTCTTAAAACTAACCACTAGATTTTAGATCTGCGTCTGACATGTAGCCTTCAGCAGCAAACCTTCTGCAAAGTTCAAAAATCACACATCATAACACAATGAACTTACTATTTTAGATGTATTCCCAAACTGCATCAACTGACTTAACTTCTCCCTGTCTTTGAACCCCGGGGCTGTCTCTGCAATACAGGCAAAATGATCCCACTGTATCGAGCTCTGTAATACAGAAATGCATCTGACACACCACCCTTAGGGTGCAACTAACAGGTTTTTAGCCTGCGGTCCAAATATATCCCTTACACAGCTCGTTCCTCCACAGCAGGCAGACTATCTAAAGCTATTTTTTCTCAGATCCTTGAAGAGTCACCAGCCGGAATAGATGGGAGATTTCTGCAGGCTGTGAGAGTGCCAGCTCGATCCAGGAGGTATCGCCAGCTTCACATGCCAACCTAAAGGAAGGAGCAAATTCTTTTCATGGGATGAGCTTCTAAAATGCTATCTTCTCAACAGCAAGAAGGCTATTCATGTGCCCGGGGTTGTGGGGGAGAGACGGGTGTCACAGGCAAGATCTAAACAGTACCCTCCTTCAGTTTTAATGGGCTCTTCAGGTGCTGCCCTGCGAGGTGGCTTTCTCTGCTGCGTTAGCAGCCGCTAAGCAGAGCCCTGGGAAGACCACATCATAGGATCACAGAATCATTAAGGCTGGGAAAGGCCTTCAAGGTCATCTGGTCCAACCATCCCCCTACTTCAGCAGAGGAGAACACTGCTCCTTCTCAGCAGATCTACATCAGCCTTCTGCTCAGCTGCTGCACAAGTACTCCTGATGTCGATTAGGGCTTCTTGCTGTTTCTGTGTTCGCACAGTTAAATCGATTTTTTGCATTATTATCCCAATACATCCACAGGTCTATATGAGAGGGGAAAACAAGCAAAATAGGAATTATGGAGAAAAAACATTTTTTATGGACTCGATTCTTAGCTTACTGTGAAGATAAAACATGCACATTTGTATTTGGCCTTTGTTGGCCACTCAGGGAGCACAAAGAACTAAATTAGTGCTAGTTACCAGGAGCTAAAATTAGTCTCTCCTAGCCTGTGCAAAATATAAAGGTGAGTTTTAATAGCAGAGCAAAGAAATTAAGCAACAGGGATTCTGACAAGAGCCCTAAGAAAAGGACAAGTAAATTATCGCTTGTGATGTAAAAATACAAAACGAAGATATACCACATTTCATTACTGTTCTCCTTGAAAACGCCACAGCTCTTTTATTCATAAAAAATCAGCGTAGGACAAAGAGGCGCTACCATGTCTATTCTGCAGTACTAAAGAAACAGCATCCAGACCTCCAAAATTCCTAAGTCCTATTTACTTGTGATCAGGAAAGGCATTTGTTAAGTATTAACAGCGCTGCCTAAGTCAATACCCTCTGGAGTTTATAATGTGTATTTTCTTTAAATGCCTTAGCTCCACTGACACTGTCTGCTATATAATCGAACAAAAATGCCATACAAGAGGCAAGCATGTGGCCCACTTTGGAACATTTTCTTTCTAAACACTTCTTGTTTAAATTGAAAGAACTCAATCATACAAACTAAATATAGCTAGGAACAGCCATAAATATGCAAGGGTCTCGGCAGAAAAAATGGCATGTTATGTGTCTATCCAACAGCTCTGGTATAAGGAATATGTATATGTAAACAGATATATATAAATATATATGTAAAATATTTTAGACTCAAAAGAATGTCTTGCTTATACAAATTACCATGTATGACAAAGTTCAGCAGTTTCAAAGTTTGAGTTATGCTAACGCCACCTAAAACCAGATGGAAGCAGACTCAGCAGCACAGAAGCGCGGAGAAGCGATGAGGCAGGTTGCAGAAGGGGAACGCTCTCATTTTCCAGTAGCAGAAACATTTTTTAATATCTTCACAGATGTTGGCCAATTTAAACAGCTCATGAGAAATACAAGTTAGAAAATAATCTGGAACATTTGGAACAGCATTCAACTCTTGTGTATAGTGCTCATTTTCCTTTCAGTCTGTTAAGCAAAGCTAATGAAGCACTAATAAAGCCTGTTTTCCTATGGCTTTTTGTCTAGAGGTTGGAATTGACAGTTTAGTAAAATACAAGCTTCCTTTGACTTTTTTTTTCCATTATTTTTATTACTGTGCTAGATGCACGGACAGCATTTCTCCTTTTGCAGGTTTTCTTGGGTTTAATAGAGAATAGGCTCCCACTGCAACTTTTTTGTTGGTGAAGAACTAATCCGATTTCTCTGTTCCATTTGGGTGGCAATATTCACAAAACTTGCAAGACCCTTACAGCCAACCACTGAGACGATGCTTAAAATAGGTCAGAAGATTCAAAAGCCGTGAGAAGGAGTGGGACAATGAGGTTGGAAAGGGCAGGCAAGCATGGAAAAAGACCACAAGGCAGACTGAAGTAAATAGTCTAAGTCCCATTTTCCCAGATTAAAATGCACAACTCCAGAGGGGAAAAAAGAGACTGCCACGGGGAAAGCTAAAGGAGCCTCAGAAAACACAAGCAACTGACGGGTACAATCCAGAACTTATAGAAAGCATTTCTTCTAATGTTTATTAATAAGCCAAACAAATTTCCCCCTCGAAATTTGTCAGCTGAACTATTGCTTTTTGGAGCTGGGCCCTCATTCAACAAAGCAGCACATGAAATATTACTCTCTGACCTTTGAGCTGTAAAGAGTTGCCTTGAGTGGCTACAGGAGATGAGGATTTTGTACTCCTAGGGTCTCTCCATGGCATTGCTACTGACTTCTAGCGTCAGGAACACAATTCTAATCCTTTCCCTCCAGAGCTCCCACAGCAGTTTTCTTGCCAAAGTGCTACCAACCTCCTTTCGGAGAACTGTCGGCTTCGCTTCATTCAGGTCACCCCAGCACGAGTTTCCTCTGAGGCAGCACACAAAAGCAGAATGCAAGACAGAATAATAAGAAAATAACAGAAGACCTCAGCCTGAACCCAACCTAAATGTTTATGCCCTTGCTACCAGTTAAAGCGTAATGCAGAAGTCAGTAAACACGCTGCTTAAACACCAAGGAGCCCAGAATACCAGGCAGCTCAACACAGCCAGCAGGCCAGAAGACAATTGGTGTCTGGAAACAAATGGAAGAAAATCACTTTGGGATAAACTTGTGACTTTTACATGGGAAAACAATCACCACCACCACCCAGTTTTGGTTTTCTGAACTATGTGCTAATATGTGCTTTTCTATATACTCTTTCCTTCAATGGAGGGTCCTTTGTCTTCTGTAAGCATTGGCTGGGGATTACCTGGGATTATCCTTGCTGTCAGAAGGAAGCTGGGCAGACTTGAGACAAGGCTTTCTAGGCATGATTTTCTACTGTGCCTACCAGAGATGTTAATAACGTATTTGCCAGGCACATCCATTTCTTCCATAACTTCAGCTATCATCTCTAACTATCAATAGCTGCCCTGCAGGTGTTTTAAATCAGAATACAATTACTGGGTTCAAAGATCCACGTAAGCTACTTTCACAGTCCACTGAGATGTTTTGACCTTCGCAGGTAATTATACAACTTGATTCTACTTTCCAGCCATAATCTTCCAAAGCACTTGTACACAGAAGTGCATTCATTTCCATACATTAGCCAGTGTAATACTATTCTACATCCATGAAATTGATTTACTAAAACTCACTGTCAACATTTTCGTATAAAATGTGCATTCATGGCACTAACAGGAGAAGCAAATAAGAGCTGAGTAATTCTGCCCCCTCTCCACCATACCTTTCTAAAAACCACCAGGATTCATCACACAAAGAATGTGCCATTACTGTACATAAGTGTCCATGTGCACACTTACTCCAGACTGATTATTTCCATAGCAAAATAATTTCTGTAGAAATCTAAACAACGTTCTTAGCTTATATTTATATGAAACACACGCACAAAAAATAACTAGACCCAGAGAGAGGAACCAGATGCTAGTATTTTTCACTTGTTATGAGAAAAATGGAAAGGTTATGGCAGAATAAGAATTAGAGAGAACTGCAGCATCACGTAACCTTCATCACAGGGTAGCTCTAGAGCTCTGTGCCTGCACAGCTACCACAAGATGCAGCACGCATCTTGGGCGCCCACCTCAAGGATCACCACACATGCTGAACTGGAAGAAATCCAACCCCTTCCTTTATTCCAGGGCACAGAGTAAATATCTACAGGTCCAGCACATGTGGCAGTGCCCACATTGTTGATCATAATACCAGAGATAAAGAGAATACCATCTCCTCACTCCTGAACATCCCACTGCAAATGCGAACCAGGAGGCAATGACACAACAAAAGGGCAGCACTTTGGGAGAAACCTCAAATGACAGAAAATATTTTCTTGTCCATCCCCCTCATGCAGGTGGTCACAGTTTCACTGCGGTAAGCGTAGCTGTCAGTACAAAGCTGTTTAAATGCACGTTCTTACAGTAAGCGCAGCAGTGGAATTTAGAGACAGAATTCAAGTGATTTATGATTCATTTTTTTGCATCTCATTCTACAGCACTGAAAGGCCTCAGTCCTCATCTTTCTCAAAGAACTTGCAATTTCATGCATTAATGAATATTCATTCGATGGAAGTGCTCTAAGTGAACAAAAGCATCTTAGAGAAACGCCAGGCAGCAGAGCCCGAGATAATGACCGACATCTTCAGTTTGTCAGCCCTGGGGACAGCAACGCCCACCCCGGTGGCTAACCCAGGGCAAAAATAACGACTTACAGTTTGACGTGACGTTAGGTTAAATGCCACCGCACCAGCTGCTCGCAGCAGTGCCAGCCACACACAAAGCAAGAAGTGCCTTCATCTCAGGGCTTCCGATGACGAGCATGGACTTGGAGCCAGTATCGGTGACCTGACAAAAGCAACCACCATTCCAGCATTATCCCCTACAAGGCAGGGAGCACTAACGCTACTTGACACCTCCTGATAGCAAAATAACAGTTTTAAGCAGGAACTGCTGCACAAGTATTTCCACGGTTTCATTCATACTTTTCACTTTGTGCTTGACTGCCCCAAAATGTTTCTTCCAACTGAAGTCTGACCAGAGATACTGAAATCCTTTGCGCTGTATCATTATACACAATGTTCACATCCAAGAACTGAGTCCACTGCAGGCAAGGAAAGAGTAGAAAGTGATCTTTTGCTAATAGGCTTAAGACAAAATGACTCTAGCTGCTGAAACAGGATTTCATTTTAGTACTGTCATGCTGCACTGGATTAAATGGCTTGAAGTTATGTGGACACCTCGGCTGGAAGGGCTCGTATCACACAAGGTTAAAAGCACAGAAAGCTTGCCCATGACAGCTTGACTTGGATTCTTTAAAGGAGTCAGCTACAAAATTGGGAACAATTCAGGCCTGCCAGCTTTTCTCCACATTGCGCTCTTTGTCTTAAGGAGTCCCCAAGAACAGCACAGACTGATAAGCAAAGCATTTGGAAGGATTACTTCATTTTGTGTTGAAAACCAACAGCCTGTTGAATTGAAAGAGCATCTCTTGCACCTGGGGAGATGACTTAATTAGTGGCTTCTTGTGGCTCCTGCTTCTTATTTCTCAGCTTGAAACACCTGGAAAATGCAGTTACAGGGCACACGCAGAGCACGCTCTTGATCATAAGGACTCAAAAATGAATACATACAAAATTTTCAATATTGCAAAAGTGTTTTCTATACCCATGTGCGTTTACAGTGTACAGCGTATTTAAACAAAAAAAATAATATAAGAAGACCTTTCTTCCTCAGGGCCAATCGACAAGAGAGCGAGGTCTTTTCGGGCAAATGTAGTTACTGAGGTGAGAGGAGGAACAGGAAGCAAAGAAAAACAAACCGGAGGAGTGGTGGGGAGGGAACAGGTTTGAAAGGGAAAATCGGCTGCCAAAGGCCACATCTGGCAGCGGAGCTGAAGGACACATTCTGACGGATCATCTTAGTGCAGCATTTCAGCGTTATTATATCCAAGTACAGCAGCTGAATCTAGCCCAGCACAAGCACGCTGGGCATTCCAGTACTTTCAGTGCAGCACACAAACCTGCCTATCCATCAAACGTTTTCTAAAGGTTGCTATCATCTCGGTAGGCAAAATCTAAACAACAGGTTAAAACTGCCTGGTCCGCAGGTCCCAACCCCTTTTTCTTTCTCACCTCCTCACCAGGTCCTTGGATTGCAGCTGCCTCTGCAGTAGCTGTAGGCGAGCAAAGCAGGAGAAATTTAAGACCGATGAGGGGTTCACACTGTAATCCCGTTCCTGGGGGTCTACAGTCACCTTCGTCTTCACTGCACAGCATGCAAGAGGTCTGCCAGCAGCCCAGGGCTGACCACAAGTGCTCCATTTTCATACCCTAATTATCCTTCAGACAGCTAAACAGCTGAAAAGATGCATTGCTTTTTAGGGAAAAAGAGTCACCCTATGGTTGCAAAAGGCTACTAAAGCTCCTGAGTGCCATGTTTCACTCACACTGGTAGGTGACAAGGGATCCTGAGTGCCCTCCACTTCTTAGTTTCCTTTCCTATAAAGTGGGAATTTAGCCTGAGGCTTCTGAGAGCTGACAAACGGAGTGGGACCACGGGTCAGCTTAGGCCCATCTCCTGTCCCACATGAGGCCAAAAGCAGTTGCCTCGAGAAAGCCCTAAGAGTGGGACAAGCATGCCAACATACTTCCCCCGCTTAGGAGGATTTGTAGCTCCTGGGCTTCCTGTCCTAGGGGCATTTGCTATGTCTTTAGCAACCCCGAGAGATTTCTGCTGCATCATCTGGGAAGGAGCTCCAGAGTTTAACCACGTATCATGGCTAAAAATCATCTCATCTCCTCCTCCATTTTAAAGCTCTTATCTACTGACTCCGCTTCACATCCCCCAGATTGTTTCCAATTTTCCTTTTCTTACAGGAATATGACTTAATACCCTAGCATTTGTATTTGCACTTAGAAACATTTGCACCTCTATAAAACTAAAACATTCTGAGACAAAAGCTATTAAACTGTATAATACCACAGAGAAAATTCTGTTTTTAAAGATCAGACCGAAAAGACCGAGTTTAGGTACGTTCCCCTCACCCAGTCTTCCCTTAGTTGGCAATAACACGCACAGGACCGTTCCAGCAATGCAATACCTGAAGGACAATTTCAACAATTTGCCAATGAGCCAGACTGACTGCAGATTATCTGCAAAGCCTGCAAGACAGCACAATCCGTGACTTAGCCTACAGCGCCTGGCATAAAGCCATTATAACTCGATACCACCTGAGCCAAATGACCTGTCAGAAGAATATTCAGTAAATAAAAGCATTGTTATTAGCAACACATTGTGCGCAGACCAAAACCACAAAGGAACCCAGTTGTTCAGCAGACTGAAGTTCTCAGCACTGCTGTGAAAACACAACCCCTTTGCTTCAGTATTCAATTTGACACTGTGTTCAGAAGCTATTTATTAAATGGTGAAGGTCTGATAGGTCTTACGCGTGGAACACCCAACTATCTCCTTATACCTTCCGCTGAGAGCCATAGCCAACTTCTCGCCTTCTCCTCAAAGCCTCTGGATCCCACACCTAAGCACAGCAGCACCATAGGGCACCTGGCTGGAGTCAACTCAGCTGCAGAACAGACGTGCACCAGAAATTATTTACACATTGTAATGTGTTTTTCTCTTGAATAGATGAGATTTGGGATCACGTGGATCATCAGAAAGGATACAATATCTGTTTTTAATTTACTAGGCATATTTTTGTTAGCGTTTCCAGTAGGCGTATCTCCTGTTATCTGTCAGTGTGTGATACCGTGCTCTGCTATTCATTATGATAGCCTGACCCCAAGTGATCTCTATCTCAAACATCAACTTTTTTCTTTTTTAAAAATAAAACCAAACTTGCTATAAATTTTGTAAACAGCTCTGTTAGTACTAGTAGCCATTACTGACCAGAACTGAACTTCTCTTCCCTAGTCTTTGTAGCCATTCATCAGCTCCCGATTTTTTGCCAGAATTAAAGGAAAAATGATTACTCTTATCATTCACTTTGTGCATTTGTTTCTCTTCTAATAACTTTGATGACTTTTTATGCTACTGTATTAGCCAAGCCTCAAGCACAGCAAGTTCCAGCACGTTTCCTAAGAACACAGAGCACAGCAGAGGACTGCAGCAATGCTTCCACTGAAGACAGGACTGCAGCCCAAGCTCCCAGTATTTGGTACCAGAATTTAGTCAAAAAGGCTTAAAAAATCAAAACAAAAAAGAAAACATACAATAACAAAAACCTGATGTCTTATTTGACACCAGAAAAATCCAAACAAGACAAACCCAGGGGGAGCCAGGCTTTCATTGTTCTGCTCCCAGAAGGGCTTGCTTTAAATGGATATTCAAGCTATTCAGATCCTATATCCCTTTTGACCTTCCCATCTCACTATAAACACTGGAAACATGGGGTGCCAGCACCCCTTCATCGAAAGGGGGGCACTGGAACGGGATGGCACCGTGACGCATCAAAGCACACAAGTGGACTGGCTCTATTTGCCAAACCACGAGCAGCAGCTTTCAAGCTGCTGGGCAGGATAGACAGGTAAGAGAAACAGAAGCCCATTAAAAAAAAAAAAAGATTCTATTAAATCTGGTAAAAGCCCAAATATTTTACTCTTTTGAATAAAACTACCCAAGCTATAGAAGAGAAATGCTATCCAAGACCACGGTCCATTCTTTTTCTTTGTTGTGGCTGTACATTACTCACGGATAGGTGAATTCAGGTACAAGTTGTTCGGTTGCTCCTCAAAATCCCAACATTCCTGATTTCTGTGGTAACTGCAGTCATTCACTCCACAAAACCCATTACTTTTCTGCTCATTTTACTTCCTGATATGAAACAAATTGCAGCTTTTATTATTTGGGCAAAGGGACAGTAATTCAGAGAGAAAATTTCATTATTAACAATGTTTTATACTGTGTTGTGGAGATTTGACTCCTTTCTTCTAACCTAATGCTGTATTATTTCTGTCCACCTGCAAACAATTTATTAAAAATTTCCATGCTTACTATAAAATATTACACAGTTCAAATGGCAATTGTCTAGGGAGCTGATGCTGAGATAGCTGGGCTACCTGGGTTACCAGGCTGCTGTTTCCTACAAACTTCTCTTTTATGTAAAAAAACACATTTATTTATGTGTTTACTGTGTGTCGTATTTACTGGGACTTGATCTGTTCCTACACAATGGCAGTTTCTGCACCATATCCTTTAACTCGTCTTCCACCAGTTGCACTTGGAATAAGAGTTAATAGCGATCAATAACAGGATGAAATTTTAAGAATACAGCAATGGCTGTGTTGCATGAGCACACGGGCTCCTACCTCTGGGTGATCCCACTGCTTTACAAAACCAACACACGTGCCCCAGAAAGAAAAAAGGTAACAGCAACCATAATTAAACATATTGCTTTTAATGTAATTGCTATTTTAAGAATAGTTTATTCAGGTTTGTCTGATCACAATGCCAAAATGAGTAATTAGGCTGTTCGCACTCAATCTGGAGTGCCTGCAAAATCCGAATGCTAATTCGGAATGGACATATGTTTCTGCTTTTTCTTTATGATAAACACTTTCAAGATTCACCTGCTCACCAGGCAGGAAAGCTGCACATTGTTTTTGCAGAGTTAGGTGTAGTATAGCTGTGATGGTAAGAAAGGTCGATAGGCAAGAGGAGAACACTTCCCTCTTTCCCAGGCAGAGATTAGGCCACAATTCAAGAATGTATTCGAGCGCATGCTTGCTTTTAAGTATATACTTAAATATCAATTCACTCAAGAGGAAGCAAAGGGCGTAAGCACGTGTTTAATCAAGCATGGGTAATATTTCCTTCCCAGGCTCAGCTGACCTGAAAATTAAAGGTCAGGTTTGGATCTTCTCATGCTTTTTGCTACACTGACACCAAAATTATTAGATACAATTGCCTGTAAATACATTTAGTAAGGTGAAGACCAAGGAAACAAACATAGCATGTCTGCAAACGTCTGTAACGCATCGTTACTATATCATACCAATATAGGCATCTGAAAAATAACCAGTGGTGTTAAGGCAGTTACAGCACTTCTGGTGGTTTGCATGATGGAAGCCCGGAGTAGCGCACGGAGCCCTCCCAGGACAGGGGCTGTACCACCAAGAGAAGGAGGAAGGATAATCTTGCCCTCTGGGGATTTTAAACCCCATGGGTCTCAGGCTTCACTAGCGTTTCAAGCCCAAGTCGGTGCAGGTTGACATGAAAAAACAAATCCAGTGCTCTCAGCCTCACGTCCCCATCCCCTCTTTGGGACTCCCACCTGCAACTGAGCATCTCGTGCCACAAGATGGAGAAGGGCACTATATCCCGCCAGGAAAAAAAAAAAATTGAGAAATTGTTATTGCAAACATGCCAAGCACTGTTAGTGTAACTTCTACTTCTTACAAAGTTTATCTTATTTTGAATTGACTGTAATGTTAAAAAACAGGCCTCCTGGCAGCGAACTGGTACAGACCTTAAGCAGAAAAGGCAAGTCAACATAGATCAGTGGTTTCTGATGAGAAACATTGACTTAGATGCTGCAAGGTTTATGTCCTTACCACCAATGGATTCAAATCAAGCGATTAGTAATTAAAAGACAACAAAAAAAAATAATCATTAAACCAAGACATTTCCCTGAAAGACTTTCTGCCTTCACTGCCATTTGATGGGATCTGAACAATCAGCAGTTCTCATGGAGATGCATGTTCCCTGGCAGACGTTCAAGATCTAAGGGACAGGAACCAGCTACTCAAGGTTAAGATTTTTTCCCATTCTGAGACCTAGGAATAGGAATAAACTTAAGAATAAAAATCAAGACTAGAATTTTGCAAAACTATGACCTTTTGGCTATAGAATTTAAGGGAGAGGTTAGATTAAAAAAAAAATCTTCAAATCTAGATGCAAATCATTAACATTGAAGCTTTTCAATTTTATTTTTTTTTCCTGTCAGAGTTTGATTAGTCTTTGATTAGTCACGGAATTTACATACTGGAACACGACATTTTCCAAAACAATCTGACCACCTATTAACCATCACAAGTGGATTTTGCCTACAGGTCAATACCTTACTGGCAATTTAGGAAAAAAAAATTACAGCAAGGAATAAAAGCTAAATTTTCAGCTGCTAAGATTTCTCTAACCTCATGAAAGGAAAAATGGTGCCATTTGTCCCCATCTTCAACCTCGGGCAGCCTATCGCTTCAGTTTGAGTAGCGACCAAGGAGTAGTGCGCAACGCAGACCTGGCCGAGCTGCCGGCTCTCTCCTTGTCAGCAGACGGTACGTGGATGCTTGAGGAGTCCAGATAAGCCGTGAGGAACATCAAGATAAGAAAGCGGCAGCTTTTCCCCCAGAAAACCTGCTGTCATTTTGACCACAGAAAGGAAAGTTTCTCTGCGGACACGAGCAACTTTTAACAAGTTAGCGAATTGAAAACTTAACAAACAGATCTGAATATTTACATTTGGACATATACACATAATATATATGTACGTTGGAACGGATTTCTAAATGTTTCCACTGTGCGCTGCTTGTAAAATTTCAGAGTTTGGAAAAGTGCCCTGACCGCTACGTCACTGTGTTTGCTGCCAGAGCAAGAAGGGGGCAAATAAAATGTGCGTTAGCAGGAGAACACAACGCCTTGAGGCCAACGCTTCGCAGGGAGACCTTCCTCAGCTTCATCCATCTCGGCTTCGCCCTCAAAAGGATGCGAGCAGGTAAGAGAGGAGAAAAGACAGACAGGTGGCTCACCAAACAATATATTCAGACTGATGACAACTCTTCCCAATTGTCATTGAGGCAAGAACATCACAATTGGAAATGTAGATGTTGAAAGCTCAGCTTATATTGTATTGAATGTCTGCCGTGACAGAAGATGCTTCCAGTGCAATTTGAATCCATTTTAAAAGTTATTTTTTAATTAAATGGCTGTGTAAAAAAGGTCCAAAACCTCAAGTTTTCTTCAGTTACAGAATAAGACATTCTATCAATCATTCTGTGTTTCAGTTTTTGTTTCATATATCCTCATAGGTGTTTTTGAAAATGTAGGGTAGATACAGGCAGCTCTGTGGGTACAGCAGAAGACACCAGCAGTTCCCTCCCCTCCAGGCAGGATCATGGCTGGAAAAAGGCCATCAGCACCTGGCCAGTCACCCATAACCCAGCATGGCACCCTCTTTTTCCCCCAGTAACATCACAAACCCAAGCTGAAACATTTGCAAACCCATGGTGCGCGAAGCACTGCCGGGTGCTCTGCTCGTGCTGGGCAGAAGCTGTAGCAGGCTCTGGCTCTTACCTGAGTACCGGGGTTAAAACGGGCAGTAAGAGCTGACCGGTCCTTATTCCTGCAGGCAAGAGGCGCTCCCAGCTCCGAGGTTCCCTCACCGTTCTCCAAAGCGTCTGCCAAAACTAAGCAAAGGCTGCTCCAACACTTCCAATGCTGGTCAGAGAAATGAAATGAAGTCCCTTATCTCTAAATAGATCAAAGCCGGTAACGCAGCAAGCGCTGGAGGAGCCAAAAGGCGAGGCTGACATCCTGGTTTGCTAGAGGACGACGATTTTCTCCCCCTCCAGCCTTCGCACGACAGCCCCCCAACACCACAGGAAGGGGGAACAAGGAAAGGAAGGAAAAGGGCTGAGGACGGGCATCCTTCTGCACGCGTGGGACGTCCAGCAGCAAGGGACAACCTGCTGTCGTCATCAACAGTGGCAACCGAAGAGATCACCTACAGGAGCACCTCTACCAATTAATATTTTACTGACTACGTTTTTTTAACATTCTGTTGAGAAAAAGCAGAGGGTGGATTCATAAGGACAAAGACACATTTTGCACTAGTCACAGATGTGTTAAAAGACATTTTTGTCATCTGTTCAGCTACATAAACAACTTCTGACAGTGTTCTGAGAACCATGCGGTTATTTATGAAAAGGAAGCTTAATTCAGATGGATGACAGACAGAAAAGATTTTTAAAGCTTCTAAGTTGTTTATGATAAATAAATATATGCCTGTACAAGCTCACTTCATGATAAAAAAAATATTGGATGTAAGTCAGGAGAGTTGCACAAGGAAGTGAACATCATCCAACACATACAGAGGCCTATCAGAAAACTTTCCTTAGCTTCTTTGCACCCACTCACATGTGATTCACTTTGTTTGTTTTTAACCAAAGAAAAAACAGCTTCAGCGATAGCGTTCATCTTTGCTCCACTGTTTGAGATTTTTAGATGACCCCTGTACATACTTACTGTTAAAACTAGCACATAAGCTCCAATTAGAAAATATTAAATGATGTGTTTTATTTACGCATCAAAATAAAAACAAAGACCACCTATTGGAAACCAAAATCAATACAAGACAAGTTTCACTGTGTTCACAGTATAATAGGGTTCCACGGGCAGCACCTACCCCCTGGGTCAGAAAAGGGATACTAAAAGCAATTTCCTACCACGATCACTTGCCAGACCTTTGCAAAGCATTGCAAAATCACTGAGAGCTGACGATTCAAGTACAGAAGCATGAGGAGTGCTTCATGCCCTTGCGCTACAAGAGCTTACACGTCACGTTCCTAATACCCTTCCACCCTCCTACAAAACACCAAAGAGGGAAGAACTCTGCAACTTCCCCCTCCCAGCCTTTGCTGCCCCCTCCCTTGTGCCAGCACAGCTCCCCCGTGGTGCCACCCCGTCCCCCCAGGGAGCACAGCTCGCTCCTTCCCTCACCCCCAGCCCCACGCTTGTCCTCTCGCTGCGCTGCCACACGCTCCTGTGGCTGGCTGCGAGCACGAGCAGCAAACCAAGCTGGGCTGGGACTAATGTACTCTCCTTGGCCTTCTGCTGGGTTGATTTTACCTTGTGCTGGTGCCTCAGCCCTCCACACCACACAGCCGTGCTCACGCCTATGCTGGCAGAGCGAAGGAGGTACCAGCAGAGGAATGCAGCAACCTGCCGGGGAAGGCGGGTCTGGTTCTCCTGACAGAGATGCCAATGAGTGCCAGTTAAAAACTATTATTATTTAGGGCCATAATGGTTGTCAGTTCAAGTGGTTTTGTTATCTTTGCTTTGGTTTCTACTTTTATTTTAGCCAAAATAAAAAATACAAAGTCAAAGGGGTCTTTTTGTTTGTTTGTTTTTCTTTTTAATTACCCATTGGAGACCATACCTTGAGCCGCTCTAAAACCAGACTAGCTTTTCCAGCCGTCATCATCAATCCATGTCCCATGCAGGTTCCTTGGTATGATGTCTTCTGGAAGCACAGAAAATCTTCCCAGCTACTTGTCAAACTGCTGGGGTTACTTCCAGTACCAAAATGGACCTTTCATACTGTATGAACCAATAAAGCAGCAATCTCAAAGCCATTAAACTGTAACCGTTTGAAAGAATTAACCTGGCACAGGAGTAGTGGCAGGAACCAAAGCCAACTTTATCCTAGATGGGACGACAGAGCAGTTTAACAAGGTTCTTTATATATTTTCTCTCATCTACACTTGATTCTGAGTGCTACCATGGTCTACCACTGCTACCATTGGTAGGTACCTAACCCTGTCTGGAGCAGCTGCGTTTTAGAAATAAAGCAATTCATACGCTTCACAGGGCAAAAAATCATGAAACTCTTAATCCACATCTCTGCAACTGCAAGGCTGATCGGGTGTTTAACTTCAGAAGTGAGCTCCAGATGCCTGGATTTTGCCACTATTTTGCACAGACCTGTGGAATTTTGCAGCAAGAAGCACTACACAGATAGTTACATTTTAATTATTAAGCGTTCTTTCAAACTGCCACATCTTCATTTAGGTATCCTTTGGAGAAATGGTAAATTAATATAATTATGACTGACTGTCCCATTTGCAACAGTGCAATCAGATGAATTATTTCCTACTGATGAAGTTTGGGATTAGAGAAGGTAAATGTGGCTGCACGCTGTGAACTAGCACATTTCCAAAGCAAAGTGGCTTGGTTTGTACTATCTAGAGAGGTGCTCTGACCAGCCAACGAGGAACACAAGGCATGGAAAGCGCAGCCTGTCAGGCTGGACGACCTGCTAGTACTCATATACACACTGCGTTAGTTTGATTCCCCAGGGACGCGCCTCCCTCTCCTCCGACAAGGTCATTCGTACGGTTTTCCTCGGGATATAACGTGCTACGCACGCATTTCTAAAGCTATATATCAGTTTGAGTAAGGATTTACTCAACTTTCTGATGCTAACATCTCCTACGCAGACATGTATGCAAGAACCATTCCCCTGCACCCAGACACCGTGACCTAGACTAGTCACGATCTAGCTAGACACCCCCCCCCAAAAAACTACATTTGCTGAATCACCATAGCACCTAATGTAAACCTTTCACTGCAACAGCAAAGAGACTTTTTTTTTTCAGGATTGATACAGGCTTTTTTAGATGTCAGTAACACAGAGGTGAAGTCATAATCTAGTCTCTCTCACAGTCAATAATGACACAGGTGACTTCAACAAAATCCCACCAAATTCCAGGGTGCATGAACGCGAACAGGATTCATGCAACCTTTTTCCCTTCTGATTCCTGTTCTTACTGAAGTTTTCAAAGTATTCAAGTTCTCTGAGGTCAGAAGTCATTCGTAAAGAATAACAAGGGTTTCTCATAAATGAAGAGACAACTACCTGTCTCCGGCCACTGCACTGCTGCACACCAGTGAGCCACGGTCAAAAAGAACAAACACGGACGACAGGTTTGGTAGCCAAAGAGTCAAAAAGAAAGGAAGGGCTGTGGGGAATCCCTTTTAACACAAGAGTCCTGGAGATCTCAGAGCGATCTTTGCTTTTCTTTTGTTTGTGACTTAGTGTTCTCTTAACAGAGGTCTTTCACGACCTACTTTCACAAGACTCAAACTCTACAGTGAGTAAACCCTTGCAAAGAATACTAAGTTGTCACCAGTGTACAACGCAATCTTAGCAGCTGTCCCCCAAACAATAGCCCCCTCCAAACAAAACGCCTGCATACAGCAATGCATCATGAAATGCATGCCCTGATCCCTAGCAGAAAGGCATTGGAGGGGCCGCAAAACTCAAAAATATAGAAAAATATTTCAGAAGAAAAATGGACTAAAATTTTGAAGTTCTTCAGAACACTGCTACCAGGCAAATTACTCAGAAAAGCAGCTCAGATATTAAGACAAGAATGAGAGCCACAGGCTCACCAGTGGGAAACGAAGGTACAGGGAGACATCTCCCGTGAAGACACTACATTTAGGCATGAACACAGGAGAGAGGAGAGGAGGGCAAAGACAGTGCTGCAACACTGATGGGGCGAGCAGATCTCTGGCTGCATGGTGCTGATTACAGGAGCGCCTACAGCAGGAACAGCATCCCAGCAGCAAGGAACTGTTACCCTCCTAAACCCCACAATATTCTTCTAGGTGTTGCTGCATACCTTACTCGCCTGCTTCCCAAAACTACTGTTTCCTGATTTTGCGCTCAACCAGTCCTCTACAAGTTCTGCTACCCCAGAAGCACACAGTTTTGCAAACGGTTTTTCAGAGCACAAGCAAACGACTGCTCCCGCTGTTTTTATGTTCCAAATGCCTCACCCAAAACGTTTTACAGCTAATGGGAATCTGGAAAATCATGCCCTACATCTCCACAATACAGAGATACGCCAGCAGGTGGAAAGGTCAGATAACCACAGCACTCTACCGTTTTACCGTTTGTTTTGCTTTCAAAAATCTTTTCGGTCTTCCATTAGATAATTACAGGTTTCATATTCTCGCTCAAGGTTTATTTTCAAAACACTTCTGTCACTAAAGCAATTTCTTTCTAAATTATCTACATGCCAAAAGCAATTTAGGGACTTTTACGTGACAGAAGAGAAGCATTAAAATATATTCTTTTCTTGCATACAAAATCCTGATATTTAACTACATTTTCCTCTCAATATTATAAAAACAAACCGATAAATCAACCTGCTGCTGCTTTAGAACTAGTGTGGCAGCGTCTCAATGCTATCATAACATTTACCTAATGTAAGCTCAGGGTAAATAAGAGATTTTACACATTCAGTTAAAGGGAAGTATGGACTTTCCCACACATGAAAACATGCATGATGCTGGCAAAAGTAAATAATGAGATGCAGAGCTGTTAAGACGATGTTTACTTTAAAAAATAAGTATGCTAGAGGCACAGAATAAACACAGTAATTATATTCTCCTTCTCGTGATGTTTAAGGAGGACTGCTGAGATGCTTGGTTACGTTCTTCCCCCTCTAATGTCCTGTACCATATAAGAATCAGAAACTAAGTCTAGCACGCCTGCTTTTTCCCTAAAAACCTTCCTTACAAAAACCCTTCCTGAAAAACCTTGAGAAAAACTATCAAATACAAACTGAAATGCCTCTATATGCATCCAACCTTTAGCAAAGTGTTCTTCAGATGCTAATATTAAACAGGAGAAAATCCCACAATTAAAACAGCCATCAGAAAGACCCCATCAACTCTCAGATAATTTCCATCATTTTAATAACAAATTTGGGACTGACTCATATCTGAAATATATCTCATTTGGTTTAGGCCGTGCACTCAATCTGATCAGGAAATGACTATTAAAACGGTGTTATTAAAAACAAAATCAGTAGTTTCACCCCTGATATGATACTTGCTTGCCTACATAACTGCAATCAGAGCAAGTTGTGTAAAACAACACAGCAAAATTTCAGCTTTCCATGACAGTGAGAATGTTTCATCAATCTCTTTTAACACAAGGTAACGCCATTTTAGGAATGAGTCATTAGCAAATGGATAATTTGTTAAAACTCATCTTCAGAAGGATGAGAAGGCATAACATTTCCCAAGAAGATGACAGAGGACAGCCGAAGACACTCCATGTTGGCAACTGGTTATAAAAATAAAAAAACTGGGTATTTCTAAAAGGTGCATGAAAAACGAGTAAACATGTTTAGGTTGCTCAAATAGTACCTATCTCCACAATATAAAAAACACAGGCCTGTCAGAGTTGTGCATGTGCACAATATGCATATACGTGGCTTCAACATGATCAGGCTGACGTGCTGCAGAAGGGAAACACACAAAGGAGGTTTGCCAGCTCAGGGCTTGGCTATGGATGCAGAACAAGGGGTTCTGGATGGACGCTGAGGAGCCCACCTCACAAAAACGAGGTTACAGAGGTTCAACAGCCATTAGCTACACCTGGTCAAAGAGGACGGCTCTGCCAGGTAACAGGACATTCAAGGAACCGCAGCCTTCCCGCGCTCCTCTGCGTTTCTGATCTGGAAAACAGTTCTCCCCGACAGATTCCTGCTGGCCTGCCTGCTGCGCGGGACGAAGCCCGAGCGCTCAGAAGGGAAGCGCCGGGAGCAGGTGCTGGTGGGAGGCAGCAGCGGCCGCAGGGAGGCCCAAGGGCCTGCTCCCGCTCCAGGCCTCAGCCCTCCCACTCCCTGCGGGCAAGCCCCGGGGCAGCAGAGCATCCCCGAGGGGCAGGCGAGATGGGCGAGCTGCTGTACTTGTAGCAGCCGGTCTTCCCGCCCCACAGCCACGTGCTGAGTAGAAATCGGAGCCACGCAAACCCCACGTAGGAGGCACACAGGTCACGCTCTTGCCCCTAAGGCAGCCTGCCGCTGTTCCCACTGGAAGCAAGGGTAACACCGGCTGGAGCGGCAGCAAGGGGCCGGGCCACAGCAAATGCCTCTAGCTGAGTGGAAACCGTGAATCACATTTTCTGTGTTTTTTACACAATATTTGTTTCTTTTTATAAAATGATTTATTTCAAGCCGCTCTTCAGCGTAAACTTTTCCAGATATCACAGTGAAAAAAACACAAGTAAAAACAACCCTGTTCTTTTAAATGCACGTCACGTTTTTTTTCCCGCTATCTTGTTTTTAAAAAGCCATGAAACTATTAGTTTTTGAAGTGATGCAAAACTAAACCTGCTGCTCTGAAAAGCCTGCAATTAAGTGGCCTGTAATCATTTTTCACTATCTGGCTTCTTTTCAAAGTGTACGTCATTCTTTTGTTCCTCCTGCAGTATATTCTCACTGCAGCAGCAACCACGCTGATCCTAGGCATTAATTACTGCTTCGGAGCATGGAGAGGAGGGCGGCAAACGGAATGAACAGAGCAAAGAAAACACCAGGATACATCTCCCCAAAACCCTCACCAGGATATCTGAAGTAGCAGCTTAGAAATACCCACCCACGCAACGCCTATCAGAGGACCGATGCGTTCCTTTTAAGGACTAAACCTTTTCGCTAAGATTTTAATTCCTCAGTCTGAGGCAGATATTAGCACCAACATCTATCTTTGTTAACAAACAAACAAAAAGACAAAAAAATCACTGCTAAAAGAAAAATTTTATATATATAGGAACTACCTGCGTAGGTTATTTTCAAAGTGTCTCACAGAAGTCTAGCATTGACTGAAGCTAAAATTTATTTCTGCACATTGGAATGTAATTAATATTATCCTGAGTATCAACAAGGTTTTCATGTAGCCTCTTCATATGCAAGTAAAAGCTTTTAGACATCTAACGACAAGGTGTCTGATGTGTAGAATGAGGACAGCTCGAAACTGCTACCACAACCTTCTACCCATAAGTTATATGCTAGAAATTTTCACATGGAAAAGCTGGTATCTGTAGAGCTGTCTTCTGTTAAAGGTGATATTAATTCCTTAATAACTCTGTTTGAGCAGACTCCCACAGCAACCAACATCTTTTGTACTATTACACACTCAAAATTGCTATTTATGTTGCATTTAGTACTATATTTTTTTTGAGTTGAAGGTTTGAATACAGGCTAGTCCAAAAAATTCTTTTGAAGGACATAAAAATTGTATGTATTTGGCACTTAAAATAGTACAGAACGATCTGAGGCCCTGGAGGGTAAGATTTGTGCTATCAGTGTACACGTTTCACATGCAGCTTTGTTCAGAGCCGTATCTCTCCGAGCCAGCTGAAGTTCCAAAGACAGGCAGCTGTCCCAGAGAAGTACAACAGAAAGCTAAGAGCCTCGGTTAACAGCACAGGTACTATAACAACGCACTAATACGGCCATATATGCTTTGGACTGGATCTGCCTAATGCTTAACAGTCTCAGAGCAGACGCAAAACAAGCCAGAGGTTATCAGTGAAATCATGAAACGGATCTTGTCGTAAGCCATTTACACAGACAGCGTGCAAGGAAGATGTGGTGACATTTTTCACTGGAAAAAAATTGAAATTTTAGTGACTGGGTTAAAGGACCAAGGTATAGCACAGCCCTTAGCTTTCTGACCTATACAACTACATACATGAGAATAACTCTACTAGCAGGGCCACAGCGATGAGAGAGAGTGAGCGAGCTGGCACGGAAAGAAACCAAGGAATCTAGAGCATTCAAATAAAATTCTGAAGGAAACATCATCCAAAATTATCTTGCTATCTCCGGCTACTTTCCAAAGGAAACTATATTGCAGAATCTGGATTGAAAGAGAAACACAGATACTGCATTGTGTGTATACGCATACACTTCAGAATTTGTTCTTGTACAGCCTGTCAGACAGCATCCAAACTCTCAGATACCATATGTACATATGTATGTAAACGGATACAGACTTAGGAGATCATGGGTAAACAGAAACTTTGTACGCTCATGGAGCCTTGCTTGTTCACGATTTTGAATTTCAAACATCCTAGTGTTAAGTGTAAGGATGCATAGACTTGAGGGTGTCTTGTCCAAATCACTAGTAACATTCTATGAGATTGTTCTAGTGTGTCAACGTTACAAGAAAGCCTGAGCACTTCCACACCTTTGAGCAGTTCCTCCAACAGTAAAGGCTACACGTGTTGGGTAACGTGCTGAGCTAAACACCAGGCTTTTCATGGAACCCTGATGCCTTCTGGATTTACCAGGCTCCTTCCTTCTGCCTTCAGTCAATTTAATAATTTCTGTGAATAACACTACAGTAAGGAACCTCAGTAACAAAGCTAAGGCAACAAAAGCAAGTGACGATGGCTTGTGAACCGATATCACGAGTCAGCAAAGGTATTTTGGTACTTCCTGATGTTTGTATACCACTATTTTTCATTTGAAATCGATTCTATCGCAACATCACCGCACCGTAAAGCAATGCCCCGTTTACAAACTGATGTACTACTGTGACATGACATCCATCAAGGAAGACTACCTATTTCCCAGGTTCAACACAACAGTTAGTAAGAGTATAAATTGTAAAAACCTTTTACAGAGTACGCTCATCTATCATGCTAATCTTGAAGCACTAAGTGTAAAGCACCACACTTAACAGGCCAAGAATGCCAAACATGCAAACTGATGATCATTTAAACTGGCCCAGTTCTGCTGGATCCAGCTCTGCCAGTTTTCCATCAACTACAAAATGCTGACAGAAACTTAAATTATTATGGTTTGAAGAAAATACCATGTTTTTGTGTGCAGACAGATTATGTATTAGAACGCGAATAGGTTGGAGGGATACAAGTTTCTGATGGCAAGATATGCAAATTCAACATAATTCATATCTGCTCTAGACTGCTAAATCACTTTTATCTGACAAATACTATCAGCAACAGCAAAAAGATACCATAAGGCTTTGTTCTGAGACATTAAAATGTGTTATGTGAGAACATATGATCAAGTTTTTCTCAAGTCCATATGCTGGGACAAACAAAACAAAGTCAGTATTTACCTTCACGAGGTTCAAAATCCTAGAAAAGATGTTGTGTAGCCAGATACGGTGCAGGAAATTCAAGTTTTTAATGGTTGGGAATTAATTCCAAGTCCTCTTCTATAAAGAATGCAACATATATCATCTTGTCTTTCTCTTCCTCCTTGATTCAGATAGAAAATCCTCTTCTAACTGCAGTAAGCAGTTAGCAGGACAGGCAAGCCCACTGCATTCACTCACAGCTTTGAACAGTTTTCTGTCCATTTATTGTATCCGGAGTCTCATTAAGTCTGGGTATGAATCATCATTTTAAGGGAGGCACAGAAGCTGTCACATGTACTTCATTTTAATGATTATTTGGTGCATCTTCTCACAGACACAATGACATGCAGGAAAAAAATAACCCTGTTCTTGGAACATCTCTGAAATCATTGTTGTTGAGAAGAGCTTGTTATTTCCACTAAAAAGTGTAATCCCTGCCTTAGTCACTAGCCCAGGGGCAGAAAGAAGGCCCCAACAGTGCCTAGCCAACTGTGCTCAGGTTCAAGGCCAGTCTGAAGCCATTTGCCGTCACAGTTTGGTCCTGAGAGTCAGAACTTCACCTTCAGATCCTGAAATGCAAGTCATTAATCCACGAGCAGATTATCATAAACGTGATAATTACTCCTCTTCTCCACACTTCCAAAAGAAGCCTCCAAGGGCTCAGTGTGATGGGTTTTTCAGATTAAGACTGACAGGAAACAACAATGAAAGAAGGCCAAGACTGCTACATCGGGGGAATCTAAAAGCAAGAATGGGTTTTTGTTTTGTTTTCTTCTTTGTATTTTTAAGGGGAGAGGGAGAGAGACAGAAAGGGAAGTTAGCAAATCACTTTAGGTGCAAATCAGTTAAAAATAAGGCTGGAAACTTGTGAAACACTCTTAAGGTACTTTACTCGTTTCTTTTGCTCCTCTGCATCTTCTTCCTCGTCCTGGGTTTTTCCTCATAGGTGGTATATTACAGCTTAGCATGCTGTCTCTTCACATTTTAGCCAAATACTCTATTAAAACACAGAAAGAAGCAGCAAGAGCGTGATCTTTATTCTCTTTTGTGCAATCGCTTCCTTGGTGTAATATTATTATATTGCTGCTGTAGATGAGTTTTACTGGCGCACTACTACAAGTAAGAATAGACCATACACCATTTTTCTCTGCAGCTCACCAAACCCCTTCAAGCAAATAGGGAAGCCCATCTTCCATGGGTTATTTCAAAGGACGCTACAAGTTAAAGATGCTCCTAAATGCTCATCAGTGTGAGAATGCAGTAAGACATAAAACCTTTACCAGCAGAGCTGCCCCTTCATTTCACAGAAACTGCATCCAAGGAATGTCAATGCATTAGAGGTGCTGCTGACTCAGAGCATCAGGAAAGTAATTTCTTCATTAGGAAAGGCAACATGGTGATTTAATGAAATGAGATCTACAAATCCATCAATAGATTGGCAACAATTCAAACTGTTAGAACAGTAGAAATAAAAAGGCCTTTTTGCCTTATACTTCAATCATTTTCCTGCTTTGGGAGCAAGCATGCTTGGCATAAAAAGGTAAAAAAAATAATCTATTAGATAAAGAAAATGGAAGCTTCATGTTATAGCTCAGGTCCTTAAAACAGTAAATTGAACGGTATGCTCTTTGGGTTTGCTCCTTCATAATTTGAAATTTAAGAGAAAGCAACTGAGTACGGCTTGTAGACAGAAACACTATCGCACCTTAGTGTTTACTCTTCACGTACTAAGTACATGCCTCATATACTTGACAGGCCTTGTTCTTCAACCGTGCTATGTCATCGCCAATCAGTCACCTCCTTTTCTCATCGGAAACCAAAAAGAGATTGTAATAGAATCCTTAAATTATTTCTAAACAGTAAAATTCAAATTGAAACTCAACCTCATCATCTTTAGAAGACTTTCCGCGTGTCACATGAAAACGGAAATTGAACCAGCTTTGCAAACGGTTTGAAAAAATAAATTGAAAGGATCATACCTCAAAATTTATTTTATAAATTTAAGCATTAGAAACATTCTTGCTTCACTTCTGTTTTATTTTGATTTGGGGAAGGGGGGGGGAAGGCAGGAGAGCGTGTTGCAATCTACACAGCAACATAAACAGCTGCCAAGTTAAACGGGAACGTGGGAACCGCGCACACCACCAGCTTTAGCAATCAGCAGTGCCACCGGCTCATGCCAACGTGCCCAGGCCGGCGTTAAACCAGCAGGATGCGGCTTAGGAATGCAAGCAGCAAGCACCCCAGCAGCAGCCCCACTGCTGCCCATGCTGCCAGCCTTCGGCTGAGGATGCTGCACTCGCGGCGACGGGGAACCGCACGGCACGAGGTTAGGCTGGGGTGTGCCCACCTGCACCCACACGTGTCAGCGAGGAACACAAGCTCTGTTTTAATACTCACACTGGAAGTGTCAGAAATAAGAAGAGAGAGCTTTTGAGGGGTAGCTCTGCCAATGGAAGCGCTCAGTTCCATCTTTCTGTCATTTAATCAGAGAGCAGATGATGATTCTCTAAAAAATCCCTTATAAATTATCATAAAACACATGAAATATTGCTCGGCATCTGGAAGCTAAGAAATTCATACATTTTCATGCCTGATGAATAAACAAGAGGAAAATGTAGTAATGAATCAAAATATGTAAATGACAATTATCTCAAAGGTCACTGCATTTATGGTGTTCATCATATTAATAAAATATGCTTAATGAACATCCTTCCAATTATGACTGCATGATATCCCATAGTAAACGCTGCAATCACAAACGTGTGAATAGGATTAAGCCTCTACGTAAGTTCCCATGTTAAAATTAAGCATGTGTGTGAATTTTTTTGTTAGATCCAGGCCAGAGCATTTAACACTGCGCAACTGGACTCAACGTTAAAAAACAGTGAGTGAGTCAACAGCATCTGCTGGTCATAACTTAGAGCTATTCACTTATACTTTCTTAAATCATTAGTAAAATGGGACATTAATAAACGTTTCAATGTCTTTGCAAACAATAAATGACTCGTGATACTTGTTAATTATAGTTGAAGAACACTCTGAAAGTGTATTCTTCTTTACACTTACATTTCAAATCAATTTTGCAGATTTATGTGGCCCATAAGGGAAGACTAAGGAAGAAAACAAGAAGAAAAGAGCTTCTTACCTCTTCCTCACTGTACCTGGGAGCCTGGAAAAGCCTATATATGCCTTCAAAGCTACTAATAATGCTGCCATATCCCATAGGGAGTCATTGTCCCGAGAACTAACAAAACGTAAGTAAATCCGAAGTACTCACAGAAACGCTAACCTGTGATAGATGCATAACACATTCAGAGCCTGCAGCATCTATCTTGAACCAACACAGTTTAAGCATATTGGAAAAGGCTCTCCGTAGGAATGAGATTTCTGTGCTTAATAAGATACTCCCAACTTGTTTGTTTGATTTTTAAATGTAATACATTTTTCTAAGCGTTTGCTTTTCTACCAAGTTATCACAGAATCACAGAATCGTCTAGGTTGGAAGAGACCTCCAAGATCATCTAGTCCAACCTCTGCCCTAACACTAACAAGTCCTCCACTCAACCATATCACTAAGGGCTACATCTAAACGTCTTTTAAAGACCTCCAGGGATGGCGACTCAACCACCTCCCTGGGCAGCCCATTCCAATGCCTAACAACCCTTTCGGTAAAGAAGTTCTTCCTAACATCCAACCTAAACCTCCCCTGGTGCAACTTTAGCCCATTCCCCCTCGTCCTGTCACTAGGCACGTGGGAGAATAGACCAACCCCCACCTCTCTACAGCCTCCTTTCAGGTACCTGTAGAGAGCGATGAGGTCTCCCCTGAGCCTCCTCTTCTCCAGGCTGAACAAGCCCAGCTCCCTCAGCCGCTCCTCGTAAGACTTGTTCTCCAGACCCCCCACCAGCTTCGTCGCCCTTCTCTGGACTCTCTCGAGCACGTCCATGTCTTTCTTGTAGCGAGGGGCCCAAAACTGAACACAGTACTCGAGGTGCGGCCTCACCAGAGCGGAGTACAGGGGCACAATCACTTCCCTAGACCTGCTGGCCACACTGCTTCTTATACAGGCCAGGGTGCTGTTGGCCTTCTTGGCCACCTGAGCACACTGCTGGCTCATATTCAGCCGACTATCAACCAATACTCCCAGGTCCTTCTCGGCCAGGCAGCTTTCCAACCACTCACCTCCCATCCAGTAGCGCTGCTTGGGGTTGTTGCGCCCCAGGTGCAGGACCCGGCACTTGGGCACTTGGCCTTGTTGAACTTCATGCAGTTGACCTCAGCCCATCGGTCCAGCCTATCCAGATCCTCCTGCAGAGCCTTCCTGCCCTCGAGCAGATCGACACACGCACCTAACTTGGTGTCATCTGCAAACTTACTGAGGGTGCACTCGATCCCCTCATCCAGGTCATCGATAAAGATATTAAAGAGGACCGGCCCCAGCACTGAGCCCTGGGGGACTCCACTAGTAACCGGCCTCCAACTGGATTTGGCTCCATTCACCACAACTCTTTGGGCCCGGCCATCCAGCCAGTTTTTAACCCAACAAAGCGTACGCCAGTCCAAGCCACGAGCAGCCAGTTTCTCGAGGAGAACGTTGTGGGAAACGGTGTCAAAAGCCTTACTGAAGTCAAGGTAGACCACATCTACAGCCTTCCCCTCATCCACCAAGCGCGTCACTTGGTCATAGAAGGAGATCAGGTTCGTCAAGCAGGACCTACCTTTCATAAACCCATGCTGACTGGGCCTGATTGCCTGCTTGCCCTGCAAGCGCCGCGTGATGACACTCAAGATAATCTGCTCCGTGAGCTTCCCTGGCACCGAGGTCAAACTAACAGGCCTATAGTTCCCCGGGGTCTACCCTCCGGCCCTTCTTGTAGATGGGCGTCACATTGGCTAGCCGCCAGTCGACTGGGACCTCCCCTGATAGCCAGGACTGCCGATAAATAATGGAAAGCAGCTTGGCCAGCTCCTCCGCCAGTTCGCTCAGTACCCTCGGGTGGATCCCATCCGGCCCCATCGACTTGCGTACATCCAAGCTCCGTAGCAGGTCGCCTACCATTTCCTCATGGATAGCGAGGGCCACATCCTGCTCCCCATCCTCTTCCACCAGCTCAGGGTACCAGGTATCCAGAGAACAACCGGTCCTGCCGCTAAAGACTGAGGCAAAGAAGGCATTGAGCACCTCAGCCTTTTCCTCATCTCTTGTAACTAAGTTTCCCCCCGCATCCAGTAAAGGATGGAGATTCTCCTTAGTCCTCCTTTTTGCGTTGATGTATTTGTAAAAACGTTTTTTGTTGTCTTTAACGGCAGTAGCCAGATTGAGCTCCAGATGAGCTTTGGCCTTTCTAATTTTGTCCCTGCACAGCCTCGCAACATCCTTATAGTCCTCCTGAGTAGCCCGCCCTCTTTTCCAAAGATTATAGACCCTCCTTTTTCTCCTAAGCTCGAGCCACAACTCTCTGCTCAGCCAGGCCGGTCTAGTTCCGCGTCGGCTCGTCTTTGGGCACGTGGGGACAGACCGCTCCTGAGCCGTTAAGATTTCCTTCTTGAGGAGCGCCCAGCCTTTCTGGACTCTTTTGCCCTTCAGAACCTCCTCCCAAGGGACTCGGCCAACCAGTGTCCTGAACAGCTCAAAGTCAGCCCTCCGGAAGTCCAAGACAGCGGTTTTACTGGTCCCCTTCCTGACTTCACCAAGAATAGAGAACTGAACCATTTCATGGTCACTCTGCCCAAGACAGCTCCCGACTACCACATCTCCCACCAGGCCGTCTCTGTTCGTGAACCGAAGGTCTAGCGGGGCACCTCCCCTGGTAGGCTCTCTAACCAGCTGCATCAGGAAGCTATCTTCCACGCTCTCCAGAAACCTCCTAGACTGCTTTCTCTGGGAGTTATGCTTTTCTCTAGAGAATTATGCACCTCTCTAGTCAAATGTTTCACTTGCTCTGATTAGCACAAAACACTAGTATCTGCCACCAATTCTGGACAAACAAACAAATTGCAAAGAGCTCTAAGAACTCTTGTGAATTTAGGTAAAATATTACTGGCAACACTCTCATCCTCAGCCTCAACCACTGACTTTTTGCCCACACAATATATCCCATTCTAAGAATTTGCTACTTGAGATTACAGAGGGTTTTTTTCTAGCCTTTAACAGATATTTGTCATGTTTGAGATTTCTGTGCAAGTCATTTGTGCATAATTAAACGGAGCCTCATGACAAAACCATACAAATGAAACAATGCACGAGTGTTTCCTGAATAGAGAAGGACTGAACATTCAGAGGACGTTTTAGCTTAACATGAACCAAGAAGAGCTCCACAGGAAATCTCTTCCTCGCTTCAGATCAGAGTTAAATAGCTTAGCAAGTGCAACAAGAGCCTGTCATTCCCCTGACCAACTGAATTAATCCATAAAATTCCACTGCGAAGAGAAATATTTAAATAAAATTACCCAGATTTTAATGGAAAATAATAGTTTAAAATAATAATAAAACAAAAAACAAACTGTCTTTGCTGTAACTTTCTTTATTGGATGTTATATAATTCAAAGATTCAGTCTAAACCTCTAGAGTTTTCTTCCTGAAGGCAAAGTATTATATACTAAAACTCAGAAAAAAAAACTTCTTAACACAAAACTTGTTTTTGATCACTTCTTAAAACAAATGAACAAATAACCTAGCCTCAGGTATTTTTAAAAAAGGTACATAACTCTACCACTATGTTCATTACCCACTTTGAAATAATACTTCCTAAGACAAAGCACTTGGGCATAAACAAGCTAACAGGCACTGGGCTGAAGAACAAGTCTCTTTTGCAAGACGTAAATCATCTGTCTGAACCCTAACCACCCTTCAGCTCTCTGCTCCCACCCCAGAAGTGCCCAGCCAGCTCCGGGAGATTCTTTCCTGGCCTCAGAAGGCTCAGCACCAGCGATGCCCAACAGCTACAAACCAGGCTAACCAAACTGCACACACTCTTCGTAGGGGATGTCAATTTAGGAAGCATAACTAAAGGAAACAGTGCAACCTCTGAGGGGACTAAATGGCAATTTAGTTTTCTATACAAGCCCTCTAATCCCAAGGACATATAATTAGCTGCTTTTAAACTTGCAGCTCGCTGCTGCCAAATAAAAGCTGAAGTGCCCACTAATTCAAACCATATCTAAGGCAGTGGCTCAGCTAAAGACGACAAGAAAACTACATGACTGGAAAAATAACTAACTGTATACAAGACAGAGGAAGCATATGCATTCCCCACGATGGTAGCTCTGGTCCTCTCCCACACCTCCTCCGTCATGGCCCAGCTCACAGTTTCGAAGCAGCGATGCCCAGGGCCAAAACCCAGAGCTGGTGCAATTCCCAGCTTACAGCCCCTGCTCTTTCAGGTAGGTGTCCTCGGATTCCTAAGTTATATATTTCAAGTCATGTCTTACTGTGGCCAGAGCCGTGTGTGCTTACACCATCAACCAGAGTGTGGATGTTCCCTTCAGATGACAGGTAGCATGACCAGGTAATCACATTTCCTTCTGTTAAAATCATAGATATGCAAACACTGCAGAACCGACCGCTGCTGCACGAAAAGTAGACATTGCTATTTAAATACCAGTTGTCACAGAGTGTCTTCAGGTGCAATGTGCTGAAAAAATGCCTCTGCTATGTTTAACGATGAAAAAAAAACATACGCAAAGAAAAAGAGGGGATGTTAGTTAAAAATATTTTTATTTTCTCTTACTCCCACCCCTTTACATTTTAGGCACTATCCTGTTTCTACTTCCATTATTTGGTGAAGCACATAATAGGAAAACAATCTGTGCATTCTACAACTCCTAATCAGCCTCTCTATCTCAAAAGGCAACCATTCAAAACTTATCAAACAGCAAACACCCCTCTGAGGTTCCTTGTGTTCTCTGTGCTGCCTTTACACGCACAGTTCTGCCCTCCTTGCACACCCAACCGCTTCCATTCATGGTAAAAGCATTTGTTATTCGGTGTTGATTGATTAACTTTAATGGAAATACTTGCACAAATCACAGGCAGAACACATACCGACGCTTTTAAAAAACTAGAGCAAGGTCTTCTCGGGACACTGTGAAGGAAACCAGGCTGAGGGACCCATTTTGCAAAACAAATGCACTGACAGCAGCCAGGAACTTCAACTTTGTTTGTCCCATTGCTCTCGTTTGCATCTGTCTTGTTAAATTGTATTTGAGGTTAAACATTGCTAAATATATTGCCAAATTAAATGAGAGTTGTTAATTAGAAGTGTTGAAAGCACATACTCGAGGATCAGGTTTTTTTTGTGTTTTTTTTTGTTGTTTTTTTGTTTGTTTGTTTTTAAACTACAGTACATTTATTTAAGTCCTCTACTACTCCCTTTGGACAGTAAGGGAACACGAGGGTTTTCACGACATAACATCACTTAGCAGAAGAGCAGCACTTTAAGTTCCCCACCGGTATACACTGACCACGAAACATTAGCATGTAGGGCGCCTGAATAAAGGTCTCTTTCACGTGGTTCTGTTCAGAGGCTCTCCCCACTTTCCAGGTGCCTTAGAAGCTGCAGGAAAGCTTGCTCAGGCCACACATCAGTCGCTGGCAATGTAATAGCTCAATGACCATACTACTCATTTTATTAATAAAACAGTCAATAGGACAGCTAGATATGAATAAAGTACCTAGTAGATAATTATGTAACTTATAAATAGATATTTTTTGCTTAAAAATAAAAAGGTTGGTCTTGAAATACCAGACTTTGGCTCCTACTCACGTTAAATAGTAATTATATCAAGTCAGGTAGAGGCAGACATTTTCCCGTTAATCTAATATTCTTTTCTGTAGTACTAAGAAGCTAAGAACACCCTGATGCACTAATTTATGTAATATATGCTCTATATAATATGCTCTATAATATATATATATAATATATATAATATAATATGCTCTATTTACAATAGGATTATAGGATTTTCTGTTTATAAAAAATTTTTTGGCCTTTTTTTTTTTAATAGAAAGTGAAAGAACGGAGTTGCCAAGCTCACAGGCAGATGTGGCCCTGTCACAGCAGATCACTGCAGACCATACCTGCAAGTGTCTAAGGACCCTCTTTGTGGGGGAGCTGTCAGGACACCCCTGAGCTCCTAAAGCCCCAGCTCACGGTCCCAGACGAGCCCATAAAGCCGTGCACCAACCAAGCCCGGCTCTTCCACACCACAGACTGACTTATGCAGATTTTCTGATAACAGAAAATTTACAAATACACCAGCGCTGAAAACTGGATCGTTCAGTCATTGTACAGCCCTACTTGCTACCACAAATATTTCACTTTACGATCACTGGAAAATTCCGATTATCAGAGTTGTGGGATTTTTTTTTTTTAGCCAATAAATTAATCATTAAAACCTAATTTTGGTTAAACTACCCCTAACTGTAAGTTTCAATTGAATGTACTAAACAGCATAGAGTAAAAAACATGTTTTCCATGGCAAATCTAGAAATGAAAAACGAGGCAGTGGTGGTTTTGGACCGCATGGCAGCATCGTGGTTCAAATCCTGCTCTGGCTTCATCCCAAGCTGTTATTTGGGCTGAAGCCTTGCACAAACCTGCTGGATGTTGCAACCACCAGCTCTTACGCCAGGCCGAGGCGGCTCCTCTTCCATCATCCCTGTTGACAGCCTTTCATTTTGCACAAAATGACTACATCGGCTTTGGGCGAAAGGTAGCGGTGACTCGACTGTCTGCTGGCTCTGGCACTCACCTGGAGGGGAGGCAGCAAGCTCTTGTGCCAGCGAATGCTGAGGGTTTTCTTTTTTTTTTTTTTTTTGTCCGTTTGCTTTACAAGGCTACACAAGAGAAAAGGCTGAGGTAATCCTGTCCTGAAGGCTGTCTGACTGCTGTTAGGCCCTGCCAGAAGGACAGGAGGAAGGAGGAGATCCAAACCAGACTCCCTCACGCACTAGGCAATCTTCCTCATTAGACGAGTAAGCTAACCATCTCCTGCTTCCTATGAAAAGCAGTGGCTGTACCACCATTTGTTTAGATTTCCGAGGTGGAATTAAGGCTCCGTATGGCACACGGGTAAAGCTGAACCCTGTTCTCTTCATCCTCAGCACTCCCCCACTCGAAGAGGCACACGGAAACGTTTGCTTTAATTGATACTCCACAGACAAATAACACCAGCTTTCTTCCAGACAAGCGTCATCCGCTTTTTATGCTCTAGGTAAGAGACATGTGCTAGTGCAAAACAGTGATAAAGTCGGTAATTGTTAGCCTCCATTAGCTAAAAGCACTGTCATAATTAGTTTTAGAGTAGGATTAATGCTGAAGTAAAAATTAAAGGAAAAACAAATATGCAGATCCACCGCAGCTTTACTTATTGATCCGATCCTTACTGCCCTTCAGCTTGGCATGTTTAGTCGTGTTAAAATGCAAGTGACCACTTCAAGATGTAGAATGCATTTGGGAAGTCGACGTAGAAGTTTTACCAACTCCCTCTAGTAATACTTTAAGGTCAAATAGCAGATACAGAGAATTCCTTGTGGTGTCAAATACAAACTAGTCTACATGACAAAGCATCCAAGGATCAGACAGTGTCAGTAAAAAAGATAAAAACAGAAGCAAAGCTTTAGTAATCTGATGGAAAGAATCCCACTGATACTGGAAGGTCAGCAAAATTGAACCGGGGCCGATCTCTACACGCACCCAACACAACAGCATTTCAAAATCAGCTTTGATTTCTCTCAGGGTGAGGGTGACAATACAGCACTCAGTGTAAAGGGAAGTCCTTTAATATCTGAAATTCTACAGATGAAGCCCATTCAATGGTTAGTTCACATTTCTGTAAAATTGATCTGTCCTGCTTAAAAGATAGAGGGGAGCAGTCAATACAGCAGCGAAGCTGAGAGTGTTTTCTCTTCATTTCCTGCTCTGAAGTGCCTGCTGTCATCTCTTTGCAGCACACACTCAGCCTGAATCATGGACTAATGTGATGAAGCCTGGTTACGCAGACTCTTAAGCAGCCCTCTTACCTTTCTCTGTAATGACCTCGATGATTGCAGCACTGCATCTTTTGATCAAGAGGTCAGAGTAGTTTCAAGTCTTGAAGAAATGTCAAGTAGTACCTGAAAGGCCCCACTTTATTTACTTCCAACCACTTCGGTAGTGAAATCTCATTTTCTGACCTGGTTAGGAATGTTCTTTAATTCAGCTCCTAGCCTAAGAATGCAGTCACATGCTAAAAAGGATAAAGACTTTCTAGGTGTTTTGAGCTTTAAGATCATTTATGTTAGGCTAAGGCTTAACAGGAACAATCACAACCAGTCCAGAGGCTGGATGATTAGTTTTGCTATAAAATTTGAATTTTGAAGGAATTTGCAGTCCTGTGGAGGTTGATCCATCAAGTGAGAGCAGAAACCAGGATGGAACAAAAGACCATGTCGTCTTCTCTTCCATCCCAAATTTCTAGGGTGTGCGGAATAAAAAATCAAGCTTACCTTTCTGAAGTTTTCCTTCAGGGAATAAAAAACATCCAGATTCCCATCAGGCTCATAAATATTTATGTTTTTAAGTTCATGACACCTCCATGTTTGTCACTTTTCTTCCCACTCTGGCCTGTTTGCAATCTCCCCCATGGCATGAGCCCAGCCGACGCGTGTGGAGATGAGTGGCTGGAAAGCTGCCTGGCCGAGAAGGACCTGGGAGTATTGGTGGATAGTCGGCTGAATATGAGCCAGCAGTGTGCCCAGGTGGCCAAGAAGGCCAACGGCATCCTGGCCTGTATAAGAAGCAGTGTGGCCAGCAGGTCGAGGGAAGTGATTGTGCCCCTGTACTCGGCTCTGGTGAGGCCGCACCTCGAGCACTGTGTTCAGTTTTGGGCCCCTCGCTACAGGAAGGACATGGACGTGCTCGAGCGAGTCCAGAGAAGGGCGACCAAGCTTGTGAGGGGTGTCTGGAGAACAAGTCGTACGAGGAGCGGCTGAGGGAGCTGGGCTTGTTCAGCCTGGAGAAGAGGAGGCTCAGGGGCGACCTCATCGCTCTCTACAGTTACCTGAAAGGAGGCTGTAGAGAGGTGGGGGTTGGTCTATTCTCCCACGTGCCTAGTGACAGGACGAGGGGGAATGGGCGAAAGTTGCGACAGGGGAGTTTTAGGTTGGATGTTAGGAAGTACTTCTTTACCGAAAGGGTTATTAAGCATTGGAACGGGCTGCCCAGGGAGGTGGTGGAGTCACCATCCCTGGAGGTCTTTAAAAGACGTTTAGATGTAGAGCTTAGGGATATGGTTTAGTGGAGTACTTAGTGTTAGGTCGGAGGTTGGACTCGATGATCTTGAGGTCTCTTCCAACCTAGAGAAATCTGTGAATCTGTGAATCTGTGAATCTGTGTGTTGGGTACGACTTGAACTGACAGGAGATGCGGAGTAGAACACGTTCCCTTCCCGTTCCTTCATTACAAGGACACAATCTCTGAAACGCAGTGCTTGCTCCAAAAATCTCTGATGGAAGAGAAAGCAGCCGGATCTAGCATTCAACTCCAACCCCAGCCCTCTGTGATGCTCCCCCCCGCGCAGCACTGGTCCTTGCCACCTTCTCAATGGCAACAGAAGGAAACGCCGGGCTAGTGCAGAAGTCATGGCACACATCCCTTCCTTGTACGGGTGAAAATAAGGGAAGCGAGGAGAAGCAACATGTTAGACACAAGGAAAGCAAAGGAAGCTTCATCACGTAGGTGAAAAATTATGATACTGTTGGTTTAGAATAAAACATTCGCTGTACTCAAGAGAACTGGACATCTCGATAGCAGTATTCAACTGGGAGTTGACCTCCTTTTCTTCTCACTCTGTGAACTGGGCAAAATCATCTCTTTGCTTCTTTCAAAAGTGAGAGTTAAGGCTCTAATTATTACTATTTTTCCACGAGGCCTACTGTATTACCTAACATTTTGGATGGATTGAAAAAGGAATTTCTCAATTAAAACAGCTCAAATATCTGACCCATAAGCTAGTTGTATAAGATCTGTTACTGCTTGTCGCTTCTCCACACTAGCCACCCGACTAAAGAGACTGTGTAGAACTGAAGCTACGATGGACCTACCTACACTCACACCACCTTTCCTTCTTGCCTTTGGTAAGAAATATCAAGTTTCTGAAGTCACTGCGCCCACCTTTGTTCATCCAGAAAGTACGGTCTGGCATTCCCATCCGCATACATCTGCCTCTAGAAACTTCACGTTCACCATTATTTGGAAACAAATACCAAGTTACAGCACCTGTTCAGCTCCTATATTAGGATATTATTTAAAATGAACAAGTAACTCAGTATTTTAAAAAACCTTATTTACCATGTATGCAATAATCTTATTTGATCACTGACTTTGATTTGATCACTGTCACCATGAGTAACACTCCTGATTCATGAAATCTGCTGATTCATTTGAATGCCGTCCACCTTTACCCCGTATTCCTGTAACAGAATTCAATAATGCTAAATGGCATCATCCACGGTGTAAAAGCACACAGATTTATCTAGACAGAATAATGACACTAACACTGACCTGTTGCTAGTGTTTTCTGAAGAGGGTGTGCTCCACTGGGGCTCTGTAGGTAAACAAGTACAATACGTTATATGCTGAGTTGCCCACTGACGCACTTCAAGATCATTCTGGACTTGCTTTGTGCTGACAGGTTTTGAGGGGTTTCTTCTCTTTGCTTTGAAAGTACGTTCTGCCTGCCGCAAAGACATCACAAGCAAGCATATCCCTTTCAACTTCACCGTACACCTGCATCAATACAAACCTTGCCTCCTTCCTAAAAAGCTATTTTACCCACGGTGATGGAACCTAGGCAAATTCAGATGAAGAAAATGATACATGGTGTAATTTTGCCAAATAACAAAGATGCATATCAGAGGCGTTTTGAAAAGATGGTTCTATGCTGACTGAGGCATGACAGCAAGTTTCTTCACAGTTTTCCTAGAGTTCTTGGATCTAATTTTCTAACCCAGTCTCAATTCAACCCATCTCTGTCCACACACAAAACTTCTTTTTTCTCAGAAGAAATCACAAAGAAAGCAGATTCTTCTAATCATGGTTGTGCAGAAAAGCACTGGTCTTCTTCACAAACCCAACCCAACCCGCTTTAGTTATGCCATTCAACACACTATGTCACAACATAAACTTCGGATTTTAGGCTTAAGGAATCCTTACCATTATTAAAAGCAATCTGAGCAGGAAGCCCCGCTGTGGTTTCTTGCTATTGAGCATCATAGATTTTAAGGATCCGTAACATCCTACACGCTTGATCAAAGAACCATATAAGCAGGATCTGCTTTAGGATTTGGAATAAAAGCTTTGAGTTGCCAAAGCAGTTTTAAGAGGCAGCAGAGACAAGGAAGTCTTTGTTTTCTTCAGCTGTACTTCTGCTAGAAAGAGATCAATAGGAGAAACAGATCTGACCCCAACCTACCTGCAGAGATTTTGTGAATAGAACATGACACTACAGAATGAGGATCCTCTTACAAACACTTATTAGTAATAGCAACTGCCAATTACAGCAGGGTAATATATTACAAGTAACACTCCTTCAAAGCCATAATCCCATTGCAATCAAAAACATGCCAGGACAGCTTGCATTTTTAATATATTAATACATTTAGTGTACTGGAATGCAAAAAAAAAACCAACCAAACCAAAAAAAACAGACAACTTAAACTCACACCAAATGCTAGTATGCCTAAAGGCAAAGAAGCGATACCTAGAGAATACCACTGAAGAGTTATTTTTAGATAATCATCATTATTTCATGATGTCAAGCCAAGTAATACATGCTATTATATCTGGAAGAATAGAAGACAAAATTAGTAAGTGAAACCTATTCTTAAAAATCCAATAGATAAAGCACAAAATGGATATGACAATATTGCAAGGATAAGGGTGAACTTTAAGCCTTTATTTTTAATAGTAGGAGCTTGATATAACTCAAAGGCATGAAGAGAAGGGAAGAAAGAAAAAACAAAGAGGAGCAGAGTTCTTCGTGCTGTGGCAATAGGTTGGGCTGAACCCTGAAAACAGAAGAACTACGGTAACACCGCTCCAGCTCCCTAGTCAGGTTAAAGACCTAACAATTACAAAGCTAACATCAAATTAGAATTAAGATAGTAATAAAACAGAAGTTGCCATTTAAATATGGAAACATTCAGCTATGATCACCAAGGAGCATCCCACTACAAGGCAAACACAAGCACATTTTGCTGAACAACAATATTCTCCCTGAAGTTAACATACACCAGATAGCTGATTTCCACTTTTTCCCAAGAGAAACTCCACCCGCAGCCAAATTATTTCAAGTGACCTTCAAATACCACAACAATCAAATTAACTTCTGTCAGATTCACAACTTCACTTCTGCCTGCTGCCATCTCCCTCAGACTCACGCCTTTTTGTTTGAAAACTCATTTTTCACAGACAGCATTTAATGCCAAATTTGATATACCTGTCAGCTCACAGAAAGTTCCCAGGCATGTTCTGAAAAGCATTTGCCCCATCTATTTTTCAATTGGTTAGAAAGGGGAAAAAAAAAAAAAAAAGACAAACAAGATTGGCTGAATAATCATGGGACTGACTTAAAGCACAACAGAGGCTGGATTTCTAATTCCAGATTTCTGACTGTGTATTACATAGAAGACTACATTCACTTCAAGCCAAGTCTTTTAAACAACCAGGGAAACCTAAAAAGCTTGCTCCTGCCTTAAGGAATATAGAAGCAACAGAACTCCACGCTTGCTGCCACTGCAAGGCTCAGACTTCTGTTAACAAATTTTTTGTAAAGAATGCCTGCCGAAGTTGTGGAAGGAGCTGGTGGCCTTCTTCTCTTCTCCAGTGACTGGATGCCCTACAAGCAAAAATCCCACACTATACCTGACACACAGATTGCTCACTGCGTGCACATTGATGACAAAATTTGTGAACTTCAGCATCCTTTCTCTGTGGTGGGACTGCATCACAGCGGAGATGTGCTACAGGAGAGGGAAGAACACGACCATTTACAGCTGCCGGGTGTCTGGGCAGCGTGCAAGGATAATTTCTAAGCTGGCAAACTGAGCAATATACACACGTACACGTGGACTGACTTGATTTTATATATCAATATAAAGAAAGACTTGCTAACTTACCAGTTAGCATTTCTTGAGTTATCTTCTATGTAAATTAACAATGTTGTTAATATGTAAATTAAGAAATTAATATAGCGTATACAAGAAACAACCTAAGGACGAACAGTAACAGAAGTGAGTAAAATGCCTTTACTACAAAATAAATGTAATGCGTGAGAGTCGTACAGCTACTGCATTTCCATTTCAACTTAAGCCTTAACAGTAAAAGGGAGCTTTTGGGGAAGAAATTCCAATAGTGAACATATATTTTCTTCCCTTTACATAGCAGTTTGACATATCATATGCATTTTCTTAATTCACTATCTGCTCTGCTACTGCTTAACGTATTGAGTTTGCATAAAACCTAGGGAACGCGATCTCATTTCCTGCAAAAAGCTTTCTAGACAGTGAACCAATAGTTTCAGTGAGGTGCAGAGACACCTATGGAATTCCCTCCTCCACACACCTATACAATTTCCAAGGGATTAAAAATTCAGTCAGCCTCAGTAAGAAAGCAGAACAAGTGCTCCCAGGGAGTCTTGGTAGAAAGTCCTCCCAAAAGGGATGTGGTGAAATAATTACTTTCCCTGTGCATGGAAAAACCCTGAAAATAATGGGACTGGAAAGACCAAGTTCGAATACACTCATCATAACAAATATCACGTGAATTGGCAAGCGTAGATCACGTGCTTGGAAACGCTTAAATAACAGGTACCGGAGCTTGCACACTCCTGCTGTGCACAGCATAGGATTTTTGGTCCCCACCTGTTTATACTCATTTTGTCAGAATAAACATCAGAATCTGTAGGTAAAAAAAAGTCCACACCACAGCCTCCACCCACTCTGCTCCAATCTTGTCCTTCCATGTGCTTTGATAAGAGGCATCATCTCCGCACACTAACTGCAGGGGAAAAAAAAAATCTGTAAAAACTGGTAGATTTGTGGGGGGGTCTGGGCCTTGTTTTTATTTGCACAGCACCATCCTGCCGAGGTGGGAGCTGGTTTGGCGTTATCGGAAGCTGCCGAAAGCAGCACCCTGCCCTGCCCCTGCCCTCCCACGTGCCCGTACCCACTGCCCACCACGGGCACACCAGCCCCGGCAGCACAGCCAGGGAACTATTTAGCTGTGATAAGGGGATAAAAATAGCCTGAACTGATGGAAAGCATTTCACCGAGAGATCTGCTGAAAAGAAAGGAAATGAAGCTGTTAAAAAGATAGAGCACGGAGCAGGGCACAGGAGGGGGGGGGAATATTCCTTTCGCTGCAGCAGGAGACCTGGCAGAGGCAGCGCGTTTTTTCCCCCACTGCACTCGCGTGCTGCAGCTTACGTTGAAGGCTGGTCGAGCTCCAAGGCGAGCCAGCTCCCCTCGCCAGCAGGGCGACCGCGAGGACTTTGCCTTACATAGCGCTCCCGTTCACCTCGCGCCCAGAGCCCGCGGGTCCCTGGCTGCTCCCTGACCCCCCCGGGAGATGCACCTAACGCAAACCCACGTACATGCTTCTGCTCCCCTCCGTTACTGCTCCTGGGTTGCGTTGCGTGTTCCTAATGAGGCTTATTCGAGGGGCCGATAGCTTGTGGAGAAGAGCATTAATACCTTTTGTAGGCTGTTTTTCTTGGCAGCCCCTATTTATACAGTCAGGCCCTCCACACAGTGGGAAAGGAATAAAAACAGCAGAAAGCCAGCCCGGCGCTGAAGGGACAGAGAAACAGGTGCTTGCTTTAACTGGAATTTACCACTTATTTTGGTGAATGAGTAGTGTATGTGCCCATATTAGGCCACTGAAACAGACTATTTTTGCCTCTCATTTTTTTGAATACTGACTTTTTGAAGGTCAAAACGAAAACGGTGAGGTCCATACCTCCCACGAGCAAGAGCAAGTTCAATTCAGTGGCGTCCAAGAGAAATGGCAAGCACCCTCCATATTCCAGGGGAACACTAAGTGCATAGAATATACCACCTATGGACTGTGAAAGAATTCTAGGAATACCTTCACAAGAGAATCCCCTTTCATGAGAGTGCTGTGACAGCTGGTCAGAAGCTGATGAACAAAACTCTGGAAATGCCCCAGTACCATCCCGGAGCCCCCTTCAGCCTACCCAGTTTGCCCACATAGTGAGTTCTCTCTCCCCTAATAAGTTGTTCTTGAATCTCAACCTATTTTCTGATAAAACCCAGGCATGTAGTTGTATCTTCGTACGTGCCACTGCAAGCCGACCAAGGAAGCAACTACCGAAATTGCATGCAAGCCCTGAAGAAGGTAAAAACTTGCTTAACACATGGGCATGGAGGTGGAAAATCAGTAACAATGAAGTTCAGACAGAACTTCAGGAAAGATTTCTTAATGACTTAACTAATTTTTCTCAGTTATGCACAGCAATGCCCCTTTTTTTCCTTCCCATGTCACTGGAAGACACTTGTCTGTCCCTGCTACCCAGAAAGACGGGTACCACGGCCACTCCATGCCCACAACAGAGTACCAATGGTGGATTCATCAAAAATGCACAAATACAAAACCAGGTGGTACCCAAACTGTGGGTTATTGACTTCACCTGTGACTGTCGGCAAAGTTTTTATTTATTTTTAGTATTAGCCCAACATAAGGTAATGCCATAGGTAAGAGATCAACAGCAAACATAGAAGCTTCTCTCACACAGTATCATTCCTGTCTCTGCTAAAGGTTGCTGAGAACTTCTCTAGTCTTTCTCAGGAGGAAGCTTGTGAGAAGAAGCACCGAGCAGCTAAAAATAAAACCATCCGTTTCCTCTAGTTGCACTTGGCATTTCTATTTCAAAAGCAAAAATACACACTGCATTTTGGAAGCGTTTGGAATGGCATACGTTCAAAATTCACAGCTAGGTCAGTTAATATTTAGTGACAAATTAATGCTCTAAAACAAGTTTTTCATGTAGTATTGTTTTTGAATTAAAAACACTCAGAGCTGAATGTACAATAACAGGGGTAGAAGTTAATGACCACAGCTCCACAGAACCAACACTAACTATTTACACTTACAATGCAGTACCTACAGCAGATATCCGTAAGCCACGTTTATTTTGAATTACCATGCCAATAAGAGCATCAATAAAACAAGACAAAATAAGAGAACACTTCCAGGACAAAGTTAATATTGGCCTGGAAGCTGAAGAACTGGGAGACAAGGCAACTCTTCCATACGCACTAAATAGCCAGCGTGACCTTGCTTGCCTGCCATCATTTCAGCTACCGAACTTGCTGTTAGAAGCAGTCCTGGGCTGCATTAAAAAAGGGGTGGCCAGCAGGGAGAGGGAGGTGATTGTCCCCCTCTGCTCTGCCCTTGTGAGACCCCACCTGGAGTACTGCGTGCAGGCCTGCGGCCCCCAGCACAAGAAGGATGTGGAGCTCTTGGAACAAGTCCAGAGGAGGGTCACTAAGATGGTCAGAGGGCTGGAGCACCTCTCCTATGCAGAAACTGCAGGGAGGGAACTGGGCTTGTTTAGCTTGGAGAAGAGAAGGCTCTGGGGAGACCTCATTGCGGCCTTCCAGTACTTGAAGGGAGCGTATAAACAGGAGGGGGAACGGCTGTTTGCTTGTGTTGGTAGCGATAGGACAAGGGGGAATGGTTTTAAACTAAGACAGGGGAGATTCAGGTTGGAAATGAGGAGAAAGTTTTTCACTCAGAGGGTGGTGAGGCACTGGAAGGGGTTGCCCAAGGAGGGTGTGGATGCCCCATCCCTGGAGGCATTCAAGGCCAGGCTGGATGCGGCTCCGGGCAGCCTGCTCTAGTGGTTGGCAACCCTGTCCAGAGGAGGCAGGTTGAAACTAGGTGATCTTTAAGGTCCTTTTCAACCCAGGCCATTCTATGATTCTGTGATTCCTGCTCAAGGAAATCCTTAAGCAGGCATAAAAGGCTTAGGCCCATCCTTGTTTCGCACCCCTCGATGCTTTCTTACTGTGGGACGAAGAAAGGGCCCAGGCCTGGGCACTGCAGGCGGTGGGCAGGGGAAGCAGCTGCTTCCATCTGTACTTCCTCCTCGCTAGGCAGTACTGGAACATAATCTACACTAAATCATAGACATCGCAATTATAGATGTTACAGAAAGCACATTCTGTTGTGCCGTCTCAGTCTTCCTTTCATCCCCAAAAGCACCGCACAACAAGTAGTTTTAGGAAAGACTTTTTGATCACATCTGTAGACAAAGATGTCTGCAATTTCTATTTGCAGCCATTCGAAACAGTAAAACTTATTTTAGGAAAAGCTGTCTCTGTCACTACGCAGAGAACAGGCGAGTTTATACATTGGATGACCGCTGTCTTTAGGAGCTCATGACGAGCAGCAGTACTTTTAAACAGCTACTGCACACGCTATCGCCATTTCCCCAAGCAACATCCCACTCATTTTTTGCAACGCTAGCAAAACCTGCGCATTTTAATTGCAACTTGTAAGGAATAGATTGTCCCATTCGTAACATGTAAACAATCTGTCTCCAAAAAAATGAGTTCTTGGGCATTCAAGTGCAGGAGCTAAACGTCCTACTGGTGGTAGGTAGCTCCACGATACAATCTCCCCTTAAAAGGCAGGAAATGAAAGGACATTTCACATGTGTGTGTGTATACATATATATATAAATATACGTATATATATTTTTATATGTATATACATACGCACGCACACTGCTTACCACCATTAAAACACTTCATCTATTGTCTGGCATGATGCATTGTATGGAGAGACTGTCCAGATGAAAAAGAGTTGCTTTGCTAAGCAGAAGTTTACACTGTATAAACATTTCCATATAAAGAACGTATATGGAGTTTCCAACGTCGTATTCTAAATGAAGGTTGCCCTTAGCCACCAGCTTAGCAGTGCCACTGATAATTCAGTTCGGGTCAGCTAAAAACAAAGCCGTCTGTGCTCTGACTCTAACATCATCGGGAAACCCAAGTCCAACACTAAGAAAATTCAAGAGTACGCTCTCTCTTAGGTACTGAGCTGTAACTGACCTGTTACTTGCAGCTCTGATGAGACCTGCAAATATTTTCCCTAGGTAATGGTTCTCCTACATATCAATAAGAAACTCGGGCCAGTAGCATTGAATACACAGTAGGCGGCTAATCATTAGGAGAAAAATAAAAAGATTCACAACGTATTAAGTTGGATTCCAGTCTGTTCTGGAAGCCATGTGTTACCTAGTTAGATAACCACGAATATTTGAAAAACACTTCATCCAAACCCTCAAAGTTGTTTTTCTTCTTTAAAAGAAATGAAGTAATTATTACAGACAGTTTAGGATGCTTTTGTGCCTTTAAGTGCAATAGAAGTCAGGTTGCCATTTCTTCAGCATCAAAGTCAAAATTAGACCAAGGCGTGCAGAGGTAATAATGGAAGCAACAGATTCCCTTCCTACTCCTTTCATGGTTAAGTGAAGTTTGTTCCTTTTTTATTTTCTAAGTATGGTTAGGCGCCTCAAGCATGCTTGTTAGGATGGAAAAAGCGTGCAAATCCCAGACCTAGGACCCTGCCAAAAGTCTCTTTAGACAGTCAAGGCAGCCAGAAGTATGCTGAGAGCTTGCCAGAGCCATATTGGGTGGCTAAAATTAAATAAACAGTTAATAAAAAAGATTTTGAATCAACCTAAATAAATACAAACTTATAGATTAACTGCCTTATCTGCTTAATAAAAGAGGATCTAAGATAGCAACTGAGCTCTTGAAACGCTTAGACCTCTACAGGTTCTGCACAGCAGATTTAAACGCAGAAGTACTTGGTATTATCTCTTTCAATAAGATGAAGCTTACATTTAGGAAAAAAAAGTCATTGACTCCTCTCTGACAATGATTTTTCTTCCTTTAAAACATAAACTCATTCTGCCCCCTGTTGTCAGAAAATTACAAATGATACCCTACAGCTACAGGCAAACAGCGGGACCTCAGCGACTGAAATATCAATAATTATTTACAGCAAAAGGGAGCATGCCACAAAGGTATTTTCTGAATACGTTGCTGCATAATGAAAAACGTTCCCAAATTATTTTCTGCAGGGAGATAGGCATGCTTGAGGCAGTTTATTTTTTCTGCTCAATATTTATTATTTTTGGAAACTATCACCAGGAATATAAAACCAAATATATACATATGGCCAATGGTTTTGGCATTAAAAAGACTAGCTGCTCTAGAAAGAATAAAAAATAATAATTAAAAAAAAAACCTTTGAAGGACTAAAAGACAGGTTTCTTCAAAGTTCAGGAGCCTTTTTGCTTTTGCCTCTGGCCGTTCACACTGAGCACAGCAAAGCTCCGCGCTGGATCAGACAAGCGATGTGAATGCAGACCCGGCTTATTTGTCACTGACATTTTCCCCCCCATCACAAAACCATGCCGATTTACCGTAGCCAACCTGCTCTGAGCAGATGCCAAACAGGGCAGCAGTGCTCAGTACAGCTGGGGAACCATCCCACGGCCGGATCGCCCACAGAGCTCCTGGTCTGCTCCAAGCGCTGGGGGAGATGGCAGGCCTGCAGCTGTGCTGAAGGTACCCGAGGAGGACAGCAAGCCTTGTGCTGATCAAAACGATTCACAGTGGAAAGGAGTACCCAAAACCTCAGTTGCCAGCAACTGTAAGGCATTCCTAACTAACACGTTGCTACCCCTTCAAAAGCAACGTGAAACAACTCCACAGCGACAGAAACGCACAGTTCCCAACATCAAGTACGCCTAGCCATCATATTTGCACTCACGTGTTCTTCTTCAAATAAAATTGGTTAAATAACCAGAAGGAATGGCTCAGTGGTCTGATCTAGAGAAAAAAAAAAAAACCCTGAAGCCATAGGTTTAGATGCCAGCAGGGTTGGCTCCTTCTTCTCCTTTCCAGTACAGAGCAGATGAAGCGCAAGCAGCTCGCTGTGTGGTTCAGAGGTACCTGCGGCTCTTGGATGGTGCAAAAAGAAAGAGAGGCTTTTTATAACCCACTGGAGCAAATAGGAATCGGGTCCAACAACCACAAAAAGCGAAGGTCTATCTATTGCCCCTGAATCTATTTTCCTGTTCAGCTACTTCTTGGAAGCAGTCGCAAGTTATTCTATCGGCAGCTTTCAGCCTCCCTTCTCTGCAAACACTTCCCAGTTTTGTTGATGTAACAGATTACCTGAAAGCCACTGGAAATGCTTGCTGTAGAGCAATACGTGTGCTTCAGAGTAGGACTAATACCGCATATATTTATTCACAAGCATCCTCACTGAACAAAAGGCACTGACTAAAGGGCTTGCAATCGTAATTTGTTGGTGAAATGGTACCTAGCAGTAAAAGAAACACCACAATCCTGGAAAACACACTGCAGTCACACTGGAGAAGTTACAAACATCTGCTTTCTACTCATCTCTGAGCATTTGCTTTTAAACAACTTATTGTGGTGTTTGCATGTTTTCTGTTTCCATGTGAGAACAGAAGGAATCTAACCGATTGAGAAACACGTTTTGGCTTTGCTTGTTGTGTTAACTCAAGTGTTCGTAAATATGAAAAATGTCATTGCATATGATTTTTCCCTTCTCAGTGTCTAGAATTCAGTAACAGTTGCGTTGCTTATTTCCCCACCCCCAATTAACTTTGACAAGATGCTGAGACCTGGCTCCTTCTAGTTCAACCACCAGAAACCAGAGCGAAGAGCAGACACAAAAACATCGATTCAAGTTCAAGTCTGCTGCTTGATGAAGAGCCCAGTCCTGCTCTCCTGCATCCATTTTTAACCAGTACTCTTTCTTTCAACTGCACGTTTACAAAGCACACTCAGCCTAACAGCCAAGAACATCTGTAATCCTGCCCTGTGCATTTGCCTGTTATAAAATAGGCATATAGCAACAAACTTTGCCTAATACCCAACATAAACATTACTCTTCCCATATAAGCCAACTTCAGGAAGAGAAAGCGGGTTTATAAAGGCAGAGGATTTAGCAGATATCCCAGATCACATGCAATCCTTACCTTTAATTGCCAGACATCTGAATTGCCCTAAGACCTGTATTGCCATAAAATCCGCATTATGAATCCAGCCTCATGGGAATAGCATCTGGCAATAAAGCATTCACAGGAGTCCCTGCCTGGTTCATCTTTTTCCAGACATTTGGATGGAAAACTTAAATGACAGCACCATTAAATAGGAACTGAGAGAGAAGAAACATCTCTCATTTTGTTATTGTTGCTGTAAACCAATTAGTTGGTTGCATTCATTTGCACATGTTTAGAGGAAAAATTAGGTTTTTTAATTGGCTGTTTGCTATAATGCTTCTTGTGGACTGTCTTTCATGATATACCACAAACTGATACTATGACTATCGCTCCTTTAATTGAGTTTAACACACTACTGCTAAAACATCCTCCCCACGCTCCCCCCCCCCCCCCCCCCCCAAGAAAAAGTGAATTACCCTGCAAGTTATTTTCGAAACCCTGAAACAGAGGAGCCTAGGTCATTGCCCAGAATGTTTGACATTTTCAGAAAGGGCAACTTCAGCTTCCAGGTGTAGGTGACCGCTACTAATGCAGGGTTTGGAGGGGAGGGTGCTATCCAGACTTTTGTCTGCATACTCATGCGAAGTCTCCTTTAAGGCTTGTATTTTATTGCTGTGAAAGCAGGGAGCAGGGGAAGCAGTTAACATCAGCCGAGAAAAGCCCTATGTTTCCCCAAGTCCTTTACTGAGATTCTCAATAATGGCCACTGCCTGCTGAAAAAACAGTTCACTTTGTATTCCGCAAAGGCATTAAAAACACACCATAATTTCCTGATGTCCAATTTCTTTAAGTATTTATCAAATTAGCTTGACACAATAGCTTTATATGGGATTCCCAACAGGCACACACAGAGCAGGAACGCTACATTCACTTTCCCCTGCGATGCTATTTGCTAGTCATTAACTTCTGTCCTGGGAACTAAGAGGAGGAAATGACTGCATCATTAACAACCCTCCCCTAGGTATAGACAAGAAACACGTGTGCTGCTATTGGCAAATGCTCCATCATCCCCACACAGACAAGCGTTCATCCTATAAAGGTATTACCAGTCTCGCATCTTTACGGACCACTGCACAGATTCCTGCATCTAGCCCTATAGGTGCAGCAGCACACAAACAGTGCGCGTCGGTTCAGGCAAGCCTAGCAGTATGTTACAGACACTGCTTTAACTGGATGGTTAGGAGACCTCTTCTGAGATCAGCTGAACTAAAACTAAATACAAACAACACTGCTAGAAGATGAGGAAGAGGTAAGATCCATTCAGAAAAGCCCCCGATTCTTCCATCTTCTATGTAAAACAAGTCTTTGCAAGTCCAATGGCTAGCCACAGACCCCAGCTATTCATTTTACATCGCTTGCTTCATAGCTTTTCTCCAATAATATGCAAGAGGGAAAAAAAAGAAAACGTTTATCATTTAGCGTCGCTGGGATTTCACGCCTTTGTGAAGATCTATGGTGAAACTGGAACCACCGCAGGTCCCTGAGGTGCAGGGACTCGGGACATGCAGCTGCATCCAGTGAAGAAAGGAGCTGCCTTCCACCACCACCCTTAGGACACTCAGGAGACCCAATCCACCATGTTTCACAGCTAAAGCTCTCTCTTCTCTTCTAAGGCGCCACATCTTCCACGCCGTGCCCAGCAGGTCAGGCAGGGAGATGCTCAGCCTCTGTTGTAGGAAGTCCTTGGGTTTGGCTCGACCACGGCCAGAGCACCCACAGGACAGGACGAGTCCTGGGCTCCACCCCGGGATTTCTGCAGAACGAACATGGCCATGCTCATTTGCGAAAGGCTGAGGAAGAAAAGAGGTTACAGAAGCCATTTAACAGTGATTTCACTGACTTTAGTAAAGGGGGAACTAAAATAGCTATTTAACTTCAGTTGCTGCCACGGCTGTCTGCTCAACCCGCTTGACAGCGGGATATCCAGCTGGGCTGCCTTCCGTGGGGCCAGGCCTTAAAAATTACACTCCTTTTGTTGTTAGGTTGTATCTGACGAGTGCAGTATAAAGCTAATTCTGTCCTCACCTCAAATCCATCTCAGCCACTGGGATCTGAGTCTGGAGCACCGCTGGAAGAGGAGAACCAGCATGGGCTGCCTCCTGAAGGAAAACTCCTTCCCTTAAAAAAACAGATTCCAACTAATAATATTTAGTATTTTAATATTTACCCAAGCCTTAAGCCAGTCTTCCTCTTTTACCTGATTTTTAGTTTTTGACTGCCTGTCGTTCCCAGTGGCATCTCACCAAGCTCTGCACGCAGTACATGCCTGCCACTCACACCAACAGCTCACCGTGCCCACGCCTTTGGGTTGGTTTCTGCTGCATACATTTGTACAAGGCTCGTACCTCCAGCAGCACACAACGCTCCTCAATCCAGAAACACTTCCGAAACTCACCCTTCTGTGCTGTCTCAGATTGCCATCAATACGTCTAGCTGAAACGTGGAAATACCCAGATTTCATTTCAGATTTACAAGTGTTTGAAAGTTTGAAACTCCACTGGAGGCACCCGGTGCCTTTTATTTTTTTCTCCTCTTTTTCGTTAGCACATTCAATGAGTTGAATGCATTTTTCAAAAAAGTCAGCATGACGAAACACAGAAGAGCAACTTGGGAGCTTTGGGACAGCTTAGCGAAAGTGGATTACAGCTAGCTGTGTAATTTCCCAGCACGATGTGAAGCTGTGCAAATGAGCAGTTCCTTACTTCTTGCAGCACCCAGCAGAGGGCAGCTGGTCCCTTCCCATCAGTGACCGCCCTGCGCCGAGGATGCAGAAAATGCCCCTCGCCAAAGAGACCGCCAGACGCCCACCTACAGGGTCACTGGGAAGAAGCTGGCAACTTAAATCCCCTTTTATTGCTCAGTATCCACCTGCAGCTACAGCCTAACCCGTTTACATAACAAACTGCTCATCTCTGGCCGTTTCACGGGCTTGTGAGTACAACCAAGCAAGAGCTACAGACGCAGTTAGCCATGAGATAAGTACCCAGCTGTGATACACAGACTGTTCACAACTGCAAAAATTAGCTGCCGAGACATCTCTCAGGTATATGTTTCAGCAAGACTTCTGTGGGGTGGGCACGAAGGATATACACACTTCCCTGCTCCATAACCTTTAGCAAGAGGAGCTCACGTAACCGATGTACAACCCCATTAGAGCAGTTTTATTAGGTAACTGACATATTTTACAAGCAAATAAAACCTGCGGTTAGGTGACACAGCACGCGTGTGGTGAGGGCAAAGGGAATCAACACTTGAAACGAGGAGTCCACTTCAGGAGGCGTTTGCATTTCTCAGCGACGTCCTCTATGCTGCGATCTGTGCTACAACATGAGGAAAGCAAACCCACCAAGAGGGAACGTCTCCATCCACCTCACTCAAGTCACCTCTGATGCTCGCAGCTCACTAGGTTTTGCCTGTGTTAACCCATCTGCGCACATACACAGCACTGAGCATCCCGATAACAGCGTCATTGAGAAAGTCCTTTATGTGAAAAATACAGAGATGTTTTACTATGTTTTTTTCAGCATGGGTTTATGAAAGGCAGGTCCTGCTTGACGAACCTGATCTCCTTCTATGACCAAGTGACGCGCTTGGTGGATGAGGGAAAGGCTGTGGATGTGGTTTACCTTGACCTCAGTAAGGCTTTTGACACAGTTCCGCACAACATTCTCCTCAAGAAACTGGCTGCTCGGGGCTTGGACTGGCGTACGCTTCGCTGGGTTAGAAACTGGCTGGATAGCCGGGCTCAGAGAGTTGTGGTGAATGGAGTCAAATCTGGTTGGAGGCCGGTCACTAGTGGTGTCCCCCAGGGCTCGGTACTGGGGCCGGTCCTCTTTAATATCTTTATTGATGATCTGGATGAGGGCGTCCAGTGCACCCTCAGTAAGTTTGCAGATGACACCAAGTTAGGTGCGTGTGTCGATCTGCTCGAGGGCAGGAAGGCTCTGCAGGAGGATCTGGATAGGCTGGAGCGATGGGCTGAGGCCAACTGTATGAAGTTCAACAAGGCCAAGTGCCGGGTCCTGCACCTGGGGCGCAACAACCCCAAGCAGAGCTACAGGCTGGGAGATGAGTGGCTGGAAAGCTGCCTGGCCGAGAAGGACCTGGGAGTATTGGTTGATAGGCAGCTGAATATGAGCCAGCAGTGTGCTCAGGTGGCCAAGAAGGCCAACGGCATCCTGGCCTGTATAAGAAGCAGTGTGGCCAGCAGGGCTAGGGAGGTGATTGTGCCCCTGTACTCGGCTCTGGTGAGGCCGCACCTCGAGTACTGTGTTCAGTTTTGGGCCCCTCGCTACAGGAAGGACATGGACGTGCTCGAGAGAGTCCAGAGAAGGGCAACGAGGCTGGTGAGGGGTCTGGAGAACAAGTCTTACGAGGAGCGGCTGAGGGAGCTGGGCTTGTTCAGCCTGGAGAAGAGGAGGCTCAGGGGTGACCTTATCGCTCTCTATAGGTACCTTAAAGGAGGCTGTAGAGAGGTGGGGGTTGGTCTGTTCTCCTACGTGCCTGGTGACAGGACGAGGGGGAATGGGCGAAAGTTGCGCCAGGGGAGTTTTAGGTTGGATGTTAGGAAGTACTTCTTTACCGAAAGGGTTATTAAGCATTGGAACGGGCTGCCCAGGGAGGTGGTGGAGTCACCATCCCTGGAGGTCTTTAAAAGACGTTTAGATGTAGAGCTTAGCGATATGGTTTAGTGGAGTACTTAGTGTTAGGTCGGAGGTTGGACTCAATGATCTTGAGGTCTCTTCCAACCTAGAAATCTGTGATACTGTGATACTAATCCATTGGGTCGAAACTGCCCTCCTAGGTCTTTCCTTTTTGCGTGCCGGGGGCATTCTGCCACAGTCAGCACCACAGAGCACACACCCTCTCCTTGAGTCAGTATTTCTTCTGTTATTTCAAATCCAACCGTCTCACACTCAGTTTGACAAAATCTTTTGTAAAAAAAAAAAACTCAAGTAAATATTTGTATACAAATTCCAAAGAGAAATAACTTCCTTTTTAAAAAAACAAGGCACCTGCATATCTGCAAATACCTGTGGCACTACTGACGCCCAGACGCTGCCAGGGCTGGGGGAGAAAAGGACAGCGCATGCCTCCATGGACGAGTCAGGACACTGACTGCGGCTTCAAGCAGCCTTGGAAAGCATGCCAAGACAGTCTGGATATTCACATCGAGCCAACAAAATCTTAGCTTCAGTACTGAGAATAAAACCCCACTGCAGTAGGGTACCTCTGGCTACCTTACCCTGAAAAGCAAAGAGCTGAGCCAACCCTCTGAGGCACGTTTCCTCCTGAATCAGCGTGCTGAGAAAAACGAAACAGCTCAAACCTTAGATTATGCCTTCAGCTACCACTTACTGATGACTTGTGTTCCCCTCGCCCCCATATAAAAGCCAAAAAGACTAGTGAGTCAGTGTTAGCACTAACAGGAGCGATGAAGGGGGGAAAAAGCCCCCTCCTCTTTTTATTATTCCTAGTACACCATGATAAGCTATCATATATGCTTTCACACTAAAAAAAACACCTTCAAACATGTCAAATCTTATCACCTTACCAATATATAAATTTATAAGATCCCTATAGCATTAAATAATTCAGCAAGCACTGTCATTCTTTCCAAAAAAAAAAAAGAAAGAAATGTAGCTGTTTGTTGCAGCTGTGTCTCATGTACATGAGAGATTTCTCAAGGGTTTTATGGCAAATGAGCAAGCTGAGGATTCTGCCAAAGGTTGTATTTGTCACTTTTGGGCGGGTGGAAGGAGACCCGTCTCTAGATTACCTCATCATTACTTATGAATCACAGAGAATGCTGGATGTCAATAAAACACATTAACGCTACACAGCATCTAAACCAGTATGCAGGAAAACAACGTTACGTGCATTTCCCTGACGCTTTTCTATTCATTTTGTAAATAAGGGGAGATTCCAAAATACATTTTTGTCAATTTTCCAGGGCTTGAGCAAGAATAACAAGATTAAAAATGCTAAACTATCGCTATCTGTGAAGTGTGAATCTTCACTGCCACGAGCTCCTGTCGCATACCCTACCCATCTGTTTTAATTCTCTCATTGCTGTTGGAAAGCACCCTTTTGTCCTGCCCTTGGGCAGAAAATCATCTTGGGGGAAACCTGGAGGTCACTTGTCTGTGCCTTCCTACCATCTGCACCCCGTGCCAACCGCCTGGGGCTCCCCGAACTTCCCCGTCTGCCTTCCCCAGGTACCTCTGCCGCCCTACACGGCCAGGCAGCTTTTTTCCCTTTAGCAGCTTCATTAATAATGTACCCGCTGCAGGAGACAAGTCCCTTTGCAGACAAAGAAAACGGGCTAGCAACACTGCGGCGGGACTGATAACGTCGTGCCGGGATCGCGAAGCTGAGGAAAAACAGATTATGAGTCGGGTACACAGCAAGTGGTCCAAATACAAAGCAGGAAGATGCGATGATTCAATCGGTGCTATACAGCAGGAGAATAAGGACCAGCAACCAGACCTGAAAGAGACGTGCATTTAGCTTGTGACAGGCGTCGGGATAAAATATATTGACAGTGTGTGTTTTCTGAAGCTAATTACTGTAATATAATTTACCACTTTGAACGCCTTAATGCTAGGAACCTGAAAGATTCTCAAAGAGCAGATTGCTTTGTGTTGTTATTTTGACAGTAAGTCTGTTATATTATTATTTATAACCAATTAAAGAGCACTAATTACTGTTTTTACTGCTTTGTTAAGTTCTGGAAAATAACGGATAAAGGAATGAGAACAAATGCACCAAAATAAGCTATGGAGAGGGAAGCAGAAGCCTTGATTATTTAATTAGGTTGGCTGAGAGGTTCTTAGAAACTGCCAGAAATGACAGACCAGGGAAAGGGAAAACACAACACCTCCGTTGTGACTAGAAACTACAGACAATATAAATGTTTAGTTTTTAATTACATGGATGTGGAGGATTGCTACAGGCTACGACCTGCAGATCCCACTAGATCTGCTGTACTAAGTAGAGTTGGACTGAGTTATTACATGCATGAGAGACCATCAAGAAAACCTGCAGGAAGTGTTTTTGCTTCAGCAGATGGTACATTTCCCTCCGAGCAGTGACCAAATGCCCACGCACAGCGTTAGTACGAGCTGCACCCTTGAGTCAAATATCTTGTTTTAAGGCACAAATGATAAAGACCTGTAATGAAGCTTTTACAGTAGTATGTTCATACAGGCATACAAGCAAATCCTCCAAGGGGAAACATCCTTAGCCCCTACTCCATCCTATCCGACTCTTTCAGTTCTTGCAGATGAAACTGCAAGCCAAGAAGGCCTCTTCTGTAGGAAACGGCTTGCTGCAGAAGAGCAACGTTGCGTAAAGCTGGCAAACAAAAATTAAACCGAATGTATGATTTGGTTATTTGACAAAGCCCATGCAAGTTGGAGCATAATATCCTCTAAAAGTTAGTCCTCTCTTAGCCTATTTGGCCAAGTGTCAGGCCCAGAGAATGAACTTGGGGGTTTGGTATTTGAGACCATTAACCTCTTTTTAAAAAGATTCACGGCACTTTTAATTAAGACCATCTGCAGCAGTTGCCAGGTAACTCGAAGAATGAACACGGCCAACATGCAGTGGTCTGGCAGCATCGACTGCCCGTTTTTGTTCTTTGTATATAAGGGTACTGTGCATAGCGTTAAACAGATGCACGCTGTCAGAATGGGAAATAACAGGGAGATAACCGCTGCAAATTAGTCCGTGATGGTTTCTTTTCTCATCTGTTTTTCTACGAGATGTATTGTTTCTGCATTAAACTAGCTCAGGAAAAGTAAAATTGAATAGAAATCGTACGGGGAACTCCTTGGCAGTAGATAAGCGCGTGAGCTGATATCGATTGCATTGGTTTGCAAAGCCCATTAACATCAAATGAATGCAACTGACCTTGAGAGCCTGCGGGAGCCACAGGAAGGAGTCGCACCAAGTGTAGGATTAGGTAAGCGCTGCATCTCAGCTCAGCAAACACGGAGACAATTTGATAATTATATTTCTTTTACTTCACAGCACACTGCGAGAAGGCATTTGCTCTGTGTTATGCACGACAAAGCCAGTGATTCCTTCTAGTTTTACTCACAGCAGTTTCTATTTCAACGACCAAATGCTGCTTCATGCAATACAACCCTCAGAACAGAATACCTGGAAAAGGAATATATTTATGTTTATTATGCTTTAAAGATTATGTCTTTCTATTTCCTGAAATTACTGCAAGAGGAGGGAAAAAAGAGAAAATCCTCTAATCCATATGTGAGTTTGGGTCACCTACTCTTGCCTCCACCTTTTAAATCCATAAATAAGGATTTCTAACACAAAGAAAAAGAGGTGACTGCTGCAGTAAGGTCTTAAAGCAGGGAAACTGTGGCTTACCTCATTTCTGAAGTTCATTTCACAGCTGAATTCCTTTTTATTATTAAGTTTTCATTTGGCCATATCTGAAGTTGTTTAGATCCATATAAATCTGGGGGCCTGATTGCCACTGCAGCTCTCGAACCACTCAGCTGTGAGAGATCTGCAGCCATCCCCTGCCTCAGCTCGTCCATCCTAATCCTACTCTTCAATTAAAAAAATGTTTTCAAAACCATACCGTGCAGTTTCTCATAGGCAACATGAAGCCAACCTTTTGGTGACTTACTGAGTGTTTCTGTGATTAATAAGTATGACGGCTTGTTAATTAGTTTGCTAATCACTTTCCACATCTATCATCACGGTTTCAAAAAGCTAGTAATTTATTGGACCAAATCAAGTCAGGCAATGTTCATTTGCTTCCGTGACAAAGTCCACTGATTTCAGGATTTTTTTTTTTACATCCTTAATTCTACCCTAAGAAAAACAGCTCTTTGCAAGGACATAAACTGGAGAGGCCTAATGTCAGTGGAGAAACTGTTCAACCAAGATAAAAAGAATAATTTCACATGAAGCTTCAAGATGAGGAATTTTTGTTTTGTTTTATTATCACTATATTAGAGCAAGAGTCATAATTCTGTGTAGGCAGAAACCATTCTAAGAATGACTCGAGCCCCACAATTTACGTAAAATGGCTAGGAATTGTCTTTTGTGAGCACTCAGCCGCATATATATATATTTTTTTTTATAAGGGTTGCTTTCTCAAACAAGCTAACCAGCTGACTTTCAGGAGACTGCCCAAATGAGCAAGACTGTGTGGTCTAATACAGTAAACATGGTGCTTAAGTAAGATACCAGGTGGCTTGCAGCTCAAATCAATGATAGCGTCCAATTATTAGAAAATAAAATGACCCACTGAAGAAAATGGCTCCCATGGGCACCACAGCTCCGGCGCACATCTTTTCTTCTGGCATGATCTGCATTTTAAGTCCCTACAATTGCTACCACGAACCTGTCATCCTGTTCCTGCTCAAGAACAGATGATACTTCTCTGCTGAAAGCACCTACAAATTCGTGAGTATGCATATTTGTTATGATTTCACCATCTCAAACAAATGGCCAAGCTACAGGTTTCATAAATTACTTTCATTTTACAGCATGTCTGCTTTATAATTTAATCAACAGATATGAAAATTGATGAAAACCCCCCTCAGGTTCCCTGTACCAGCTGAAATTCTCACAGATACAATAAATACATCGGGTGCTTAAACACCCAGGATATTTAGGCAACTGTACAGTACAGACACATTTCACAGCTCGTCCCTCTGTTCTCCAAGTACGTCATCCTTAAGTGGTACGGTTCTCTCTTGCTTCCATGGCTATGAAACCCCTCTTTATTGCAGCGACATTATATGAAATGCTTCCAGGTTTCATGTGCATATGTGACAAAGGGAAGGGCAGTTGCTCAAGCATGAAATTTTCCAGGCCATTTATCTGTGAGTTGAGGAACGCGTGCCAAGGTGCAGCGTGAATAAACGAGAAGTGCCTTAAAGCCCTTTGCAGAAATTTTAAAACGTGGTAGATGTTGATTGAGAACCAGATGAGAAATAACAAAAGGACGACAAAACAGACAAACCACCAGCACACAGCAGCCACAGGCCACAATTTCCCTGCCCTGTGATATTCCCGAGCTAAGGAACGCAGCGTCACACCCACACCTTTTGGAGAGCACTCGCAGGAGAGCTCTTCCCCCATCAGTGCACACACACTGGCTACCCAGATTTCCTGGTACAGAATGAAAGAACAGAGTTGGAATTTGCTATAAAAAGGGAAGGAAAGCACTCCTCTTCCTGATGTTAGAACGGATATTCAATCAGTAGAAAGAGAGGGATCCCCTTGCTACATGACAGAGCAGCGAGGCCATGTCCATAGTAAGTCCCAGTGCCCCAGCTCTACAGGAGACTGGCACTGTGACACAGCCTCTGGAGGGGTCATTCCTACTGCTTTAACAGCATTGTCTGATTCCTTACGTAGTTTAGGAAACAATATTGCAATGAGGCCGGACTTTTTGAAGAGGCAGAGTTCCGCTGATCTTCTTTACTCAAGAGCACATCAGCTCCCGTTGCATTTTATGGCAGCGAACACAATTCAATGATACAAACAAGTCTCATCTCAGAACCACTGCCGCTGGGAATGAGTTAACTACAAGAACAAATTAAACATTAATCATTTAAGTGATTTAAATTTAAGTTGTTCATGCTGTTTCATTGCTCATTTTAGCATTAACATATGAAGCCGCTCACAGCCACTAAAGCATATGCAGCAATGAGGCAATGAGATTAAAACAAGTCCGCAGTATTTCTGCTCTTCCCACTCAGCTACAGAAGTTGTAAAGCAACTGAAATGTAGCCCTGCACGTTGAGGATATCTGCATGTAGGGCTTCAGGCACCTGGATGCAGTTACGGGGTTTGTGAACTTGGTGGTGGAAAACAAGCTTAGCATGGCACACATTTTGGAAGAAAGACATTTTCTTTGTGAGCACACATACAGCCAACCTGCTCCACACTTGTTCCAGGTCTTGGATCAGACTATCTCTCATAGGTCTTTCAGGAAGTATTTCTATTTCAGAATATTTCAGAAAAACGCCTGCTTCCAACCTTATTCTACACCCCTCAACCATCATGAGCCAACACACTTCTGCTCAACTATTATACTTAGAGTCAGTAGATTGGGTAAGTGTATTATAATAACCAAATACATAACTTTCCTTCTCCCTCATGGTTCCTCACTGCAGGTTCCAGTACTACAGTCTTCCCTCCAGGGATCTGAAAACGTTTTGTAATGGGGAATTTAACTTCAAAGTGCCTCTATGAATGAGATGCGGCACTCGGTATTTTTCCCCACTGCATATACAATGAAGCCATAGCAAAGGAAGATTACATCAAAGGTCAGACACCAGTTCGTTGATGCAGCTGAAAGAGTCCTACATGTTCCTCTCGCCTCAAGTGAGGAAAGAATTACCAAGTAATTCTTATTAAGTATATTCAGGTAAACGAATCTGATCCCTACAGGATTTCCAAGCCTTAAACTACTTCGAGATACAGATAGCTTTTGACTGGAATAATTTCTTCCAACAGAAGGGGAGGCATTTGAATCTAAGGAAAAGAAAAAAAAATAATTTTCTGCTTCTGCTCTTACAGAAGGCATACTGAGGTGCTCTCTCCCCTTTCCACAGCAAGAGGGATTGATGTTTCAATCAAGTGCCTGGCATCTCTGGGGGATCAAAAGGGACAGCAAAGAAACTTCCAGTGGCATAAGGCATCCTGTTTTCACTGCGGTCAACTTTCTTCCAGGGCTATTCCAGTCCTACATATTGCAGGTGATGAGAAGCTGCTAACCCTTAGGAAAGGAGGTGGGTCCAATAGAAGAGACCGAAATTTCAGGGCTCAGATACACACCTACCTAGCAGTCCAGGCATACTCCAACTTACTTAGCAGTGATCAGTGTTTCTCGTTAAGTGCTCTGATCCCCATGAATTTCCTGTTTATTTGTTCTTTTTATTTCTCTTCTCCCCTCAATGGAAGAATGGTCCACAAACTACCGTTTCCCAGAAGCGAACTATTGAAATGTTTCCTTCCTCTTTCCTGGAGTTTAAAAACAAATAAATTAAGAAGAAAAATCGATAGTAACAGATGCCATAAAGCACCAATAACCCACTGCCGATGTTCCACCGCAAGGTCATGCCACGAGGGATTCCTGAACTCGTGACCTCACTTCGCTCACTTAATGAACAACCACATATGAGCAGGAGAGAGTCATTTGTTATTATTTTACAATAAGCAGAGATGCTAATTCTTCAAACTGTAGTAATGTGCGCTTGTTTGCATAGCCACAACACCGCATTTTAAATGTCAATAGGGAATGAAACTGTTTGTGAACCAGACACCGTGATCAAAGTAGTCAGCTGAAACCGCCGAACCATGGTTTATTAATAAAGAATAAAGAGAATGCAAATAAACTCATTATAAATTAGGGTTTGTAAGAGCTAAATTCCCAAAGTAAAAGTTTAAGCAATGTTCAAGTGATTATCTGTATAATTAGGAACATATAGCCAAATACAAACAACCCGATAGCCGACCCCAGCACAGCTAGCGTTTAGATACAGACCGCCCACACGGGTAATTTACTGGCACCAGAGGAGTCGGGTGGCACATGCTGAGCCTAAAAATACAAAACATCCAAGGCAAGTTTAGTCATTTCTGAAGACAAAGGTTCAATTCCATATTCTACATGAAAAACATTAATGGAGACCACTTGCCATACCGCCCTTGAACAAGCAACAACTTCTTTCCGGTGGGCTCTTCAAGGATCCCACACGGGGGTGCAATCAAGTCCCTTTTTCAGCTGTAGCACTTCTCTTTCTGTCCTTTTTAATACAATGCAATGATTTGCTCTGCATTCTCTTATTCTACTTCTGTTCAAAAACTGAGTACAGTATTCCGAATTCATAGAAAAGCTGTTTCCAGAAGCAGCAAGAATATTTAAATTACGGTATTACTGTTAGATAAAATGGGGAAAAAAATCTCAGAAGTTGCTAAAGATGTACACCTAGGGGATGCAGGCAGTGCATGGGGTCGCAAGATCACACAGCTGTGTTGTCTATCTGTAGGCCAAAGTTTACATCTACAAGGGCACTGCAGAAGTGATTTACATTACAGATCACAACAACTCCAATTTTTGCATCTTTAAGCTGTAAAATTAACCAGGCCAGTTTTTTGATTGCTGGAAGACTATTAAAACCCAATGAGGCCTTCCTCCATTTCTGTGTAATCCAGACTGCCAGTTTAGTCAAAGTCTTCATTAGGTGCTTAGTTTCGTAGGATGAATCCCTCCAATTTAAGCAGCATTAACTAGTGATTAACAAAGGAGCTACATGAATTTAGAGCAGCAGCAGATCTCTCTCAATAGTCACTGAAGCATAATACTTACAGAGAAAGCATTCATAGAATCATAGAATATCCCGAGTTGGAAGGGACCCATAAGGAACATCAAGTCCAACTCCCGGCACCACACAGGTCTACCCAAAATTTTAGATCACGTGACTAAGTGCACAGGCCAAACGCTTCTTAAACTCCGACAGGCTTGGTGCAGTGACTGCTTTCCTGGGGAGCCTGTTCCAGTGTGCAGCCACCCTCTCGGTGAAGAACCTCTTCCTGATGTCCAGCCTAAACCTCCCCTGCCTCAGCTTCACACCATTCTCTCGGGCCCTGTCATTGGTGATAACGGAGAATAGGTCCCCTACCTCTCCACTCCCCCTCATGAGGAAGTTGTAGACTGCGATGAGGTCCCCCCTCAGCCTCCTCTTCTCCAGGCTGAACAGGCCCAGTGACCTCAGCCGTTCCTCGTACGTCTTCCCCTCTAGGCCCTTCACCATCTTCATCGCCCTCCTCTGGACACTCTCCAACAGTTTCACGTCCTTTTTGTACTGTGGTGCCCAGAACTGAACACAGCACTCGAGGTGAGGCCGCACCAGCACAGAGCAGAGCGGGACAATCACTTCCCTCGACCGACTAGCAATGCCGTGCCATTGCCGATGCCACTATGACTGGTCTTAACGAAATTAAGTACTATGAAAACTGGGAAAAATTACTGGGAAAATTTAATACCAGCAAGCCAATGCAAGTGGTAAAAATGTTTTAAATACATTCACTTTCAGTGGGATTTGTGGAATAATGGGAAAGATATAGGGATAAGAAAATGAAACTTCCCTTAACATGAAGAATGTTGCTTTTCCCAGCTGTGTAAAATGGCATCAGCATAAACTTCTCACTTCCCCTTGGCCTTTTTGATTTTTAATCAGGTTGTTTTAACTTTTACTGTCTTATACAAGATGTGAAACTGAGCACATGGTTGCTATTAAGGAGATTAATATAGATCTAAAGATATATATCTGTGCCTTCTTTTTGACTATGTCAGAGTAAATTAATCAAAAAATGGGTTTATCCTTTTGAAACAGCACTTTGACACTTAAAGGTTCTATCATTTGTTGCATATTCCAAAGATGAAAGCTACTTCAAATCATGTTCTCCAAGTCACACTAGATACCAAAAGGCTTTTAGGCAAAGTTCACAGTGATGTTTACAACCTATTAAAGTTCTCATCTTTGGGGTTACATGTGTTTCTCTTTGTTCCTCTTTTTACATTAAAAATAAATAATGAAAATAGAACTTGCATGATCAGTTCTATGAGTTGCTGAAGTAAATGCTAGCAGTCAGAAGCTTCCAAGAAAATCCTTAGTATTCACTTCTTTCTTCTTATTATTACTTGAAACTGAGCTAGTTATACCTCACATCATTCTACTGGGATTCTCTTGAATCAAGCAAAGACAATATATAACTGACCGTGAAGAACTGCAGAAGGACCTCAAGATGCTAAGTGACTGAGTGATAAAGTGGCAGATAAATTGGTTAGAAAGTGAGGCATGAGGAAGTGAGAAACACAAAGATATACGTTGAACTGGCCATCCACTACTGTGATACATGAATGGGATTCTAGATTTGTAATAGTAAAATGTAAGCTTAGTGCTCAGTAACACAAAATTATTATAAATTAAGACAAATCAAAGTTGAAAGCCAAAACATAATTACAATAACTGTGTAAACCAGTATATGTGCTTCTCGAGTCCTCCATGTCAAGAAGTTAGAAATGGAAAGAGAGAAGGTTATCAAGCTGATCAAAGGCATGGTATGTGTCTTCTTTATGAAGGGTCCCATGCAAGAAAAAATAAGACTGATGAGGGAGAGAGGTACAGCAGAAGTCTGGAGAATTGTGAGGATCACGGAAAACGTGAACAAGGAACAACAGTTCTCACCTTATCTAAAACAACAAGTAATTGCTTTGCACAGTATGTGGTCAAAATGAGAGGTTCGCCACAGGATATTTTGGATAGTAAAAGCTAAGTAAGGTACACAGAGGGTAAAAACAAGGAACATCATGTTAAAAAGTTGAAATCAGGTTTGGGTAGTTCACCTGATAGAATCATAGAATGGCTTGGGTTGGAAGGGACCTTATAGATGATCTATTTCCAACCCCCTTGCCATGGTCACAGATGCCACCTGTATCAGGTTGCCCATGGCCTCTTCCAGCCTGGTTTTGAACACCTCCAGGGATGGGGCATTCAACCACATATACTGTCTAATTTTGATTTAGGAAAAAAAAATAATACTGATTTTAATTCTATCAACCAGTCTTGACTGAATTAGATATTAAGGCTTGCCTCCAATTTTAAGCACTGATATTTCATCAAGGCACTTGCTCTCGTTTTAAGGTAGTACTAGGGAGATGGTGGGTCCCAACAGTACAGAGCAAAGATCATGGAATCACACAGATGCAATTAGATAGCGGATGCAATTTCGATAGCTGATTGCTGGCTCTTAGTCAAGTGGCACAGGATCATTTTCCAGATTGCAAACATTAAGCTATTTACAAAGGATATACGTAAAAGCTTTAAACACATTCGGCTTGGTGGAAACGGGAGCAGTATTTACCAGCCTTCACTGCTTTTAAAACCGTGCAGTTAATTCTTATTTACAGAAAGATGATGGCGATCTTCAGGGTTACAACACACAGCAGCTGTCTCTGCACAAGTGCCAGCCTTGCCGTTAACAAGACAATAGATTGACTGATTACTATTTCAGTACTATTAAGGTTGAACCGAATTATGCCAGGATTCAGATTCAACATTTTCATCAGTTATCTTACAGCTCAGAAAAGCAATTGGGCCAGGGGTGACTATAGACAATGACGACCTCCTGTAATGCAGCTGGAGATGGAAAAGAGATGTGCTGCCACCACTCATCCCCTGGCACTCGTGGCAGCACAAGATTCACAAATAATGGAAATCAAGACAATTTTTTAAATACGAAGAGAAAGCTAAGGTTGGCAATACAGTACCTAGTCTCTACCTGCAGCTGCAATAATGATGACACATGTCACGTCCACATCTAGAAGTCCTGCCTTGCAGAGAAAAGTTACTGTAAGGCAGCACAGCATGCTCATTTTCCCAGGCACAAACGTCCCAGTGGATTTAACTAGAGCTGTAGATGCTTAGCTCACCAAACTCAGAGCCGTCAGTGCATGAAGTGAAAACAGGGCTTGCTATACTAAGCCTTCGCTACATCAACTATAATTAAACAATTTTTACCAACATTGGTTTCTCTGAACTTCTTGTAAGTGGAACTTTTTTTCCTAAAGGTAGGCCAAAATTTGATTTGGGATCTCAATTTCATGAGCTCCAGTGAGTCAGGAGGAAAGGTGTGATACTGAGTCCAAATCCATCCCACACTGACTTTCCTAGAGAGGGCACAGCACAGCAGGGCTCACTTTCTCTGGGAGCCTTGTTCCTGTCAGAAAAGTTACCTAAGAATAACGTTTATGCTTCGCTTTAAAAATACCTGAGATATTGTAAATGTCATATTTGATGTTTATAATTAAACCACAGTCACATGTACGATGTTACTGGCAATGTTGTTTATCCTGTAGTAGAGGTAACTGTGCATTCCGTACCTATTTAACACTTCAACAACAAGGAAATAATGAAGCTGCCAACGGAAGATAAAATTGTGCAACTGCCTTATTTTTAGTTAAAGCACAGTACAGAAAACTGTGTGGAACAATACCTATCTTACACCATTTTCCAAGACTTGATTGCCTTAAATAAATGAGGATTTTTGCTGGTAAAACAATTTGGTTCCAAGAGATTCACCTGAGATAATACAACAGCATTAGACTCCTTTTGCAGCACCCTTTTGCTGGCAGAGAGACCTTTCTGTTTCTGAAAACGACATAGCTACACTCAAACAAGTAAATAATTAAGACAAGGAGCATGCACTGAAGTTACAAACCATACAGAAGATAAAAAAGCGCTGGAATTTGTACATTTGCAGTTACACAAAACAGACGCCAGCCACACAAACAGCCAGGCTTCGGTTTCCCAGCCTGACTCAAACCTTCAGCCATGCAGAGCAATGACAGGGAGAAAACATTTGCATAAGCTTGTAACTTGAGTGAGCATGATATGGGTGAAGGGTGGGAATACAAAGCAGTTTTCACTGAGAGACAGTCATTCTAAAACACAAAAATACATACTCGCAGTCAAAAGAAAATAAATGTCCCGAGAAGTCATTGGAGTTGCTGTAGTTTAAAAGATGCACGTGCCTGCTACGTGCTTTAAAATAATTGTCCTTACCTTCTAAAAGCAAGAATACCACCAGGAAATCCTCGTGCAGTTAAAGTGTCGAGAAAGGAATGCTAATCCTGGCAGCACAGTGTCTGCATATGAATGAGCCCCTCTTTGGGTCCCTAACATTTCATAATCTTTCATAAACGCGACAAGCAGGAGCATTTCATCCAGCACCACTGAGATCTGAGCCATCTTGTCTCAAATGCTGACAGTTTATACAATTTGCATTTATTTTGGGGAAAAAAATGACAATAGTACCATTTGCCTTGTTATACACTGGAAATTTGAACGTGTGTGTTTAAGCTAATGGTGGATCTTAGCATTTTCCATATTAAAGAGGAAACTCATTTTGCAGCTCCACGTGCCACTAGTTGGTGCAAGAATTAGGCTGGCTCTGTCTGGCCAGAAAGTGAAATTGATCTCAAGTCCTTCCCCATAGCCTCCAGCTCACATCCCAAAACACCGCCACCCGGCAGCATCCGTCTGCTGCTTCCCACTGCAATGCACTCCATGGCCCAGGCTGGGTGTACGCAGCAATCTGTTCCTCCCAACTGTAATTGCACAGCGGGAACTCAATAAACCTGTATCTTATCTGAAAGAGAAGCCGGTAATTGCCTGGAAGAAATGGATCTGGCTGCGGAAGGATATAAGACCGTGTCAGACTTATTGTTGGCCACCCTGATAACTGATGCGCTTTTTTCCCCCCCCAACGAAACGCGCTTACGCTTGGCAGCGAAAAGCAAAGCACCTCTGGGTTTGTCTGTCACACGTGCAAAGCTGCTAGCAGAGAACCAGGAAGGGAAGCGATGGAGCACCTCAGCACCTCGCAGGGGCCAGCAGCCTCCCGGTAAACGTGCTGCAAGGAAGTCACCTCCAGAAGCACAAGCAAAGCTCAAAGCATTTGATAACAACCAACAACAACAAATGCACAGGCGTTATGCTATCTTAGCTAATGGATTAGCATCTAGCAAAGATTACCAAAAAAACCCTGCAATTATTTATGCAAAAAAGCCAGCCAGCAAATGTTTGTTTGCACCAAAATAAAAACCTACTTTAAAAGTTATTTACTATTTTCCAAGATCAACACGGCAGAAGGAATGCTGGCAGATCGATACATACTCTCACTAGCTAACTAATCTTCACTGCCTCCTGAATAATTCAGGCTCATCAGACTGCCGAGCTGTCTGGCCCAAAGGTTACAAGAGACATGCATCTGTCTGCCAAAAAGGTGGCAAACAGTTTTCCATTCCTCGTCTATCCCCACCCTCGGTATTTGTACAACAATGGTAATCAGCACAAAGCCTTCAGTTAAATCGTAACTAATCTGCAACCGTCTGCCCAAATATTTACAACCCTTATTAAAAAAAAAAAACTCAACCCCTGCAGCACACACGCATGGAGCAGGAGGAATACCAGCCAGAAATTCCTAAACATAGTTTTGTACCAAGCCACAGGCTTGCCTTTTATACAAACAACAGTTAATCACGTGAAATGAGGATATACTCAGAGAAATATTACAAGAGAACAGAAACTGATGCAAACGTATTTGATTTACCAGCTCTGTTTCTTAAACCTTGCGTTTATCAGGGGGCTTTGACCATTTTATTGTTTTATGCCTTTGCCATCTCACCAGCACTAAGCCAGGATTCAGTTGCTGCCCAGTAACCACACAACAGTAGTTTTTAAGGGTCCTCAAACTAACAACAGCGAATACGCCTGTCAGGTACAGATACCTCTTCTTCTACAGTCAGCTAATCCTAAGCCACCTAACAGCAACCTTTTCTTCTGTAATATAAGGACACGTCACTGAAAAATGACTAACAGAATTGGTCAGCATATCGCTATTTTTCAAAATGTCACCACATCAAAGCCAAAAACTGTTCACAGAGCACGCCGGAGCCTACTCCTGAGATGGAGCTGGACTTCAGAGCGGCAGGAATTCCAGCCCTTAGCACTCAGAAACCCTGATTACACAGCACGTGCAGGTGTCCGTTCCTGATAAGATTTTTCTGCCACTTATCTCAGCATTGTATCTGTAATGGTTGATTTTCAAAAGCACTGTTTCTGAAAGAATGAACTTCTTCTGCTAACCAGAGTACAAAGAAGGGCACAACGAGAGCTGACACAGCCGCCTGGGTACAGCGCCCAGGAGCAACGAGCACCTTCTTATAACACGGCAGGGGGAGAGCTAGCAAAGCTCAAAACCAGTACAGCTGAAAACCCAGCTGACATTTCAAACACCACATTCCACCTATGGTACTCATCCCTACAGCGTGTTGCTGAGATCAGACACGTAGCCAACTCCCAGATGGACTATTCTAGCAATATCGATGCCCGTTCAGCAAAGCTGTCCTTATAGAAGGCTAATTTGGTTAACACCGTCTCCAACTAATGCAGAAGATGAGCACTATTCCCATTAAAATGTAATCTTCAATATCAAAAATTGATCACGTCTACAGCAATTTTAAAATGAGCACTAACCTTGGTGAGCAGGTATCTCATCTCCCCTGGCAAAATCACACAGGATTTCAAGATATGATTCCAGCTGAATGCGCTAAATGACTTGAAAAATTGAAGCTTGCAACGTTGGTTGCCAGAAGAAAACTGGCAGTGACAGGTTCCTTCCAAATCAAGTGTCTGCCTCCCTGAACAAGGCCGTACGTGGTATCTTACTCTCTGCTAAGCTCACAGCACAAACCAGCAATGCCATTAGCCCATTAACTCAAGCCATGAAAGACAAACAATGCTCAGAAGAAGCAAATATGAAGGAATGAGCAAAGTTAACAGCTGCTAACAGAAACGAAGGCATGCACCCATGTATCCGTAAAGGGGTTCAGGTTTTCAATGGACTCAGAGGCTGAAAGAGCTGGAATATTCAGTGATACCTTCTTTTTCGTCCTACCATCCATAAAGCTGACCATTGCAAAGCACAGAATATACCCACTTAAAGGGACAAATATTTCCCTTCACGAGGTCTCTGACAAGCTGCATTTGCCTTCTTCCTGGGCTATGATGCATCATCTTACACATTTCATCATCTGCTTTACACTGATCAAAAGGTGTCTACCCCAAAAGTTAAAAAGCCAGTCATTTCTTCTACATCCCACCACGTGAACAGCGTTTGGAAATCATGAGCTTTCCTAATCCCTTATAACCTAGATCCTGCACCATTTTCTCCTTTTCCCTTAAAATTGCAAAGAGTCAAATGCCTTCGGGATTACTGCAAATACAGGGTAAGATTAAAAGGATTTTTACATCTGACTTTCAAGGATGTTTCTGCTCCACACAAATCTCTCTGTAGAGAAAAAGCATGCACACAGTGGATGCGTTTTGTTGTTCAGTTCTCTGTTATTCCTTTTAACCATGGTCTAGCAGCAGAGATGAACATTTTTTGTAGTACTACACACGTTCACCAATGACGTAGGCAAAAAAAGGATAGCGCATCGTTAACACAGGCCTTTGCCAACACATTACATTACGACGTTTAACATTGTTCTCACCCTTGCTTAGAAAACACAACCTCATAGAACTTTGTATTCTCGTTATTATTAAGAGTTTACATGAAGATGCTTCTGTTAAAGTCGATGTAAACCCCCTGAGTTAAGGGTTCAGATCCTGATACTGTGTGTGTGCTACCTCAGCGTTGAAAAGCTTCTTCGCAACAGAGTCCAACCTCCATACTGCCAACTGATTCAACACAAGGCTACGACCACAAGGCTGAACTGCCTCAACCCTATAAACCCTCCTTTCAAAATCCTCTACAGCTGTCTTTTCATTCAAGAAGTATCTTCCAATCCCATTACTGCTTAATCCCTTTCTAATCCAATCAACCTCAGCAGCATCATGTCAGCTCTGTGTCAACACTGTAACCCTATAATATTTCATTCTGGGGAAGAGCAGCATTTCCCATTTCCAGAAAAAAAATGTAATTCCTACCCTTGACCCAGCTTTGCAAGGGATTCATCTTCAATGGGCATAACCACCTGCATTTTCTGCATATCTTCAATATTACATGGGGTAATAAGGAATACTAAGCTTAACCAGCTATTTCCAAGGAAATGAGATACAGGACAGAATTCATACAGTACTTTGGTTTGTTTAAACCTCTATTTTAGCTGTAAAATCAAATTCTGTTATCAGTGCAGGAAACTAATGATACAACATGGCAGAGTTCTGTAGTCAGGTTGCTTTTCACAGGTAATTTCTTTCCCTGCTCCTCCTATTCTCATGGAGGATGTAAATTGCCTACAAAGAAAATACCCAGCTGTACATCGTCTGAGCTACAAAAAGCACCCAGCTGTACCTCTGTAGAGCAAACACCCAGCTGTACATCTTCTGGACTACACCGTTTGCACATATTCTCAGCAACACTCGGTGCCTTTCAGGTAACTGTGCCCCTTGCCACGAGGAAGCCATGAAAGCACTTCCAGGGAGGCTTGGAGCTGACGATGGATTCTCTTTCCCCCCAGACACGCTGTGCAGTGTGGCACACTTAAGCAGACACAACATTGGGGTCTTTGCATTTCTGCTACATAGACCCAGCAAGTACCCAAACCCTCCATGCCCATCAGTGCCAGGCCACCGTCCGGACACCAAGGTTTTGATTAAATTTTCATCATTTTTTCTTCGGGATTTTTCTTCATTTCGTGTAAGCTAATAGCGAATAAAAATATCTCCAACTTCCAATTTAGCTACTACAAAGGGGACGTCTTAGGAAAGAACACATTTAGTAGCTTTCTGCATTTGTTTGCTATTTTTGCTAGTCATTACTACTCTTTCTAAAAAGTTCCTGCTTAACTTAGCGGGGAGCTCCAATCGTGCCCCTTGGTCTGAGGCTTCGAGGGTTTCCTCAGCACGGGAAGGGTCCCCGCTACCCGTGGGGCATTTCAGGTGTAATACAGCATCACCAGCATCATTTATCATCAGCCTTATGGTCCACAAGAGGACACAATCCTGTAACCATAGAAACGCGCACATTCCCCTGGACATTTTATGCTAGTATATAAAAAAAATAAAAAGAAGAAGAACGAGGCCCGGTTTGCTCTCTCCGCAACATTTCATCTCAATGAGACTTGGTAAGAAAACGTGTTCGTTTTTAACCAGCGCGGTAACTCCCAGCCCCCTGCCTTCTCCCTCTCTCCAGAGGTGAGCACACAAACACAGCACAGCTTTGTGCTTGAGCCCCTTCCTCGTGCTCTTTGCCACCCACCCAGTCAGAGAGCAGGCAGCAAGCGCTGCCCAGCGGGCAACACTGAAAGCCACCACCACGCTCAACACAATTTGTGACTTGTAGAAATGGAAAGGTTGGGGTTTTTCCTCACATAAAGTCCCTCTCCCGACATGCAAGGCATTTTTTAGTACCTTCTATTTTTTCACGGAATCCATAAATCCATCCCTCGACACCGGGTGCAGGGGAGCGAAGGACGCAGCCTCACAGGGAGCGTGCTCCCCATCCTGCTCAGCCCTTTTTTCCTCCACCAACCCAGTGCTTTATTGCAGCCAACCCCAGCTGCATCACGTCAGGGCTCGATTCTGCAACGACTTGGAGATGCAGTAGGTATGACTGCCCCCTGTTAAAATGCTCAAAAAATAGTCTGCTATTCACCAAAGATATAGATAGGTGCATATATGCATTTAATCAGGAAAAACTAACAAATTTTAAAAGCTATTCTGCTATTACCCACGGCCAAGCAGTAAGAGTGAAACCATTTTGACAGACTCTTCAGTTCAGACTGCTGCAGAAGGAGGCTTAGCTATTGTTAAAAAACATCAAATCAGATCTAGGTTACTAACAAAGGTTATTTTGTGGATTTCCACTAAGTGCTTTTTCCTACATACCACATTCTGAAATATTCTCAGCATCCTAAGCGCTGCATGGTCCCTTTAAATCTCTGAAAATTCAAGGTACTCCCTTGGCAAAGGATGAAGTGCTCAGCTCCATACACAATTACACATTTACTGAAATCAGATGCTACAAAGAATAAAATCTCTCTCTCTCCTCTGGCAATAGAATTTAATAATTTTAAATCAGTAAAACATTTTAAAACATTATAAACCATTCCAGCATTTATAACACAGGATTTACCAAGCATATTACTTCCAATTACAGCTAATGATTGATACAAACCTCTAGCCACAGATATTCGTGAAAAACATACATTAGTCAATGCTAATGTCAAGAAATTACGCACAGAAGTGAAAACATTAGAGCTACGAAGCTCCTAGAGGAACTTTAATCACGCCTGTTTGATATTCCCTGCAATATACCGTGCAGCTCTGAATACTCCCATCAATCCCTACACACGTGTGCAAATGCAGCCAACAAGGAACTTGTTAGAGGAAGCCTTGTATCTCATTAGACACGAGAAAATTAGTACAAACAGTTATTTTGTGCATCTCATGAGCTTTATAGTTCTTCCTATTGTCATGGCAGTGTTTCATGAGTACACACTGCACTTCATTTCCTTTTTTATATACAAATAAAACCTCTTTGGCACTCAGGAGCCATTTAGGTATTAAATCTAAAACTATTCACTGGTATTTGGCATTTTTAAACTATTTATTCCATCTTTAAAAAAAAAACAAACAACTGTACAGATTTAGTCCCAAGATGCCTAATCAGTCATTTAAAAAAAAAAAAAGTCTTTTTAATATGAATTAATTATCCTTCCTCAGTAAAGGAGACTGTCTTGCATGTTCAGTGATTAATTCTGGACATCAGGACAAAAGGTGAACTTTTTTTTTCTGTGTTCTATTTTAGATCTACCCATTAGATACACATTTTGGTGCCAAAATGGAAAAAAAGGCCAAGCAGGTATTTTAAACTGTTCAATAAAGTTGAAATGTAATAGCTCATAAAATGCTGACTTATTAAAGTTGCCACCTACAGATTTTCAGCTACTCAAGGGCAACTGCCAAATAGACAAATCTGGCTGCAAAGCACAAACAGCTCTGCTTAGGAAGCTTTATACCAAAGTTTAATCTCTCCTAAAACACCAAATAAGTGATTTTTTTTGTACGGTGACATGGAACCCCCCAGGCCTCACTCACCATGTGCTGCCTCTCTGAGTGCACCCAGCTGGGGATTCCCCCCAAGTCATGCCTCTTCACCTCTGACTTTGGCAAAGGTGCTCGAATTTTAAGCTGCCAGCACACGGGTTTGGTGTAAAAGATGAGTTGAACATTTTGCAGAGGTGCTGGTGATGAGGTAAGCAGTCACGTTTGTCACTGCCATGACTTGTTCAGCAAGTGAAGTTGCTGAGGGCACCACGTAAGCAGGCAACACTGCTGCCACAAGGACCCTACCTGTGATGGAAGAGGATCACTCCTCAGCTAAAAAGAGCCCTCATTTTCTTCTGTGAGCTACTCGGGGATCTCGAGGTACTCGGGGATCAGATTTGACAGTGCTGTCAATCATCTGCCACAAATATTTAAGGCAGTCTTATCGACTGATGAAACTCCTTTGTTTTAGACTTTAAGAGCTGATTAACTCCGTAACAGGTATCAAGAAGTTGCTACATCAGAGAAATGTGCTTTGTGAGGAAAAAAAAACCCACACACACATAGAACCCAAAACACTCAAGCCTAAGAAAAACAAGTTAGGCTGCAAATGCATTACTAAGTGCATCACCAGCTGCAAGCAGCTACACCTGATGTCAGTAACTTCACCCATCGGATTTTGGCCTAAACTTTTGTAGCTTAGGTACCTTGCTTGTTTTCACAGGCTTAACTATACAATGGTATTTTGTATTTTTACATAGACGGCACAAAGTATTTCCCATTTCATAAGCACATAGCGAGCACTGTCTGTGTGATCCACCACCTGAGTGACAGCCTCCTGCGAGCAGCTGCTCCCCATCCCGAGCAGGACCAGGCTCAGCTCACCAACTTTCCCTTCATCATGTAGGAACAGGAAGCCAGCAAGTGGCAAACGCTGAAAGCGAGAATTTCTAAAAGAAGGGGAAAAAAAAAAGAAAGAAAAAAGCAGGTCCAAAGAAGTGAGCATAAGCCTTAAGTTCAAAAACACACCAGGACACCTCAGTATGGGGCATAAAATCAAAGGAAGGAGAGGGGGCTTCATGGACTTAAAGGACAGAGGGAATCGCTGGCACATCTGTTTTCCATCCCTAGTGTCGGTCATTAAGTTTCAAGCTGAGACCAATAACCTGAAATTGATTAAAGCTAACTCCCACAAAACCATCCCCGTATTGAATTAAAAGCACCAAGAAAGGCTGTGAGTTTTGATTGACTTTTGCAAGGTCTAATGGCCTTACTTTTGAAAATATTCTGCCTTTCCCATTTACATCACGTGGCTTCAGCTTCTAGGTGTTGTTTTTTGTTGTAGCTTTTCTATTATTCAGTACTTTTGCACACTGAAGTTATTAACATACCATAATCAAGCCAACTTTATTTATTCCTTTTGGTAAGCAGAATATAAAACATACATGACGAGGAAAAAAAATCCACGACTAACAGGTCATTTCTAGCACTGACTAAAAACTTAATAGATTAGAGAAGGTAGATTTTTACTGCCTCGTCTCAAACAAGTCAGATAACCAGATAATTCAGCAAAAAATATATTTGCCGACAGCCATCACAGACTAACAAAACGCTGGTGAGACAAGTGGCAAGCGCACATACAGCAGACAGGTTTCGGCAGGTCCTGCATGCCCACGACCCCGGCTTCATAGGATCTGTATGTTCACTGTCACTGTAGGTGACTGTGGCAGCTCCACTGAAAGAGCTCGGTTTGCAATCAGATCATTCTCAGGCAAGGAAAAATATAAATCTGTATATATAAAAAACAAAAAGGACTATTCAGCTAATTTAAATGCAGGCATTCAAAATCGAAAGAAAATGGAGTTGAAGCGAAGGTTAAACCAAACAATTAAGTAGTTATGGGCTTCAAAAAAAAAATTGAATTGATGCATTTCACTTCACCAAGACACTGGTGGTTTGTGTTGTATGGACAGAATTCAGCACTATTTTCTTGCTCAAGCGACCACAGTGCATGTACATACCTCAAATATCAAGGTCTAAATACGGTCTAAAATTCACACTTCTTTTTCTATTGTCATGATGACAACGAAGGTGTTACCAGTCCTATATAAACGACTATCTCCAATATTGCTACTTACATAAAATAACTAAAAATACTCTTAACAGTAATGAAGGGTACAGCGATTATGATTGTACAAACACCGTTTTTCACCTTGAGCTGAATAGGAACACAAAACGCAAGGAAAAAGAACTGGGCAAGTATAAAACTTTCATACACTTGTAATCTTCCTGGCTCCAGTTAGCAGTCACAATCTTCTTTCTGTGGCAGTATTTCTGGTTGCTTCTTAACGCACCAAATGATGTCCATGACCTTACTTCATCTTGAAATCAAAGCAACCATAGGGTGTACATACTGCCAGGGTAGGAGGTCACCTGGGACTTCCGTGCGGTATACTAGCCACAAAGCCGTGTCAAAACATTTAACAAGCATTATAAAATGGAAGCTAAACAGCTAGAAGGAAATACTGCTGAGATGAGCAGATGTGACAGTGATCTGGTTATTGTTTTAGCCTGTCAGATGAGTATAGATTTCATAAATGAACTGATCACTCAACATTAAATGGTGACTGGGACGGAAAAGCTTAACTGCCTCTCTCCACGTTCAGCGGTGCTGTTCATGAGTTAAACAACGGGCGAGATCAGAGCAGGGATCTGATGTTTCCATCACTGAGCACCACTGCACTACTCTGGTTCACGCCACTCGAGTCCCAGCTGCCCCAGTCTGTGGGTGTCAGTGCCGTGCTCCGTAGCGCTGAGCACATCTGACACACAGGGATCTTAGTGGCAGGGATCTCAGTGGCAACTTCTGCACCCGAACGCGATGAATATCCAAATACGATGACGAGTGAGGACTGCCTTACCGCCCAGCTGATCCGTGAAATTCCTGGCCAAAGCCAGGACAGAGTAACGTACAATGCTCTAGTTCTGCCCAGCTTCCCCTAACCCCAAGCTGCAGGCACAGCAATGCAGGGCCACCTGCCCCACGGCAACACTGCTGGCATTTTTACATCTCTTAAACTGTGTTTCAAAAGCTGGTGCTGCACGAATAAAAAATATCCTGATATTCATTGAGAACTCACTTAAAGGGATGTCCTGTATGCCAAGTTAAATCCTTACAAGGTAAAGGTGTAATTCCTTTATTTGTTTTCCTTCCAAAGGATCTCTCGGGTATTGTTTAGCCCTAACAATTTCATTCAATTTGCACCTATACACAGCAGTTGCCAGGCGGTTTCAGATGCTTCCTCAAATCTTTGGTTGCAAGCTTTCAACAGGTAATTAAATCCCAGCCCTTGTGCACAACAGCTTATTGAAATAAACTCATAGCACTGGCTTCAGTTACAGGTGATCACAAGTTCTCTGCTATGGCAAAAAAACTCCGAAAATAAGTGACCTAGGGACTGAAAAACTCTGAAACGTAAAGAAAATTGCAACACCCCATCAATTAATTGCCTAAAACTGCAGCAAGAAAAAAAAATCAGTTAGGACAAACTAAATGATGTTGCTTAAGTGTAAGGGAACTTCCTGCAGGAGGACATCAAACACCCATTAACAGAGCTTTCTGAATTGAATCTTGTGATGTTCTGGGATTTTTACACTTAAATTCCTGTTTCTATGATACCTGAGTAGCAGAGAAAGACTGCAAGTGTATGTATGGGCATTTATGGTTCAAAAATGATAGGTCCTTGATTTTTACTTCTTGCTAGTCTTTCAGTCAATCTCGCCTGAAAGGACAACATTCTTCTTTTGATGTCTCAAACTCAGCTCAAGGGAAACACTTCCTGCACTGGGACTGGGGAGCCAAGTGTAAGCAGAAAGGACTGCAGCAAAGCGTGGAGGTTTTTGCAAACTCCTTTTGGAAGATGCATCGTCCTTTGCACCCGATCTGCTCATTTAGATTCAGCTAGTACAAGACATTTACATATCAAATTGGCTTTTTCCCATTAGAAACCTATAGAGCTCTAGTTAATTACCGCTAATGAGAACGGATTTTTACACAGTACCTGTTCATTTACTCTCACGTTTGTGCTACCAGCGCAGCCCCGTTGGGACAGTGACCATCATCAGCCCCCCGAGGAGCACAGCACAACAGCCGTCACCCCGGGTCCCCGTGGCAACACGGCTGTAGCCGCGCTGAGTTGGGTCCTGCGGGGGAATGCAGATGTACACCGGCTCCCGAGGGACTTGCCCATTTAAGTCCCATTAGCGTTCGTGGGAATTACGTGCAGAGCACGAAGGCATCGGAACGAAACCGCCGTGTAAGAGCGAACCCACTGGCAGGAGCAAAAATCAGATGTTTCACATTATTTCCAGTGGGAAGAAGATTGGCTCCCAAGTCAGTTCAATCTACTCACCTGTTTTCACGGGAACAAAAGCTCAAAAGGTCAATGTTGAAAACGGAATATCCCGCTTCTCAGCCAACATTTCTCAACAGAAAAAAAAAAAAAAAGCTTGTTTTTGTGCTCCGCTTCTCCTCTGAGATACTTTTTATCTGGTAGATGTCAAAGCATCTTACAAACACTAGCTCATTAGTCCTCACAATGCTAATGAGTGGTGGCAGCCTACCTCACTTGTGGACAAGAAGAATTTCGCCTCCGTCACCAAGGGACGGTTCCTGGGCCGCCTCCTGATGAAACGCAGACCTGCTGCGGCGGAGAGCATCTCCTTCCCTCCTGAGCTAGGCTGTATGCTTCGTCCGGAATTCAGTCCGGCCGAGAAGACTGAGCACATTAAGCAATATAATGAAATGTCGCTCACGCTACAGTGACAGCTATGACAAAACTCTACATGAGATGGATACCTGACTACACAAATAGCAATTCCGATCGTACAGTCAGCACACCAAGCAGCTCAGTGACGGGTATGTTGCAGGCTCAGAGGAAAACACACAAGTCCTGATGCACAATCGCCTACACCATGGAGCAAGGCTCAAACAGCACTGGAGAAGTTAACCACCTCGTCACGGTGACTTAGACCAAACTAACTCTTCATTTCAAACACGCCACCAAGCTGAAATGCGAACTTCTTTTCCCTCTCACCTCACCGATAGGTGGAGGGGAGCTTTAATATCCAGGCATGTCATTCCTGATAACAAACCAGTAGTCTGCAACAAACGTGTACTTGGTAATGTTTTTGAGAAGTTCAAGTTTTCATTTATTTCCTATTTGTGAAGTCACATTCTCTCTGAATTTATTTTCAAGTAATTGTTTTTAGCTTTTTCCCCATTGTGTCAAAAATTTTTACAGTAGGACCCAGCATTTCAAAACCAATTACAGTAAAACTACTCCCTGAGCTGCACTTAAGCCATAGGTTCCCATCACAAAGAGCTCACAGCAGTAACACCGGTACAGGAGGTGGGTGGCCTGCCTTCACCTGCCCCTCTCCCCTCGCCCTACCATAGCCCCCGCGGGGCCGTGCTCCCGATCCAACGTCCCGTGGGCTCCCCGATGCCACGCGTGGCCATGCTAAGAAGATGGTGTATCACCATCTCATACCAGGACCGTTTTCAGCTGCAGCTGAACATTTTTAATACCGAAATTACGTTTTTAGTGTCAGTAGCTTTTAAGGCTCCAGTAATCTGCTCTTCAGCTGCAATTTAGCATTTAAGCGCTACACAGTTCCTGCACCAATGCAGGTTACTTACACGCAATCTAATCTTCCTCCTTTTCAGTTTCCCAAAGTCTCCTTATTATTTTTTCAGTAACACAAAGAGGCATAAAGGCAAGAGAGGCCTTAACGATAAACAGTTTCGGAGCAGCTGACTCAATTGGTTTACAAGAATCGATGTAGTTAAATGAGAACAACTCCCTGGTGAACATGGAGATTAAACAATAGCGGTGTAAAAGGAAAAAAAAAAACACCTCTTGCTCTTCATGCACGTGGACTGCCGGTAGTGCTACTCAGGCAGTGAATGACAGCTCCGAATCTTTTTCCTTATATTTCTTCATGACCGTCTCTGGCACAGTGCCTTGCCCTTGGCTAGGAGGAGGGCAGTGCAGCTGAGGGAAGAGACGTCTGCAAAGATGGGCTCAGCTGCAAGGAGCTGGCTCTTCTTCTGAGCACAATGCCAGTAGCCAAGATCCAAACTCAAACCAGGAAAACACGATGATCCTTTCTCTCCTTGTATACAAGACCGCCCTAACATCCGTGATCATGGGAGCCCGGTCTGGATTTTGATATTCTGCGGCTTTCCACGGACATCACAGCTTCCGGATCCTGTTAAACCACGTGCACCCAGAAGATGCACACAAACTACCTGAAAACACTACTTTCAGTCTTTCTTTCAGAGAAAAAGACAAGCCATCAGACTGAAGCGTCACCAGGCTGAATTGGGTCTTTGGGCTGCCTTCCTCCACCAGCACCATGTGGGCCCACTGCATTTAAGGCACGGCCGGATTCATTTCATGTGGTCAATTATGAAAGATTTCAGATTAGAGTTTTTAAGCCATGTCACACTATCGCCAGGAACTACGCTTAAGGGTATTGTATCTAAGACAAATTACAACAAAAGTTGCGAGGATAAACCTTCAGCCATGAACAGATATATTGGCTGAAGTCTCCACTGATGTGCTTGCACTGATGGGCAATAATTACAGTTCACAGTTGCTAAGAGGCTTCTAACAAACCTCTCCAAGTAATTAATCATAATTAACATAACCTTAGCTATGTTTCAAGCTTCTGGTCCTCAGCTCATTATTTATGGGCCTTTCAAAATCGTTCCAGTACATTAATTTTTCTATTTTTAAGCAAATCTATAAGAAGAGCCTAGCAAATGCTAAAAGAATTACACTTTCCAGGTTATAAATGTAGGTAATGTGCATGCACATTAATAGCTTAGACTTTTTTTTAATGCAGTATTAAGTCATTAATTTATGGTCTACAGAAATGATTAGAATCAAGCAGGACCTACTTCATAAAGGAGATATTATGGACACTTAAAAGCTGCAGAATTTACAGACAGTGAAGAATCTGAAAAACGTAACAGGCATTTAAAGTATTTTGTGTACTTGTTAGCATTAATAATAATTTCACATTGCTACAGATGCACATTTTTCTGAACACTTCAAACTTTTTTACCTCGCTTTCAGTTGAAAGGTATAATAAAGTTAGAAAAATACATCTAAAATGAGGTCAATTTGATACGGAAGTACAGAAAGAAATGTAAGGATGCTCAAGTCAAAAATCAGCAAAATATAGATATTTCAGATTCAGATAACTTTGTTTTGTTTTAATTCCCTCTTCAATTTAATCAGGTTTGTCATTTTGGCATGCCTGTAGCACAAACTGCCTGCAGTACTGCATGACAACAACCAAACCGGCCATGCCCGATTTGTAAGGCTATGCACAACGTGTAAGGCTATGCACACATTGAGTTATCAGCAAAGCGAGCCTGCTCATTCAGTACAGCAAAGCCAGTGCAAGAAGGCAACCAAGGCAGAGGAAAGCCGGTCCCAAACCGTAGTGCCGTGTTAGCAGCACACAAGCAGCTGCTGGAGGTGAGATAGGACCTGCTTCCCCAGGGCTACTTTGGAGTATGAAGATTTAGCCGTAAGTGGAAGGTGCTAAAACAAGGAGCAGGCACCCTTCCCCCAGCTGGTCCATAGAGAGCATCCCTCCATCAGCTCCCACGGCAGCAGTGGAGGTATACCTACGCATTACAAGTTGTCACGGCCTCATAACTGAAAAATACTAAGCGATCTTCCCAGTCCATAAAGCCCATAGGTAAGGTGAATTCCTAGCTCCTTTTTAAATTAGAAACGTGTAGAAATGCATTCATTAATAGGAAACGAGGAGAGATTACTGGCCAAAAAGGAGCAGTCAGTCATAACTTTTGTTAACAGGACTAAGCAGAGGTCCTGACCCGTAACTCCTCTTAGAGCTCCTATTCAAGCAGCCAAACGGTCCCTAGAGGCATTTGAAGAACAGGGTGGCTAAATCAGGCAGCACAGTTTATCGCAGAATAACAAAACACAATTAAACCCTTTGTCTTCCAAGACTACAAAGAAGGGTGCAGTTCTGAGAGCGAAAGGCCTTAATATGCTTTGTAAGGCAGACTTTTCAGCAGAATCTGGCTATTAGCCAGCATCTATCTGTGTCACTTTTTAAAGATAATCTGGTTAAACAGCTACATCTTTCCTTATTATGTTTTTTGTTTCCACTATACACATGAAAATTAGCTTAGAGCCTGAGAGGGCTAATTTACATATTTAGGGATATGTTTTATCATTGTGTGCAGATAGGATTTGCAGTCCTTGCTGAATGTGTTGTGTTACCAACCCTCTGGCTTTTCTCTGCCCAGAGAAAGAAAAAAAAGGGCATTTGCATCATGTTAGCAGAGAACATAGCCCAGCTTTTTGTCGGAAGAAAAAAAGCCTTGAATTATCACCCCTCTCTAATAAAGCCAGGGAAAATTGAAGCATAATAGATGCTGAGAGCAAATTTTTCCCAACACCAATAAAATGGTAGGAAGAAGTACTGACTTCTATCCTCTCATTTTCAGGTCACTGTCTTTGAGATTGGGCTCTTGTGAATGTGATGTGAATCCAACATGAAAGAAGCACAGCATAAAATTTTTTCACCACAATGGTAGGTGTTTGTAACTGTAAATAAAAATGGATAATTTGCACAAATCATGTTGTCAATCATGTCAGTAGCAGCAGCAAGCGTTCTGCATCTATCACAATTGTACTTGGTGCCTACCTTCAGGCAAAGCTTTGAGAAGCGGGTCTGAGATCTAAAATTGCAAAGCACCAGTGTATATTTACCTCTCCTGGAGAGAAAAAAAGACTTAGGGGAATAAAACATAAGAAACCCTGTCTTAGCGCTATTCCAGTCTATCTATTTGAAGAGGGAAGTAAAGAAGCAATTCTAGGATATTGATATATTACCACCAATTTACATCATTTAGTATCTGTGGCAGAGAAGAAGGAAAAGGTCCTGATAAAAGGTAATAATGGAAGAAAGTATTAACAGAAATAGCATTTAAAAATATGAATATAGTTTGCAATCCTGCTAAACAGAATGGCCTATCAAATTCAGCAGTGCACTCCATTGGACCAAATGGCATCTCAGCCTATGAAAGGGGCTATGATCCCATCACCAGTGCACCCTGTTATATCTAGGTGTCACTGCAATATCAGGCTGTTAGTGTTTTTTATATACACCCACATAAAGTATTAAATGGCATTAAATTGGTACTTTTTACATATACACATACACGTGATTAAGCAAAATGCCTGTGTACATGTACTGCTATAAAAATGCCACCGTCAGAGTAACTTAACCTACACTGAAGTTAACATGACAAGACACAAGCACTAGGAGAGCAGCATCTTTTTTTGGGAAAGGAAAACTGAAAGAAGAAGAAGCAGTTTTTACCTTGACTGTATACGCCTGTTAGGCTGGCAGAAAACAGTAACAACATTCCTAGAAAGTCTGTAGCACAAATATTCCAGCTTGTTCGATTAGGAGCAAAAGTACAAACCTCCCATATTCCTATAGAAGTCAACGGAGCTGTGGCTTCCATGAAATCCTGCATGACGCTGTACTTGTGGACTCTGCAAAGTCTCACGTGACAATTAGCTTATTCCGCACCTAAGAAACTGAAGCTCCAGAAGCTGCTGAAACATGAGTGTCAGGAATCGGAGAAGCTGCCAGGTACAGGTGCAGGCAGTAACCCGGGACCCTTGCAGGCTTGTGCCTGGGTTTTGTCAGAATCTTACTGCAGCCAAACAGGTTCAACAAAACTCCACAATTCTCAGAAATCAACACATTCTGTCATGATGAAGTTACGGGTGGATTTTTCATCCTCCTCTCCAAATACCTGCCATAAGACCCAGCAGCCCAGCTTTCTCTGCAAACTTTGCATTTGGTGGAGCATCTCCAGCTGGCACCTGGCAGCAACTCCAGGTTCAAGACATGAGGGCTATTTGTTAAGTTTTGTTTCTCAGTAAGTCGTATTTCATGCATTCTTACTGTAAGATTAATAAAATAATAGTAGAATGCAAGAGTTCAGTCACCATGATGATTTAATGTACATACCTGGAGGCATAAATATAAGCAGTTAAATCCACCCATCTGAAACGCGCCTGAAAGTTATGCCGACTGCCACCAAGCACACAACTTCAAGTTCATGCAACATCTAACGCTGAAAATACTGGCAACAGTATTAAAAGACAAGAAATATTAGTATTTATTTATACAGTTTGATCCTGCATGTCAAATGTTATCGTTTAAAATACCACTGAGTCCCCTCTACATTACTTTTTTCCAGTTCCATACTGATATGAAAAACTTAGCCAGGGAACAGGTCAGTAGTAAGCAATTCCCACATGTAGAGTTTAATCACCCAATTCTGTTGACTAGTTTTACTATGCCATCCCATTTCCTAATTCTATTTGCTTTCCCGCTGTGAAAATTCATAGACTAGTAGGCTTCTCCATCTCTGCTAACGAGTATTTTATTTTTAAGATCTTACTTAAATACAATTACTGTGTCTGATTCAGTGCTTTTCACTCAGTTATTAAATACATTATTTGAAAACCTAAGTTACATAGGAAGTACCTTTCAAGTTTTAAAATTAGAAGGCGGCTAAGGCCAAAAATGAGGCAAAACTAAATATTAACTGATAGAGAGGGGGTGAAATGTGGCTTGCTTTAGCTTCAAAAACTAAGATTGGTTCACATTAAAACCCAGGACAGGGGTAAAAACAACAATTTCACTAACAAAGATCACTTATGTTCCTATGAATGTTTTACCAAATCCACCAGCAACACAGCATCAAAAGACAATTAATCTCTCTAACCTCTTCTTCAAAAACATGTATATACACAGATATACAAAAAGAAGAGGTAGCTGACAGTCCCAAAGCTACAACAGCTAAAACACCTGTCAATAAAAATTAAATTTAACAATAATATCAGCTATGGTTCCTTTGACTGCAGATACAAAGGAGCGTAAGATTTACAAATACTCTAGGTTAACATTATTTCCAGCTGTGTCTTGCTACTTGCAGTGGCAAAATGAATTTAAACCATATATTTTGGGCGACATCCAAAATACAGTGTTATAATTAGAGGCAAGAACATCCTGTCCAGACAAATAAAATAAAAGGTATCCAGAGGAATAATGCTGGAGGGATTACACACAGCGGCACAGCTGAAAAGGGAGGGTGGAGGAGGACCCGCTGAAGGGTGATGAATACTGGAACACAGCTACAATTTGTGATAACATTTAACCCTTTGCCCTCAATTTAGAAGCTCTAAGACATTAAATGAATACCAATATGTCAATAACCTAGGACAAACACAAGCTCGGAGAGAACACAACCCCTCCGCCTAACAGCATCCCTCTTTGTCTTCCAGCTCACGGGAGAAGCCCCAGACTCAGAAGGCTGCAACCCGCAGCCGAAAGCTGCCGGGGCAGCCAGCACCTGCAGCAGAGGCTCATCTGCTCTCCTCTCGCCCTGCGCAGCTGCCCCGCAGGTCACCGTGCTTGAAAGGTCCGTCCACAAGCGCCGAGGCAGTATCTGTCACTGCTGCAGCTGTGTGGTGAAGTGGTTGGCGTGGATAAAATAATTCCCTCCTAGGGAAGGATTTATACAATATGCCAGACATTAAACAAACACACGCAGCTACTAGTTTGAGATTATAAATTCATTCACCTACAGACAACAGCTAGGTAAAAGGCAGTCTAGTTTTCCTTCACTTTCCCAACAGAGAGATAACAGAATTTGTTCAATTCAGGACCACAATGCTGGAAAGAAGTTTTCAGGACAACACACTGGTGGGAATTAAGGTGGAAACATCAGTACGCAAAACGGAGTCCAAAACAGTGTGGTGGTTTTACGCGGGTGGGTGGCCGAGCTCCACCTCAGCCACTCTCTCACTCCCCCTCCTCAAAGGGAAAGGGGGAGAAAACGCGATGCAAAGGGCTCAAGGGTTGAGATAAGGATGGGGAGATTGCTCAAGAATTGTTCTGACGGGCAAAACACACTCTATAACAGTGTCTATAGCACTTTGTCTCTGCCGCTCCTTCACTGTCACTCTCTTCCCCTGTGCTGTGGGGTCCCTCCCACGGGATGCCGTCCTTCCCAAACTGATCCTGCAGGGTCTGCCCACAGGCAGCAGCTCTTCAAGGACTGCTCCAGATATGGCTCCGTACCACGGGGTCCATCCCCCCAGGAGCAAACTGCTCCAGCACGGGTCCCCCACTGGCGGCAGCTCCCCCCAGACCCCCTGCTCCTGCGGGGGCTCTCCATGGGCCGCAGCCTCCTCCAGGCCACATCCACCTGCTCCACCGGGGGCTCCTCCACGGGGGGGCTGCAGCGTGGAGATCTGCTCCGTGTGGGACCCATGGGTGCAGGGGGACAGCCTGCTCCACCAGGGGCCTCTCCACAGGCTGCAGGGGAGCTTCTGCTCCGGCACCTGGAGCACCTCTCCCGCTCCTTCTGCACTGACCTTGGTGCCTGCAAGGCTGTTCCTCACTCCTCTCACTCTCTCCCAGCTGCTGTGTAGCAGCTTTCTTTTTCCCCCTGTCTTAAATATGCTCTCACAAAGGCTCAAACAACATCGCTTATTGACTTGGCTCTGGTCAGCAGACCCTTACCTAACATGGGGCAGCTTCTAGGTTTTTCTCACAGAAGCCACCCCTATGGCCCCCTGCTACCAAAACCTTGCCACATAAACACCCTACAAACAGGGAAAAGTTAAGTGTTGCATTCCCTTTAAGATCCCCATGAGTAAAATTGCTAACACCTCCAATATCCATTACGCTAACCATTTGGCCTGCAAAACCCTCTGAGGAAGGGACGCTGCCAAATCTCTGCTTCCAAACATGACTACTGTGAGCTACGTAAGCCTCCATCCTGCCACTGCTCCAGTGCTGCCGGCAGAGGTGCACGTCTTCTCGTGTCCTGCTCGGCTCCACCTTTCATGTAACATACACGAAATTGCTTAGTTTTTCAAGTGTGCCTTAATGCTGCATGCACTGGGCTGCCCGATCTGTGATGCTGTAGCAGGCCAGGTGGTCTTAGCATCTCCTTTGCCATTAGTGAGTGGGAAGGGAAGGAGACCGAGAAGTGCCGTTGTGGTGCGGACACCAGCAAACCCTTACCCAGATCCTGCACCCAGGGAGGCTGCCCAAGGCAGAAACCAGGGCTTGGCTATGAAACCAGGGAGACGGGGAGGAAAGTCGTCTTTGTTTGATCACAGCTGAGAAGAGTCCAAACTGAGAGACCTCGTCCTACTCTCACCTCACCGTGACACACCCAGCCCAGAGCACAGCCAGGCTGCGCTCGCTGCTGCGCACCTGAGGCAGGCACCATGTTGTGCAACGGCTTAATCACCAGCAGCAATTTGCTCCTTATCACTCCCAATGCCGTGCATTTCTTCAAGCTGCCTTGCCCTGCCATTCGAGGGCTACATTTTATTTCCAGCTCAAATTAAAGGCTGCCGAAATCCATCATGGTCTCGCCTCCCCGCATGAGGAGTCAGCTCTTATCTCGCAGTGGGGGGAAGTGAAAATGGGCTCGGTTGCCTAGAAACCTGAATGAGCATCTTTAAGCGAAAAGCAACTTCTGGGCTGTCAGTGCAGGTGCAGAGAGTCCAGGCGAGGTGAGGGGATGGTGCCAGCCTCTGCACCTTTCACCTCTACTCTGGACTGGGAGACCCCTTCCTGAGCAGAACTACAGGTAAACAGACACTGGCCTAAAAGTGACCTGATTTAAGATTTTTAAGCCATGTGGTTGTAGGTGCTGCTGCAGAGCATCAGTCCCTGGGTCAGGAAGGGCCCTTCCTATCGGGCCACAAGGGTTTGAGCAGCTCACACCCACATGGAGGCCTTCATTCACTTAGTTCTGTGCTTGGCACCACAGGCACCTGCTCACTGAAAGGGAATCCAAGAATGAGCTGAAGACACATCAAGAGGGTGTACAATAACAACGTATTACATACAGCGTTATTCATCCTACAGAAAGCATGGGCTGGGTTGCCCTGCCCTCAGAAAGAATGAATTACATTTGTACTTATGCAGAAATCCAACCTATTTGTCATATGAAATATAGATACATATATGTATACATGCACACTTCTAAATTACAGCATTTCCTACGTATGTACTGAGAATGTTTTCTTTTAATTTACAAAGAAACCCATGATTAATAGTGTTCTAAGAGAAGTCTTTCATGAAATTTGGTATTAGATCTCCAATCTGTTCCTATGAAAGATGTTTCTGCTAATGAAGGGAAGATCTTCAAGATATGCCTATAATTAATGTACATCATATCCTGCATATTGGTTATGTTGATAGCTACGTCATGAAAGAATCTGAAAAACAGTAATTTGAACATTAGCTGAATTTTGAGACTACCAATAGTAAAGGCTAAAAGCAAACAGTGAAAGACAGTGAAGTACCAAGGCAAAGAGCTTGCCCATGAAGAGTTTTCCAAGCTGAGACTCCAACTCCTTGAGCAGCTCTTGCTGAACGACTGGATGGCACGGCCCTCCTGCACCGAGGGTTTTCCAAAGGGCGCTGAGCCACGCTGTGACTGCACCTTCCATGCCAGGAAGCCAGGTACATGGAAATAACTGATTTGATTTTGCTATGTATCCATTAAAATGGGTGCAAGATGTATTACGCTTCTACTGAGTTAACAACATTACAAGCAGCTATCAATAGCTACAATCAAACCGTCTGTGCTTTGTCAATCAAAGCACGTCAACTATGACTAGCTATAATCAAACCATCCTTTGCATACAGGATTTTATATGAAAATAAGTATATTGAATTCTAGAGTCATTACTGTGTTTATATTTATCTTGGAAAACAAAGAAATTGACCTCAGTCTGCACAAACCTTAGTACCCCTCCCATTCAAACAACAGTATTTATTTCCCTATCTTGCAAAAACACCAAGGGTTCTGCAGCCTTCAGTTGTTACAGTGAGTGATCAAACAACGCTCAGGCAAAAAGGAAGAATTCATCAGCGCAACCAGGAGTTCTGTCCTGCTCCCTCTTCTTGCTGTACCCCCTTTTTGGGTTGTCACTGCTAGCACCTACCACGCACCCCGAACATTCAATATTAACGCAGCCATCAGTGCCCTGACGAAGCAGTCACAATACAAGAAAACTTAAAGCAAGGGCCCTGTTCTGACACTTATTTCATGTTCAGCTATCCCTGTCTCAATTTACACCTAATTTAAAATCATCTGCTTGACACGCCGGGTCACGTCGGGAAGCAAGCAAGCTCATTCCCAAGTCCTGGCCCCAGACAAAGACGAAATAAATCCCGCTGCTGGCTAGCCCACCTCACTACCCACCGAACTCCAGGCACAGAACCATCTGCACTTTCCCCCAGACGTGAGAGGGACACGAGCACAAGCAGCTGGAAGCGAGCAGCACGTCCTAGCACACGGGTGTGCGGGAGCCGGCCGGCAGCTCCAGCCCCAGCTGCACTGAGCCGTGCCCCCAGCTTCCTCCCCCGGGACCACGTTATCAGCGCATTACCAGCCAAGGAGGTGAAAACAAGGGAACGGGACTGGGAAGTGAAGGAGGCAGAAATCAAATGAAAAATACACGGCAGCTGGTCAGTGAGACTCGATTTTCAAATCTAATCTCAGTTTGTGCAGTCAATGGGGGAGAAATGCCACAATTTGCATGACAAGAGCCAAGTGAACTGAATAGTGGCAAATCAATTCTGTGAGAGAAGATAAAGCAGAATATACCTAATATATTAGCAGCAAGGTAGAATTCAATTCCCATAATGTCTGAAGATATTGATTAAAACCGACACTTTTGTATTATTATTATTATTATCATTCCTCTTCCACTTAGGACTTGGAAACAACTGAGCCATATAAAGATGCAGTTGTCTTCTACAAATGGAAACATACTTCGCTGTTCAAGAAAATAATGTAAAGTCCACATCCATTAGAAGTAACAGCCCTAGAAAATGTTAGACCTGGGCATTTCAGCATGTTACAAGGAATTGTGCTCACTTGGGCGCAGGTGTGGATTCAGTGGCTTTAATTTGTACCTATCAGTAGAGAAGTGAACAGTATAGCTGAAAGGAAATATTAGTTCTTATTTGCCTTGTAGTTAATCAGGTAACACTGTAACTCTGACTTCCTTCCCACTTATTCAGATATGAGTGTCAATGTTGACTTGCTGCTGAATTGAATAACTTTCATAATCACTACTGGGTTTAATATTAAAATATTCTCAAATTGGGCACTTGTCTTCTATAATTGAAAACAACATTAGCTCTAACAAAATCCTTCTTCGCCTCGCTTGGTCATTACCTCATTAAATAATTTCATTTTTAAAGAAGATGTTCCAGCTGCATGAGCCTCGCTGATCTGACAAGGTAGGCATGTTGAGGACACAAAAAAATAAAGTACCTACCTGTGATGTTGCTGCCTGCCACTAAGCAAAAGGTAATTGAAAAGAAAAAAACACCCAGTTAGGCATGCTGAGAAGTCCACATTGCTTTTTTTGTACAGTGCATGTCTTCATACTTATTAGAGACAAAGACTGAGGGAAGCTCAGCCAGTGCCGGCGCTGTTTATGTCACGTAATCTATTCAGTGCAGCACTAGAAAAGGATAGTCAACACATCTGAACCTCATCAATGCCAAATCCTCTGACATTGTTACCAACCCAAAGAGAAACCCCTGGGTCCCACTTTCAGCGCAGCAGATTTCAAGGCAGCCTTTCCCTGCGAGGCGCAGAAGCCAGCCAGGAGCTCCACCGGCTCCTCCTCGAACCCTCCGCACCTCCACGGGCCTGCACGCGGCACCGGCCTCACGGTGGGCAGCGACCTGCCACCGCATGGCCCCAAGGAAGGCGGCCCGTCGCGCTCACAATTTGGGGGAGGCCCGCGGAGCTGAGGGATGCTGAAGGTCCCGGCTGTGTCTCAGCGGTAGCGGGGTCCCCCTGGGGTTGGGCAGGCCCCTGGCAGCTCACGCAGATCCCAGACATGGCGGCGTCCAAACCTGACCCGTACACTAACATTTTCTTCAGCGGGCATCAGACTTGTGTTCATATGTACTAGTCTCCGTAACCAACTTGAGATGGAGGCAACGCTTGCTCCCTAAAGTGGAATTATATCTTTATCTGCACTGTAGCATATTATGCCGCGTAATTTTTACAGCAGTTCTGCTGTCACAATCATGAGAGGAAACAAGTATTCTGGATTTAACGATGAGGATAAGGGGGAAAAAACAGAACAAAACAAGTACAAGCACATGTCAGCAGCAGGGCACTGAGCCCAGTTCCCGTACCCAAAAGTCAATGCATGATCGGGTTTTGAATAAAAAAGACTGTTTTCCCAGTTTGCTTCTGATAGTTCCTTTGGGAAATAAACCTTCACAAAATTATTCCTCAGGTTTTTTGTTTGTTTTGTTAATTAATAGTGCAAGGTTTATCTCACTCTGGTTGCTGAATGGAAGCTCAATCTCAAAAAGACGTACCAAGATTTTTTCATTATTATTTTTTCAATACATAGCAAAAAATCTATAAATACATGGTCTAAAATTTGGTTATCATGACAATGTAATTATGTGGTCCTGCCTTTAAACTGATTCAGAAACAGCTTGAAGTACACATTGCAGCAATTCAGATCACAGTATCACAGATTTCTAGGTTGGAAGAGACCTCAAGATCATCGAGTCCAACCTTCGACCTAACACTAAGTACTCCACTAAACCATATCGCTAAGCTCTACATCTAAACGTCTTTTAAAGACCTCCAGGGATGGTGACTCCACCACCTCCCTGGGCAGCCCGTTCCAATGCTTAATAACCCTTTCGGTAAAGAAGTACTTCCTAACATCCAACCTAAAACTCCCCTGTCGCAACTTTCGCCCATCCCCCCTCGTCCTGTCACCAGGCACGTAGGAGAACAGACCAACCCCCACCTCTTTACAGCCTCCTTTAAGGTAACTGTAGAGAGCGATAAGGTCGCCCCTGAGCCTCCTCTTCTCCAGGCTGAACAAGCCCAGCTCCCTCAGCCGCTCCTCGTAAGACTTGTTCTCCAGACCCCTCACCAGCTTGGTCGCCCTTCTCTGGACTCGCTCGAGCACGTCCATGTCCTTCTTGTAGCGAGGGGCCCAAAACTGAACACAGTACTCGAGGTGCGGCCTCACCAGAGCGGAGTACAGGGGGACAATCACCTCCCTAGACCTGCTGGCCACACTGCTTCTTATGCAGGCCAGGATGCTGTTGGCCTTCTTGGCCACCTGAGCACACTGCTGGCTCATATTCAGCCGACTATCAACCAATACTCCCAGGTCCTTCTCGGCCAGGCAGCTTTCCAGCCACTCATCTCCCAGCCTGTAGCTCTGCTTGGGGTTGTTGCGCCCCAGGTGCAGGACCCGGCACTTGGCCTTGTTGAACTTCATACAGTTGACCTCAGCCCATCGCTCCAGCCTATCCAGATCCTCCTGCAGAGCCTTCCTGCCCTCGAGCAGATCGACACACGCACTTAGCTTGGTGTCATCTGCAAACTTACTGAGGGTGCACTGGACGCCCTCATCCAGATCATCGATAAAGATATTAAAGAGGACCGGCCCCAGTACCGAGCCCTGGGGCACTCCACTAGTGACCGGCCTCCAACCAGATTTGACTCCATTCACCACAACTCTCTGGGCCCGGCCATCCAGCCAGTTTCTAACCCAGCGAAGCGTACGCCAGTCCAAGCCCCGAGCAGCCAGTTTCTTGAGGAGAATGTTGTGGGGAACGGTGTCAAAAGCCTTACTGAGGTCAAGGTAAACCACATCCACAGCCTTTCCCTCATCCACCAAGCGCGTCACTTGGTCATAGAAGGAGATCAGGTTCGTCAAGCAGGACCTACCTTTCATAAACCCATGCTGACTGGGCCTGATCGCCTGCTTGCCCTGCAAGTGCCGCGTGATGACCCTCAAGATAATCTGCTCCATGAGCTTTCCTGGCACTGAGGTCAAACTGACAGGCCTATAGTTCCCCGGGTCTGCCCTGCGGCCCTTCTTATAGATGGGCGTCACGTTTGCTAGCCGCCAGTCAACTGGGACCTCCCCCGATAGCCAGGACTGCCGATAAATGATGGAAAGCGGCTCGGCCAGCTCCTCCACCAGTTCTTTCAGTACCCTCGGGTGCATCCCATCCAGCCCCATCGACTTGCGCACATCCATGCTCCATAGCAGGTCGCAGATCTCCGTAGCAGATCTTTTTGCTTTTCTGGTATTGGTTATTCACTTTTAATTTTCTGGGTGGTGGAGAATGAGAGTCTATCAGCTCCCAGCCCTGATCTGCACAGAACAGGACAGAAGCATCCCACTATGCTAGCAGTGTCTCAGCTAAATATTTAGGCTTTTAAGAGGAAACATGAAATACTACTCCTTTTATTGCCAATTATGCAGGCTAGAATAAATGAAAAATGAGGGGAAAAAAACATTTCCAATGTCATTAAAATATGGTGATGAATAAACCAGTTTGAACAAAAGGAATTAGGTATCACGATGACTTTTTTGTTCACAGAAGCCAGATTAATAACGTAGGATGAATAATTTATAGGCTAAATTTCTAAGTTACCACGAATGGATTTTATTTTACTCACAGTTTGTAGATAACACCACAGATCCTATCTGAAACGCAGAGCATTAACAGTTCACAAATTAAAAGTGCTAACTATCCTAAGTAACTAAAACTCAACCAAATTCAACCACTGAAAGAAATAGTTCTGCCTTTCTTCCAAGTCGCACACATCGCTACCACTTCCTCTGCGGTGACCACAAGCACCCTAGTCCCTCCTCAGCCTCTTCTTCCAGCCACCTGAACAAAAATGGCACTATAAGGGACCTGACTTACCTTAAAGTTACTACATATTAAGGAGAAAAGGACCAAAATATTTTATCAGGTTTGCAAAAAGAGGCAGACAGCAAGCCCCGGCCTAATAACTCACGCTGACGGGTAAGCTGCCCGGCGCGGCCTTGCCCTCCTCTGACAGCCCCACTGGTCAGCTCCTGGCACTCCACCAGGCATGAACACCGAGTAACATACCCTCGTGCAGTATGCATGGCCTCACGCAGTACAGATTCAAATATTAATTGTGGAGTTTACTCAAATCCTACTTCTTATGAAAAATATTCTTGCCCATAACCTCCTTAGGTAGATGACTACTACATTCTTGCCAGGGACACGAGCATGTGATTGATTAAACCAGGCCTATTTCTGGATCTGTAATTAAGAATGCCTATAGCAAGAGTTCAGATAAAGGGAAACATTGTCATAGAGACTTAATCAAAAAAAAATCAAAGTTCTTATAATTTGTTTGTTCAAATATATACCCTCTTCTGCTTTCAACGCTTAAACTGATTATTGACATCCTAAATGCCGTGGCTATTCAGATACGTCCCAGAAAACCTGCCATGAATCCCTACCTGCTGTGAATTAAGTGGAGACCTAAATGTTTTAGGCCAGGCGAGTGGAGGTACAGCAATACAACCCCCAGGGCAGCAGGGCACTAAGTCATTCGTTGTGGCTGCCGTCCCACTGCTGGTTTGTTAGGAAGAAACCACGCTCCTCCTCAAAATCAGCTTTGGGATTTAAAACACGCATATTAAAGATCAGCATTACATAAAGGATAACGACCTAAACTAAGACGTTAACAGCAAGACCCATGACAGACTGGAAAATTCCTTTCCTTCACATATTTAATTTAAAAAATATACGTATAAAATAAATGAACACATACCTCAACATCATAGGTGCCATATTAAGAAGTATGGTACAGGTTAACATGAAGCTACGGCTTCAAATCACACAAGCTCCTTTCATAACATCTGTTTACAAAAAATTACATCTAAAAATAATTAACTCCTAGGAATTTCAACTAGCTTTGCTCACGGGTCTTATATTTAAGAAGGCTGGTATTAATACTTTGCTCTGAAGAGTTCAATTCTCGCTTGATTAAAAATAGTACAATTAAATCTGTTTCTGCCAAAGAGGGAAGAAAGTCAATTTTTTTCTAGTTAGCAGAATTTTGAATCTGCTAACTAATTTTGTAGTTAAATTGGGCTAAGTGAAAGTAAAACAAGGCCCATTTGCTTGCGTCCCTTTAGGCATAATAACCTGTGTCACCCCAGCAGTGACAAACTGCCCGAGCGCATTGCTCCCGGAAAAGGAGAGGTTTTCAGGAAAGCTGGTGAGCGCTCCCATGAATCAGTCTGCAAAGATGATGGAGGTGAGAGCCATTAAATGACCGAGGTAACAGCAAAAAGTAAACTAACACAGACTAAGTCCATATTTCCATCGTTGTTTTCACACCGCTGATTTGCTAAATGACCCGGTGAGGACGGAGCACATGCGGGCAGGGTGCAGCTGAGGCTTACAGCGCCTGAGCTCATTTCTGCCACCCCATTCCTGTCCCCTGCCAAGCACATTAAAGGGAATGACACTGCTGTCTTATGGCTCCACAATGCTGGTGTTAGTGCACCAAACTCCAGACCAGGGCAGGCTGGGCTTTACCTAACGTACGAGTCACCCAGCAGCTTCTCCCGCCACTGATATGACTTCATCAGCTTATTAACCACAGATAAAAAATTGATCCCAATTGCTGCCCTTCTAGGCCAGTGGAAATTCAATATATCCTGGCTGGAAACACCCATTTGCATTGCTCAGGCACACCATGAGCAGCTGACAAGGGCAGCTTCCAGCAACAGAGCAGGGAGCCTTTCACTGACAGCAGCCCCATGAGCACCAGGTCTGGGGCTGTCCGCAGAGAAGGAAATGCTGAGGAACAATATGAAAAATCAGAGCAACAGACGGGGAGAAGGAGATAATATCCTTTAGTATCGGTCAGGGGCTTCACTAGAAATACTCCTGCCAGATTAGTTTCTGCAGCTCCCTGAGCCACCACCTTCAGAAATGACTGGTTCGCTGCATACATTTACAACGAATAATAATCAACTTCTCAGCTTCTTATGACTTCTTTTTTTATTATTCCTTAATCTTAATGTACCAGCATTCATCTATCAAAACGCTTTTCTGATAACAAGGCTTGAAAGTGAAGATCACATGCATCACATGCATCAAAGAACACATACACAAGAAATGATCCTGGTGTTTCATTTGAAAAAAAACATTTTAAATGTTTCAATTATAAATGATACTATTGACAGAAGTGCAAAATAAGTCTATTATACTTATGTGCAGGTTTGCCGCTGTCAACCGGAATGAAAATTTTATTTTATATACAAGGAAGTATTTTATATACAAGGACTTTATTTGCGATACAAGGAAGTATAATTCCAGTCTTCCCTCCGCTCAGTTCAGATGCACCGTACTAGTTTCTCTTTTAAATCATCCATGTCTTCATGTTTCTAACTGAACTTTTTTTTATTGAAGGTTTCCTGAGCAGCAAAACAGGCAGACAGGTATAAGTTAAAAGAGCCAAAGCTTTGAAAAGTCAGAGGGTGGTCATGATGATCTGCAGTTTTCTGGTGCATCGCTCCGCATCAGATGAGTGATCCATCGTTTGGGACCATTTCCAGGAGCGGTCCATCTGCGCTCAGCACGACCGTGTTGATGGGATCCGTGCAGAATCTTTCACCTGATCTTCAACAGCTCCAGAGAAAAATGATTTTTAAAAAGGTTTTTAAAAAGAACTAAGCCAATAAACTGTAAGCTGCCATGCCTGAAATACTATCTCTTGACATCTTTGGTACACCTAAGTCGTATTAGTTGCCTTCTGCCACGCATACATAGCATTTAATAGGATAGAAACAAATGAAACAGAATGGGAAAAAATGTATTTTCACCCATGATATCACAGCGCACACACAAAAAAAATCACAGGTAAGTGGTTTTGGCAACATGCATATCTACAGTTCTGAATTCTTTCTAGTGTAATCCACCTGTTCTATCACAAATGCCTGAAAGAGCAACAAGACAACACCAAAGAATGAAAAAACCTCCCCATCCACTCTCTATCCTGCGTGTGAGAAAGACTACAGGGCAAAAGCCCCTAACCCTGATGTCCAGCAAGGCAATCCTGTGAGAAGTGCCTGATCTGAGGGGAAGAGAAATAAGCCAACTGCTGCTGAACAAAGCGTTGTGCGGAGTCACATTAAGACACCTTAAATGATGGGATAGGAAATCCCGTTCTCGTGCCACAGACCAGCCGCAGGCGAGAGGAGGGAAGGCAATCCCACTGCTGCCAGCCCAGCAGGCGGGTGACAGCGGCAGAGGTGGCCCTGCTGCTGTAAGCCTGGTCACCGCGGCACCTCCTGGTCCCTCAGGGAGCCCAGGTCAGGGAACTCGGCCAGCGCAGCCGTTCACATCTTTACTGGTGAGAGAGAAGCTCATAAGGAGTCTGCCCTGGGGAAGAGAGCAATGCTGGCATTTTTGGCTGCAGCCTCCCAGGAGACCAGTTCAGATGGACTGTAAAAACCCAGCAAAGAGGCGATTCCTAAGCTGCTTAAAGTCACCCTAAGAGCCCGCACACGGGTTCTAGCTCAAGCGCAGGAGAGATGTGAGATCACATTGTTGAAGAGAGCCCGGCTGACCCCCTTTCGGTGTTATTGTCGTGCTCGATCCCACACCTCGATGCCACCAGAAGGCCAAGGACTCGCTGGTTCCCCAGGTCCCAGCCGCACGCTCCCACTCCCTGCTCTCCTGGGGCAGCCACTGCTCCTCCGGACATCTGCTGGGCCTCTCTCTGCCCCAGCAGTAAACCTCTCTGCAGGGCTTCAGCCCTCGGACCTGGAAGCCAAACTGGCTTAAAAGCAGCAAAGAAAGCAAGGCAGGTAAGAAGGGCTTGTTTCATGATCCCCTCCGGTATCCACTCAGCATTGCTACTGCTTAAACTGCAGTCAAAACATTTTCGGAAGTATACGGAAATGGCTTTCAGTCTCCAGGTTCAGAAGTATAAAACCAAACACTCCACACACAGAAAACACGTCCCTGAAGCCTTACAAAGCCACAGGTAAATGCTCATACTTTGCTCACGTTGTGGAAGTCCAAAGCACTTGTGTCTTGAATGCAAGATCACTGGAACACAGCACAGCAAGAAGAAGGTATGCAAGGAAGAGAGCAGTTGCTTTTTGTTTGGTTTTTAATCCCCCCCCCCCAAAGCACACAAAAGCTGTCCTTAATTATTTGGCTCACAACTCTAAAGATGGAGATTGCAAGAAGCAATTGTAGCATCACTTGTATCGAGCACTGTAGCAGATCCCCTAGTGTGGAGAGGAGGACCCAAAGCAGGTGATGCGGACAGACGGGGCTACATCCAGCCCCCTGGCTGCTCCTGGCACTGACACACGCCTTCTGCCGCACCATTCCAGGCACAAGCACTGGGAATGGTTTCTTCCCAAGCTGTCTGTGTCATGGAAAGCTTACGTTCTCTCCTTCCAGACTACACGACAATGAAGAAAAACACACAACTGCAAGAACAGCCCTCATCTGTTTCCTGAGACTACAGGGCTGCGAGGTGCCCCTTGTGCCCGAGGGTAGAAGGGGCGCAGGAGAGCACCGAGAGGAGTAAGGAATGATTACAGGCACGGGAAGAGGAGTCACGACTGTAGGAGTCCGGGGCATAAGGATGAGAACACCTGGGCAGTGAAGGAGTAAAGGGTACAATGCGGTAGGATGAACATCCAGCTAGTGCAGAAATGCACTGGAAATGAAGGGGGAAAGCACAAAATTTTCTGCGCAAGAAATCAGGTGAAGAAGCAGCATAAATATATGCATAGGCGAGAGCTGGAGCTTGAATTATAGAGGTGATGGAGAAAAAAGGTACTATGAGTTTCAGGGAGAGAGTTGTGCTATGTTTGACAGAACACTTCTCTGGCTCTTGTGCCACAAACAGACAAAAGCAGTAGAAAAACCTCACAGCTATAGGGAGCTTCAGTCAAGGCAGCACTTTTCTTCCCAACCAGCCACAGTAGCATTGCTCTGTCTTCAGCTAGAAGGAACGTAGAAGCCTCAGCCCTTACTGCTGGTCCTTATTCCAAATCACCCCAACCTGCTATTGTACGTCTCAGAAGTGTGATGCCAGCATTCTTATTTTGCAAAATCCGAATATTTCAGGTGTTAAAGGAGAAAGGAACAATTGAACAGGGGCCTTTGGAAGTGTATCTGACCCGCTCATTATCCCCTCTCACAGACTTTTCCAATAGGCAGATTTTGAGCTGCCAGATTCATTGTTCAGGTGGCAGGGAAGTGGGCCACCAGACTCCCTGAGGTCCCAGCTGCTCCTGCTCTATTACGATCAGGACTCCTATTAGAGGCAACATATCCTACCCTGATTAAAATGTTCCCTGCATGGGCTTTACACCAGCCTAAACCTGCCAATTTCAAAAGACTTGCCTTTGATTTATATTAAAGTAAATGAGAGTAGAATTAAATAGTTCATTTTTTTCCAACCACATTTAAATCATAAACCTATAATCCGGCAGCATCAGGAATGCTTTATTTCCAACACCCCTATTCATTTGCGAGTAATACAATGCCATATAAGACTTTTTTTTTTTTTTTTAAACAATCTCCCTGGTCCATTTTCCTTCGCTTCCTGAAGAACCTCACATCAGTGCGTAATTTTACTGCTTTGCATCATATACTTCAGGCTATGATTTGACGTTGTTTTTTTCAGCAACAACAGCTCGAAGAATTCTGAAGCCGTGCAATTTGTTTCCAGTGCCCACCACACCAAATCACCTCCCCAGTTTTGTAGATACCATTGCTTGAAAGTCACGCAGTGAATCAGAAGTGGGAACCACCTGGATTAACAACTCACACAGACTCCTGAAGTTGGCATTGCAGCTGGAGCTCCTATGCTAAGAAAGGTCTAGCAGACATGAAATGTTCACGCCGCCCCAAAAACATCCACAGGGTGGAACCTGGGATTTGGATCCAGACATGTTTAGAACCATTTTCAGATCCTCATTTGTTTTCTCTCAGAGAATTCCTCATAAGCTCAACCGAGTCAGCAGAACAAGGTTAACACAAAGCTGGAAGCGTCCCCCGTGTGAAAGCCTCCAGCTACTTTTTTTTTCCTGATTTCAGGATGTTCAGCTGGTAAGAACTTGTTTAGGGCTCAAAGTCTTGAGGCCAAGTTTTTCCACCCACTAACGTGATGTGTCCCACCTCCAGAGCATCATTTATTATACCCCAGTTCTATTTTATAAAACTGGGGTTTTATTATACCCCAGTCGCTACTGTTATTTTCATTGTGGTATCACAAACTTTCACCTGCTCCCTCATCACGATTAGATACTGAGGGTTTTTTTTCCTACTTGATTTTACTTCACCGATCTTAGGACTTCTATTCAGTAAAAACAGGGTCTGGTTGGTTTGTCTTTTAATATATTTTGTGTCCCTCACTCATCATATGCTACAGAACCACAGCTTCTACAGCATCCAAGGATACCCTCACCCTACGTAATTCCTTATCTAAACCAGAGCAAAAAGAAAACGACACGGTAAATAACACTTTACAGCACGGAGTAAAATTAGCAAGAGCCCGTATAGTAACTCAAGTTTGTGTGATGTTTAGTGCTGTACCAAACTTAACACCCAAGTATAAACCCATCTGCAACTTAAACGCTGCATCCTTCCTTACGTACTCCGTCACGTAAGCATCACCAAAGGAAACTAGCCTTATCTACTCGAGTTGTTCCTCTCCCTTGTAAGTAATACCTTGCCTAACAACAGCATATGGCACCCGCCGATAGTGACACCCCGCTCCCAGCGATAGCGCTGCCCCTTCCCCTTGAAGCTGCCCTCAGCTGGTGAATCAGCCTCTGCCAGCCACGGTACTGCTGCTCCCTTGGCAGCCAGCGCGCTCCTGTGCCGCGTGCTGCCAAGCAAGGATGCCAGTCTTTGGACACCAGCCTTTGGGATGGAGCCAGATGGATGCTTTCTGCTGCTCCTCTGCTATATGAACTTGAATAACAAGAAAGTACAGACTGTAAGAAAACAATATTGTTTTTAACTGAATAAACATCGGCCTGCCATGCAGCAGTAAAACAGCCTCAGACGAGAAATCAGAGATCTGAGAAAAGAGGCACACGAGAGAAAAGTGAATTCACCAACAGGAAATCAAATTATAAAACTAACATGGAGAAATAAACACTCAATAAAGTTTGGAGAAATTACCACCCAATACATACACTTGCAGTAAATGAAGACACAATGCTGCAGCATTTTAAAGAACACAAGTTATTGCTTCTGCCTCACATTTGAGGGACTCGCAGTTGGAGCAGCTCTTCCAGCAGCTGGGAAGTTGCTGCCCACAACCTGGAGAAGCGGTGACATCTGTATTTCCAGCCCTTCCCAAGGTGGCCACATAAGCAGCTGTCGCTCCCGAACCGAAACGTCTCCCCCTGCTTCCTGCACGCACACACAGTCAGGGCTGGGAGCGCTCCCCGAGACCCACCTCACCCGTCAGGATGCTGTCTGCTACTCGGCTTCCCGAAGCACTGACCTAGGGCAAAGCAGGCAGCCCGAGGGGGATCCCCTCGCTTCCCAGGGGAGGCAGGCACGGGAACAAAGGGAACGGTAACCCCCAGGGACAAGCAACGCATCAACCGACGTACAGCCTGCCGGCCTGCGATGCTATCCCGTGTGCAAATAACAACAGTCTGCGCGTGTCTGGCACGTTTACCCAGAGAAATCTGGCATATGTTTTACTGTGAATAATTAGGACCAACACCCCAAACTCTGTTACTTCAAGGTAGCTCTTATTAGGGCTCCATTGCTCCAGGCTTTGAAAGCTAGAGTAAAACGACAAGACGCAAGGCTTTCCGAACATAATACTGCCCTGCACTGGGGAAATAGATCATCGGCTAGGACTTGGAATAAAGACAGTCTCCACACAAGCTTAAAAACAAGAAACCAACCTTCACTTTGGAAAGCTGCTCATCAGTGGAACAATTACCATTTCACGGTTTCTCCCTGCCTTCTTCTAAAGTGAAAACAAAAGCTCTGTAATGCAGCCTGAATCCAGTTTAGATATTACCTATGTAAAGACCTGATTTTTGAGATCTGTATCAATTTTCTTTTTTAACAACACGTTTGTAATTATAGGAGGAAGTATGTGTCAGTGCATCAACTCTCCTGGCTTTAAATACGAGTCCTGCCACAGTTAGAGGTTTCACAACCTCCCAGCTCTACAAATCCTGAAAACACATGAGAATCCAAACAATGGCAGAGCTGGGAACTGGGCATATGGGCTCCTGGCACCAGCTCCGTCCTTCAAGTCACAACGCGTGCTCCCGCGATCCAGAAATCAGAAGGTAATTAGGAAGGCCTTTGCACACTTCTTTTATTTTTATTTTTGAAACAGAAACATTTCAGTACCATGTGGCAGCCCAGAAAATAATGAGATGTATCACATGCTGCGAGCTGTCATTTCCCACGAACCTGGCACCGGCGGTACTTTTTTTGGCACGAGGTCCCCAGAGGGCACAGAAAGAAGCCAAAAGAAGTCACAGAAGCCCTCAGCTGCTCTTTCGTGCTCCTGCGGACAGACAGAGAACAAAGACTGGTTCTCCATATGTCCCCAAAGGATGGCTTTGCCTGCACAAGGGAGATGGCAGCCAGCCCAGCCTCCAACAGGAACAGCCCAGAAGCAGGACGCAGCAGCATGGCTTCCCCCTGCTCAGAAATTTAGGATCATTTTCAAGAAGGATGTTACATGGCCTCATGTTGAAAAATACCTCCATGCGGAGGCCAGGCAAAAAAAATATCCTGTTTGCCCAAGAGGGCTTGCAAGTGTCATTCTTGTACTGAGTTTCAAAACCAACTTAAGGCAACAAATATCAAAAACTGACCACGATGAATCACCATAACTAAACATGTAGCAAGAAAAGGGTTGATTTAACTGGTCTACTGGTCTACCCAAGAAAAGTAGTCGTATGAGAGGCACAACATTCTGGAAAAGGAAATACAGGGGACTCTTGCATGCTATGGCTTTCCACCCTGAAAATACAGCGCTCCAGGCAGCTCTCAATGCAGATCCTGCAGCACTGGAGTTACTCCCGCAGCTCGTTCCAGCTGGGTCTGGAGCGGGTTTAATCATCCCGTTCCGAGCAGCTATGATGGAAGTGATGAGTTACGTGAGTCAGGGCTGGTGTCTAATCAGCATAATTCATCTAATTCGATGATTAACCTAAGAGGATAAAGTTCCTTTAGGCACAGGTAAAATAGCGCATGAATCACTTCTTGGCAATGATAGTAATTAATCTGAAAAGGGAAGTTGTGGCTTGTCGGAAGGCACGGACCAAGTTTAAAAAGGAAATACACCAAACATTAGGGGCTAGGACACAAACTGCAGGCAGTCTTATCTCTGCCCACCACAAACCGCAACATTACTGTCACCGAAAACATGTGTTCGTGTGCCAAACACTAAGAAATCCACTGGGACACAATACCTACGTTACAACCATGCACCAGACACTGCTCTTGTGTAGCAGGGCAATTCTGCTGCAAGTAGCAACGGTGAAGGCTCTGCAGACAGTGTTTTACACATTTTGTAACATTTCAAACCTTTTTAGCATTGACTCCCCTTCCCATCCTCCTCATAGTGCTCCCCATAGCACCCACACGACAGACACAGCTTCCACAGCACAGGATGCATTTTGCAAGGGGCTGATGCCCAACACCTCCTAAGCGGTGCTTCCAGTTTCTTCCTGCAGCTTTGAAGATTGAACAATTTCCAGAATTTCCTTATGTATCTCCTACAGTCCAATGTCAGCACAAAACAACAAGCTGTTTGGGTACTGTCATGCATTTGGGTAAGTTTCAGGCAGCAAAAGCCAGCACAGCCAGAGGAGGCAGCCTGCCTGGGCTCAGTTGCTGCCACCCTCACGCGATTTCCTTGGCCATGTCATTAAGAATTTACACGGCTCAACAGAAAATTGGATGGGTGAATTCACCAAGGGACAAAAAATAAATAAATAAGCCAAACCAAACAAAAACTTTTCCAGGGTAAGGAAGGTTAGTTTCAAGTTCATCCAAGTTTAGACTGGAGAGCTCTCTCTCTCTATATATGAAATGTCACAGTTCCTTTCAGAAGCATAAGAAGAAACCAAGTAATGTCACATCTGACTACTGAGAGTTGTCCAGCCCTGATTTCAAGTGACTGTTTGCCAAGTAAGCCCATTGCTGCAGCACTGGAAATGCACATTAGCTAGTCAAAGGTTTCCAGCATATCCTAGCAGTGTGACTACATACACAGATTTTGCAGCCTGCCTGTACACTTAACAGCCATGAAAATAATTGCTGCAGAAGTGATTTATCCCCTTCAACCTGATCTAAAGCCAACGGAGATCAGTGAACTCTGAATAAAAGTATTTACAGCTATCCCAAGCTTGTGTTATTGCCAATAGAAAAATTATCTTTTGCTTCATATTCAGACAGCTAATGTGCAGCACATTTCATTTTTATTTCTTAGCTTCCAGTAGGAAAGATGCAAATGTTGAAACTCTTCAATAATCTGCCATCACATAACATACAGCTAAGGAGGAAACTGTCTCCATTTTATTAAAATCTAAACCAATTACTGCTTCTGTTATGAAATAAATCGCTGCTTACATTTTTATCAACTGCTAATTCAGGAATGCAGTTACTAAGTTGTTAGGACTTCTCTACAGAGGTGGAGAATCACAACTGCTCAAAGTGCTATGGAGAGAAGGAAGGAAGAAAAAGGATCTATCGAAGGGTTGTGTTGGCCACTACCATAGGTCATGACAGCTGCAGAGACCCGTTAGATATCTCACAACACATCATGAAGAACAGATGCAGATGTAGGCACACCTTCCCCCTCTACGCACACAAACCCCAAGATGGTCAGATTTTCAGCGCAAGTTTTTATACATCTAACAGTTTTCCTGTAAGGTCACACACAAGTTCTTAGCACATCTCTAAGAACAAACTCATCCTAGAGCCACAGCAACACACATCTCAAGTAAGCGCTCTGCGGCACAACTGGGCCTATTACTCAGAGGAAATATATATTAACTGTAAGATAACCTATGCTCAAAATGACATTTTGGAAGCATTTGTCTTTTAAGCAGCACAATCACCCCCAGCAGCTGACATCCCTGCCAACACCACCCGTCCTGCTGTGCCGGCCCCTGCAAGGGATCGGCTGGAGCTGGACCACGACGACAGCCTCACGAGTGCTCAAAATGTAACCAGGAACGACAACTTGAATGAACCTACAGCTTGCAAACCCTGAAGAGGATTTTTAAAACAGCCGAAGGAGAAGCAAAGCAGCAGGAACAGCTGCGGGGGACAAGTGTGAAGGAAGATGATTATTCCAGCTTGAATAAAAACTAACTGTCAAAGAGGTAAAAATAAAAATAGTTTGCCAGTAACAACCCACGCAAGGCCGTGTCAGAGCGTACCAAGTCATTTAAGGTGCTCCCAGCTTCAGCTGACAGACCTCAGCCAAACCAGGCACCATGATGTAGCCAGGCTCTTAGGCTGAAGGACTGATGATGGTGAAATAACCAATGCTCAGCCACCCCAGTGCAGCTTTTTCTTTTTTTAATAGAGCCTTGTCTTTCATTGCAGCACAAGACCCCACCAAACGCAACCTGACTGCCACTTCTTTCAGTTATATCAAAAAATAAAATAAACCCACGAAGGCACGACTCAGGTCAGCTGATGAGAATGCCTGTGATGTTTTGGAAATGCTGCCTCTAAGTCCTGAAAAGTTATTTTAAATTGAATTGAGCAATTAGCTTATGAACGGGTGCCTCACAACAAGTACAAGCAATAACAGTAACTGCAATTACCACTGTGAGATGAAGCACATGAATGCCAGAAAAACGCATTTTAATTTGTCATAGCTAATATTTACCCAAAGTAACTGCCAATTTACTGTGCTGATTGCAAACTTCTGATCAGGTTAAATCAATTTGTTCCATAAAGCTCCCATCAAGTGAATCTTTGGTGGCAACCAAGGAACAAGAGGCGATTCAGAAGTGGACGAAAGGGTCTGAGCAAGAAAGTTAAACAGTTGTTCTGCATCACACACATACTACAGGGCTTTGTTCCTCCTCCATACCAATTCTGAGTGCTCTCTACAGTTATCAGAACAATTAAAAAATAAATAAATTAACATGCCTTTCTTCTAAGCAGATACAAGTTTCTGATTAAGTTTGACCATAAGCAATCAAGAGACTATTGATACTGAATTCAGCTTGCACTGCTGAGAGCATTTGCACACAAACCCCACTTTTAGTTGCTGTTTCACGGGCACAACGCTTTGGCTAGTACTTCAAATAAATCCAGACGTGAAAATCCCGAGGTTCTATCACTGATTCTTAAAATCACATCACTTGCCTTTTCTAGCGGACATTTACTCATCTATAAAATATGTATTACACATATACCTTCTTTTTAGAGCAAGAACATTGCAACACTTACATATTTTTCTATAACTACCCCTGACTTCTCTAGGCTCACTGAAGCCCGTTACCTGATGCATTTGTGTAGAACACGACTGAGTTCTGTCATCGAAACACCAACCAAATAGCTGCGGCCACGATAACAAGGGCTTAAACCCCTCAGTGCCAATTTTCCACTTCGCTGCATTCGATACCACAAGCCAGCAGCAACCCTCCGAAGGCCACATTGAGTAAAACAGGCAGAAGGCACACAAGTTGTCTGATTCCTTTTCAATTTGAGCACAAGCTCTTCTGCTATTCCTCGTCCACAATTTTTAAAAGTGAATACCTTTGATTGCTGCCAAGTCTTGAACAATTTCAATTCAGAACGAGCACATCTAAGCAAATGCTCAACTTAAGCATGCCTTTAGAGGCATTAAAAGAGGCATATCGTAGTTTGAAGACAACATCATATGCAGCGTATGTGTTACAGGCATGTACAGATACCACGTCCTATCGCATTTACTTCACAAGAAGCTTAATCATGCAGTACATCTTCTCAGGTCCAATTGTTGACTTTACCGCAATTACTACGTCCTCAAAACAAAACAGCTCGTATGAAAATTCCCCTTCCCTCCCTTAAAAGTTGCATTCAGGTCATTATCCTGATATTGAAACAGGTGTATCGAGTTAGGCTTTTTTTCTTCTTTTTCCAAATGTATTCAAATGACAACCTTTACAAGTCTATGAAATACAATTTTTCAGGTGTCTTCAGGTTGTCTTAAAAACCCATCTTATAAAGCTATTTCATAAAGAAAAATCCCTACTCACACTTGCACTGCAAAATGTCACGGGTTCAGTAGTTCAACTGATTTCTTCGGTGTCTGCTTGGTTTTAAGACTGTTACACACACTTGCACACCATATAATTGTAGGTACAATACTTCCCCTTATTATTTAATCCCCTGGAGCTATAACTGAAAAATGCTAATATTACCTTGCATGCTTGAAGCAGCTTGTTAAAGAAAGGCAATTTTCTCATGTGTCAAAAGATTCCAGTCTCATGAGATCCTCTGGTTAATTCATAAAGTAATGTAATCATAATTAAAGCAAAATCGCATCTTACCCAACCATCATGTTTTGCAAGACAGATTTAGCTAAAACCCAAAAATCCACGCTGCCAGCAGGAACTGAGTAAAATCGCATTGCAGGTGAAGGAGAAGGGGGGACGGGAGGCTGGAGGTGATGCAGGGCTCGGGCAGCCCCAGGCTCTCAGCAAATACAGGGTGGACGGGCCATACACCTCTCTACCAGACAGGTTACTCTTTTTTTTTTTTTTTTTTAATGTTTTTCCTCCTGAAAATTATTACTGCAACAAGTCCCTCACCCTGTAACCACTCAGAGCAATACAGAAGCGGAGCTTTTGCTGTTCGCCCCCACAGAACCACGCTTTCGCAGAAACCCCAGAGCAGACAGAGCGGACAACATGGACATTTTGTTTTCTCCTAGGTTATACGCAGCCACAGAAGGAACCACATTCGGAATAACAACAGCAAAATCAAGATAACCAGAATCATACCCTGCACCTAATGCTGGTTTCCTTGACAGGCTGAATTAACAATAAATACAGCATGCAGTGCAGCAAGGATCTGCCTCTGAGTTAGACCACATAACTCTGGGAAGGAAAACAGAACAACTCTCTTGCCTTTTTTTTTTATTATTATTGAAAACAGATGTATAATCAAATACAATAACAAGCTGTAATCTAGTTTTTAGAAGTTACTAAGAGTCAGCAAAACCGCATACAAAACACTATGTTACTCAAAACGATGACATGTTCCTCGCCAGTAGCTACACAAAAAGTTAAGGCATCAAGACCACGTTAGACTCCAATAAAAGTAGGCTCAGTCCACGTGCTCGAGAAAATAAGGGTTAGATAGGAAAGCTCTGCCTACTTCTGCCAAATATGTTGCAGGTTGGGGGGAGAACCAACAGGAAAACACACTTAAAAAAAATCACTATCTTACTGCAGGAGAAGGCGGCGTGCCTGAAAAACCTCAGTTTGGTAACCACTCTTACTGCACTTTGTCAGTAAGTTGATGGGTTCGTAAGGTCATGGAAAGTGCCCTGGCCAGCAACAGGAGAGCTGAATACTGAAAACGTCAGTAACTTCCTCTTACTCATTGCCCATGCTCACTCATGCTGTTGTGTTACAAAGAGAGTGGGGAGTATCTAACAACTCCCACCAGAGGACCCTACTCTCAGCTGAAGCTCCTAACCCCCGTCGGTGAATCAAGCATATGATTTATAAAAGGGTATGCAGGGCGCAGAGATAAGACACCAGTAATCCAACTGGGAGTGCAGGTAGGGAAATCATTAGACATGCACTCACGTTGTACTCTACAATACACAGTGCACGTGTGTGTGTAAAGGACATGTTTAACTCCATTTCATGTTTCTTCTCCCTCTTGAGGAATGCTGATGTCCTATCTTTATTCCTCACTTGTTATTTGTAAGGAGTTATCAAGTTTAAGTGCCGTCTTTTTCTCTCTTGTAAGAAGAGAGTGCTTGAGCCTGTCAATTAAATACATCCCTTGCTTTTCCCAGTTCAAGCACAAATTTCCAGACTCAGGCTCTGAATGTAACCAAAAATCCTCCCACACCATGAGCGTGTTGCAGAATTTTACCGTCACATTCCAAACATGGAGCAAAAACTTTTCCAAGTTATTAATAGTCATGATGGGTACTTCAAAAGGCTAAAGCAGTCAAAACTGAATTGGCCTGTTTTGTTTTTGTTGGCGTTGTTTTCTTTTAGAGATCTTAACCCTTGGAGACCTGGAGAAAAACGGGATGAGGCACGACCGCGTGGGGCAGCCTTTCTCTCTGGCAAGCCAAATGGCCCAGGTGAGCCAGCCCCAGAAAAGGGGCCCTCAGCCCCCTCAATCCTTGTCCTTGTCCACGTGAGGGCATCTTCCAGGCCGCTCCCAACACAGCCGCCTTTGGCCACGCATGGGCCACTCCATCAGAGAGGCTTGCTGAGGTCACAGGGGACACCACTGCCCCGCCTGTGCTGCGGGCCCTACAAAACAGGACGCCTGCAGCTGGCCCAGCACTCGCTGAGCTTCAAGGCCCTCTGACAGCCAGCTTGTGCGGCAGGAGGTAGAGCAGAAGCATGGAGGCGAGAGGCAGCCCTTCTTGGTGTGCGAGGACAGCAATGCAGTCCAAGGAAGCACCAAGGAAGGCAGCTAACGATAAGGAGAAGTGTCATGGGCAGAGGGGTAGTGCTGGTGGCACAAGAAACACCTGTGCCCGAGAGACCTCTGGCACGCAGCCCACAGACACTTACCGGCAGTACCACTGGCACTGCAACAACGCGGGGAACGGGCCGCCCCCTCAGCCATACAGCGACAGGGGGCCTGGGCCTTCCCCGTGTCACAGTGGAGGCCTGGAGCGAAAGCAGGAGCACCAGGCAGACAGCCGCATGGAGCAGAGGCATACCTGTCGTCCAGAATACAGCGTGGGACCCAGCCATGGCTGTAAAACAGATGGCAGCGTTGAAACCATGCATGGAAATGAACTAGAGAGTGGCATGGGACCTAGGCTCGGAACTGGACGACCCCCTGGTTCGGCACCCTGGCCTGAAAACATTCCTGATGGAAGGCATCCCGTTTGGGCAGTCCCGGGCAAGGACTGGCTTGTCCTTCTGCCAAACACCGTGGAGCCCATGGAGCTCAGTTCACCAGAAGAGGCAGAGGAACCAATGGAAGTGGATCCACCTCGGCCAGATCAGACCTGGGACTACCCCGGCATGTCTTCGCTCTCTGCCATCAGAGCACACCAACAGCGTCACAGGAGTGCCCGGTGAGCTCCCTACTTGTTGCTCAGGCCCCATCCCAAGCATTAGCTTGGAGCCACCAAACACCACGGACATCCCGCAGGCTCACCTGCAAGATGTCCTGGTGTCCCGGTTTCAGTTAGGACAGAGTTAATTTTCCTCCTAGTAGCTGGTAGGGTGCTATGTTTTGGATTAGGATGAGAAGAGCGCTGATAACATGCTGATGTTTTAATTGTTGCAGAGCAGTGCTTACACCAGGCCAAGGACTTTTCGGCTTCTCGCTCTGTCCTGCCAGCGAGCAGGCTGGGGGTGCAGCAGGAGCTGGGAGGGGACAGACCCAGGACAGCTGACCCAAACTGGCCAAAGGGGTATTCCATACCATCTGGCGTCATGCTAAACAATATATAGGGGTGGCTGGCCGGGGTGGGGGGCCAGCTGCTCGGGGATAGGCTGGGCATCGGTCAGCGGGTGGTGAGCAATTGCGTTGTGCATCACTTGTTTCGTACACATTATTAGTAGTAGTGCTATTATCATTATTATTATTATTGTTATTATTATTTTCCTGTCTTAATAAACTGTCTTTATCTCAACTCACAGGCTTCACTTTCCCGTTTCTCTCCCCCATCCCAGAGGCTGTGTGAGCGAACGGCTGTGTGGTGTGTAGCTGCCGGCCGGGTTAAACCACAACAGTCCTTTTGGCGCCCAACGTGGGGCTCGAAGGGTTGAGATAACGACAGATTTGACCAGAGTGTGTTAAACTAAAATTGGTATAAGTATTGGACTGCTTAATAGTTGCTAGTCACGATGTTGATTGCCTTAATCTCAAGTCTGCTGTGCCTGTTTTCCAAATTGAGTTTTATAGCACCTTACTTTCTGTATGTGCTCCCCGTCACGCTGTTTATCCTTTCCGGGCCCTGGTTTAAGATTCTTATGGTACTGTGCGGTGTAACAATGGCTTATGAAATGATGAGATTTCTGGTCATGACTCTAACCTGGTATTTGTACTCAGCACTGTTGTTGACTCTATACTTTGGAACCCATATCTCGGAAACTATTAGCAATTACACCTACTGCCTTTTTTCGTCAGGGAGCCAATCTGTGAAGGGGACAGGGGAAGACATGTTTCCCTACCTGTTCACTCTCCCTTTCTCCTTCACCACTACCCTCTTATCCCCCGAGCTAGTTACGGTGGTTCTCCGAGATGTTGAATATCCTTGTGATACTCAGACCAGCATGTTCTTGTTGTTATGTCTCCTGAATGCGCTTCAGGTTTTGTTTAAGGTTAAACAACTACTTAGCAATCTCATCCGGAGATCTGTCTTGAGGCGGGATAGTTGCGAGTGGCAGGGAGTGTGGGAGGATATGGGCAGGTTTCTAGAGCAGTGGGCACCTCCAGTGTTTTGGACATTCACCCCTGAACAACTGCAAAATCCTAAAAAACCGGTAGAATGCTTGAAAAAAAGGTGTCATGACTCTGGCTGTTCCAAAGTGACACAAATCACTGTAGCGTGCTGGGGTCTGGCTTGTGCCTATCGAGCTGCAATTGATGCTACTATCAACCTAGCTCCAGCTCCTGCAGCCGCTCCAGCAGCTGCTCCAGCTCCCGCAGCCGGGAATTAGAGGACAGGGAAGCCAGGAAGCTGGGATCCCTTGCTAGAGACGCAGGCATTGACAAAGCAATTAGAGATGGAGCACGATCTCACAGCCTCTGGAGGCATCTCCTGTCAGCTGTGAAGGAAAGGCATCCCTTCAAGGAAGAACTTGTATGTCTACCAGGCAAGTGGACCACCATGGAGAAGGGAATTCAGTACCTGAGGGAATTAGCCATACGGGAGGTAATTTATAAGGACCTAGACGACGCACAAATATCCACAGATCCAGATGAAGTCCAGTGTATACGACCCATGTGGCAGAAGTTTGTACAAAGTGCACCATCATCATATGCCAGCTCGTTGGCAATAATGGCCTGGAAAGAGGATGAGGAACCCACAGTGGATGAAGTGGCTAAACAACTCCGGCAGTACGAAGAAAGTCTCTCCTCTTCCCTACAGGCCTGCATCTCGGCTGTGGAGAAACTCTCTGAAGAGTTCCACCAACTTAAAGAGAATTTATCTTCCCCCCCACCTGAACGAACCTGTGTCCACCAACTAAAAGAGAATACTTCGGAGAAACTTTCTGAAGAGGTCCACCAACTTAAAGAGATTTTATTTTCCTCCCCACCTGTACAAACCAGTGTCTCAGCTATTAGGGGTAAGTGTTCATCCATGCAAGGAAGACAATATGGTGGGCACACACCCCATGCCACCCTGTGGTTTTACCTACGTGACCATGGAGAGGACATGAGAAAATGGGATGGAAAATCTACTGCGACCCTAGAGGCACGGGTACATGAGTTGCAAAAGAAAACAATCGGGAAAAAGGGGTTCTCTGAAAAGTTTGCTGCTCCAACTTCCAGCAGGCAGTTCTTTAAACACAGAAACGAAGATTCTGACCAGGACTAGAGGGGCCCTGCCTCCAGCCAGGGGGAGGAAAGGGACAATCGAGTTTATTGGACTGTGTGGATTCGATGGCCTGGCACGTCAGATGCACAGAAGTATAAGGCTTTGGTAGACACCGGTGCACAATGTACTCTAATGCCATCAAGCTATAAAGGGCCAGAGCCCATCTGTATTTATGGTGTGACGGGGGGATCCCAGCAGTTAACTGTATTGGAGGCTGAAGTGAGTCTAACCGGTAATGAGTGGCAAAAGCACCGTATTGTGACTGGCCCAGATGCTCCGTGCATCCTTGGCATAGACTATCTTAGAAGAGGATATTTCAAGGACCCAAAAGGGTTCCGCTGGGCTTTTGGCATAGCTGCCTTAGAGACAGCTAGAGACAGCTTAGAGACGGTTGTCTACCTTGCCCGGTCTCTCAGAGGACCCTTCTGTTGTGGGGTTGCTGAGGGTTGAAGAACAGCAAGTGCCGATCGCTACCACAACTGTGCACCGGCGGCAATATCGCACCAACCGAGACTCCCTGAGTCCCATCCATAAGCTAATTCGTCAACTGGAGAGCCAAGGAGTGATCAGCAAGACTCATTCACCTTTTAATAGTCCCATACGGCCAGTGCGAAAGTCTAATGGTGAGTGGAGACTAACAGTGGACTATCGTGGCCTGAACGAAGTCACGCCACCACTGAGTGCTGCGGTGCCGGACATGCTAGAACTCCAGTATGAACTGGAATCAAAGGCAGCCAAGTGGTATGCCACAATTGATATCGCTAATGCATTTTTCTCCATCCCTCTAGCAGCACAGTGCAGGCCACAGTTTGCTTTCACTTGGAGGGGAGTCCAATATACTTGGAATCGGCTGCCCCAGGGGTGGGAACACAGCCCTACCATTTGCCATGGACTGATCCAGTCTGCGCTGGAGCAGGGGGAAGCTCCTGAACACCTGCAGTACATCGATGACATGATTGTGTGGGGTGACACTGCAGAGGAAGTTTTCGAGAAAGAGAAGAAAATAGTCCAAATCCTTCTGAAGGCCGGTTTTGCCATAAAACAAAATAAAGGACCTGCACGAGAGATCCAGTTTTTAGGAATAAAATGGCAAGATGGATGCCATCAAATCCCAATGGATGTGATCAACAAAATAACAGCTATGTCTCCACCAACTAGCAAAACAGAAACACAAACTTTCCTAGGTGTCGTGGGGTTTTGGAGAATGCATATTCCAAATTACAGTCTGATTGTAAACCCGCTCTACCAAGTAACCCGTAAGAAGAATGCTTTTGAATGGGGCCCTGAGCAACGACAAGCCTTTGAACAAATTAAGCAGGAAATAGTTCATGCAGTAGCCCTCGGGCCAGTCCGAACAGGACCAGATGTAAAGAATGTGCTCTACACCGCAGCCAGGGAGAATGGTCCCACCTGCCTCTGGCAGAAAGAACCTGGGGAAACTCGAGGTCGACCCCTGGGGTTTTGGAGTCGGGGATACAGAAGATCTGAGGCCCGCTATACTCCAACTGAAAAGGAGATATTGGCAGCATATGAAGGAGTTCGATCTGCTTCAGAAGTGGTCCGTACTGAAGCGCAGCTCCTCCTGGCACCCCGACTGCCGGTACTAGGCTGGATGTTCAAAGGAAGGGTCCCCTCTACACATCATGCAACTGATGCCACATGGAGCAAGTGGGTTGCACTGATTACTCAGCGAGCTCGAATAGGAAACCCCAGTCGCCCAGGAATCTTGGAGGTGATTATGGACTGGCCAGAAGGCAAATACTTTGGGATATCATCAGAGGAGGAGGTGGTCCGTGCTGAAGAAGCCCCACTGTACAACAAGCTACCGGAAAATGAGAAGAAACATGCCTTGTTCACTGATGGGTCCTGTCGTATTGTGGGAAAGCATCGGAGATGGAAAGCTGCTGTATGGAGTCCTACACGACGAGTTGCAGAAGCTGCTGCGGGAGAAGGTGAATCGAGTCAGTTTGCAGAAGTGAAAGCCATTCAGCTGGCTTTAGATATTGCTGAACGAGAAAAGTGGCCAGTTCTCTATCTCTATACTGATTCATGGATGGTAGCAAATGCCCTGTGGGGGTGGTTACAGCAATGGAAGCAGAACAACTGGCAGCGCAGGGGCAAGCCCATCTGGGCTGCGGCATTGTGGCAAGATATTGCTGCCCGGGTGGAGAACCTGGTTGTAAAGGTACGCCATGTAGATGCTCATGTGCCCAAGAATCGGGCTACTGAAGAACATCAAAACCACCAGCAGGCGGATCAGGCTGCTAAGATTGAAGTGGCTCAGGTGGACCTGGACTGGCAACATAAAGGTGAATTATTTATAGCCCGATGGGCCCATGACACCTCAGGCCATCAACGTAGAGATGCAACATACAGATGGGCTTGTGATCGAGGGGTGGACCTGACCATGGACACTATAGCACAGGTTATTCATGACTGTGAAACATGTGCTGCAATCAAGCAAGCCAAACGGTCAAAGCCTCTTTGGTATGGAGGACGATGGCTGAAATATAAACATGGAGAGGCCTGGCAGATTGATTACATCACACTCCCTCAAACACGCAACGGCAAGCGCCACGTACTTACAATGATGGAAGCAACCACCGGATGGCTGGAAACATATCCTGTGCCCCATGCCACCGCCCGGAACACTATCCTGGGCCTTGAAAAGCAAGTCCTATGGCGACATGGCACCCCAGAGAGAATTGAGTCAGACAACGGGACTCATTTCCGAAACAACCTTATAGACACTTGGGCCAAAGAACATGGTATTGAGTGGGTGTATCACATCCCCTATCATGCACCAGCCTCTGGAAAAGTTGAACGATACAATGGACTGTTGAAGACTACACTGAAAGCAATGGGTGCTGGGACATTCAAAAATTGGGATACACATTTGGCAAAGGCCACCTGGTTAGTCAATACCAGGGGATCTGCCAACCGAGCTGGACCTGCCCAATCAAACCTGTTACGCACTGTAGAAGGGGATAAAGTTCCTGTAGTGCACGTAAGAAACATGCTGGGTAAAACAGTCTGGGCTACTCCTGCCTCAGGAAAAGACAAACCCATTCGTGGGATTGCTTCTGCTCAGGGACCTGAATGAGTTGAATTGTAGTACGTTAATTATTATATAATACTGTATGTCATCACTACCATGATTGCTATATACCATAGATGAAAACGGTGATTAATTAGAATGTATTGGAAAGAGTGTAACCTGAGCATGACATAAATTGTATGGAATAAGGGGTGGATATCTGTCCTGGTTTCAGTTAGGACAGAGTTAATTTTCCCTCATAGTAGCTGGTAGGGTGCTACGTTTTGGATTAGGATGAGAAGAGCGCTGATAACATGCTGATGTTTTAATTGCTGCAGAGCAGTGCTTACACCAAGCCAAGGACTTTTCGGCTTCTTGCTCTGTCCTGCCAGCGAGCAGGCTGGGGGTGCAGCAGGAGCTGGGAGGGGACAGACCCAGGACAGCTGACCCAAACTGGCCAAAGGGGTATTCCATACCATCTGACGTCATGCTAAACAATATATAGGGGTGGCTGGCTGGGGTGGGGGGGTCGGCTGCTCGGGGATAGGCTGGGCATCGGTCAGCGGGTGGTGAGCAATTGCATTGTGCATCACTTGTTTTCTTACACATTATTATTAGTAATACTATTATTATTATTATTATTGTTATTTTCCTGTCTTAATAAACTGTCTTTATCTCAACTCACCGGCTTCACTTTCCCATTTCTCTCCCCCATCCCACAGGGGGAGGGGGGAGGGTGAGCAAATGGCTGTGTGGTGTTTAGCTGCCGGCCAGGTTAAACCACAACACCCAGCAATAAACAACTCTGTTGCCGATTCTCAGGGGTTGTGTGAGTGCTTCTTTCCCTTCCCCCAGCCCTTGTGCGAGAGGTGGCATCTCCTGCGCAGTGCCTTGAGGAAGAGCACAAGAGAGGACCCAGCTTCCTTCAGGCTGCTGCGCTGGAGTTCCAGGAGGAGTCCCCGTGGGCCACTATGCACCTTTAACACTAGTGAAAATAGACCGAGGAATGAAAATATTAGTGTGTAAGCAATTATAGGTGGTTCATTTCTTACATTAGGAGTGAGTTTCTATATCTGAGTAATTGGAGAAGGCTGAGGTACTCAGCAACTTCTTTGCCTCCGTCTGCACTGGTAGGCGGGCTTCCCAAGTCTTTCATTTCCCTGGACCCGTAAATGGAGGCTTAGGGAGCAAAGTCCCACCCACTGTAAGTGAAGAGCTGGTTCAAGACCACCTGATGAATCTAAGCAGGTACAAGTCTGTGGGACCCGATGACATGAATCCCAGGGTCCTGAGGGAACTGGCTGATGTAGTTGCCTAGCCTCTCTCCATCATAGCTGAAAAGTCCTGGCATTTGGGCGATGTCCCTGGTGAGTGAAAAAATGGAAACTTCACACCCCTACTCTTCAACAATTAAAACAAAGAATTGAACAATGAGCACTACCCTTCAACAATCAAAACAATTAGGAGACATTTCTTCTCAGAACGAGCGGTCAGGCATTAGGAGGGGTTGCCCAGGGAAGTGGTGAAGTCACCGTCCCTGGGGGTGTTCAAGAAAAAGTTGGACCTGGCGCATAGGGACATGGTTTAGTGGGTGATACTGGTGGTAGGAGGATGGTTGGACGAGATGATCTTGAAGGTCTTTTCCAACCTTAATTTTTCAATGATTCTATGATTCTATAACTCGAGAAGGCCTTTTCCTAGTCCAACAAATCACACTACATGCAACCAGTATAACAGACCTGTTGAGTATTTCTGTACAAAGACACATACACAGAAACGTGATTGTAGCATGCCTCCAGCCACTACAATTAGCATAGGATTCATTTTTTTTTTTTTGCCAAATTTCAAGAAAAAACAATGCCCACTTTTCAAGCTTTGTAAAATACAAATTACTCTAAATTCCTCCTTGAAAACAATTTTGACAGTTTCTGGTGTCATCTGTTCTAACAGAAGAACTGAAAGTTTTAAATTCGTGCTTGGAGTATCGTGGAAAATTAAGATGGCCCAGGAAATTCATTTTTCATACAGTAAGCCTCATCATCAGAAAACTGCAACTCTGGACTGAGAAACAGGTAGATTATTAATATTGTAAAGTACATAATAAAATCATTCCGTGGGATTTTTGTTTTTTATCAAATTCAACATCAATGCTAGTTACTCTCTTTCAAACTACAAAAGGGTCCTGCTGATATCAAGAAAAGTCAAGGATTTGGGGGCAGGTTGGACGAGATGATCTATAGAGGTCCCTTCCAACTTCAACCATTTTGTGACTCTGATATGAAGAATATATCGTGGCTTCTTCAGGAACGGTCCATACTTCTCACCCCACTTCTGACAGCCCAGAAGTTGCATTCCATGGACTCCAAGATCCTGAAAGGTTTAGTCCATGAAGATGCAGCTACCATGAAAAACTAACACCCAGACTCTTGTGCTTATGCAGACTTGTGTTTATGACATGGAACATTGTGAAAACACCCCTCTTTTTTTTTTCCCTTAAAAAAATAATAAAAGTTAATATTTAATAACAAAACAAAGATCTGTCACAGTTACCGTTTTGAAGCATTATTACCACCCAAACCACATCTCCTCCTCTTTAAGGATTTCCGTATAAATCATGACTTGTAAGTTCTTAAAGAACATGGCAGTAAGAAGTAATGTGAACACACCGTGTAGATGTTAAAATTCCAATTCGCCTCATTTTTATTGCGTGCTTCAGAGCACGCTTTAAGCATCCTTTAGATCTCTTCAAGACACAGAAGCACTGTGGTTAACGCCTGCGGCACCTGCAGGGCCACTTTCCATTGGATGACAACATTTATGAACAAATAGCTAAAACATTTCTTATTATTGCCACACTTAACACCAAGACAATGCGCAGAGCGAGGGCACGCTGGCGGCAGACACAAAGAACATGAGGTCCCCAGCACGTCTGCTGCTGCTCTCTATATATACACACATATATAAAACAGACAGTACCAGCAAGCCTAATTTTGACCTAATTTTTGACCATGTCATGCTTTACAGGGCTCCTGTAACTCTTATTTCTCTTATTTCTCACATTTTATTTTGTAGAGAACACAGGGCTTAAGTCCTGCACTCATCCCCGTTCCTTTGAAGGTATTTTAGTTGAACTTTGTTTTCTGTATCACTGAGCGAGGGCAGAAGCAAGCTCCGTTTACCTTAGGGAAAAGGAAAAGCACAGCCTTCGTCTGGTAGACACAAAAATGTTTTGTTTTATTTTAATTTAAATGGTCTCTGAGATAAAGGCCACCAATTAGAAGTTAGAGATCCTGATCCGCCTGACCAATAGATGCGTCAAATCAATTGATAATTTATTAACATGGATTTTTGGCCCTGGCATGCTTTCCAGGGCACTGAGCAACCCTTACTTCTCACGATGCATCCCAGTACCGAAATCCACACACACCGCAGACCTACCTAGCTGTGTGCCTGGAGAGAAGAAATTTAATGCAAAATCCTGGGAATAGCTCAGGGTTTTCTCAGTGATATACTGCATGAAAAGGCGAGATGCCAGTTCCATTCTGACATGCTGTTCAGCCTATAGATACAGCATTCTTATTTCCAGATCATAGTAGGATAGCATAATTCATCTTCATTTACTCGAGGGCGAGTTCCAGATTTTCACCTGCTTCCAAGCCTGTAGGACAGTTGCCTCTTTCCCTTCAGGAGAGGAAACTTCTAAGTTTAACCATGACTTTATAATACCGTGTTAACACGATAGCCCCTTCTCACTTCACGTACTAATCCCGCCACATTCAATAGCAAAACCACCAGGTTATTATTGCTGTAATAACAGGTTATAACAATAAGCTGGGATCGTCTCAGTAACAATCAAGCTCAGCAAATGAAATTATGGCTCAGCGGTGGCTTCGTCACAGCCTCCGATACAGCCAGGGCTGAGCCGGCTCTTTCCCCGCTGCAGAGGGAGCCTGGGGGCAGCCAGCAGGTGATGACCAGAGCTCATATTAAGCAACTCCCTCAGGAATAAGAAAGCACCTTTGCCTGAACTTAATGCCAGATCAACTCCTAAAGGACAAAGCTATGTTAAATATCTTTATTCTTCTAGCCATAGATATGTGGTTTCAGAAGTAGAGATGTTCTGCCTTTACCCTCGACACAACTTAATTGTAAGGGTCTGCTTTCCTGACGTGGAGGCTCTTCTATTGCTGTACCGATCTCATTATTTCTCTGGGTGGCAGGAGCAAACACCAAAACCTTTGGCCCACTGTGCTTCTCGGGAGCTGCAGTAACAACTACTAAAAGGACCGAACAACAGCTAAAAATTGATGCGAGTGCCAGCAGTAGATAACAGCTGACCTAGATGGGCTTTCAAATTAAGGCTGTTCAATATGTTAATCTGGAAATCTACCACCAAACACATACGAGATTGCTATTACCAAGCGGATACTCCAAAAAAGCAATGTTCAACTTTCTCTTCTATATTATGAGCCAGAACTGTGTCAAAACCCAAAGACAGATTGTGTCATCAGCATCAAACAGGTAAAAGCAATGGTGAAAAAATGCATCTTTTCATTTGGGAACAGATGTGATGAGTAACAAACTACTTCACAGATACAGCACGTAAGCATCAGAAACAGCCAACCCTGAGCATTTTGGACACTGCTGAAAAGCAGCTGAAGATTTCAAATCTGTGGTGTTACGTTTCCTACTCCTGGTTGGAGTGATATAGTTGTCATGTTTAATTTGCAATGAGGCAATGTTAAAAGCCGTTAGGTGTACTTTCTGCTCTGAGTTGTGGTCGCTAAAATCCCAAGCAGCAGTGCTTGGCACGGCCAGCTCAGCCAAACTGGAACTCAGGGCTCAGGATATGTTAAAAAACCTGCATCGCTTCACATCCTGAAACTTATGCTGCCATTAAAGGCTCATCACAGTATGCCCGCAGAAATGTGATTTTCCTGTTAGAAAAAAAAAAAAAACAAACATTTGACAAACGGTACAGGAATCCTATAAACAACTCCTGAGTGCCTGAGACATCACTGTGATCCCTGAGCGTCAGGGTCAGCCACCGCAGGCTCAAGAAGCATCCTGCATTACTCTCATTTACAAAAACGCCTTTTCTGATCAAAAATATTACAGGAAGGAGGTCAGCTATTAGCACTGTAATGGTTCATGAACGCCACATCTCGTAAATGAGAACATTTGGGCTGCATTTAGCGCACGTGTGGCGGCACGGTGCTGGGCAGCCCCTCAGCACCACCACGGGCAGCTCTTGAAACTGTTGTGTTGTGGTGAGAGGTGAGCTAGTGCTTCTCAAAATGACCTTTCCACAGGAATTGGGAAGATGTGACTTCTGGGAATCAAGATTTAGAGGAGTCACAGCAACGTTGTGTCTTGATTAACCCCTATCTAGACTCCTGTGACCAAGGCTGGCCTTTGGTCAGTCCTCTACATCTGTGAAGCATCGGCATGTCCTGGGGGGGACAGCAGCCACAGGGACTGAATATCCTGGGACAACTCCTGTGATTTGGGTCTTCACACAGCACGGCTAAGATTAATCTCCATGTTCACACATACAGGAAACCGATGGCATCTGGATAATAAATCAGTACCTACCACTGACTTCAGCATTTCAGCTGCCAAAGCACTTCATCCAAATTAAAGCATACAAGCAGGAGCCTGCAGAACAACCGAGTGGCTGAGCCTCCAATTTATAATTGGAACAAGCAAGAGCGATACAGAACACGGGCTTGCAAAAAGCCAGAGATCAACATCTCCTCCTGATCAGCTTCAGGATACAAGGCCATGAAGTACTGCAGCCCAAAATGCCCACGCTACAAAGACAATTGACCTCGGGGACGGAATTAAGACTCCAAAATTCTACCATCAAATTTCCTTGAATGTTGCACCCTCTTGCACACAGAACTACTTTTCCAATCTAGGCCCAAATCACCGCTCGATGGTACAAACGGCTTCTTAAGCGCACGCCCCTTCCTGCAAGTAAAAGGCTGTTTCTCCAGGTTCTCATCCTAAATGCTTTTATTATTAGTTTTATGTAACAGTACATCCGTACAACAATTATTTCCCAGCTCTCATTATTTCTGCTCAAACCTGCAGACAGTTATATCTCCATTAGCAGTTATTCAGGCAAGCAAAATTGATAGGTTAATAACTGCTGCTATAATGCAATCCAGTATTTATTCCTGCACCGAGGCATTTCCTTCCTAACCAAGTAAAACATTGCTGATCTCAGCCTGCCACTGAGAAATCCTGGTGCCGGTATCTACAGCTCCCAGCCCTCCCCAGATAGCAACACAGAAATTTGTGGGACTGAACTTCTGTTCCTCACAAAAAAACAATGCACAAACAAAAGCACCAATACGAAAATATGCATTTGCATGAGCATGCAGTTCTCCAGAGCTGATTTATACTTTAAAAACAGTAAGTCATTTCTTCAAGACAGCACCTGGAGATTTAAAAATCCTTTTCTTTACTGCTTGCAGTATACCGAGAGGCATAGATTACATTTTGGGGGGTAAAATTCTTCACAAGAAATACTCCTGTACCAGTTGAAACTTTTCCAAGTGATTCTGTAATTATCCCTGCACTAACCTTTGCCACAGTCTTATTTTCTGTAGGTTGGCTCGCGCTGGTGCTGCTGCTGACAATAGAAAAGCAATTGAGTTTTCAGAAGTGAAACAGAGAACCTAATTTAGCCCCAAAGACTTTTATTACTGGTTACGATGTGCAAAAATGAGAAAACGCAGCTTGACTTTCAGAACATATTGTAGTTTTGCTCAACTGGCAGGGTTTGAAACAGGGTTTTTTTTCTCTCATTTGCAACCACAGATGTCCCCTTCAGTAGAATTCCAGTGGTATTTTTCTAAATAAGTTCCAATTATTACTAAAATAATTGTCCTCTGTAAAGGACTTTCTTCAAAAATCCCGATAGCCAGCCTTTGCCTGGTCTCCGTGTACAAAGGAGCCATAATACCAATGACACAGAACAGAGGTCACCGAGACCAGCTCCAAATTCAGAATTATTCCAAATTCTCCAGATGGAAACCAGGCTAGGCTAAGTAGAATGGTAGAAAATACAATAACTAGCACTTCTCGCTTACCTTTTAAACATACGATCATGGTTTTTCTTTAAAATAAAAGAAAGACAGACTCTTACAAAAATATTTCTTAGACTTAATTTTGAGCACACAGCCAAAAATAGCTTATCAAAGCATGGCCATGTTACTGCAGGGATACAAACCCCAGCGTAGCCACACGCCTTTGGGCTCAGTGGCCCAAAGCAGTTTCGGGAGCCCTCATCCCTCGCAGCTGCTCATTTCAGCTGAGCAGCACCCAAGGGTGGGGGCACTGAGCATCCCTGGCCGCATGGTTAAGTGGATCAGGACCTGCTCTGGGTGATAGGCAAGCAAGTCCCTACTCCCAAGGAAAGGTTTTTAAACAAATGAAGGAACGGGCTCCTTTTCAGCTGGTGTTTGCCAACATTTCCTTCCAACATTTCCCAATATAGGTTCTCCAAACAGCTGCAAGAACGCATCTGCTGCTGGTGGAGGAGGCTGGGAGGGAGCGAAATGGGTGGCTGCAGGCTGAGCTCCAGCTCGTGCCCCACTGCCACAAATGTCAGAGCACAGCCTGAAACAGCAGCCAGGACTCCTGTTTTCCATGACTTCTCCAGGATGTCTCCTACTGACATCCACAGACGTTTCTTCCAAGCGCAATAAGCCATCCAGCTGGTAGCTGTGGATGCCCAGGTAACGTTTTCACCTTAAAACGATCCACGTGAGCATGGTTCATTTCAAAAGCTATCCCTCGCTATTTGGATGAGACGTGCTTGCAGCAAAAAGGTGCCGAAATGATCCTTTTTAGTATGCTGCTGAGTATTTTGTTACGGATCACACCATCTGTCCAAGCTAGGGAATGCAAATGAATCTATCAATTTTTAAAATATAAACTTAAAATGATGCATGTGATATTAAAAAACCCCATTCGAGCACCTTTGGCTGCATGCTTATTATTTGAAATCTGCTATTGAAAAAGCAGGATTATTCTTACTGCCTGTTCCAATTTCATAAAAGAGCTCCCCATTATTTATAGCTTCACTGGTCTTTGTATGAAAACAATACTTCTGCCTTTATCTTCTGAGTATTAACAGATACAATACGAAGTATTTTGTTGATATTAATGTGCTTACAGCTTATTACACGGAGTTAATTAAAATTTGAATAAGGCAAAATCTGGAAATTCTGCATGTCTAATTTGTCCACGAAAGCAGCTTGCCGTACAAATAGCTCTGTAAGAGCATTATGCTATCGCAAGGCAGCACGCGATTCCGCTCCGGCTCCATTCGTTTCCAGGAGAACTAGGAAAAACCGCACGGCTCTGCGGACAAGCCATTAGCTTGTCATCTCCAGGGAAATGGGTCGGCATTTGAGCCCCAGCCAGATGAGATCTCAGCCTATTTCTCCTTGAGCAGTACCTGCTGCCACACAACAGGACTGTGGCACAGCTCAGGTGGGACGGCTGCAGCCACCCCACAGCCCGAGCCTGAATTTTTGAGGCACTGCAAACCGCAGACCTTGGAATGCCTCCTCCGGGGCTGCACAGGCTGAAACTGCCAGGCTTCACGCCTCGCACACGTGTGTGCATGAACACACCGAGCCATGCTTCTCCTCTGGAGGTTTTACAGCCACAAGGCCGCATCGTCAGCTGGGTACAGCCTGACATCCCTCACTTGCGCTAATGAAGCTGTGGTAATTCGTACCAGCTGAGGATTTATCCCCCGGGAGCATATATTGGCATAAGTTATGTCAGCTGCCTGCCTGCTCTTATGTGCTGCTCTGTCATCCAGCACAAGCTCTAGCTGCTTCCACACCAGCCTCAGACAGGGATTTTGCTGAAAACGTGTGAATAAAGCAAAAGGAAAGATTCAAATCAACATCGAGATCATGCTCATTTGCACTGGTACGGTGGTCACCTGAAAACAAGTTCTGTGGCATTTCGTACACATAACTTCTCCCTGAAGTCCATAGTTTTATTTAAAAAGTATTTGACCTCTCTCTCAAAATTCATTTCTAACCTCCTACAACTATGAGAAAGTTTTAAAATTTCACTTCAAGCACAACAGAAGAAAATAAGTCCTCACATTGACTGTCATAACTGGAGGAAAAAAATATTTCACCAAGGCTCCAAAATCCAAAGTTCAATACAATTAATTAAAAAAATACTAGGGATTATTAATGATCGAATCATAGTTTTGATTTATGAAAATCTGGAGGAGAAAAAGTCAAGTAATCAAAAAAGGAGAAAAAGGTTAAAGAGACTACAATTAAATGGCATCTAAGCTGAAGCACACTTACTGCATTTAATGCATTTTATTTTCCTCCTCCAAATTTCACTCCAGAACACTCCTGGAGAAATAATTCTGCTGGATCATTTTGGGAAATCTGGGTGAGAGCTGTTCAGGATTATTCAGAAGAGCATTCACAACAATAGCAGGTACCTTTGCCATCAGAAAGGATCGCCAACAGCTCTGCCGCTTTCTGCCAAGTCTCCAGTCTGTCAAATCCTTTTTTTTTTTTTTATAAACATTGGTGAAATCCCAAAAATGTAAAGTAAGTAATGCAAGTAAGGGGCTACAAGACAGAAGCATAAACACTCGCACACACTGGTATTTAGTTTCCCACCTCCCCTATTTCTTGCACCAGCTTAGGAGAGCAAATCCTGATATGACAGCTCTGGAGAGTTACGGTACACGGTTTTTCAAATGTGTATTCCACTACGCATAAAAATGATGAGAAAAAGCTTATTCTAATATTGGCTTCTAGAAAGTGTATATATCACAGCGAGACAGAACTTGAGGGATTGCTCTTTAAGAAAGCTGCACCAGATTTTTTAAACACCGGCCAACCCACAGCCTCAGTGGAGAACATCCTAGGATCCATAAGGTGCTTTTTGTTTACGTTACTATCATGTTCGCACTGTTTTTTACTTGTTAGCTTTAACGAATTTAAGCATTCCCTTACATTAAAAAAATGATCCACGGATTCAGTCTACCAAAAGACAGTAAAGTAGGCATACAAGAATAGAACGGATGTCCACAAGGCTTTAAGAGTCCCAAGTTAGCATCAGAAAAATTGAGCGACATTCCACAGGGAAATAAATGAAGGTCCAACAGCAAGTGTGCAAACACTGCAGTGACTTTTACAGTTTGAGAATAATGAATGATGTTCATATTCATACCATTTAACAGACTGCAAGATTAAGATTGTAACAGTGCCATTTTTCACTTTCATTCATTTATAATACATTTTCCATGGATATACCATCATAAATATATGCCCAGCAAAACGCAGTACACCTTCCCCAGAAGGGAAGTTCATATATTTAGGCTCAAGAGTGCAACGTGAAGTGTGCTAGGGAAGGCATCACTAGGTTACTCACCCAAAGCATGGGACAAAATCTCCCCTCGCCAAGAACAGGAGCACCGTAACAGCTTCACCAGAGACTGAGCATTTGGGATTCATTCTCTAGCTACAATTCAAAGTGAGAAGTGAAGTCACCACAAATGAACAGCACAGAAAGAGAAATCAAGGATCAGCTTGCACATTACCTGTTTGTTCTCAGGGCAATTTCTGCTAGTATCCAGATTTTATCTTCTGTGTAGGGCGGCATGAAGAGCTCTGACAGGCTAAGGAGCGTAGCCCTCCTCTGCAGCCACGTTTCAGTGCTTCACCAGAGGAACCAGGGGAGCACCCAAAGAGATATAAGGAGACTGATATTGCAAATTGCCCGTGTCACTCTGCAAGTTTCCCATTGCCTAGCTCACCAGTCCTACTGCCCACTCTTGCCTTTGGCAATTAAAGCTTTGAGGATCCTTCAGACTCAGATTCCCGAACCGTTTTCTGATGGGAACGCTGCAGTGAGGGCAGAGCAGTGAAATCCATGGGAGCCTCCTGCTGGTAACTCAGGGCCTCCTGTCACCTCGTCCCACAGCCAGCACGCTGCTAAGAGCCTTCTCCTTTGGACACACAAGCTGCAGGTGTAGCTTTCTTCAGACGCGCATCGGTAAATACTTGGCTGTTCCTTTCTCCCTGAATCATATCCAACCTTTCCAATACAACCTCACAGCCATGGAAGCAAGGACAAGATGTGCTGAATGCATTTTGTTGATACATAAATCAATAACAGGCCTGAAGGACATCAAAGAAGCCCTGCAGAGCCTCTTTTTTTTTTTTTTTTAACCAGTACAAATATTTCTACCTAGAGTTTCTATTTAAAAAAAATCATTATTATTTTTTTTAAAAGCTCCCTTTAAAGGAGATTATATAAAAACCTTTTAGGCTAACAGGATACCGAAAGATTCCTGGAGTGCCTTAAACTGGTATTTGCTGAAATATTTATATCCAGCTGAGACATTATGCTTCTGGTTGGCCATGGTACAAAATACTGGCTTGATATGCTATTAAACCTAAATCTTGAGCACCCCTAGTTTAACAACAAGCACTGCAAAGCCAGTTGTCATCTGAGTAGTAAATAAAGTAAAGAAACCCCCAGCTCAAGGTGGTATACTCGAGCCTCCTTCAGGTGTCTCTAACTGCAGTTACGGTCCTTTTGCATTTTGGAACTGACTGCCAACATGTATATTGCATTTCTATGAGATGGAGGCTTTTGCTACAAGCATTTGTAACTCACCATTTGAATATCTAATCAGACACAGGAGAGGTAGGTAGAACACACAGAATATGACATTTACACTTGGTCACTGTATCTGTATTATGATCATACCCCACAATCAATAACTTATTGTAAACCTAATGGTGCACGACACAGAGCAAGGAAAATGCAGGTACAAAAAACGAACCACCTTATTTTCTCAGTATATGACCTGTCACATCTTCTATCCTAGTGTTGATAGGGGTGCTGATCCCATATTACTTACAAAATGAAGCGTAAAGCCCTAACAATGCTTTTTGCAAGCCAGAATAAGCGACAGGCTCCCAGGGCAAGCTTTGGCACCCAGGGGTGAGCCCAGCTGTGTGCTCAAGTGCCCTCTCTGCTGCCCATCGGGGTCAGCAGCACAGCATCCCTGGACTCTTCTGAGATAAGACTTCACCAGTGACAAGCCTGAGCTCCAGCTGCTCAGCTTGGACATTTATTTAAAGCTGGGAAAGCTAAAGCGTAAATGACGAGCGCCGTTGGTTAATGTATATTGTTTAGCTGAAGCCATTTCAGCCTGGGAGCGGGGAGGAAATTCTGCATCAACCTAGCCCAGGTAGGAATTGATGCATGGTGACAGTAATCCTTTCGGACACAATTAATTAGGAGCGATGACCAGGACTTGAGAAGAACAAGCAGAAGCTGTCTGAGCGGTACACAGTATCACGGCAGTTCTTAGTCGCATCCATCCTTGCCTGTGTACATGATGACCAGCTGCAAGCTGTCCATCACAGCAGGCAGAAAGGACATTTTCTCTCGCTGCAGGTATTTTCCACAGGGACCTATCTTTCACAGGCTCTGTCTCACTGCTTCCAAGCAATCAAGGCAAATTTGGGGCCTCTGTTTCCTACGTCGTGTTACAGGGGTGAGGAAATCATGTTATGTTCAAGATACAGCACACATTTATCTCACAACACAAAGAATTCATGTCACTTCTCTGCTTAGGTAAGGATAGCTAGGTAAAGGTGAGGAAAAATAAGCAATAAAAAAAGCTACAGAACTAAAGATTCTGCAGTTTATTAATGCCTACTTCTTCTTTGTACAGAGACTATTTTTTTTTCCTCCCCTATTTGCACTATAGTACTTCCTAAGATTAACCTTTATGGCCAAGCTGACTTCTGACATTTAAGAAGATGTGGTGTTATTTATTTTGACACCAAGTTCACACTGGGTAAAATTAAAACTACCAACACAATCCAAATGCATAGGAATAAACAAAACCAAAGCAGGACCTTAACATTCATACCGTGCTCCCCACAATTAGCTTTGTTTTCTATCAGTGTAGTCTATTTATATTCCGTGTCTTCTCTGTGCTATTCCAATTTAAACAACATTTTAACTACCCTTTTTCCATGGGGATGTCTGGTTTAAATTCTATTCACAACAGCTATTTCTCTAAATTGCGCTGATGTACGGTTGTACCAATCTTATCAGGATCACTGGACTAGCATCACATTTAATACAAGATTTTTTCATCGCTTTTACTGTGACATGACTTACATCAAGCCTATTTACAAACACTGAAGCGGTCTGAAGGAAAATTCTCATCAGCCAGACAGGCTGGCAGAAGGATTTGACAGCAGAGCTGAGACTCAAGCAACTGCCTATATATCTGCCTTGGAAAATACACCAAGAAAAGCAGTGTAAGTGAAATATACAGCACTATCGAGAAAAGCTAAAGTGGTCAAAAAAATACACGAAGAATGGACAATTGGGTACGTACAGCTACATCCATCTAAACCACAGGATTTAAATACCAAGTATTTAAGTAAGACAGAAAAGCCAAGCATATTGCATGGACCCTCCTAAGAGACAGGGTTTTGCCAGCAGAATAGATAAGGCCTCCACTGAATGTTACTTAACATCCTTACAGGTATGCACAGGCAAATGACAATTTAGCAGCAAGAACAGCTAGGAAGGAAGGTATCTCCTAAAATAGGAGGCAAAGGGATCCATTTTGTAATTTTCACAGAAGCGCTGCTCTTGGCACGAGCAAAACGGATTGCAGCGCTTCCTCCTGCCTCCCAAAAACGATGCTTTCGCCGCATGTCAGTCAGAAACTAATACACAAGAAAGGACATCTCTTAGAGGCTTTATTTGATCTACTTCTCTCCTGTAACATACATGACTGCTTTTCTGCCTTGTTAAGGGCTGAGGGTGGTGAGAGGACGAGCAAGCAGGAACTGACTGAAAAAGTCTCCTAGGAGCAATTGCTCAGGGGCAACCTTGCCTAAATACTGCTGCACAGCCACGCGATGATGATTTAAAACATCAGGCTACCATTCAAAATCCACCACCCTCAAAAGATGGATGGGACAGCCTCTTAGCTCCCCTACCCCATTCTTCCCATCCAAGTGAAATTCGACATAAATAATATTATGGGATTGCTAAAGAGGAAAAATAAGTTAAGCTTTAAAGGTGTATCAGACATCAGTACAAATCTACCACTAAAAAAAACAATTCAACCTGTGTGCAGGTGACATTTGAAAGACAAGTGCTCACTAGATATGCAAGTTAGAGCTTTCTTCCAAAATTTCTGTTTTTGGCAGACACTGACTTATGCCATCTGACCATTTCTATGCTTAAACCTAAGACATCCAGATCAACAGTGTTTTCGTATCATGTGCTCCAAGCTAAGGTCTTACAGTACTCCAGCTGTCAAGCCATCACTGGTGGGAGCTATGCATTCATCTCATGTTTCCAAATCACCAGTTCCACCTTGAAAGCACTTGAATATCAATGAAACCAAAATATCATAATCACTTTCATTTACTCGGCTTGAGGATGAAGATTGAGAAGCCATTAAATAAAAACTGCCGGTGAGACCCAAACAGTTGCTATAGCAGTGCAGCAAGCTGACCAGATAGCAACACCTGGCTTCTCAATCAATAGCAATTTCCTCTTGAATCTTTATCCGTGTAGGACAGAAAAAAAGAAAAGAAAAAGCCTGTTTCTTTAAGATTTCGGTCTCCACTAGAGACAGTAAAGACTATTCTACTTCAGCTTGGTGTGGACAGCCTCATTTATAAGACACAGGGTGCTAAAAGGCAATTTGAAAGTGTTCGTGGTTATGGTAGTAAGATCAAAGAGTCCAGCCCGAACCCTTGGCTCTGCAAGAAATCAAGGGAAAATGCACACACACCCCTCACAACCCCACGTCCTCACTTTCTGTGCACAAGAAGCCCCTGTTTGCCTTCCCCAAAGGCACAGCAAACACAGACCTGCTTGGGCTGCCGGCAGCAGCTACTGGCACCTGCTCACCCTTGTGTTTGAAGGCCTTAGTCTAACAAAGCCCCTACCAGTTACCTTTTCAATAAGGGAAGAAAAAAAAAAACTGCTGATAGACAGAAAAGTTTAAAGCAAGGAGCTTATTGACTATTTTTTATTGTGCTTAGAAACTTAATACCAGCTTAAGATTCAATCAAGAATAGGATTTTATAAGTGTATTACTCTCCAGGGAGAGGGCCAACAAAAGCATAAAAGCTATTCTTTTGAAAATAATGCTTTTCATACAGCTCTGCAGTGCTGATGTCAACACTTTGACATAGAACCAAAGCCACCTAGTTAAAATAAAGGCTCTGCTATTCCTAGGCCCGCAGCCTCCTCTCCTCCAACTTGGCTGCCCTTGCTCTGCTGCAGCCCAAAGAGAATTTGTCCCAGGGCTACCCATGCACAGCGTTTTTCTGAAGGACAGGAACATACAACGATAAAATTAGGAGAGTCCTAAGTGGAAGGAAAAAGAAGAACGCAGGCTACAAAGGACAGCAATTTTACTATTCCCAATAGCTGTAACCAAGAAGCAGCAAAGGCAGACTTGGTCAGCTGCCTGCCAGCAGTAAATTCCTGCATGGGCACCAAGGTCCTACCACGCAGCCATCGCTTTTCCTGGCATCAACGGGGCAGGCACAGCCTCCCTTCAAATTCCTGCTTCTACTGAAACACTTGATAGCTGAAACACGGCATTAATTCAGAGCTGCTGGGGGATTTCGGAAGCGTACCCTGACATCCGTCAACCTGCCTTCTGGCTGATGCCCGTCTTCCTGCCCAGCTCTCGGTGCCTCAACCAGATCCCAGAGGGCATGCGCCTCACTCCTGCCCCCAGATCAAACAAAACCGAGTTGCACAGATGCTGTTCCATGAACACGTCCAGCAGGTGTGCTCGAGACATTTTTAGGAGAGAAATATTATGTGGCTTCAAATATAAGAACTCAAGGAAAATGCCATTTTTTTTCCCAAGATGTACTTTGCCACCCTGCAGGGAAATGAGCCTGTCAGCAAATCACAGTCTACAGCGAGCTTCAAAGTAACTATGTACTTCAACAGAATGGAAATAGCATTTATTTGCATCAATACATAAAACAAACATCTTGTACTTGTTGTAAGCATCTTAACATCATTTAATAGAAGCACTTTGCAAACTTAGCACTTTGCAATGTGTTAACAATCTGAGTAGATCCTTAAAAGACAAATATAAACTATGAATATTTCATGTACTAAGATCTTGAGAAGTCTTTGGGACTATTGATTACTTAAACCCATTAAGCGCTATTTTGATCTTAAATAGGTGGAGATGTCTGCCAAGAGATTCAAGCCAAGTGGTAATAGTTATTTTGAGAGCACGCAATTTTCAGCAGTTATCATTACTGATAATGAAGTTTGCATTTTAGATGCAACTACTCAGTAAACATGAGCTGCTAGGAGTTTTGTCCAAAATATTTTATCTTATATTTCCTTTTTCCCCTGATTGAAGCATGCTTGAGCATCCAGTTCTTACCAGGAATAAGAACCAGAAGACAACTACAAAATTCACGGCATGAGTTTTCTTACCACGTTATTTCTGCTTGCTTTCATTCAGAAATTGCTGAAGATAGGCTTTCAAGTATACTTGAAAATACACAGAAGTGGAAACTGATCATAGCATTAACTGTGATCAACAAACTGGCAGTAGCTCACTTGTCTATATACTTTTCTCCCAATTCTCCAATATTTACTTCCAATACAATAACTGTATTTGTACCTAATGAACAAAGAATTATAAACACCCAAGTTCTTCGAAAAAGTAAAGTACCATTCTTTAAATAAAAATAGTGCCGATTATCTGTCATCTACATCCTCTCCTTTATATTCACTCCAATGTTCAAATCAAGCTATATTATATATATAGCTATATAATATATATATATAATATATATATATTATATATGCATATATATATATATATATATATATATGCAAACTCATCCTTTGAAATACCCTGAAAGCAAAAATAACTTGTCTGAGTTCCGTGCCTTGGCAAAAATGAAGGCAGCAATTGCTGTCCATGTTTTGACGTTGAGAGTGCTTAGTCCTACAAGTCGTATGAAAAAACTTTACATGGCTAAAACTAAGTGCTTGAAAAGTGAATGGAGATTCACATGTTTTGTTCTTAAATGGCACATTAAAAACAAATTAACATAGGAGTGCAAACAAAATCACTCTGAAAGAACAGGAAGTTTGCCACCTGCCTTATGGGAAGCCAAATGAAGTGCGTTTACCACCAGTGCTTAGCTCCATCGAGCCTTCAGGGTGGGCACCTCCGTAACTAATTCCTTTGAAGGCCCTGCCTTATTTACGGAACCATAGAATGACTTGGCTTGGCAGGGACCTTAAAGATCTGCTGGTTCCAACCCCCTGCCATACAGTGTTTCTCTTTAATGCCTTGTAAAGAGAAATGTTAATTATAAGTTAATTATTAATGTTTCTCTTTATAGGGCATGAAAGTAGCCACATTTATCTGAGGAGCTAGGTATTTTCTGTATACAGCCTTTTCTTCTTATCCATAAAAGGTTGTATATTTTACATGGAACTACATCAAAACGGTACATTTCCCAAAATAATGGTTCAAAGGCAAAAAAAAAAATCTAATGCCAATATACTGATTTCAAATATATTGCATTAAAAAATACAACAAAATAAAAAATATACCCTTTCTTACGGTGACATAACGTTATTCTGGAGGTAAAGGACTGCTACAAAGAAACCGGAAAAAATACAATCCAATTCCACTGAGCAGGACAGCTGGTGCACCCTTACTGCCATGTATCTGAGCCACAGCTACATGGCTGCTGATTATTACTACAGAGCACCTGCAATCTCCTGCTTTTACCAACATGGAGAACAGGGATCAGCGATCTCACTACAAATAGACAGCCTGAAAAAAAAATCATTTAAGGAAATCAGCCTAGGACAGGAAAAAAGCCAAGATACATCAACAACCTAAGAAATATTTTGATCTGAAGGATCTCACCTAGAGCTGCCCTGATTGTCTCATTGTCTCACTAAAATCAGAGGAAGTGCTAAGCAGGAGGAAGGAGACAAGTTTGGGTTTTATTTTTCTTAAAAGCATGCATATCATTATTAATAATAAATGAGGATTTATATTTAAACACACACATAGAAGATTAAATTAAGCAGTCAAGGCTTACAAACCAGAGGCACGTTCATCATTGGTCTAACCTCCGTCCCCATGTAAACTCAGATATAATCGGTACTTCTTCAAACCACCAGACTTACCCAGCTCTTCATTCATTTCTTCCTCCAGACGGACAAGGTGCTGTTTTTGCACTAGTGCGTATGAGGGAAGCTTGAGACAACTGAAATATTATGGGAAACTATGAAGGTGACATAGTCACTTCATAGGTGACTACAAAGCGTTCTGAAAGTGCAAAGCATTATTTTCTACAGAATAGCTGAAAGAAGGGGGAAAAATCATAAATTCATTCCAAACATTAGCAAGAGCCACACACTTTTCATCAGATCAGTAAGCACCTAGAGAGAAATATGAGAACGGAACCAGGGAAGGGGACCACTTCTTGGTCAAAGCCAGGATTAGCTGCTTCGGTTGACCCACAGGAAGCAGGGAGTGTAGAGAGCACTTAGTAAGCCAACAGGAGAGGGAAAATATCCTTGAAGCCAGGTAGCATTGCCATTTCCATTTCTATTAACACAGCAGCCATAAATTTGAGATGTAGTGAATCACGAGACGTGAGAAAGGAGGCAGGATACTGCTTCCCCGGAGCTTGTGCCAAGCTGTTAGGGAGCAGTGAATGTAAGTGCTTTATAAATATTTCTGCAGGGCTGTAAATACCAGTTCAGTGGGGAATACCTGCAACACATCTGAATACAGAAGCTAACACAGCCGTAAATAGGAGGAAGAGCTCTTTGAGGCAGTGGTGCTTCTGGGTGACACAAATGCGAGCTGAGGTGTCCATTAGGCACCTGCTGTGAACAGTAAGCTGCTAGCTCCAGCTAGAAGCTAGCACTAACAATTCACGCAGAGGATGCCAGTGTAAAGTCCAGCTTCTGGCCGCATAAAAAACATGGCATCAATTTCAAATGCCTCCGCTTCTTACTTATTTAAATGCTGAGATGTTCTAGGATCCCATCTTTGCCAACTGCCAGGCAAGAACGAGGGGTCAGGACAGGGAGGCTTGTGGTAAGGCCAGGGAGAAGCATCAGCATTTGGGGAACTCACACCCAACCCTTTACCTGCCTCATCAAAGCCAAGACAGGACCGAGCAGAACACAAGAAAGGTTTTAAGAAACGTGCTTCCTTACGTGATTTTTTTTTTTTAATGTCTTTTCTAAAACACATGTGCTCTAAGGTTATTTGGAAAGAGGCAAGAGGAAAGACAGAAAAGAGATAGGTAAAAGCTGTCCCATGTTAGGAAAGGAGTCCTTTCGTTCAGATTTTTCACCTTGCAAGACCACGTCCCCTTGAACGCCATCTCACAGCCACGACTAGCTACCCCCCCTCCTTGACTGCTACAGTGCCCCATTAGCCTCTTTAGTCATAAGCTGTTGCTAACATCTTCGACTTTATCTTCCGCTTTAATCTGTCATTCTGGATTTCAGATGCAACTCACTAAATGAAAATAGCTGTAGTAAGTGATAAAATTTTATCTGTTTGTGTTTACACAAAGGATTATTCATTTCACATTCAGGATCTAACATACAGATAAGCATTACTGCACAGGCATAACTGGGAAAGCTAGCTAAATAAAAGACCTCAGGGTGCCAAACCAATTATATTGCTCTTGCTCACAGTTTTTTCTACCAGCAAAGCTATTTTAAACTCCTGTGAGGAGAAATAATTATTTTAACTCGACAGCTGGAGCGACTACAGTTGCAAAGTTTAAGAGCAACTGCAGAGGTTTTGTGAATTTATGCATTTGATCTTCAAGTCCACAGTTATGCCAAACAGAAGCACACTTTGTCATAAATAAGGATAAAAAGACAAAAGTAAGTAGGGCACTTACCCTACTTAAAATCACTGTTGTGCAGAGGCAAACACTGAAAGTGTTTCGAATTCACAATTCAGCCTTTGTTAGAAAGAGGAAGAAGGAAAAAAATGCACAAATGCACCCATCCAGTTCTGACAGCCTCTCTCTTTCTCAGATGAAACATTTCAGTAGATAAAACTTGGTTCTTTTAATTACCTTCAAGGCCCAGCCCTGTTCCACGATCAGATTAATAGGGTTTGTTACCAAAGGAGTGCAAGTTTCATCTGAAGAGCCACCCAGGAAGGAACGGATGTGTTATTTTCCCCATTAAGAACAGGAAATCCTTCGTAGGGGAAAGGAAGTCTTACTCCTTGAAGTGGGGTGAAATAACTGTAAGCTACTACAGGATTTTACGACAAACTATTAAAAAGAAAGAGCAAATCAACAATCACAATCAACAGAACAAAACGGAATGTGGAAGTTATGTACCGTTCTTATTTCTGCTTCAGCTGACGGCATGGACACATTCATTATGCGCTTGACGTGACGCTTTCTTAATGCAGAGAAGAAAAGCCTACCGCCAGCAAATAGTGGCTGGATCAGGCCGACTCTGGCCCTGGACAAGGGCTCCTCCAAGCCCCAGGCCGTAGCAGCTGGAGACGTGACACTGTGATCAAGGACAAGGTCAACACCAACCATCAACGTCATCATACGGCAAGGCGCTCACAAATACGCTTCACGTGAAGTTAGTTCTAGCTGTTATCAGGAACCAACTAGACAACTGTGACACATTACACAAACACCAGCAATGACATAGCCTTTTTTGTTTGTTTGTTAAACACCACTGCTTTCTTTCTGCAGCCAATAAATTTGCATGCAGCAGTTCACAGGCTCACGCTGAAAATGGAAGACCAAGGGATCCAGCCAGCCCTCGTACTTCCATTAATACAAGCAAGGAAAATACCAGGGAAAAGAACAACCCAGCGAACTCTCAACACCAGCAACAAAAAACAGTATCAGCAGGAGGACACACATAATTATTTGAAAATAAGAAGTTACTGAAATAGTATTCTTTACCTTGAATTGCCTATTCCAAGACAGACCTACTGTAGAGAGACTTCTCCAGCTTGGTCACTTAAACAAAGCACGTTTATATAAACCACCTTCACAATTTGATTATACATCTATGAATGCTATAATGAGACTCATTTTAACCTTTTAAGCTTAGAGTTTTCTTGGTCACTGAGAACATGACTGAACTTCATTTGAAGCTTGGAAAAATGAGTATTAACCCTATGCTTCCAATTATGCTCATCATGTTCTCAAATGAATACTAGTACAGCTGGAGCTAATATTTAAAATAAAGAGTTAATTTAGTATGGAAGGAAGTTTCAAAAAGCCACAAACACGCAGGAAACCACAACCAAAACACCACGTTCTCTAAATTACAAGTACAAATCAAGAAGAGGTCATATCACACCAGCGCTGCATTTCATCACAAAAGTGGGCTCTGTTGCACATTCTCTTTTAGGATCAATCCTTAAATTTTAAATAAAATTAATGGAAACACACAGCCTCAAGAAATGGACTGCAAAGCAGAAACTTATGAAAGCTATCATTAACAACATTAGATTTTATAATTTTTGGGGTGAGAGTGGCTATCTGAGCATTTTTCTATTTCTAAACCTATTATTTGCCTTACCTGTAAATGGGGTTTACATGACCAGAGATAACTGTTCTCTGCTCAACAAGAGAGAGGAGACAGATTCTGACGTAGTAGCTAAAGTGGCAAACACATTATATTCGCTGCAACTATAACCTTTCAAATAAGTAGGCAGCTAATTACAGAGCAACTGTCCAAATCTTTCAGTGGCATTCAAGTGAGGAAACAGGCTATGATTTTATTTATTTCAAATGTAAAGCTCTTTCAGTAGTGGGAACAGCTGGTAAAAGTAATCATTTGGCAAGGTCTGCCAAGGTCTAAAAACGTATTTGCCGTGGTAGATTACATAGTTTAAACCAAAATGATAGGCTGAAACATACAAATATTTATTAAAGAATAGGGCGCTTTATACACACGTATTGCACAATTTGGAAGTATATGCATTTATACACACACCAGTTTAGTGTGCTCTAAACATAACCTCTTCATCTCATACTTCACTATTTAATTCTTTTCACTGATCCATCCTCATGAATCATGCATGTTTCCGTTGATATGCACAGAAATAGATGCATTTCAGCATACAGATTGCCAGCCACATCTGCAGGTAATTGCACTGACCACACAGCTCTGCATTCACTCAGCATGGCACCAAGGCTAACTTGGAGGTTTATGAGAATTATTATGCCTTAGATATGACAATGCATTTCTGTGAAATATACATGTTGGTTGATTATTATTTTCCTGGATCAACAGACCACACATTACCACTTCGAAGATCTCCATAAGTAACATATCAATCTCATGTGTATGAGCCAGCCCTGATATACACATCACATACCACCTGCTTACATTGTCATGCTCATATGTTCAGGCAGATACACACAGCCTTCAAGGTTTTTGTTTGTTTGGAAATGCTTCATGTGTAAATAAATGTAAATAATGTAAAAATACAGTTTGTTTTGTTTTGTTTTTTCCTTCTAGAAAGCTACCATTTTAATCTGGGAAATCAATTTATGTAGGCCAAACAACTAATGGTGCTCTGGTGTAATACACTGCTGTGTAATAAGAGGGAAAAGATGACATAAGTTTTACCAGAAGTCATTAATAGCTACGGAAGACATAGTTGAAGCCACATGCAGAAGGAATTACTGGTGGTACAACCGCACTAGGAGACACAGATGAAACAGGCCCCTTGGAGCTAAGTATCACCAACATATTAGCACGGTGACCACCACGTTGAGTTTTCCTCAGCTTCCTCAAGCTGTGACTGAGCAATGGAGACTCTTGCTGGAGCCAGCATCAGAAAAACATCACCCAAGGCTGGCAGTTGTTTGGTGAGGACCTCTACGCACTCAGGCAGGGAAGCTGAGTTTAGTCATGCTGGTACCACCCCATTCGGCCTTACGCCATAGCCGTGATAGTCACCCGTTCAGCTTCTGAACTATGCCCAACGTCAAAAACGCTGAAAGGCATCTGGGAATGCTGAAGCCTTCAGTTCTTGGTGACACTGTTCCAGAGAACCATTTTCAGTCACCTCCAACCAGGATGGAAAAGGGGCCGCATCTCACATTGAGAATGAGGAGTTCCAGCTCAGAATCAATTTTCTGTCTGGACATCTGTTAGCATCCTCTAAAAATCAGCACAATTAAAGCCTTCACACCACACCACACCAAAGTTTTAACTCAAGCTTCTGTTCTTCATCTTGTTCCGCACAAGCGAACATGGGACACAGCATACACGAACTCTGAACTACAGGCCTTATGTTCAGCTACACGCTAATACTACTTTGCACTGAGCAACCTTTCTTCCATGGAAGACCTGGAGTCTGGAAATCCAGACCATGTGCCTGCCAACTCTAGCTCTGGATTCATGTCATGAATAATAAAAAATAAATAAATAAAGGGAGATTGGGTAGCAATCATAGGACAGAAAGTCTTTGTACTCTTAACATATTACTCTTGGAGAACATGAAGAGATTTAGAGTACAAGTCTTCAAAATATTTAGTCAGAAGTTTTCTTTACCATCAAAGGCCTAGAACGGGGATCCAACAAAAACAACACACGCTCTACACAGAATTTGAAAATAAGCTGCTTGATGCAAAACTCAGATGGCCCAGAAACAACTTTTGCTGGCTATCTGCTAGCAGCCCGCAACGCCTTGCCCGTTGTCTGGCCCTACTTCAATGCCAGACCTTCTCAATAAACAACGGAGGTACAAGGACTGTATGTTAAAGCCAGAGAGTGTAGTCACAAGAATCTGGTGGGAAACCTGGTGACAACACATGATCAAAGCATGCATTTATTAATTGATTCAGTTTTGAGTCTAAATTTCAAGATGCGCATTCAAGGACAAGTCACACAGGTTGTTCTTGCCTAAGACAGGTATTTCAGCTACCAACCATACAAGTTATGCAAGCAGAGAACACTTATAACAAGATTTCTTCCTCTCCAGCTACTGTCTTGTCCATTACTCTCTTACCAGTGTGCATTTCAAATGAACTCACAGTACTAAAAAGGGATTTCTTGATGTGGTGCCATAATACGAACAACACCACACATAATTACGAGTAAAGTTGCCTCTAGCGCAACACAGTGAATGGTCAAATTAGTGACAGGCAGTGCTCATTTTCCATAGGCATCACACCCACCCTGATAATTCGCTAAACATATAATATATATATATATATATTTTTTTTTAAACTGTGAGAATCAGTATCGCAAATTGGCAATTCCTTATCAGATAAGGAATCCTCTCAGCTGAATGTGAATTTTGGTATTCGCCTGGTGGATTTTGGTAAATTGGTACCAAACTTGTTAAGTTTCGGTAATTTGAGGAGGAACTGTGAGCCTCATCATATTCTAAGCAGCATGACCATGGAGCTATCTGCTTCCACAGTGTGCTAGGCCAGTTCTGGTTTCTAAATCACTTCCAGATTTGTTCCTGTACACATCTCTAAGCAATGTCATGAAAATCTGAACATTCCTGATGGAAAAGCGTTGTGGTGTATTGTGGCTGAGAATCATAGGACTTTTCACATCATGCTGAGCCTCAGTCCTTGCCTCTAAGCTCTTAATTGCAAGTGACTGTACTGCTGAGGAAGGACATCTTTGGAAACACGGTACTGGAAAACCCTCGTGTTCTCCGACAAGTATTTTTCTTCTTTGCTTACACACAAGTCTTCAGCAACCATGCGCACAGACCACTGCACATCGCTCTTCTGAGTATCATCTACATACATCATAGGATCTTACGCTGGGTCTGGAGTGGCAAGGATGCTTCAAGTCTGGAAGAAAAAAGGGGCAAAATCAAGCCCCTTATGCAAGGCCTCTAACGAGATAACCAAGTTTTTCTTTAGAGTGTATCAACATAATCCCAAGAGCTTAAACTGAAAATTATTCAATGGATCACAAACTGAATTTCACAGCAGAAAAGGACCGGCCTAACTCATACCTGTGAATTCCAAGTACTTGGGGAAATAACACAGGCTTTAAAGCACCACTGGTAGTCTCCAGCAAAATACAAGCTAGATTGTGAAAAAAAGACTATAAATCCCTCCCCTCCACAGAAAACCAACTATGAAAGCAATTCTTCAGCTTTTTCCATTTCTTCCTCTAGTTACTGTGCTTCATTTCTCAGTCTTGGATGGACCACGGAGGTAATGCAGTATGAACACATCCAGAAAGATGGAAACAGTACATCCAGAAACAGTGTAAACCATCACAGAGCTGTTCCATGCCTAGTTTCTTGCTTCTCTATTTTCATCACCTCACTGGAGAAGGAAGGATTGAGACAGTTACAGTTATAAAAACACGAGTGCATCTTTATGGAAAGACCCTGGCAAAAAACGCTGCCTCTTATTTATGGTACAAGTTTGTCGCATGCCTTTCCACAGAGAGATGATGGAGTTCTCATCCCAGAGATCTTGCAAACTATTTAGACAAAACAGAAGGATGAAGGCTGGGGATAAAACAGCATGCAAAGATGCAAGCTGTGTGTTTGACTGTTCAGCAGTTTAATACAGCTCGTCATTCTCCTTGTGTGAATGCACTTAATACAGGTCACAGCCAAATCCTTGATGTAATAGTAAATAATACTTTGTATTATTTTTAATGAGACACATATATTACTTCTCTGCCAAACTAACTTGTTACAACTGTGTTTCTTCTCCACACAACACAAGATTTGTTATTTAAGAACCTTTCCTTTAAGGCTGCAGTGAGCAAAGGGAGCAAATTTGCACCTTTGCTCTTTGCACAAAGATTTCCAACCTGGTGTGAATTTTGTTCAAACTCATTTTCAAAAAACATGTTCCTGTTCTCGTAGCTTTACTTGAGGATATATCCTAGCAAACTGCTAGAACAGCATTTAGAAAATGTCAGCTTAGTACAGTTTTCCAAGTAGGCTCAAAATTCTTGAGAGGAAGGTGCAAAGTAGTCTTGACTGTCTTCTGCTCAGCCGCAGTCCTGTTTCATTGCACTTACATCTCTTCCATCTTCATCCCCCATCCTTCAGCTTTACTGAAATACTCTTGTATTTTCTCTGTTGGCCCCTGCTCTAATGCAGAGGTTTTCTGGGTAGAAAAATCTCCCGTTCAGAAGTGAACGCACATCCCCCTTTCACCTAACCAGCATATCACCAAAGGAATCATCCCCTTGATTGCCCCAACAGTACATTAGCGGAATCATCCCCTTGATTGCCCCAACAGTACATTAGCAGATACATATGGAATATATACACACACATTTTCTACCACTTACGTTTCCCTGCCTGAAATCACAGCTGATGCCCACTCAAGCAGCTTTCAACACTCAGAACCCCTACCAATTTTAATGCAAATTCCCCACTGAGAACTACAAGGTCTGGAGTCCTGCAAACATTTACAGCATAATGAAGTAATCATGACACAAACCAGAAAGAATATCAGTTAAATACATCAGACATTAGCCATGTGAATAGAAATTAATATATACATATTTTCTAATCCATGAAACAACTACAGGTTCTGCATTAGTAAATAGTGCAAATGTAACAGCACTAAAAACCCCTTGAATCCTTTACAGCCTTCTGTAAAGAAGCTTAACAGACAATTACACCAACAGTAGAAAAGCTAATGGTAACAATTTCAGGAAAAATCTGGTGTGGAAACCTATCACAGATGACCTATCTTACAGCTCAGTTCTTTTACATCCTAGATATTGCTTATCTTGCTGGGATATCCTGAGGTGCAATCTGCTTCAGTGCCTTCAGAAAGGAAAAAAATTAAGCTTCAGGTTACGTGACATCAATAGAAGAAATACTATAGCAACTGAATGAGGTGTAATTACATGAAAGGTACCCAACTATGAGAACACTATGCATCTCAACTTCCAATCATCAGTTTTACATTTTCTACACAATGCCTAGAAGATAAGCATCTCGTATCATGTGCTTATCAGCACACACTACCAATTTCATGCAGTTTTGCCTACAAAAACAAGATTTCTGAATTGTAGTCGTCTTGTTTTTACAAGCATTTGCTATCTATCGTTATGATTTATCATTTAAAAGGGTATACAAAGCATCTAGTGATTTAAAAGATTTTCTTCCTCAGAGTATTTTTTTTAGATACGCTTGTGTTCATACGATCCCGTTTCAGTCACTACAACAGGAAGCTGATATCAACCAAATTAACAACCTAGTACTCCCGTAACTACATCATAAAATCATACTGCACACTACTCATTACTCTTTTCCAAAAGCAATACCCGAATTACAGTGTGTGAAATGAATTACATTAGTTCCCTAATTAGATATTCTTTTCCTATTACCAAAAAATTGGTATTTGATGCAACGCAAGTGTGCGCAACACATTAATAACCACAGTCAACAATGTGAAAGGTCGCAAAGATAACTACTCATCACTGTAAAATCTGGGCAGGTAGCCAAAAACAACAAAAACATGGATATTAAGCTACCATCAGTAGTTATGAATAGTTGTTGGCTTCCCAAGTTCAACACTAGGCAGCATGTCAGATGTTTGAGGTCTGCCTCATGAAAGCCTTCATTTCCAAGGGGTTTGTAGCTGTACGAAGTTCTGGGTTAACGTAGCATATGCTGCGGTGCAATATGACTGACAATGTGCATAAGTTGTAGACACACAATAGTTAAGATACTCAAGTCTAAAACTTAATACCGAGCAATTTGCTGAAGGGCACAGACATGTTTTCCTCTCAAGTGATAAGGATGAAAAGTAACCTAATTCAACAGTCATTATTTTATTTTACCTTTGACACTGTCTGCATAAAAAGATACCATAGTACAAAAAAAAAAAGTCTTCCTCCAATCGTTAAATAGAAATCAAAACAGACTGTCTTCATTACTTAAACGGCACTAAAATCCTACCTGGGAACCCACACTCTATGAAGAATGGCTGTGATGATAGAAATCGATGTAATGATGTAAAAAGCATTCTAGATTATTAATCTGAATTGGCAACAAAAGGTGTCATTAAATTTCATCACAGGAATTGACTTGCAACAAAAAAATTCAGCACGCTATTATCTCACAGAAGAAAGTCAGTCATTCCAAATTCCCAAAAGAATTTGGACACGATATCCGGGCATCCTTAAATTTTGCTGAAAACCCAGGCAAGCTGTAAGGACGCATAATGCCGTCCTGTTGTATCCTCCAAGGACCACGCTAATGGTCTCTGTATCACCACCCCCAGCTGGTCGGCTAGCGCAGCACTTACGGGGCGCTCCGGAGCGAGCACTCCATCCCGCATGAGGTTGGTAATGGCACGCCTCGAGGTTCATCGGGGACCAGGGAGGTCTGGGAATTCTGCATGTGTTGTGGCACAAAGACAGGGACTGTCCTTTCTTGTCCCCTGTGTAGGGAAATTGTTGAATCTGGACCAGTTTCCCAGGACTCCAGGAATAGATGCAAGTAAATGAATTCATGATCAGAGTTATAACTGCGGAGCACACAGGCCTTGTGAGGGCTGAGAGAGAAGAGGCCCCGACCTCCTCTAACCATCCTGCTAGCTTAGACTCTCCCACTCAGACAAGGTTTGCTGCAAAAAATAATTAAATAAATAGATAAAAATTTGCTCTGCTTTGAATATTTGAAGTACACCTACCAAAAAGGCTTACTATGTGAATTGCAATCTTAACCGCTACTGTAGATCATAGAAGCAGGATGCATGAGACCTTTACACTATTGTCCCCACCCATCCAAAATCATAGTATTTGTGAAATCAATTAGAAGTTTACTTTGAGGACACAGTGTAAAAGTTAATCAGCATGTTCAATCGGTTTCTACATGCACCTCGATCGTAAAGAAGTCATCCTGCACTGTGCAGCCACCAGCCTTTATTGAACAGCATATACAGCCATGATACATCACCTTAAGGCAGAAGAAATGAAAACAGGCAGAGGGAGAGGGGAGAAGCCTCTATTTCATCATCTCTGGCAACACGTACAACTGATGCAGATTAGATGGAGCTACTTGGCTGTCTTTACACCCTAACAGCATGAGGAATGGCTCGCTGCCATTTCCACGCACTCCTCTGATGCCACAGCCCATTTTATGAACACATACATCTTCTGGTCACTATCTGCAGAACACATCAGAATTTTGTACAGGTAGGAACTGCCTGTACTTCGATAGAAAAATGAGAACCCACACCTATGGAACAGCCACTTACAGAACGTATATTTGTGTTAGCATGTATAGCAATAAGGACAAGCATCTGTTTTAACTTTTAAGATGATTTCCTTATATGAGGTGAACACTTGCATTATTTTCGCCTTCACATTGCCTGCTTTGTGTTTTAGCTGTGGCAGACAAAACAAGTATTTCTTGTCATTCATAAAGACTACCCACTACAATTTCCATTTTTACTTGTGGCAACAAATAAACACACACAAAAAACAGAACTGCAAGAACTTGCAGGAGCAGGAGGAAAAGCACGAGCCAGCCACAGCTCTCCTCCACCACCCTCCCACTCCCCCTGATCCGGAGATCAGCCAAGGACCTCGGACCCACATTGCCTAAACGCCACCAAGGGCTATGCTGCCAGCCAGATTCATTTGATCTACCAGAACTAATATTCTGCTCTTTAAAGAGGTGCTCATATCCACAAAAAAAAATGAATAGCTACCACTAGGAGCTGAAGATATCTGTAGGTCAAATAAAGACAGAACAGTTCCACACGACCATCATAAAGATATTGCATTTATGCTGTTACTGGCTACAATGTATGTTAAGAAACCTGGATTTTTTTTGCTAGCATCACTCAGCCCTGTCATTTGGAGGTTCCAAGATGCTTTGCAAACTGAATTTTATCCCGTGTTACAGATAGAAGAGCCCAGCAGGCAGATGCCTTTTACACCATCTTATGAACTTTCCCATAAAAAGATGCTGCGGGCCAGGAAATCCAGAAGAACCCTGCAGGATTTGTAGTTTATACCTTATCAATCAACAGTATAGCCTCCTAAATCACACAGTCAACAGTTAGGACACTGTCACGATGCAGTATGTAAATTCAGGCCCATTTTGATTCTGTCACAGCATTAAACATCTTCACTTCAGATTCAGCTACTGCAGATGATACTAGGCCACCCACCATCAAGATTTAATGTTCCAGGCTCATCCTAAAGCCGTGATCTATCTGCACAGACCCTAGTCTATACACTCATCCACCCATTTTAGTGTTTCAACATGCTGCACTACACCCAAAGTTCATATGGAGACCCTGCAAAGTGAAAAATGTCCCTATGCTCAACTTTCATCCTCTGCCAGCCGATTATTATGACACATTATCTGACTTTAAAAAGCATGCATCCATGTATTTGCTTTCCCACTTGATAAATATTTATGAAGATTTTATTCCAGTCCTAACACATACATAGTATAACTAATCTTCCTTTTATTTAGTCAAGGTAAAGAGGTTGAAGGAAAACAAGTTTAAAGACAGGCTGCTCCTATTGCTGAGCACAAGCTCCAGAAGTCAGCATTTTGAATGAAACGATGAAGGTTTGGAACGCAAATTCAAAGGCAAAAAAATAATTTCAAAGAAACCAAAAATTCCAGGATTCAAGCACCAAGGTCATGTCACAAACAGCTTTGCAGCACTGAGACAGCATGCAAGATTAACATGAGTTTCACAACAATGAAGCGTAGTAGGAACCTAAAATTACAAAAACTAAGTATGTTTGAAAGAAAGATTTCTTCTGGTGTTTAGCGATGATTTTCTCCATTTACTAGCACATGAGCTGTAGGCCTAGATAACATTAAAGCACTATTTTAAGCAACTAACATAAACTGATGCAACTTCTACTTAATTTAGTGTTTTATATTGACTTTGATCAAGTCATCACTTCTGGCCGATATGGAAAGAACACACTTCTTTCAATAATTCAACTATTACCATCTCATTTTTATGCTGTGGACCAATGGGAAAAAAAAAAAAAAAGGAAGTGAAGCCCAGTTCCTGTCAGTCTTGCAGCAAATTAACTACAATCCAAGTTATCTTATCCAAAATCTAGCCATTTTGTGCACCAGTTTCTAACCTCTCTTATTTCTGTCTTCATAGGCTGTGCTTAGAAATTTTGAATACCACGGCACTAAATCCAAGACATTTAAAAAATCATTACCTTGTTTGACGTGATACAGCAAAATCACTGATGAAAACAGTAGATGCTTGAACTGGAATAATTCAGAGAAATACACACAAATAACACAGGCAATTCCATCTGCCTTGTTACATTTTTGGAGTAGTCATATCAGATGTATGTTGTTTATTCAAAACAAATCCTCCAAGTCACTGAAGATCTGATAGTCGCTGCTGTCATCACAAGGAAGAACTGACGACTTCAGAAAATAAACACAGTGCAAGCTAAATGTTTATAGCACATAGATTTCTAGTTTTCCACCTATAAATGAGTGGTTTTTTTTCTGTAACAAGCTTACCTCGTCTCTATTGATTTCTCAACTTACTCCATTATCAAATCTTGGAAGCTACTCCCCTACCCCTCAGCTCCCTTGAACACATCTCCTTTTTCAAGAGCAGAACACTGAAAAAACAGCTAGGCTGGTCTGAGTAGATATTTATTACCATCAATGTGTGATAGCCTCGAGAGACATCCATGTATCATATTCGGTTAGCAAGAAAAGGAATCACAGTCTTCAATACCATGCTATTTTTTCCCTAATGGTGTAAGTACAGGCTAATTTGTAAGGCAGTTGATTGACAGTCTTCGGCAAAAGGAAGAAAGACTGTTCTCTCACCAAGTTTTATTGCCATTGGAATGTGCCAGGAGCCTCTTCCTGCCAACCTCAGACTCCCAAAGACAGGTCTGCTTCCTATCAGAAGCTGCAGCAAGCTTCTGAGGAATACCAGGAAGGTCTAGATATCTCCACTGGCTCAGTCTCTCCTGTAATACTATACATTTGCCATTTCCACCTAAGACCGTGGCTTGCTGTCTTGTCCTACCTCTGAGTCACTTCGCATCGCCAGAAAAAGAGAGTGTGAACTGGTCAAGGGGAAAAGTGCCACAGAAAAAGAAAAAAAGCCTTATAGATATACTATTCCTTCCAGTTTTCATCTGCAAAGAAAAAGGAAATTTTGACTTGATCTGGAAAACATGAAGACCAGTAAGATACCGCTCTGAAAGCGGGTTGCAGGTGAGAAGTTCAGATAACTTAGTCTAGCAGTTTCCTACCAGTTACTTTCGAGTTAGGCCAATGTAACTTTGAACAATGTTAGAAAAAAGAATTATCAGCTTTCACCTCTAATACAGCTATTTTACTACTAGGTTGTATTATGTTCTAGATACTTCTTTCAGCAGTCCTTTGAAAATTATACATGAACTTAAATTCAGACACAGACATACAATGCTTTCCAAAGAGAAATGCATGGCCAAGAAATGCATCTCTCTCACACTTGCAAAAAAATCTCCTTCATCTGCACTAACACAGAGCCACAAACACGCATCAATATGTTTTAAGATGTAGATACAGTACTACAGACAACCCAAATTTAACTTCTTTGTCAAAGAATACATTATAGCTTTATTGCTACTTGAAGTCATTACTAATATTTTTCTTAAATATCTGAGAACTGCTGCAATATGCAAGCATAAATAACCTTATGCCACATCTGTCAAACTAGACTATAAGCCATCAGAAAACAAACAACAAAACAACAACAAAACCCTAACATTCAGTGCCTGAAAACAAATACTGAATAAATGCATCTCTCTCTCTCTAATGCCTGCCTTTCCGACAGACCCCTGAGGTAAGCTTAGCCTTGTGATAAGGCCTGAAATTAGTAAATAAGTCAGTATTATCACAGTCTATTCCCTTTGCACTCCTGCCCCTCCTTCTTCCCACTGTCTTTGCCTTTCTTACCACTCCCTTCACCAGGGATATCAAAAAAGATAGCTGAGCTCTGGTGTATCAGACTCGCTTCCAGGCACAGACACTGTGACAGGCAATATCTGGCCACTATGAGGTTCCCAGCTATTTAGGTTTTAAAGAATTTAATATCACGGCCCACACATTATTCCATACAACAATTACTATAAAGCCAGAGGCTATCCATTTGCATAATAATGAACATTTTTCTAAAGAGGTGTGCGGCAAACTACACACTAATGAGTTCTAGTGCGTGTTATCTAAAAGTCACACTTGCTGTATAAAAATACTTTAATTAAAAACACAACCTCTAATTTTTACCTACTCGTACCTTTTAAATAACAGGCTGAGACAGACACCTGCTCTATTAAACAAACAAAAACATAGGGCTCACTTTCACAACACTGACTAACCTGAAGAAATGCACTAATTTATTTACGTTGCACTACTCACATGTGTAAGGACTGCAGGAGCAGGCTGGCTACATATGCTGTGCATCAGTAGAAAGGCATCCTGTAGCACAGAAGAGATGGTTTTGCTAGATTTCAAACAGAAAAAACATGGGTAATGCGGACATTTCTGCTAAATCTCAGCAGCAGATTCATCAGCACTGTAAAAGAAGGGAGGAACGGATGAGCGCATTTCGCTGCTGGAGAAACACTTCCAAGGACAGTCTGGAACCTGATCATTCCAGAATAAGTTTTGACAATCTAACCAGAACCAGAAGTTTTATTAGGCAGCGAGTTCTCTGTAGGATCCTATAATCCACGCTTGATACGAGTGCAGCAGGCTTTCCCTTTTCAGGGTTAGATATGTATTTTATTTTGAAATGAGTGCTCTTTATGCTATAATATATATGTATGATGTATTCTTTGTATTATAAAGACTACTTAGACCATATAGTACTTACATTTACTGCTAAAACATTTGGCTTCGATATCTTTGAAATTAGACTGATGGAGCTGTTAGGGTCCTAGCAATCAAATCCTCATTTCTACAGCAGGACGTGCAGTTAGAGCAACAAGGTCGCTCACGCTTAGCACCTTGGGCAGCACAGACCGGGATGGCACTGTGAAAAGCCCCAACGCAAGAGCTGCATGGCATGTGCGAAAAAACGAGAAAACAAAAATCAAACACCTCAAAAGCTTGGGGAGGGCTGCACCGAGAGCCGCACCACTGAGTCCAACATCAGAGCCTTGGCTCTGGAGCTGTCCCCTCCATTCCCCAGGCCCCAGCCAGGAGCTGGGCAGATGGAGAAGACAGCACTCGGCACTGAGTACAGCCCACCTGCACAGCCCGCCGCTGACCGGAGACGCCCCCCGAACCAAGCTGCCTGACTGAATTTTAAAATGTCCTGGCTAATTAATGCCCATTAGAGCCCGTGGCCATTCGAGATCAGGCGAATGGTGTCTCACGCCTCGGGGTGCGAAGACCCTGTCAGCGGGGGCCTGAGGCCGGCCTGGCTCGCCCCGCCGCCCCAGCACAGCGGCTATCGATCAGCGCCGCGGGCGCACGGCTCACCGCACAGGCCGCTGCGGATCTGTCCCCGCAGATCACACCAGTGTGTGTACTCCTAATCTGTCATCACCGAAGAGGAAAAAAGGCCAGTGTAAAACGAGATGCTACAGAGATGCATACACATGCAAGCGGGGACGTTCTTGCAGGTGAAGGCAGCAGTCTGGGTGTCCTGTCAGCACCAGCCCTCACCCCTTTGGGACTGGAAATTATCAGCACTCCTGTGTGGCTCAGTGCAGAGTTTCAGCATACAGAAATCATCTCTACCTAATTTTGTATGGTTCCATTTAAATGGCCCTGTGTAAATGCTCTTCCATACAATCATTTCCAGAGGCTTTCCAGAATTTGGGAATAAAACCACCTGCTTTGGCAGAGAGGCGGGCTCAGCTCTGATGAACGTAGTCTGATCTATCCCCCTGCCGTACCCTGGGTTAAGATGAAGACCCAGAGCCGGGCGTTCCACTAGAACAGCGCCATCAGGAAGTTTGCAAAAGGCACTGTAAACATTTTTAACGGATTTCCAGAGTCCTCTCCTCAGCAGCGTAACGTTTCACACAACCGGTCCATCAGTGCAGAGCCACAACAAGCAGCAGCTCTTTGTCAGTCTCGTCTCTCAGCTGGCTGCATCTCCTCATCAACTTTACTCTCTCTAACAGAGGCTTTAAGATGCGTTAACGTGGAAAGCCAATACTGCCCTTCGTCACTTAACCCATCCATAAAATCAGGATATTCAAAGCACACCCAAATGATTGAGAAAGGTAAAATACACTGTTGTGCAACAACGCTGTGCTTATAAATGGATGCTTTTCATATCCTTAGAACTTCAGATGAACTCCTAAGTCAAGGCAAAGTCATTTTAAGCTAATAAGCTTCACTTGAGGTGAGGAAAAGAAGGGTCCCAGTGAGCACAGGATTTTTTGTTCATTATTTTATTCTCGCTCAATGTAAGAAGTGTCCTTTTGCATCACGCAAATGCCTTTGAGAATTTAATTTAGCATTGTCAGGCAAGAAGAGGATGGAAGCATGCCAATGCACATACCCCGAAACACTCCAACACACAGGGATTCCTTAAAGATAGATTTAATCTGATGCACTTGTCTCTTAACACAAACTGCATAATGTAGCAACACGAACAGCTTGGCAGATATGAGATAGCCATTGCAGATCAGGCAGAAGTCATTATTTGGACTTCGTTATCTATTCTTGAGGTATCCCCTTTCCTCTTTACAATATCACAGAATTGACATCTTCAATACCTTGGGAGGGACCCCTTCAGGGATAATTGTTTGGAAGGAGGCTCCAGAACATTAGCAACTGAAAAACAAAATCATGCCTAATATAGAAGACTGAAGTGGTTCTGACACTGTCACAACTATAGCTTCATTCTCCGGGAGAGAAAGACAAATTTGATACCAGGTATTTACCAAGAAACTCAATTTCAATCAGAGAGAAAAAAAAAAAAAGTTGACATGAAAGAGGTTTGTGTGCTATGTTAGCAACTAAATCATTAGGAAATAAATGGGAATTGCTGTTGTTCTCTTCTCTTCTCTCCAGTTTTGCAGTAGTTGTAAACTTTTTTTCATTTTCAGGCTCTGTATGCCAACATTAGTCCTTGAACGTGAACAGATCTACTTCAATTCAACCTAAAACGAAGGTGGATTTTGATCTTTCACTTGGATCACTGACCACCACCTAAAACGCTACCCACATAGCCACAGAAACACTGAACTTCTTACGAGTCTCAATAGTAAGGTGATCACCAAGAGAAACAGAAATAAATAACCCAGCACACCCCGCTTACAGAGCCCACCCGTACACGCTCCATCTGTTTTAGGAGCTGTCCATACCTGTATAACAACTTACAGCACACGTACATATGCTGCATGTCATTCACTCACTTTCACACAACAGAACAGAGGTAAAGACCTGTCATTTGCACAAGTATTGGTAAGACGTCAAGAAATCACACGTGAGCTTTTTCCATTTTACATGAACGCAGAAGACTTGGGGGAAGAGGACAGGGCAAAGACACTACCATCTGCCGGCACCACACCTGAGCCAGCTCTGTTTGAGACAAGATTCCACCGCCATCTCAAGGGCAAGCACCTCACCGCTCGCAGTCTTATTTTGACAGGTCTAAATCAGCGCAGCTCCTTTGGACCACATCTTAATGTAAATTGACACAAGTTGGAAAAAGTCACACCCAATTTTCAAAAACTTACGCAAGTGCAATTCCTTTTACCAGCCAGATATTACAACAGGCATCAGCTCAACAGACAAGATTCACTGTTTACCTTATATAAATACATTTGACAGTCGTAGTTGGCACTGTTTCTTCATCCAAGAAATTTCGTTAAGACTCTAGCCTGATTAGGAAAGGACTTGCAATAAGGAAATCACACTTACTCCTACAGCTTCCTCATTAAAACCACTATAGAAACAACTTTAAGAGGAAAGAAAAAAAAAGAAGAAAAATAAGAACAGAGTACCCTGTAACAATCACAAAGATTCAATTTTACATCACCAATATGAGCAGAACCACCTATTTCTTTGAGCCAATTTCTTAACAAGAAGTGGCTTGAAATAGTCACAGACAGCACGTCCACAAAATGTGTTTCAGGAGCATCTTAAATACATCAAACTCATGACCTGCATGCAGAAGCTGAGCACGAGACAGATCACCAAGATTTATCCATGCAACCAAGTCCCAAATCTGACTTATCGATATTAAGTTGAAAGTAGGTATTTCAATGATCTTAATTACAAGGAAAAAAAAAAATACAAACTCCACAATTAAGAACTAAAACCTTACATAGACTGTTGTGCTTATAGAAGGTTTTCAGTATTTGTTAGATGAAGGCATGACCATGACTTTTTCCTCAGTTCTTTCACTTGGTGAATTTTTCTTGCATTTCTTTTTCCAAACGAGCCCAATTAGCGACGTTCTCAAAGCACCACACAGCCGCTTGCTGTTAACTCCATAAGCTAAGGCTTGCTGCAGTTTATAGGGGTTATACTTGAGTGCTTTCACACTGGCTTGACATCTGAGCAGCAATCAACCGCTTTAATGTCTCGGCACAAACACCCACCAGCAAAACGGTATGCAGCCTACGTTACCCCACCTTAAACACTACTTGTTCTTTGTAACAGAAGGTCAATACGTACGAGACCACTTATGCCCTTTAAGATGACTTTGATAGAAGGGAGCAGCAAAGTACCCTGAAGCAACTCCAACGTACATCAATATAACCTAAGGAAATGCAACATAAACCGAAGAGAAAAATACGGCATATGGCTTCAGTCATACCTATCATGAAGGTAGTTTCAACAAAAACCAAACAGAAGACACACCCTATGAAAAAGCTTTAGCCAGGTACAGTGTCAGACCTAGCACGCATCTGTGGCAGCATCTCTGGGCAATTTGGACTGGCGCTTCCAAGTGATGGGTGACCCCTTCTTGCTGATGATACTGCCACCCATGGGTGCCTACAACACCCACCCATGAGCTGCGATCCCTGCATGCTGCCTTCTGTGCCACAGGCCTGAGGATGGACCTGTCTAAAACCTATCAATCCAGGAAGGCAGATTTAAATCTTTGCTTATATTGCCTTTTTTTGTTCGTTTTTACATTAGATCCCAAAGTGTAGTTGGACAACAGAACACAAATAAGCGTATAAAATGCATATTTAGGTCATTCCTAAGTACAAGTTCATTTCACAATTATACTTTCCTCATTGTTCAATCACAAGAGTGGTCACCAAATGACAGCAGAAGACACTTCAGTCACCACTACATGAACACATTTCTTTACCGTGTCCCGCTAACCTAATGCGAGTGTAACAGAGCTACTAATCCAAATAGGCAATCAGAAAGACTGGGAATGAAGGCTGGAAGTCAACTGAAGAAATATTTCCTCTCATTCCTCAACAGAAAGCGCATTTAAATCAGAACACAGGGATGAAAAGTCTTCCATGATCTAGGACAGCTGAAATATGACAAGATTACCGTAGCCATGTCTTTCACCTGCTTTACCGTGACGCCCTCAAGTCTCCTCTGCAAAGAAAAACCTAACTGTCAAGTTACTGGTAATGACTGACTGCCCGTTTTTGCTAACATTAAATAACGTACTAGAGGGTTGTTGAATTTGTGTGTATCAGCTATGTGATCTCTTGCATTGAAAGACTTTGTTGCCAAGGTCACATATTGGCGTAAAAACCGCTTGCTTCATTCACATTAGTAATCCGACTACCTTCAGTTGGACCACTTACACGGTTTTTAACCCGATCATATTTTTTAGGGCTATATTACAAGTTCCAAGCAATCCAGCTTTGTAGTTCTCACTACAGCCAGCCTAAGTTGCGCTGCTAGATGCCATGCTACCCTGAACATCATAGTAGAGTACTTCTAAAGTCTGGCTGGAAAGCTAATACAGAGAGGAGCGAAAAGAACCTGCCTCTACTGATTTCCGTGGTGCCATACAGAGCTCGATTTCTAGTTCTTGCAGATCAGCCCAACTGCAAAAAGCCAAGCCTCGTACCACTAAACAATAAACATAAATACCAAACCTTGCCTCGCTTTAATCAATAGAGGTATGAAGTAGATACCTAGAAATATGTTTACAGGAAGAAAAAAGCAAATCAAGCAATGCCTTTATTTCTATACCATAAATGCAAATCTAGCACTTTACTTGGGGAAGATATGCCAGATGCATCATCGATTGGCATATATACACACACTGATTGCTTACCGCTTCAGAAACACTAAAGAAAGGCTGACTTTATAGCCATAAAATATACCATTAATAAAAAAAATATGCATTTGTCTGATTTAAAATGAGCTTGGTTTTATTTCTTCCAGTACTAGTCTCGTTTTTCAGTAACAGAATTAATCATCAGTAGACACTTCTAACGGCCCTGAATCACATACACATTTTTTTCCAATAAGAAATCAAAGAGTTTTAAGCTTAAGAACATCACAGTTTATATTATTATTCAACTCCACCATAACAACTGCGTCATCTCAACACTTTTATTCCAAAATTGTTTTTCCCAGTAAACAGAAGTCTAAGTGAAGCTCTCTTCAGAAACCTTTCCCTGGAAAATTCAATAGGAAATGAAATGTAATACTCTATTAAGACTTGTTTTGCAAACAGAAGTGAGAGAGATCACCCAAGCATGAAGAGTCATTAAAATGGATCTTACATATATCATTATAAATTTAATAATCTCCATGACGGCTAGAGTTCAAGTTAAAATGAATGTCAGCAAAGCATGACCAATTGATGTTATCCCAGCTGCCACTGAGCCTCACTTGGGGTTATATTATACTTTCAGAGACCCCATACTACATGTGCACCAAATACCCTGAGCCAGGAGCAGATGGGAGATGTAGGCATCTATACCTATCAGCAAGGAGAGGCAGACATCACGGCATATTAATTTTGGTGCATCCAAACAGTCAGAGTCTACTTTGGTGTCTCAGGTCCCAAATGTTTTTCCCATCTACTTGATAAACAGTACGCTACTGTATGCCTGAAGAAAAAATAAAATATGAGTGGCCTCCAGAAATAAAGTCAATAGAAGGATTTTATTGCTGCCCTTATTGATTTTCTTCAGCTCCAAAAGGCTTCCTTGAAAAAGCAGAAGGAAGACCATGTCAGCTTATCAGGTAACAGATCGTGCTTGGTGCAATTAAAATATCTATTTTGGACTTCTAGTTGGTTGCCCAAATAAGTATTCCTTAAACATTATTCTTCTGAGGAAACAGCTATGTTTTATCTAATTCCTGAAAGTTTTCCAAGCTGCTTTGATTTCTAATGGGGTGACAGAGAATCCACGCTGGCTCTTCAGTAGACTCGATGAATTTGTGACACATGCCTTCTCCTCTCCAAAATTAGAGAGCACTGTTGAACAGCAAAATAATATTTGATGGTCCCTCTTACCCCCCACCCCAACTTATTTCAAGAGAAATACAAATCACGTACAAAAGCTACAGGAAAAGGGAGCTCTTCACACAAAGCCAAGTAACAGCGCTGGTTTTCGTTGTTGTTCTTTTCATTGTTTTAAACCAACAAACAAATCCGCATGGAAAACAATACAAATGATACACGTACAGTAGAAGCATGTCAAGTATTTCAGTCTGTTTGACTGACTGGTGCCAAGAAAACAACTTTGAAGCCCCAGTTGGTTGCAAGCTACCGTTTTTCCGAGATGGCAACTTCATTTAGGTCAACTTAATACACAGAGCCAATCAATTATCATTAAATAATACAATGCCACCTTGACACACCAGGCTTCCACAAAGCACTTGCGCAAAATGGGACCTGTCAGCTGACATTAAGTATGTTCCACTGTGCATTTTGTGTTGTTTCAAGTTGGTCATGTCTGGGAACTACACAAAAACGATAATATTATCATCAGGACAATAAGGACGCCGACAACTATGCCACATTTTCAGCAAATTTACTGGCTAAATCCCAAGAAAGCAATTTTTTAGTCTCTCTAGCGATACCAGTAAGAGTTAAAGCTACAAGAAATCAACAATCTAAGCAGACTTAGCAAGAGTCAATGTACATCATTTACACCACAGTTCTCTTCATCAGCAACTATCCAACATTCTGGAGATACCTCCCTCACTTTACTCATATTGCCATTTCCACTCTCCTCAGCTCCTTGCTCCATACATTGCAAGAAGTCTGAACAGAAAGACAACTTTTTTTTTTTTTTTTTAATATATAAGGAGAAGAGATCTGCTGCGGGCTAGGCATAGTGAGCAGCAACTGCAGTTGACAGAAGTGTTATAAGGAGCTCTTCTGCCACTTGCATCTCATCCAACAATTTAAGCAGAGAGGCCTTTTGTCACTTACCCTTTTTTGATCTTCCAGTCCATGTGTCACGGGCTTTCTTTTCTGATGTTGGCTGGATTCAGAGCCAGGTTCCATTTCCCAGCTACACATACTCCTCCGGCCTCTCTCAGCTTTCCCTAAAAATCCATAGCACGAACAACAACAACAAAAATCTAAAAGTAACTGAAAAAAAATAGCAAGCGGACTCCTTCAGACCTCGTCCGTGCTTTTTGCCATCCTTCTCAGTTCCTGTTTGCCATCAGTGCTCATTATCTGACCGGGCAGCCCGCCTGCGAGCCTCTGTCTTCTATTTCAGCTCAGACATGGGGTTCCATTTCCATGCCTTACAGAAGGATGACGGAGCTGAATCCGAACCCAGTACTTTGTGCCACATTATTGCTCCATCAGCAGCCTTTTCAGTGCATTGCTGGCACGGATAATTTATACGTCAATAAAGGTGTAAATGTGCATTTAATCCACTGCGTTGAGATTATCAGCATCCCTCTCCTGGGCCGCCTTCCTCCCATAAATCAATGTAAACACTTCCCGGCGATAATTGCCTTTTGCCAATCTAGCAGGTGCTAATTACGTAAAACCAGCCGCGCACGCCTGTCATCCTCTTCTCGTACGCAGCCAAACCAACACCTAAGGGGAGGGGGAAAGGAAAAAATAAACAAATAAGCGGTTTGCGAGCAGGGCACGTAGCGGCTGATACTCCCTGCCCGCCCGCCCAAGCCCCCCAAATGTCCCTCAGCGCCTCCCTGGGGGCTCTTCACAGACCGCCCGCGGGGCTCCTGCACCCCCCGGTACCCCCCGGTACCCCCCGCTCCCCCCCGGTACCCCGGAGCCCCGCGGCCGCCGGGACAAAGTTTCGCTCCGGTGCCGGTACCTGGGGCTGGGGCTGGGCGGTGCCGGCGCGGGGCAGCGCAGGGCGAGGGCCGCCCGGCTCCGCTCCGCTCGGCTCGGCTGGGCTCCGCCGCCCGGCGCTGCCGCCGCCGCTACTCGCCCTGCCGTTACCCGGGCAACCGGCCTCCCGCCCCTTCGCCCCCCACGTGGGGCCGCCGGGCCAATGGCGGGCGGGGGCTGCGGCCGCACGAGGCAATGAGAGCCGCGCTGCGGGCGGGAGGCGCGCACCGGGAGGGGAGGCCCCGCCCCCGCGCCGGGGAGGCCCCGCCCCCGGCCCGCAGCGCCGCCCTGCGGCACAAAATGGCGCTGAAGGGCCGGGCCGGGCCGGGAGCGCGGCACCTCTGTGAGGGCTCAGCCACCGAGCACTTGCTCCTGTGGAGGCCCCAGGAACAAGGAATTAAACCAAATCATGCAATTCCGGTGGCGTTTTAGTACAGGAGATGTTTTATAACGCATTAGGAACTCCACTTCTGCACAAGATTGCTGCTTTTAGAACATCTTTTAACATATGTGGAGAGTGGAGAAAAGGAGATTGTAGTAGGCTAGTCGGTGATAAAGGAAAATTTCGCTTCAACAGGACTGCTGTAAAGGCCCCTATTTATTTTTCTCGGCAGTTTTATTTTGCCTTTCGCTTGCTTGCCTGCAGCTTTGGTTGCTGCGGAGGGTTTCTTCTGTGAATTCTTCAAAGTGATGGATTTTCTCTTTGAAAGAATCCTTGACTGTCGAGAACTACAGAAGTATAACCCTCTTTATTTTCTTCCTCTGCACGCATGATGTGTTGAGCGCTGAAAAGGCAGGTGTGCCACCACCTCGTCTGTCGATTTGCATGCCAAGAAACTGAACATTTGCATTACCGGTTTTGTACTCCTCAACTGAAAAGCAAGTACAGTGATCTTCTACGCTTTCCAGTTAAAGGTCATCTGCAAATATATGTTCCTTTCTGGCTCAGATTAGCGAGACATTCAGCGTTTTATGAATCAAAGGAGCACAAGGCATGTTTGTATTGATTAAATGCTGCAGCTGCACAAGAAGCAGTAACACACAAGATGTTGCACATATGTACTCTCACCAATGCTTACAACCTAGACAGGCAAAGACAAGAGGAAAAAGAAAAAACACATTTTAATCTCTATTTTAGAAGCAGGAAGCTGTGGCGCAGAACTGATGAAAGGAGTTTGCCAAAATCGGCTCTCTAAACTAACACCAGCATCTTAACCACAGGCTATTCCCCTTCTTGTTGGTGCTTACCCTTTTGATGTGTTGCAGCCTGCTAGATAGGTGAAAGTAATCGTGTTAAATTACAGACTTGGACTCTAAAAAGATAATGATCAAAGCCCAAGTTCTCATGTCAGGGATGAGAACTGAAACCGGGAGCAATTTCATGACTTCACTGGGCATTAACACAGTAGTCATTTCCTTATTTAAGAATCCTTATAAAACAACAGCTAACAGTCATTGTCCTGTATAAATCAGTAACAACACTTTTTAAATGCACACCTTTGGTTCAGACAGAGTGCCATTCAAATCCCAATTGCCATTAAGAAGCCAACCAGTATGTTCACAGAAATGAAATGTTGCTGCGGTAGGAGCGCCAGCCTGAGACTCGGGGCTCCCAAGTCTGTCAGATTTCTGTCTCCTAAACCCACACCAGTTACTGGTGGAGAACACTGGGTCCCACAGGATAAAGCTAAATGCTTATCATGGGGATTTGCACTGTAAATGCAGTAAATCAAAGATTGTCTTTTACCACAAACTCCATATGAATTCTAACAAAATAAGCCCTTGGTCTTCGCTGAAACTTCCAAGTCCACAATAATTAAGAGCAAACTAATAACACCGAACATGCTTTGGGGTTGTGGGCTCCACAAGGACAGTAGTATCTGGCCCAGTGCATTTTTAATTACCACTGCGATACAACACTAATTTAAATTAGATGAAAACTACGATGCCGTAATTGCACTGCTCACCATACGTGTGAAATATGAGGCTTCCTTTGTAAGTGCATATTTTCTGACACTACAAAATGTCACTGAAAGTTCAGTTATAAAACAGTAAAAGATGCCTAAAAATGCTGAGTAGTATTCATACTCTTAAAAGACTAGTATTTTAGAATAAGTAAGAAGTAAGTTTCCTAATTAGAAAACAAAACATTCATAAACAGCTACATGCAATTCATCGTCTAAGGAATTTAAATAATTTAACTTTAGATAATCCAGCTTTGATCCTTAGACTGTAAGAGTCAACGTTTCCTGAGGTGTTTTCACAGACTTTTCAGAACAATTTTGAGTTCATTTGTCTGTGCGTCTGCTTCAAGGTCTGGTAAAACATCGTTATGAAACCGATGGCTGCAATGGTAGGGGTGTTTAGAGAGCAAAAAAACAGGGATGTTAAACTAAACTAGCAAGGCTTTCATTAATTTTTCAGGCTCTGTTACATATCTTTTAGCTTTTGGCTATAGCTAATCAAACTGAATGTTCATATAAGTTCCGATTTACAGCAATGAATTCTTAAAAATGTCTTATTTAGCATTTTTAAAATAGTATTGTATAATGCATGTACATTAAGAAGAGTTGTTGCTTTTGAGAATCTATTTACCTCTATGAAACCCAATATTATTAGGTTTAGTCTTTGAAAGATTAACTCTTTAGATAGCTAATAGATTTACTCTGTGACAGACAGATGCTGTCATTCTTTGTTGTATTCTTTTCTTTTTTTTTTTTCCAGGGGTGTTTTTTTTTTAACTAATAAAGATTTCTTTATACAAAATGAAGTCAACTGCTCATTTATTAACGGAGCAAGATCGGTATCTAACATCTTAGAAGCTGCTTCACCAATTTACTACTTCTGTGATCTGAAAACCATCAGACAAAAGAGAAAGTTCAAATGCTAAAATTAAATGGGAGATTTGAAAGAGAAGGGGCAGCTGTTCACTAAGACTTATGGCCACCCTACACTCATTAGAAAGCGGGTACCCTGACCTCTTTGGGAAGAAGTACTTATGTAGATTCCCCAGTATAGCTCATAAGGACAGATGCTTAGATGTCATAACATACCATAAAACCATGCTTCTACAGTATTTTTTTCTGAACTGAGACTGTGTTTCACAGTGCCTTGTATTTACATTGGAAACATTTTAAGACAACCCTCTTGATCAATTACTGCATTGCTAGCCAGCATTTTTTTTTATTCTCAGAGTTGTCACTTGACTTCCATGACTACAAGACATCTCCTTAAAGTAAATAATGTCATGCATGGCTTGTATGCATGAGCAGTTGGCATTTTTTGTGGTCTGTCATGATTACAATTTTTGCAAGGATTTGTTAGGATCACTGTGAGCCACTGCCCCAAGATTTACCACAACTTCCATACTGCAGAAGCAACTTGCTTGTTCCTTTAACCAGCAAATATGTTCTTTCAGGATATCAGAATTTCCTAGTAAGTGGCATCTCGCTACGCTGTAATTCCATCGGTATCGATGGCATTATTCTCAGAATAAGCAAGTACTTACTGTGCCTAAGGACTTCAAAATCTTGATATTGGCCAGCGTGCTTTGGAATAAAACAAAGGTGAGATTATGCAATTTGCTCACATTTGTTTAATCCTTACTTTGGCAGGTGAGGCTAAAAGCAGGCATCAGTTGTTTGCCTGTGCTCTCAAGGTCTTCCCTGAGCATCTGCCAGATGTGGTGGCATTCTTAAAATTCTCTCTGCTGTTAATACGTCCTTGGCCTCTGAAGCCTGGCCCAGCCGCCTAATTGGAAACAAACCCTTTCTCAGGCTGTCAAAGGAAGTGGGATGCACAAACCTCACACCACGCCAGCCTGGGCCCACGACTGCATTGTTACCGGAGGATTCGTGCTTGGCTGTAGGGGCACCTTTAACCATGGACAACTTCACAGTGCAGAAAGCTTATTAATTGTTATTCCCTGGAAAGGGAAACCAGCCAGCTTCAGTCCATCTCTGAGAAGCCAGCCTGACCTGGCATACGCCTCATCGTTTCCGAGACAGAAATCTTTATTTTGCTTGAACAGGGAACCCTGAGAGTGTCTAGGGAGATCTACATCCAAACAACTTGTCCAAAGCACATTTTCCATGTCTTCTTCTATCTGAATCTGTCTTACAAGTTTGTCATTCAGCCTGTTACACTGTAAAAGGTTACAGACTGCATACAAACATGTTTAATGAAGCTGAATACTGCAAGCATAAGCAGCAAAAATATTTTGTTTATTTAACATTTACACACACTCAAGTAAAAGCTTGTTAAGTTTGGTTGGCTAAGCTTGTTTTCAGGAGGGACCTAGGAGGCTGAAAAATTTAAACAAATCAGCATATGCATAACAAGACAATCATTCATGTTAGCATTCTAGTTTAGTAAATGATTAATTTTCCTTTGAGGAAGAAGTGGTGCTAAAACAACGCGAGTCTAATATCTAGTAGCAATATTACAAGAACTCAGAACTCCAGATTATATCAACACCATGCATATGTAATACAGGAGAAACTTTCAGAGTCTGAACTTTAAAGAGAAATCTGAATAAACACACGCTTATTTGAGTATTTGAATACAGATTCAAACTAGCTACTCTCCACAATTGGCTTGTAGATATCTGCTCTGTCTGCATAATAAACAGGTTACCAGAGTTTTCTACACACATTAAATGGCTGAACTGGAAGAGCAGAATAATGGCACGACAGCAGCACAAAGGAATTATTCTGAAATAAATCAGCTATGGTTGGAAAAGTTCATATAAACTCCAGTGGGATGATGACAGGTGCTGCGATATCTTTTTAAAAATATGACTAGCTACTCTGCTCTGGACAACTGGAATCAGGTCATCGTGAATGCTCTGAGCTCTGAATGCAGGTTTGGTGGTAATGTGGGGGTCTGCACCAAGAGAATTTTCTCTTTTCGACTTGTCAATAAAGATTGCAATAACACAAAGCCTTACCCAGCTGGGAGCCGTAAGACCAGCACTGGAGAGAAAACTGAAACCTTCTGCAGAAGGTCGGTCTTTTCACACTGGCTCAGAAGGCAGGAAACTGATCCTTTCCTCTTGGGGACAGTGAAAGCCAGTCAGTATGAGGATGCCTGGTATGGGTTAAGAGGGCACTCATGAATGCCTGAGAAAAACAACTTTCTGCAGATTTTAATTAATGGCTACAGGAGAGAGGAAAGTTCTTGTCTAAGCAGCCTCCTAAGAGAGGAGGACTTTCAGTACCCAAAGCAAGAAGCTGAGTAGGCAGCCTTTATTTCCTTACCCTAACTCTGTCCTTAAATGCGCAGTACTGCAATGTCTTGAAAAGGCTGCTGGCTTGTTTCCCACAGGCTCATTAACAGTTTGTACCCTCTACCTGATTTTCCTTGCAGGGAAAAAGAAGTTACTGGGAAGGTCCCTGGACAATCTTGTGGTTACAGAAAGAAATTAAGATGAAAAAAAAAAAATTCCTTGTGTCCCAGTAGTAACATCTGCACCAGTTTTTGAGAAGATTATTATGGGGTGTTGGATTTAGGGATATTAATTCTGCTTAAAATGACTAGAGGCTTCTACAGGTTTTAGATTGTAATGGCAACAGAAGCAGCTGAGTTCATGGATGATCTAGTGGCTCCATACAGAAGCTGGCAGAATAAGAAAATCTCCGACTGGGCAAAGCCCTGTGAAACTTGGTCTGATCTTACAAGCTAACCTTGCTTTGAACAGGGGGTTGGACCAGAGATCTGAGGTCATTCTAACCTGAATTATCCCACAAACCTATAAAAGCAGAGAATATGCTTTACAGAAATGAATGCTGATGTTAGGATAGAAAAGATGGTTCCCACCCAGAAAACAAATTATGCATTTTGGAAAGACTATGTTATGCCAGTTATTTTACAGTCTAAAATTACACAAATCTGATAGTTTTCCTAATCTAAGCCTATGGAGAGTAGTACGAATCTTTCAGCACTAGTGCAGTCCAAGAAGATTCAGCTGGATTTAACCATTTTAATCGGGGAAGCAGTGAGACTGTGAAAAGAAGATTTAAACCATTGCTAAGAAGTTTTTACATTAACTACGCTAATAAGAAAAAGTCTTTAAAAAAATAGGCGTTTACAACCTTACATTATCTGTACATCAAAGGACAAAGTATTTGCCTCAATCCTAAGGTAAGTTTATATCACTACGAAAGTCATGGAACAGGTGAGCTAAGGGACAGAAGGAGAGCAGTTGTGGATTCACATTTTTGCTTTTATATTAATATTTTGCACTTCTATAATCCCTTTCATCTAAGGATTTCAAAGCACTTTACAGACATTAATGAATTAAGCCTCACAGCAGTCCTGAGAGAAAAGGTAATGATTGTAACTCAAAGAGATTAATGGATAAAAGTGGGAAATAGCATTCCTAAAATTTCATATAGCACTTAGAGCATATGGAAAACCCACTATTTTGCTCTATTTATATCCTATGCACCTTCAAGGCAATTCACCATACTGCCAAAAATTTTTCAGAAATGTTTACAACTGCTTATATACAGACAAAATCTGTTTGGATACAATGACAGAAGCAGAAATAGACAAGAAATAGATTAGTTTGAGAAAAAAAAAAAAGTTGTTTTGAACATATTAAATTTACAGAAACAACAGATTTTACAGAGTACATTTGTGCTGAAAGGGATTTGCTTTACAAATTACAAAGTTTAGGACTGCACCTTCCTCTGGAATTCTGTTACTTGTTTTGATGCTATTGATACGCATTTTGATTCGCAAACTAGGATGCTTGACATCCTCCTCAATCTAGCCATGAATCAAAACAGGCAGACGCAGATTGAAAAAGCTCCTGACTTAAGTTTCCCACCATTACAATACTATAATAAAAAGGCAAAATCCCTGCTTATTTTCAAGTCTTCATCACAGTGACTGAAAATTGGTAACTATTTTGGACTAGTCAGTAAGAGGAAGATAAGCCCAGACAGACTATAGTTTGATGAAAATATGAAATAACTTAAAAAAGACCAGTGGAGTTAGAGAGATGTTCACAGAGACCACAGCACATGGAAGGAGTCTTGGCACTCACCGGAATGGAGGCAGGGAAAATGCACAGTATACAATACATTAAGATGCACTTACACCTTTCATGCCCAAATTCCTCTGCCTTTGCTAACCTGGTATGTTTCATATATAAATAATTACCTTGATAGTTAGCAGAATTTGTCCCAAAGGATGAAAAATCCTGAGAAATGATAAAAACAGTATTTTTCAGAAAGCATGCAAAGTCTTTGATGCATGGGGTCCTAGAATTTGAGGAGGAGAGCAGGTATTCTATGAAGCCTTGCATCTTTTCTTCCCCTTTTATGTTTTCATTGGTCACAGATACACTTTTCCTCTCAAGCATTATTTAGTTCTCCAAGACGTAAAAAAGGCATAAGTAGAACCCAAACAGAAAGTGCTGTATATCTTCTAAGAAGAATTTGTGCTGTAATCATTTAATGAGAGATCTCTCGATGTACAGCTTTCATTCAATGAAAGAGTCAACAATTATGTTAAGGGCATGTAATTTCCTAGCTCAGAAGTTCTTGCTGTCCTGGGGCATTAGGAAATTAACCTCTTCACAAGTTTCTTTTTTTTAAGGGCTTTTTTTTTTTCTTTTTAGTAATTGATTATTCATACTCTGGGCAGAACTAGAAACTGTGAAGTATCTGCTTACAGAGAAAATAGGTTCACATCAATCAAGAATACCTGTACTTAACAAGTGGAAGCTCATTTCACACTAACTGTAAAGAGCAAACAAGACCTGAATTCTAATACATGGATACTACCTTTTATTTACAATTGTGGTAATCATGGTTCAAGATTAACATCTATAAGCTAAACACCCAACCCTCAAAGCAAAATCACTGTGCAGACTAACCAGGAATAACAGCATTATAGCAAAGCCAACAGCATCTGTCCCTCTAAAATTACCCCAAAGTATTAAAACGTAAAAACAGATATATTGAGTCGTGCCAAGTTTGTTTTGTTCTGTATCATCTAATAGTGCTCAATAACCAAAGACTGCGAAAAGATGTAAGAACAAGCTGAGCACAGTTATATTGCTCTACTGTCCATTCCCTTCTCCAGCAGCTTGTGGCTTACAGCCTACGCCAGATGAAGCCCTCTAGCTGTTGTATGAGGCAAGAAAGTAAATGAATACTCCCAAGTCTTCCTCTGAAGACAAACAGATGGCACCCATGCGTTTCACATGATTTTATCATCTGTTTGTATTAAAACTGGTGAAATTGCATATGAATTCTTACTAGGTGGGGGGAGAAGACAAAGCGAGCCCCTTCTCGGTGGTGCCCTGTAAAAGGACGAGAAAAACTGGACTCAAGTTGAAGTACGAGAAATTCTGTTTCAATACTTTGTAAGTCTTTTTAGTTTAAGGGCGATAAATACTGGAACAGGTTGCTGAGAGAAGTCGTGCAGTCTCCAGCCTTGGGCACAATCCTGGACAACCTCCTGTAGCTGACCCTGAGTGAATAAAGTGTTAAACTATGAGATCTCCAGCACTGCTTTCCAACCTCAGTTACTCCATGATTCTGTGAAATACCCTTGATTAGCCAGCACTAGGATGTGGCAAAAGATCCACATCTAAAGGATTTCGATTCTTCCTGGTTTGAAGCAAGACTTGGAGCTTCATCTTCTGTAGCCCAAACTCCTCTATTCTGTATGTTGTCTGTTATCAGGCCAGTAACATGCACTTGGTCAGTCTCCTTAGCTTAGGTTTAGACATTTTCTTGATATATGGATAAGACAATTATTCAATACATTTATCCTTAAATTGTCAGGTTTGAGTAAGCTTTCATATACTTCAACAGCAAAAGTGCCACCAACTTTAAAATAAGGACTATCCCAGCAAAAATATATATTTTTTAAGAAACACCTTTTGAGTCGCAGATGCTTATGCAGTAACAGCTCATCATCAACAGAACCTGATTTTTTCAGCTCCAAAGTACGAGTTAAAACTTGAATTAACAGTTTTAACAACTAGCAACAAATAAAAGGTTTTGGTCAAGACACTGCTTATCCCAGGTTAAGAGCAAATACTACCACTAAGCCCCCACATCAGCTCAGGCAGTCTCTCTAATCCACACCTGAAAATCGTTAAAGGTAGAAAATTGCAGATCTCAGCTGTAGTTTCTTTGTTCTGATGTGTAGAAATACCTTTGGAGTGCTGTAAGTGATGCATTTTTACCTTCTAACAAGCTGTTCCCTTACCTTTGTTTTTTACTTCTAAAATCTCTCCTCTAGAGCACAGAAGCAAGGGTGTTTAAACTCCACATCTAAACTGAATAATGCTCATTCAAAAAGGAATGTAAGGAATCCTAAGGATGGCTGGTTCTGTCTTCATGACAGAAGCTACTAAAACCCAAGAAATCAGTGTTTCCTTTGTCAGAATGCAACATGCTCTTCCTGTATTGCTGTTTATTAAAAAAGAACATATACCAAATTCATAAATCCAAACATTGAGACACTAAGAAGAGCAGATTTACAGCTTAAAAGCTGTAAATAACACCTTTCCTTCTTTTTGTGTCACACATTCAAAATCGAACTAACTCCACAGTTTGTGCATCTGTTCATTTACTACTAAGATTGGCTTCGCTGTTATCCCATACTTTTAGGGAGACAGTGAACATGGATTGGATTTGCTTGTATTAGTCACTCAGAGAGCTAATGCTCAGTTATAATTTAATTATTTCCATGACACTAGCACTACCAAGTTCAAACACTTGTTCTAAAATACAACTGATGCTAGAAGTTCTGCTCTCTCAGGTGCCACAGATTGGCCAGGCAAACTCAAGAAAGTAGGAATAAGGTAAAGATGAAAATGCAGGTGTTCTTAGTCCTAAGTGAGGCATTCAGCATCCCAGTGAGGTGTGCAGCTTGGCCGCTGCCTAAGTGCATGATCCTGAAGGGACATGTATAAATAACAGCAATGTTAGATGCACATCAACCAGCTTCACAACCAGCTTCACATCAGGGGAAACATGCACCTGAGGTGAACACCTTTCTGCGTTTTTATAAACTGTGAAAATAAAGCCGAAGGAGAGTAGACATGAGATCTAAAGACTGTAGAACTGATATCCAAGATAACCACAACCGGATCACATTTATTTTGGCTACTGCCTTCTTTACAGTCAATGTCTTACAGACTTCTTGGAGCAAGTAATCTTTTTTTTTCCAAAGATTGTAGTAAAGTTAGTGTCGATAAAATATCCCTCTATTTTTCTGTGTTTTCACCTGAGAACCAGTCGCTACTGCTCACACCTCGTAGGAGAAAATTCTTTACAGGAATTGCACGTGGAGAATGGGTACATGTAAAGAAAAAGAAGGTTCTTTACCAGAAATACTCTAGATCAATCAGGTAAATGAAAATATGCTTCCCTTCTCACTTCCTCATTTATTTATTTATTTATTTCCTGTCTGGGTTAGGGAAAGAGTTGAGCAAAGAATGTTATGACTATTGACCTGAGACAGTCTCCTGGAAATAATCTAACAGCAGGGAGCAGCAAGTCCTTTTCAAAACCACTGAAGCAAGAAAATGCTGTTGACCGAGCTATTGTGAGAGATTTGAAGGAGGGGAGAGGGAAAAGAAGATGGAGAAGAAGGAAGAGAAAGGATGAAACTACACTTTCATCTCACACCTAACATTTCTTTAAAAGTAAACCACGTATTTTCAAGGCCATCACTTTTATGCCATCTCTGCTGTAACTAACCCTCATTTCAAAACAGACACTTGTTTTTCACAGCGGTCAGCTGGCTTTCTTAGGCTTATGGCTGCAGGATTTTTCTCACAGCATACAGTGCTACATAGCTACGGATTTTCCCTGATCTGTGTCTCCTTATAATGCCCTATGGTGGCTTTGAAAACCAAGACTATTTCTGTGAACTTATCAGTTTATGTTCCTCTCCTGGGGATGCATCTTTTCAGTAAAAGGCCGCTGTCTTTGACATAGATCTTTTGAGATCTCTGTGTGTTTCGAAAAAGCTAAAAGAAAAACATATTCCCAGTCCTGATGAGATCATCATTAGCCACCATTGCCAGGACCACTTCCACTGTAAAATTATGACTTTGTAGGAACCCTGAGGGTGAGGAGGACCATGCTGGGATACATTTTGTGTGTATTACTTCAAGATGCTACTACCAGTACCATTTGGGTCAAGCACAAACTTGGCCCTGGGGAAACAGATAACAAAAATACTATTTGCTTTATACAGGTGCTTTTTCTCTACTAAAACCTTTTTTTCAGAATTAAAATGGGCAATATTGATACACTGTTGAATCTGTACCTAACTGCAATAAAAAAAATGTAATAATGAGCCTCTGCACTCTCTTAAGTAAGCAACATTCACCATCTTAAATAACTTAAGAATGACTGTAGACCAGACATGGTCATGATAGAGAAAGTTCCCACTCAGGATTTGGGTTTTGTTTGTTTTTAATGATCTTTGGTTCTTTTTGCTGACCTTCCATTCCTTTTGTGCATGTGCACATGCACACAGTAGTTTCTCACTGAAATACAAAACCCTCAATGTTAATTCATCTTTTGAGTTAATCCATTTACACTGAAAGCCAAGAGACTGAAATTTTTATTGTTGTGGGCTGACAGTTAGGAGCTCCATTGGGAAGCCGTAGCAGTGGATTTGACCTTCCCTGTTCCTCATCATTTTCCCACATTGTCTGCTAATCTAAACTGTACAGAAACAAAGGGGGGTTCATTAGCAAAACTGAAGCTGTAAATGAACTCTAGCTTTTATTTATGGCATTTTTTGGTGAAACAGAGGCTTTTTTTCCCACCACATCATAAAGGAGAGTGGATTCATTAGACACATGCTCTAAAACATCAAAAATCATCTATTACTATTACTCAGATATGCATAGCCACTATTCACACAAGGCAATTTCATGAATAAGTTAGTACACGTTTACACTTTTAACCATGATATCACATTACAGGATTTTTTTTATTTATTTTTTTTTTAGAATTTCTCAGTTATTTTAAGAGTAAAAGCCAGAACAAAGCAGGTGGGTTTTAAGAACTTTGAATAGTTATCTATACAAGAATTTTCCTATACTGTACCAAAGGCAAATGTTCTACAGAAGCACCAATATCAAGGTACAGAAAACAAAATCTAAACAATTGATGAAAAAATGAACATACCTTTCCACATATTTAGGTATCAAACAAATAGCCAAGAAAACGTAATAAAAGAATAAAGAAAACAAACTAAGCAAAAATGCCACAAACCACCTTTGGGATGAAAGCAAGCGTGTGTAAAGGGAGCCCAAAGGGTAACATATTCATAAAGCTGTAAGTGCCTGAAAATGAAGGCTTAGAATGAAAGCACTTCTTCAGCCGTAACTCTAGTGTCTCTAATGTAAAGCTATAATCTTTTTTCCTATGTTCTGATGATAATCCAAGCACTAAGTGTCAGTTAAGAAGATGTAACAGAGCAAGAATTTTCAGTGGGCTGGAAATTTTCTTTTGTTGCCTGTTTTTGTATATATAGGAATGTTAAGAACAAAATTACTATTGTCACTGCATTTAACTCATCTTTGGTTCACTACTGCTGTGACAACCTTTTAAGGAGATAGACTGAAATGAAATGATACTTAATGATACTTTAGCACTCTAATTGACTGAAAGTCTTTTTTCTTTTTAAAGCAGAAATTAACACCAGAAAGGTTAAAGCCCAGATCTATGACAGAAGTGTGAAAGAAGGAAATTTGTTAGCAAGCATGAAGGGATACTGGTTTAAGCTTCTGATGCCTTTCTTTTATTTTGAGGGCTGGTAGATCAAATGCAACTGTTTAGAGTCAAAGTGTTCCTTTGCTTTACAGTTTTTCACCCTTTTTTTTTTATCATTAATACCAGGAAAAATATTGTACATTTACCTATTTTACAGAACATAGAAGTATTGCGAAAGGAAATAATTTATTCAAAAGGTCCTCCCCATCCATAGTCTGGCATTCTTTCATGATAGAGCTCCTAGAATAATATTCACGATAATGCTTGCAGCACTGTTTAGAGACGGAAATGCTAACACGAGCAAGCAAAAAAGGAACACAGAATATATCCATAAGTTACCTGTCATGCTAAACCTACTGATTGGGTTACTTCGTAACTGGATATTTACAAGGTTTCAGACTTCAGGTAGACTATGGATTTGAGTGGAATACCCAAATTTTGAACTGGCTCACCCTCCAAAGAAGGAGCAGAAGAAATCTGGATTTGGATTTACTGTATTCAAGACTTCCTCTTAAAGTGAAAAGACACTGGCTGCAATTCCTGACATGTATACAACGTTTTATTGTCTTTAAAAAAGTATTGATGCAAGCGATAAATATATATACTTGTCAATAAAATTACATATATTGAGGTACCTTGATTTAAATAACATTTGTTAATTGCTCATACGCGACAAATGTAGCTGACTAGACAGGAAAAATAGCCATGCCAATCCTACAAGGATACAAAGATGGGTTTATGCAAAGGTTAGTAAATCCAAATATACCATAGTCTGCTCGTTCAAACAAGCAAGCTATCAATTGTCATTTGGGGGGGGTGACTTCTTGTCAAGTAACTACACTCAGGGTCTTCTACCTTGAATAACTGAAAGATCGGATGCAACTCCGCTATGCTATGTCCTCTCTTCATACTCTCCCTCTACTCACATGTGGATATCTAATCTGCTGAAGATTAGTTTCCTGAATAACCAGGGCTCTGCACACTGAATCACACTCAGAAAAACACTTCAATTTTTCAAGTTGTTATACAACCACTTCATTAACACAAAACCATCTATTACCTTTTTCTACAGTTACTAGATTTGCCATCCAATATTTAAGAACCTAGTGCACAAGAACTAATATCTCATTTACAGGAACTCTGATTATTGAGCAAACTTATTTAATGCCACTTTAAATGGCTTTTAAAGGAACAAGTTAGCCTACTCCCGCTTCTTCATCCCTCTTCCTACAACTGGAGGGATGATTAATACAGGAGACAACCTTCAATGTGGGAGAAAATATTCAGCCACTGTTTAGCGCAAGCTGGAGGACAAAACAGACCAGTCCTCATTTAAACACAAACATTTTCTTTGGGAATAGTCCAGATCACTGTATTTGAGTTTTTAATCCATATATGTGATCACTTGTATATGTAGATACACTACATTCCTTCCAGAGAAAGCAATTTAAAAATATGAGTAGAGTTTCAACTACACTAACGAGAAGACCTAACTGCTTGTTATACCGTTCACCTGCCTTACACGGGGCTTCTGTGTTTGTTATTTTTTGCTAAAAGTAAAACAAGGAAGTGAAGCTTAGGACCCAAAGTGTTCTCGTCCCAAGGTATTTCTGTACTCTCTACTCTGCGGTAACTAGACAATAAAACGCTTCAGTCACCCACAAGGAAAGCACTCCAACTGCAGTCATGCATCCATGCATTTGGGTATTGTCTTCTGATTCCTCAATTTCACACTTTGCTAGAAAGCACACAGTAGCAGCAAGTTTCAATTACTCACATCTAAAACACTTACCAATACTGATGAGCCTGAACTGTGACATTTGAATCCCCCACTTCTGATACTGAGGCAGTATCTTTTTAAATTTTCTAACGCTGTCTGGTTATCATTATTTTGAACATACCTTTCTGCATCCTAAAGAGACATATTAAAGCAGGAATATGGCAAATGACACGTCATTTATTACAAAGCACGTAACCGGTAGCTTTTCTCAGCGAAGAAAAAAACATTTCTTCCTTTAAACTTAAAAGAAATGAAATGCATCCCCTGCTGCCATAAGTGATGACAGAAAGCATCCTTTCAAAATATTAAGTGGCTGCTCTGTTTATTCATACCCACAGAAATTACACGTTAGCTTGCCATGTGAAAAAATGGATTAACATCTATAAATTGCAAGTAACTCAGTAAAGTTTAAGTCTGTATAGTGAACTCATTTTTCGGCTTGTCAGCTCTCTTAGCATCACTCACTAACTGATAGCATTTTTTTCTAAATTTGAGGACTCTTCCCTTACATTTTATAACAAAAATTGATAATAAGATTTTAAGGTACAAACAAAATCTTTTTCAGCATTTACTTTGAGGTTCTTGCTGGTTTCATTTCACTAGCACACTGGCTGAACAAATGTTGGGGTAACTGGATATTGATAAATTTCAGGCGAAATCAGGACAGGATCAATCAGAAAACTAGCCAAAGGCAGAAGTTTATTTGTGCCTATGTTTCTAGTCAGGCATGAGGAAGAACAAGTGATACGCCTCTTTGTCATTGCGGGTTGTATGCTAAAGTTGAGGGTGCAACATGCTGCGGGCATGGAGACCATGGCAAAACTGGAGGAAAAGGGAAGAGGAATGTAGCAAGCACTGACTCACGTTGCCTCAGAAGACGACGGGAGATCATCTAAGGATGCGTAGTCATATAAGGTATTACTACAGCAGCATCTCAGCTGTTGTAGCAGCAGCTAACTAGTACAGACTTCAGCCCTGGAGCCATTTCTACATCAGTACGTGCAGTTATAGTCAGAGTTAATCTCGCTCTTCTATTTCACCCAGAAAAATAAACAAACAAACAAACAAAAAAAAAAAACTAGCGACCAGGAAGTTTTGGGTCCAGAGCTGGCATTTCTCTTATTTCACGTTCAAGAAAAAAAAATCATTCACTATTTTAATGGTCACCTATTTCCCCCATTTACACTCTTAATCCGAGAAAACAAAGAAATGTTGAAACACGTGCTGCTGGAGTTCACTCAACATTTCCTATAATTATCCCTGCTGAGAAACTCATTTTAGAGAGTTCTTTTTTTGTTGTTGTTTTTGGTTTTTTGTTCCCAGAGAAGGGAAAACAGATTAATTCCCTGGCAACAAAATCCTAATTAATCAAAAATGTGGCTCTATTCATTCTCAGCTTCTTCATTACAATAAAATATCAGATGTTTACTGCTGAAATTATAGTCTCTATTCAATGCAAAATCAGGTGGCTCTTAAGATTTAATTATAAAAATAAAAATTATGTTTATTGACTCTGCACAAGTGTTTATCTCGATCTGTGATTCACTGATTACAGAAATAAATGATTTAACATGAGGCAGGACTTTCTGCAAACAACTGGAGAAACATGCTTCTCCCTAACCCAGCAGACTGCCAATCATCCCAGCAAACAGTCCCCGTGTCAGCAGCAAAGAACTGGCTTTGTACCACCTCAGCCTCATTCAGGCAATTATGTGAAGGAAAACAAAACTTCTGAGACCGATCTGCCCCATGTATAAAGGCCACTTAGGGCACCACTCATGCTGTCACTACGGTCACTTGAAAAAGGCTTGCTTTTTGGTACGTACAAGGTTTCATCGTGCCTATTCCAACACAAACAGTAGCTTTCCATGCTAAGACCCCATCAACCATATGACTCAGTTTTCTTTGCGAGCCACATCTCTGTTCTACTGAAGACACATTGAATTGTTCTATTGAAGATCACATTGGCCAATGTTCCCAGAACTGGGAGCTTTTGTCTTTTCATAATTGAGTGAACCTGACCCTGGATTCTGAGTCAACCCACATCTCCCATTCAAATGAAAACATAACCCTGGTTTTGATTAAGGTATTTAATTTGCTTAAAACATGTCACTCAATGTTAGTTTGTAGATACTGCAACTTTAAAAGGAAAAATATTGAACCTTACCCACCTGATAGTGTCTTTCATTTTCATCATGTTTGAATATGAAATCCGTCTGTTTAGAAGTGAAATCAAAACCAGCAGCAGTGCTTTCTTTTTCAAAATTTCTCTAGATTTCTTGAATCTGGTAATTCAGAAAGTAGCAAGACAGATGTGCCTGAATCTTACGCTCCCCCTCTATGTCCCTTCTCCCCTCTCCCCCCCACCCCCCAAAAAAAAAAAAAATCCCACATTTTGACTTCTCTTAAGCAAATTTAAGTAATCTTAAGTAATTTGGATAGACTAAAAGCTATGCGTACAGGGTACACATTCTTGTATCTACAAACTCAAGAGTCAGTGAAAACCTAGGCATTTAACATATTATTTCAAATCATTTTATGCTCCTGCAACTTTTGCAACAGTTTCTATAAATACTTATGGATATGGGCTAGAGTTAAAAAGCACGTGCCTAGCACTTTGTGACATTGAGGAAGGTTAGATCTGGATCTAAGTCTGAACTTTGCACTGGAATGCCCTGTTCTCATGAGAAAGCCTACATCTCAAAATCAAAGACTTACACCCATTTTTACCCCCTAAATTTGACCCTAAATTAGGAAAATTTGGACAAAAATTCAGGTCTAAATCCTAAGTGATATAAGTGAGGTGTATTCAGGTTAGTGCTGATATGCCTGGTACTGAGGAGCCATAACTTACTCTCATGGTTTCTGCTATTTCCAGAATTCACCACTATTCAAGTTTATGCCTTGATCAGACTTGGTCAGTCCCCATGGAAAGACATTTCTTGTGTGCTACTTTCCATTAACAAAAACATATAAAAATGATCGCACAAACAGAAAAGAGAGTATAACTCAATACCCTTCCACATACTGCTGGGAGAATCTTTTAAGCATCTTGAAACTGAATAACTTTTTCCCCCACTCTTTCACTGTAATGTGAAAAATGATTTTCACTAACATATATTGTCAGCAAAGACCATGAGATTGTGGATATGATCACATTAATTGTCTTCTTGTAGTCACTAATACTGCTAAACACAAAAAATGAATCAAATTATTAACTTTCAATAGCACATACAGTCTTGTGAATATCATATACTAGCGTAGCTACTAATTGTGATCGGTATTCTCACCATAGACAACAGACCTTTAATGATTGTCTATGTTTATTAGCTTGTGGCACTTTACCAGAACACATAAGCTCATTTAAAATCTTTTCTTTCCAGATAACTGTGTTGTTTCCTTTGCTTTCCTTTTAAATTCACTGTATATGCCAGCAGAAAACAGACATTACTATTCACGGAAAATAGTTTCATCAAATAATTAAATATTTAATAACTATAAGCTACTTCTAAACATACGACTTCAAGGTTCTACACCATTTAGCAAGGTAAGTCTTGAGAGTGAAAATATCAGTAGATAGATTTCATAAAGGAAACTATAATAATTACAGGTCCCCCCCCAAGTGATTTGAACAGAAGTTATCATATTCTCTGTCAGCATAACATCTAATATTCACATTCTACTGGCAATCAGATGAAAAGGAGTCTTTTCTATATCTGCAGTCTGACTGTACTTTTGTACACTGTATATTTGCAACATACTTTTAAAGGCAGGCAGGTTTAGATGTAACGATGTTGAATTATGTTTATTTTGGTACTCCTATCGTATTATCTCAGAAAGAAGTTTGATGAAAAGCAGTGAGGACATACACTCAAATTTTTATTATCACTAGCTGCAGGGCAAGGAGAAGTAGCATAAAGTGTCTCAGTATTCCACATGTAACATGCTACTTCATATAGGAATAGGCACAGATTCCTTCTGTACATCTACTTTATTTAAATTGTTCAAAAGGTCAGAGGCTGTCTTTTGTTATTGAAATATGTACACGGACCACATTGACACTGCAGTTGAGTGACTTAAAATCTTCAGTTTATTAGCTCTCCTTATATTCCTATGCACTGCTATTATTCTCATTTTACAGACAGAGAACAGAGACTTATTAAGCATTAAACTGCCAATAGAAGCAAGATCTGATCCTAAGGCAACACTTGTAACTACCTCAGGCTTACTGAGTAGGAGGCAGCACAGGATTAGGTGTAGGCCGTGAGTTCCACCTAACACGTGCAAAGAAGGGAGGTGGGGAGCTTCACCTCCACCCCTCTCTGGCCTCTAATTTTGATGAGTAGCACTGCTTTCTCCTCAGGATTTTTCAGTCTATACCATATTCTCGATTTAAGTAGATAGAACTGCTGTTTCCCACAAAACGCAGCTAGAAATCCTCCCTGCTAAGACGCTTCAAAAGTTCTCTGCACAATGAGACTTGAACATCCCTGTCCTATCTCCTTGGCGTGGCCTTAACCACCAGGAGAACATACTCCTTCCATTGAAGCTCTTTCACTCGTTCAGCACAACAGACTTTTTATCATGTCAGAGAAGGAAAGCCCTTCCAACTGAAAAGTGAGGGCACGCACATGCTATTCTTACCCCACGCCAAACAATACACATGCAGTTTGAGTTAAATACTCACTGGGGTTAGCACCAGACCCCAGGAATACCTTCTCACAACTGAATGTGCTAGGGCATAGCCTTGTTCTTTCTCACTCTTTGGCTTAACATTTCCTTACCTATAACATCAGGTTGACACATCATCACACAAGATTTAAAACAATCCCAGACATAACGAGGCAGCTATTTGGGCGCCTCAGTGACTCGGTGCCGCAAGCCCACAGACAACTAAGTTAAGCAAGGATTTTAGAAAATCTAAACCCTGTTTTCAAATAAGCTGCCTAATTACTGGAAGACCTCCCTCGTGTATTTAGTGGTTGTGAACAGAATACCAAAGTCGAGTCTTCAATGCAGCTGACACTTCTGGATGCTACTGAATTCAGCCAAGAAATAATAACAGCAAATAGGTGCAAGAACAGCCGGTGACAGTCCCAGCCCACTGACAGCCCTTCACGCAGCGGTGGAGGAGCTGAGCCCGTCAGGCGCGGGCACACGCTGCCGAGCATCATTTCACACTACGCCGTGCTACAAAGAGAAGGCTTCCCTTTCTCAGCCGAACAATGCAAAAGTGCCCTTTACTCGAGAGGATGCACAGCAAGCTTTCTTCAGGATAAACGGCCCTTGAAAAAGGTGCCTACATGACTGTTAACAGTCTATTATGCTTCATCTCGTGAGTGTGGCATGCCGAGTGTCTTTCCAGGCCCCTGTCATTTTAATGGACAACTCTCCATTGTGGCTAAACCCCGTATCGGTCCCTTCAGGGGAAAAAGGAGCAGGCTCTGCAGAATCCTCTACACCTGACTGGCAGGCCAGGATTTGGAGTAGCGCCAGGAGGGAATTCACAGTGAAAACCCGAGTTAATCATAATCTTCACTGGATGCAAAATTTCCCTGTGCCAGATTATTCAGAAGAAAAAGGGCTCTTTGTTAGAGCACCACACATTTCCCTGCATTCTCCGCGGAATTCAAAACAAAACAGAACAAGATAGCTAAAAAATGAATATTCAAATGCATCTAAGTTTTTTTTTCTCTCTTTGTATCTTCACAAGAAAATACCCTCAGAGAATTATTGCTTCTGTGAAGAATTGATGAGGCTGCCAAATGAAACAAACTGGATTTCATTTTGATGAGCATGCAGCAATGTGTATTTATCATCCCCTGTGCCTTCTTGGAGCATGGGTATACAGTACTGCATAGTACTATCTATGCCAATGACCTCATCTGCAATATTATAATGCCCAGAGAGCACCCTAAATGTATTTGTCTAGTTATTAGCCTTAATTGCTAGGCTCTCAGCAGGAATACAGTGAAAAGGTAATAAACTCAAGTTTCCTTTCAATAAAAGGCTAATTTCTCATACAGTTCTAGGTTAATTTATATTTGACCAAATATTTTCCTTAAACAGTTTTCAAAAGAAATGAAAGATGGCTTTCATCTTTTTGAAAAAATACTCTTAAAACTTGACATTAATAATTTCCATTTATTTCACCTTTTGTGATATTTTAATCAAAATCTTCATCGGCTTTGGAAGACGACGTTTTACTGTCCCCGTAGTGACAAAAATGTTGATTAATAGCAACATGAAATGATACCTATTTTAAAAAATATTAAAAATAGTGCTTGAAATATTGTCTACAAAATATTATTCAAGTATATAAACTGAAACATACAGGGCCTAAGAGACTATTGCTGGATGGTAGTTTCTTTGAAAAGTCTATAAAACTTTGATTGATTTAGTCATTCTTCTTCCTTGCTCTTTTTTCTTCTTTCCTCGTCTCCACCATTTCTTATAGTTAAAGTACAGCTTGACTCATTGGAATTTATAGCACTAAGTATTTTCTACAAATAACAAAACTCAGTCCTCTCATAGGTTACATATATATGTATATATATATAATGTTTTTTTAATGGAAGCCTAACAATTATCCAAGCAGAGCATAAGCTCAGCTGGGATTTTAACAACAACATAGGCTAGAATTTATGATCAAGTACCCCCTGACCATCTTCTCTTTGCAAGAGTGGACACACATTTCTGCTCTTACTATGCCAGCAAATTATACCTTGATAGATTTACGCAGCAAGAGATTTAGTGAGGAAGTCATAATGAACCTCTGAGTATAGTTAAGGAAAAACAACTGTCAGAATAAGGCAAAGATAATTACTGTTGACATGTTTAATCCCTTCACGGCAGATGAAATAATTCAGCTTGGTTAAGATGCTATACCCAGAATATAGAGAAGTGTTTCAATGGAGATGGCATTTGGAACAGAAGATGGCAGGTGCAAGTAAAGTTTATTTCAGATATTACAGGCTTTGTGGTGGATTTACAGCACTCAGTCAGCATTCTCTCAGGGGAAAAAGAAAAAGGTTATCTTTGTAGCACTGAATAATTCCCTCCATACAGAGAAGATACAGGAAAATTAGCTAATGGAAAGAAAAGTGTTTTTAACTCAACTAAATTGAGTTTAATTGTACACAGAAGAAACTCCAAATACTCTATTTCCTTCATGCCATTATAATACATGTCATTTCCAAGATATAAGGAATTTTATTACCCTTTCCACAGTGTGGAATCCACAGCACAAATTAGTGGTCTTTCAGACATATTCACTATGAGGCACAGTGAACACAGGGCATATGGTGCTGAGTACCTTTGAAAAATCCAGATTTCTCAAGTTTCAGTGTCATTCAGTAAGTAATCCTTTCAACTAGAAAGATGGAATGCTGACTCCCTGCTCAATGCATTCACCAGTATATCTCAAACTTCGAATTAACAATGCATGCTCATGCCCCCATGAGGGTACCTATCATGTGCCCATCGGTGTGCTGACAGACTGCAAGAACACACCTCTCGCAGCTGGGTTTTTCCAAGAACAGGCTTAAAAGAAAATCAGTGTGAAGCAAACGAGCCATCAAAAGTTAGAGCAAGAAGCACTTCATGATGAAAAGGTGAAAGGCAAAGCTGTCCAGAAGGTTTAAAGCAAGACATGTGAAGAGCAAACTCAAAGAAGCCAGCCTCAAATATAACATGGTACAAAAACTCTGGGGAAGAATTTCATTGAAATGGAGAAAAATTTGGAACAGAAAATACTATTAACATTCTTGAACCGAATTCATTCTTAATGTAAATCCTCTGAAACAAGTCAATCTGCCCTAGAAGAAAATCTCTTCCTTGGTGTGAATGCAACATTATTCCAACAGATGAGCTAAACCAAACAACTCAGTGCAACAATATTGTAAATGTAGTCAGTTGAACCACAGGTGTAAAGAATGTCTGTACAATGACAGTATGGACTGTTTTGTTAATCTTAACAGTACAAAGTATCTGCCAATGATATGCCATTTAACATTATGTATCATTTCTCAGCAAAGCACTGAGGGGTTGCGATATGTCTAGGAAGCTGTTTGAAAGAATATTTACTTCTCGGTATGTTCATGCAGTAAGAAACCTTTTGAATAAACCTAGACACTACTTGTTTTTTTGGTAAGAACCTAGTAAAAATCAGGTCTTTAGAAAAAAAAAATACTTTGTAGACTGCTATAAGAATCCATTCTTGATTACAGTAACTACATGAAATAAAATGGAAGTGATTTCAGTTGCACAAACACTTAGGGAAATCAAGTCTTCCAAAGGCTCCTGCGAACAACAATATAATAAACAAGCTCTATTTATTTTTGCTCTACCACATACAATATTTTGGCAGGGAATTACCTTTTAATGGCATAGACATTCCAAATTTCTGCTGGAACCGCAAAGTCAGACACTAATAACATCACACGGGCTTGACCTGTATGTAACAATAACCTTCAGGGCAGCACAACAAAGCCTGTAACATCATCTATAACAATGTTAGCTGGTGCTATCTACCTAGCACTGAAAGAACACCTCTTTTCAACATACCACAGCTGGAAATGAGTACCATCACAGCCCCTCATAACTTCTTTGTTTGTATACAAACGATATTGACATTTTTCACTTTTTACACAATTCTCAGCCCCTTCTTATTGTTCCTCTCTTCATGAGCACTCTCTCAATCACCATTGCTGAGAGGATATCTAACGTGCAGAAGCTTGGGCTGATGAACACGGAAGCCTTCGGGATAGATCCTTGTACGACCAATACATGAAACGTGCGATGGATCTGCAGGTTTTGTAGAAGTGCTGTGGGTTCTGACACCATCAGAACAATTTATTTTCAGAAGAGCAATGAGCCCGTATTTTGGCTGACCCATGCACTTCTGACTTCAGTAAGTTAGGTGGAAACCACACAATGTAGATTTCCCTTTAAAAATATACATCTAAATGTAATTCTCTAGTTGAAGGACATGAAGTAAACAGGCCTTTGCTCAAATTTGTGCTTTAAATTTGGATCAGGAAGTAACATTTACAGTGAAAGATCTGTCTGTATGTTTCTTTTTGGCAAGTAGCAATCCTCTCCACTCTTAAAAACACCAGTTCACTTAACTGGCCATAAATCTCACTTAGACAGCTCATCTCCCAAATGTTGAAATAACAAAATTTATGTTAAATACACTAAAATAATTCAGATGTGATTCCTGTAAGATGTTTGACTACAAAGAGTAGAAGGCATTTGAAGTAGAAACATGTTTTGTACCTTGAGTACTCTGACCTCTTTGCTCTGTATGCCCTGTAACAATGCTAACAGCTCGGTGCCCTGTTGCACCTCAGGTGCATTTGGTTCTGTGCTGTTGTATTCTTTTCCTGATAAACCATCACAATAGAAAGAATATACCTGCAGAAGTGAAGCACCTAAGCACTACATTTCTTTTACCATCTTATTAATATTCTTCCAGTGTCGTTTCTGGTGCATGCATTAAGCTTTAATTAGCTCTGCCTGATATTAGCATGCTTAAAAAAACATTTGTTTTTAAGGAATTCCAGTTTCTGCAATGTTTGTTTCCTTTCTAGCTTTCACCTAAGATTTCGACCAACTGATTTAATTTCCCTTGTTTCAGAAGATAATGTAACAAGTGATAGCAAATAAACTGAAGTAAAATTGAATCAAGTCATGCAATAACATGCCTTAAATGATTTAATTTCACGCAGACTAATGAATACAAAATTAGGTAAGGCTGGAGAGCAGCATGCCGCAGCACTTTCTGGATCAGCCACTGCCACCTACCGCCCCCGGGGTGCTGCAACCCGCACCCAGCTGCCTCCATGCTGCTGCAGCAGCCAGATCGGAGCTGCCAGGCATTAGTCTCATTTTCCCTCCTCAAGGGCACCAGTTCCAGGGCAGGAAAGCGTCAGCAGTGACTCCTCTGGGTACCTATACACAACTCAATTTGCATGTGTCTCTAGCACAGCTGATCTTACTGACTGCCCAGGCTGCGTGGGCTGCATGCCCCTGCCTATAGACATACAGGGTGGAGAGAATACACGAGATCACTTTTAGACATTATGGCTGACTAAAAACCCACCTATCACATTGCTTGCCATTGATTCTCTACTGCAAATATTTCATCTTTGAAAGTCACTTTTAATAATTTAAGTATTTTGTGTTATGTGCTGTATGAAATTAATCGTGTAATTTTTCTGGGTAGTATGACATGTAACAGCACCTCAAGCACAACTATGTGATATATCAGCCGTCTCTTAGTAGACACAAAGGAGTAAAAGAAGTCTGACCTCTAGCAAGCCCAAGTGATGATGCCATTCCTGAGAGAGATGGTCCTAAGTTATCCTTACACGCTGGAAAACTTTATCGGTAGTTCTGAAACAAATATATATTTTTGTTACAACATAACCCAAGCAAAGATGAGAACAACAGAGTATAAAAGTTATAATCCTAGTTACTACAGAGTTTTGAAGTGACTGAAGAAATTAACATTATAGAAACATCTGAATAAGGAAAATACAGTGGCTTTCTATCACTACATTTTAGTTTAGAATCTACTCTTCCTTTTTTCATTGTTTTTGAATAAATGAATTTTCTTATCCATACTTAAGGTACCAAATACTTGTTTCAACTCTGGGAGACTTTTGCGGTATTTCAAGGTATACTTATATCATGAACTTGACTAGGAATTCATACCTGCAGAAGATTGTAGGTTCACCTAGGTGCCCATCAGGCACATATTAAGGCATAATTTAAGACTGTTACCTATTGCCTTTAAAATTCACTTGTCTAAGAAAATGAAGTACTACAAGAAAACAATTACGAGATACACGTAATCACAGCACCATTTGCAAGGATTCCCACAAGCTGTATTTCACCAACGGAATTGGATGCTTAATTTCAGGCACTTTTCCTGCTTCCACAGGTGGCTGCTGTTTGCAAATTCACAATCACAGCCCTAGAAAGGGTGATTGTGAAACAGTTCCTTGAGGAAAGCAGCCTGAAAGAACAGCCAGGCAGTGGGCAGGAAAGCCCACTGGGTTGTACAAACCACCAAATCTTTTAAATTCACATAACATCAGTGCTGTCTTTTTCACTTTTCCGGTGGAGACACGCACTCAGCAATACTGATGATTACAAGTCTCAGAATGGCTGAGGTGAGAAGGCACCTCCGTGTCCGTCTGTCCGCATCTCCTGGCTCAAGCAGGGACACCCAGAGAAGAGCAGGGGACCCAGGACCACGTCCAGCGGCTTGTGAACAACTCAGGGAGGACAGTCCGCAGCACAGACGTGCTCCCTGATGTTCAGGGGGAGCCTCTGCCTGCCAGTCTGTGCCCATTGCCTCTTCTTGTCACCAGGCGCCACTGGGAAGAGCCTGGCTCTGCCTTGCTTGCACTTTCCCTTCAGGCGTTTACAGACATTGATAGGATAATGGAATGATGCGTAAGAATTATTATTATTTTTTCTGTAATGAGTTCAAATTCTGGCATTTTGCCTGTAGAATAGATTAAAAGAGTTGCATTAATCAGAATAAAGAGATAACATGCATTAATTGACTGGCTGCCTCTTCATGCAGTGTTGGGGAGCTCGCGGTAAGATCTTATACACAGAATTACCTGGTAAGAGTTATTTCGGTACAACTCTTCATGCGTTTCGTTACGTAAGCCAGTAGTTACAATTCAACCTGACAGGAGTACAGCATGACATCCAGAAAGTACACAGCTATAAAATGATGGACTTTGCCTTGTGACCACACTCAAACCAAGCCGTTGACAAGGTGTTTGTACAAGAAGTACAACTATAAGCAGGGCACACAGAGCAGATTAGTGCTTTCTTTAGCATAGCGCATAGCTATGCTGTTGAAGAAAAAACTTATCTGTGGAGAAGATAAGAATGCGTGTTGACCTAGAGTTCAGGCAGCAGAAGCACTGCAATTTAGGCACTCTTGACTCATTTACCAACTTCCCTGTAATCCCGGTTTATCGTTCCCTGGACTGGGTTAAACCGCCAAGGCGCGCCACACGCAATCTTTAACCCGCACGACGATGCTCCGAGTAACTCTTCGGCTCAGCCAGGCTGTGTATTCACGGTGGGACGCTGACGCGTGGCAGCGGGGGCTCGGAGCTGGCAAACACACGCAGAACCCCCTCAGGAGAACCACCGCGTGAGGGCTTTCGGGGCGAGGCGTCAGGGAACCCGCCTGTTAACTGGGCACTGGTGCCAACCCCGACGCTTTTCTAGTTAAAAAACAGACGTGGCGGGGGCAGCCAGCGCCGGCAGGAGCCGACAGGACGGCTGGCTGCAGGGGACAGCCTTCAGGGGCAGGAGGCGGCCCCGCGATCGCTGCCCCAGCTGAGGGGAGCTGAGGGGAGGCCCCGCCCCGCCACGGCCGTTGGGGAGCGCCGCGCGCTCACCCCCCCCCCCCCCCCCCCCCCGCGCTCCCGCCTCGCCGCCGCCCCGCGCGCCCCCGTTCCCGCGCCGCCAGCCCGCCAACCCCCAGCCTGGCCGTCGGCGGGAGGGAGGAGGGAAGGAGGGCGCGCGCCGATTGGCCGGGCGGGCCGCGGTGCCGCGCGCCCATTGGCTGCCCCGCCCCGCCCCGCCGCGGCGGCTTCAGCGCCTTCGATTCAAATCGGCGGCGGGTGGGTGGGTGCCGGCCCCTGGTGCTCCGCGCAGGGGCGCTCCTGGCGCGGGCGCGGCGCCCGGTGTTTAAAGCGGCTCCCGCGAGGCCCCGCCCGCTGGCGGCGGCCAATGGGCGGGGCGGGGCCGGGCCGTTGGGCGGCGGGCGCGGGGCGGGCCCAGAGGCGGGAGGCGCCGGTGGGTCGCGGAGGGGGGGGCGCCGCCGCCGCCGCCGCCTCACGGCCCTCTCCTCCCTCCCTCCTCCTTCCCTCCCGCCCCGCAGGCCGGAGCGTGGTCCCCCCGCGAGGATGCAGGCAGCCCGCGGCGCCGAGCCGGGCGCCGACGACAAGGTACGGGGCTGGGGGCGGCGGGGTGAGCGCGGGCAGGGCTCGGCCGGGCCCCCGGGGGGCTGCCGGCCCCGGGGCTGAGGGAGGCCGGGAGCCGCGGGGCTCGTCGCCTCACGGCGCTCCGCTCCCGTGGCGCAGGAGAACCGGCCCGCCGAGCCGCGCGGGGCCGTGCCGGGCACCCCGCTGAAGCAAGCGGCCGCCTCGCCGTCCGTGCTGGCGGAGATGCAGCCCGGCTGTCAGCCCCTGGCCACGCCCCCGAAGCCCAAGGAAAGCCTGCCCGCGGACCCCTGGACGCCGACCTCCAACCTCAAGATGCTGATCAGCGCCGCCAGCCCCGAGATCCGCAGCAGGGAGCAGAGGAAGGAGCTGTCAAACGCCGCGGGTGAGGTCCTGCAGCCCAAACGCTGCTCGCAGGTATGCTCTGAAGGTCTCCTCTCTACCTCTTTTTCTTTTCTTTAAAAAAAAAAACTTAGCTGAAGGCTGTTTATTCAGTATTAAAACTTCCAAGCTAACGTACCGCAACTTTTCCTTTCCAGCTCTGATTTTGTAGCGTTTACAAATGTAACTGACAACATCACATTGTTACACACAACTGGCAAACTTCTTGTTCCACAGCTGTTGTGGACCAAGGGGGAACGTTGAGCTTTGACTGTGCCCACAACAAAGCTGTTAAATGTATATATTTACACGTTTGTTGTAAAAACGTTTCAAGTTCTCTTTTCTTATTTCTGCGTAGGAGCACTTATCGGGAGATGAATATGAAAAATCGCAACCAAGTCGCAAGGAGAAAAGCCTAGGATTACTGTGTCATAAATTCTTAGCTCGATATCCTGATTACCCCAGCACTGCAGAGAATACTTATATTTGCCTTGACGAAGTAGCTGAAGAGCTTAGTAAGTTGCTGTATATGCCATTATACGTCCTCATGCAAATATGCCAATAAACCACCCTTCTGTGTTCAGTACTTTTTAGCTCCATAAAACTATAAATGCTTTCTGTATGCTCTCACGTTTACCTAAATGCAGCTTTAAAGTCTTCGTTCTTACCACGGTTCTTTTAAGAAGCTAAAGTTTGCTCAGTGAACTGAATTAAGAAACTCTGAATGATGTTTGAGATTAAACGTCTACATTACTGCAGATACCGCAAATAACCAGTTGCGTTTTTTTGAACCTAGAAACGATGGCTAAGATTCGTGGCTGATTTTTTTCTGTCAGGAGCTAGCATTTCTGAGGCTGAGCCCACAGTTTCCTGTCCAATCGTAACATCAAAGCAAGAAACTACTTTCTGCTATCTTGTATCACACCAATGATCTATTGAGAGTCCAAGTTGCTAGCAGCTGAAGCTTTTTTTCTGTAAGAGCTATGAGAATACAGTATCCTGCAGATTGGATGAACTGCAAATTCTATCGATACATTTTTGTACAAAATATCATCTGTTAGAAAACACCTGCTCAAAAATGATGATTGAATAGACAACAGAGAAAAGGCTAGTATGCTAACAGAATAGCATTGAAAGCAAGTTACAAAACAGTTGTTTACCGTGCGTTTCCAAGAGTAATTAACAAGGCAATCTGAAATTGATGCAGTGAATAATTAAAAATGCTTTTTTTTTTTTAAAGCTGTACTGAGACCCATCTAATGGCATTACTGGTAATAATAAGTTTTAGTTCTTAGTCTATACTGTAGACCAAGAATAACTTGGTCTACAGTACAAGACATACAAGTACAAGAACAACTTGGTCTGGAAGGGCAAGTCCTTGCCATGCCTGAAACAAGAATTGTTTTCTTGCCTGCAAGATCTGTGAGAGTTATTTTCAGTGAAGTTGGTACTTAGGAATTGGTGAAAATGTCTTAGAATTATATCAAGAGGGGGAAGTATGAGAAACTGTTCCTTTTTCTGTGCAAGCCACGTATCAGGTAAATGAATGAAAAGTAAAGTAATAAACATGGTAGTAAAGATACCATGTTGATCTTCCTTTTTTTTCTTTATTTTAGATGTTGAACGTAGACGAATATATGATATCGTGAACGTGCTAGAGAGCCTACACATGGTGAGACGCCTTGCCAAAAACAGATATGCTTGGCATGGGCGACATAATCTCACCAAAACCTTGCAGACCTTGAAAAAAGTTGGAGAAGAGAACAAATACACACAACAAATTCAGATGATCAAGAAAAGAGAGTATGAGCATGAATTTGATTTAGATGGTGAAAGAAATGAAGAAATGGAGAGGTCTTCTGTCTCAAATGAGCATTCAGAAATGTGTTTTGTCGAGCTCCCAGGAATGGAATTTCGTGCTGGTAATATTTCTCTATAATGCCAAGAAGAATACATATAAGTATATTATAAATATCTATGCCCATGGAAAAAACACTTATTGGTCTTTTTTTCTAAAATGCAACTGCCTGAAAAGCACCACATCTGTTCATGGCTGGAGGAAGTGCTCTGCCTTCTTCTAGTTGTCCTATTCAATTCTTACACAGGTATTTTACTTTTAGGGGGCAAGAACAAGGAGGGGACAACAGGTGAAACTAACAAACATACTCAACATATAATCAAACTGCAGGATGTTATAGAAGCAAAAGTATACATGACACCATTAATTATTATTTTTTAAAATTTAGGTTTGATTCATGGAAGAAATGCTCACTAACAATTGTTAAATATGTTATACAATCTACAGTCAAACATCTTTGAGAGTACAAGTCAGATGATAGGAAAGGTATACCAAGGGAGACACCACACTCTTTGCTGTGTAGTTAGACATGGTATCCACCTAATTACCTGATTCTTGCCATGTAGAGACTCAATTCTGGAGTCCGTGTTGGCTCTGCCTAGTTGCCGTATTGTTTGTTCTCAGCATTATTACTGACAAATTTCTTCAGTGTTTTTAAAAGTGTTTGTAGCTGCCACATCACTTAATGCTTTAATCCTTTTTTCCTGTCTGCTGCAGCATCAGTAAACAGCAGGAAAGACAAATCTTTACGAGTGATGAGTCAGAAATTTGTGATGCTGTTTCTTGTATCAACTCCTCAAATAGTAAGCCTTGAAGTTGCTGCTAAAATCTTGATTGGAGAAGATCAGTTAGAAGACTTAGATAAAAGCAAGTTTAAAAGTAAGTAAAACACTGCTGTTCCTGTTTGGTTTTTGATCATGCTTTAAATAGAAACACCCAGTGTAAGCTAAACGAGCTACATCTAGTACAAGATTACGTAGTATAAAATGTTATCGTCTTCTTCCTGCCATTTGTATTTGAACTTCCAAAAACCCAATAAGCTCCGTGCACAGTTTTTATTAGGGATCCACCTGGACATTGTCATTCATACACACCATGTAAGAAAAGTCCATAGGATCCTTTCATGGTGAAGTCATGTCTGCTTATTGGTAACTATTTCTCAAGTCTCAAGCAATCTGTGACAGATATTGGCATCATTTCAGCAAACATGTCTTAGCATCATGCAAATCCACGTTCTGGTCATATAACTTACTCGATGGAAATATAAAGAAATGCTTTAAAAGTCTTGTTAATAGCTTAAACACATGAGGAAGCGAAACCCCATGTTGTAACTGCCAATTATTTCTTCATTCTTTTACGCTGCTTTCAGTTCCCTGCACATTTCCTCCTCTTGCTCTCCATTCAAATGTAAAGGTACTTCTAGGTCCAGGCCGGTATATCTATATTAATTGAAAATGTGCCTGCTCTTGAGGCATTAAGAATTAATTTCACACTTCATTAAAAATTACACCCTTCCTTGCTTCTCAGACATTTATTTTTTTTTTTGTGAAACTATGCAACAGACTGATCCTCGCTGGTTTCAGTTCATAATTTCCTTTCCATTGCATCTTGGCAAAACAGTGTGTGTGGGTAGGGTTGTTTGTTAGTTTTCATTTTTTCTTCTTCCTCCATAACATCTATGTCTCACTAAAAGCATTTTCATGGTGTGCCATCCATGTGTTAATACTTACGGTATCACATATTTTACCATCTTGGTTAAGAAGCGCAGTCTGACGTTCTGTGACTTGCTAGACTTTAAATTTTCAGTAGCAGAAGCTTTGGATTAAGCACCCTCACTGTGTGGTTAAAGAATTCACTTGTAGTTTTACTGCTGCTTAAAACTTTTTCGTAATGGTTCAACCTGAACACAGTTAAAAAACACGCACAATGTTCATCCTGCTGGAGTTCAGTGCGTCTCTTCTCCATACTTTCCACGTTCTTCCTCGCATCTGTACACCTACCTTAGAAGTTGCTTCTTTTCACTATAGAATTTGTGTAGGTTTGGCCAGTGTACAGAGCCTTGTTTTGAAAATGTTTTTCTACATTTAGCATAATATCCTTACCGTTATATAGATTTATAGATCTGTATGTCATTCCACTTTACATTTAAATTTTATGATATGATACGTTATTTCATAGTACAAATGCCCGTTCCACAAAATCGTTCTCTTAAAGAAATAAAGAAGGTTTTTCCTTTCAGCTGCTAAAAGGACATCATCAGTTTTTAATCTGATCTATGGTAACTTGTTAGTAAGAATTGCTACAGCTTACATTTTTCTTTTATTTCAGCCAAAATTAGACGACTTTATGACATAGCAAATGTTCTCAGTAGCCTTGAGCTTATCAAGAAAGTTCATGTTACAGAGGAGAGAGGTAGAAAACCAGCATTCAAATGGACGGGACCCGAGGTCTTGCCAAGTATTCAGGGTAGGTTACGTGTCATTTTCTTTTGTTCTGCTGATGGTTGTGCTTCCTTCTTCATTTTGAAAATCTTTTACCAAAAGACAGAGTAAACTAGGCAGAAAGTCTTTGACAGTCACATTGTACTTGGTCCTCAACGACATAGCACACTGGTATTTCTTGGAATGTCCAATATATTTCCACATAGTACATACTCTTATATTGTGACTCTTGCATTTCCATTTTTGCTGCTGCTAGTATTTCGGTATTTATAAGCCAGGTTCAAATAATTGCTTTTCATTACTGGCTCTGCATATGATACATACTTACTCTTCTGTTTCTTCTGCTTTTTAGACAAAAAACTTGAACCAACTTCTGCGACCTACATTCCACATATTTCAGAATGCATCGCTTCCAGAGAACAGTGTTCAAAAAATCTTTTTCCTTCAAGCATCAAGCAGAACTTCACTCGGCATCCATCCCTAATGAAGTTAGTTAAAAATATAGAAAACGATAGAAGGAAGATCCAATCTGCTCCAGCCAGTCCAGTTAAAATAAGCACAAGTATGTAGCTGAAAACTATATATTTTTTTTTCTATGTATGTTTTTGAATTGGATGTAGAGTTTCACATTAAATATCCAGGCTTGCCATCATCTCATAGGAGATGTGGCTGCGTGAGTGTGCCGGCTTACAATGAAAACATGTTCGAAAAAGTCAGAACTAGACAAGATGGTGGAAATACATATTGCCTGTAAAACTGATGCGTTAGAATATTGATAGTGAAAACAAATCTAAAATAAACCATGTTCAGTGAATAAGCTCTGCGATTAGTAGAACTCTTTCTAGTTTTAATGGATGAAATCCCATCCCAGCCTGTGCTGTGCTGTTGCAGTTGCAGTGTAAATATTACTGGTTACGAACTTTGTGTAGTATAGTGTATTCTCTGGATGTTTTATCTTTCTCTGTGAACTGCTTCTAGTCGTGGCTTATTGCAGAAGCTACATTTTGTATCTTGCTATCTAAGCAGTTCTGTCTTCCATAAAATTGCCAGAAAATTACCTATCCATGTTTGTGCTCTTGTTAGGTGTCTTCTTTGGAGGAAAAAAAGAAAAAGCTGAGGTTTTAATGTGGTTTTTTTGATATGTTACCATCCAATTGATCAAATCAAGTCTGGGTTGGAGTTTATAGATAGCATGGAGCTTTAGTGTCTTCGCATTAAATGTGTATGCCACATTAAATAATGCAGTCTCAAGGTAGAAAACTTACATGTTTGATACATCATCCATTTTCTTTCCCCCCCTTGCAGCAGGTACTGATCAAAATTTATCAGCTTACACAAGTAAAATGTCTCAGCTTGCAGCAATCGCTCAACATCATCTGGAAGGACCATCAAAGTAAGTTTGCAGAAGTGTTATATTGTCATTGACCATTAAGTTTAAACTATGCTTCTTTTGAGTCAGGATATAGTCTGCAAAAACCAATAAGCCCTGATAGTGCAGACTATTTTTTCACTTACTATTTTCTGTTCAGTGGATTGAGACACACAAGTTCATGTTAAGTCTTAGTACTACAGAAAAACATTAGTCAGGGCATTTCTGCATGAAGGTATTAAAATACGTGTTTGGGCATTTTTGTTTGTTTCTTTTTTTTTTTTTTAAGGAAAGCAAAAGAGATGAAAATGAAATTGCCAAGATCTACTTTGGAAAATAATCTGTCCTCACCCGAGGTGGCCCCCAAGCCCGAAACTCACACTGCAGCACCCTCTCAGAAGTCAGTTCTCACTCAGCCACTAGGTGTCTTACCTCCGAGCCACAGTCCGGTGTCACCAGTAATGCTACCTCAGAATCATTCTGGTGTTTCATATGCGATATATCTGCATCCTTCCCAAGCCCACACTGTGACAACATACAGCCCAAGTTTCATGTTGCAGCCTCTACCGTGTGCTAATGTGACAGGAATTAAAAGTATTAATTCAAAAGTCTTAAATGAAATAACCACTGAGGAAGGGGACAATCACATAGCTGCAGATGATCCACGAAAGTCCTTGACAGCTAAAGAAAGACCAGATATACAATCTGAATCTTCATCACAGAGGTGCCTTAAAAGATCACAGGCATTACAAGAGAATAATTCGATTAAAAAGTATAGAAGTGATGAGGAAAGCCTTGATACTTCTGTGGTAAGTTATTTTTTTAACCTGTTCTATAGCCTAAAGATGATGCCACCTTCTCATTTCAAAGTGATTTAGGAGCCTGCCTGATGTTGACCAATTTGTAAATTAATCGTAAAGAAGCCAGACAAGGGAGTAACCTTATAAATACATAATCCTTTAGCTGACTACAGAAGCATTTGTGCTATAGATTTGCATAACTCTTGTAGTATAAATATTTTGTGCTGGAATTTCAGAATACCTGTTCTTTTACCTTTGAGGAATAATTTTGGAGGGCGTGCAAACAGCAGACAATTATAACTTAGTCTTTTAACTGTTTCTGAGAAGGTGTCAAAGTGTACAGATATTTTCAGAAAGAACTCCAAAAACATTGTTTCAAGACTTACCTATTATACAGTGATTCTGGGGTAGTTCAGGTTACTCATCTTTGTAGAAGGGCTGACATTTGTTCTTGGCTTTGAAGGTGTTGGGAGGGAAAGTGGACACACAAGAGTTGCTGGACAGGTAACATCCCCCACATCCTGACACCTTCTAAATATTTCTATCCAGTGTCGTACTTGGTTAATGTTTTAGGCATAATGATACAGCACAGGAAGAGAATAAGAGGTTCAGAGAGACTTGATGTGGTTGTAGAAACTAGGTCTGGATCATTTTCCACTCCTCAGTTGCTGAATGTTTTAGGGTCTGTAAATTATCAGTCTGCTTTAAATTGTGCTTGTCAAAACAGCCGTGAAATGTTACCAGACTGGTGTGGCTGTGTGGCATCAACTATCCACCAGCTGTGAAGGAACAAGAGGGGATAACATGGAACTACTTCTCTTATTGACTACAAGTTTTTATAGCACAAACTTTCTTTTCTAACTTATGAAATGTATGAATGTTGTCATAGACATGTAATTAAGAACGTCAAGTCCTTCCCAATGCCTACCTTTGTTTTCATATATACTTCCTTTTAAAAGGGAGAGTCCATTAAAAATGAAAGACCACCTTCCCGTGGCTCACAAATGAATCACGAAATGGACAATTTCCAGGAAGAGAAACAGAACAAATCTGAAACATTAGACCTAAGCGTGGCAAGTTGCTCTGACCAATGTAAAAGAGCAGATACTCCAGAAGATGACAACAGAACCAAACCTGAACAAGACATTCCTGTGGCATTTGCCATTCCTGCTCATGAGGTAAGCTTTGTCAGACACCATAACATATATTGTCATTACCTAGAAAAATGCCACTTGGAACAATTTGCAAAAGAAACAGAACTGTAATGAACTGCATCTATATAGATTGCCTTGAGTTGGATTATCTTTAGTGTGCTTTAAGAAAAAAACTTAATGTAGGACCGTTCTATTTCTGAGTTAAGTACACAAATAAGAAGTAGTAAAATGAGTTTCAGGCTTCGACTGGGATGAAGATAACTAAGCCTAAGCAGACAGAGGCAATGCTAAGATACTATACCTTCCCAGACCGTTGTTTGTGTACCTTTCGTTTCAAATACTTTCATTTACAGTGGAATCGATATAAAATTCTGTGTTCTGCACTTAAGACTTCCTGCTACAGAGAACTTGATATTCAAGAACAGTTCTGTTGACAAAAACAGAACTTGTAAATGCAAAAGGATTGTGTAACAATGTCATAAGAAAAACACAATCCTAGAATGACATGACATGATGACTACAGAGTCCAGGTGTTTCTTCTGTCCAAAAGAAGTATTCCACATAAGGATTTCTTTTGTCAAGTCTAATTGTACTGTGCGGACTGACAGTTCCTCTCCCAGGATATCATCTGGGAATTGAGCCAGTTGAGTTCTGTGGACTAGAAGAGTCTTGTTTTGCAATGTGTGGCTGAGGCTAGCTTCAGACAGAAGCTAGTACAGGCATGGAATGTAGGATCCTGGTCATATGGAGGATAAAGAATAAGGCGGTGGCAAAGGGAATACAACTTGGTAGAAATACTTCCTTGTTTGTTGCGTCTTTAGGGTAAAGGTGTGTTTTTGTTTTCTTTTTCAGACCTTTTTTCCATCTGGCTACCTTATTCCTCTTACTCAGTGCACCCACCATGGCAACAAGGCGAGCCTTTCTAATGGAGAGAAAACTGGGACATGTTCATTACAGCACAGTTCCTTCAGCTCACCCCCTGCTGGTGAGTACTAAACAAGATAGGTACACAGTTGTCTGGTTAGAAGGACTGTGAGCCGGATTCGTCTTACTCTGGTCAAGAAAACACAGTGCAAGAGTCTCAGTTTTGAATTCCCTCAACACTTGATTTTTCTGTTTCAGGTGTCATTCCAGTGACGGCATCTGAATTGAAAGCAGTTAACATTCCTGCTTTTCATATAACATCCTTGAATATAATGCTGTCACCAACTTCTATAGCTGCTGCTGCACCTGTACTAAGCAACTCCTGTCTCAATTCAAGCAACACCAGTTCTGCCCAAAATCCAAATTCTTCAGTTCTGAACTTTACACTGCAACATGTAGGACTAATACCTGCTGGTATGCAAGTTCCTGCAAATCCTGTTCTTCAGCATATACCACTCTCTCCAAAAGCAGAAAATAGTAACCACAGCTCAGAAAACATGAACTTACAAGAAGAAAGGGTAAGTAAAAACATTACAACTTCTTTGACCATGTACCCAACGGGAAATAATAGTGCAGCAATTCCATTCAGCATGTAAATTCTTTAAACCAATATTTTTTCAATCTTGATTTATAAATCAGTAGTGACCACAAAAAGCAGTGAAGGCTAGCATAAGTACAATATAATTGAGAGGTTAGAAAGGAAGAACACGTATCCTAACTGTTGAGGATGTGGAGCCAGCTGGAGGATGGCAAGATATAAAGAGACAACTATCTTAGAAGATTTTGGATGAACCTGAGATAACATATCCTTAAAGTAACAAATAGAAAATTTGTTACTTTATCTTTCCTTGTCAATACTTTCCTAACTTACTCTCAACTTCTTATACTCAATGGTACCTTTTTTCCAGATTTTAACAGAATCTTATTTCCCATGACATTTTCTCTGTGTAATATATATAATACTGTATTGGCTAAGGTCTGTTTGTACTAAAAATACGAGATAGATTTGAGAAACCAGTTTATCCCTATTTAATCCATTTCATATAGATATACATATTTCAAGGAAAATAAGTAGTTTTATTTCTCTCTGTAAAGAGTTGTTAGATTTTTTTTAAATTTCAGGAATTTATTTGCTAACATCCTGCAGAAACCTAAAACTATAACTCACTTTTTTTTTTTCCTTAAATGAAAGTAAACTTTCTTCTCTTTAGCCTAGTGTTCCAAAGGAACCAGAAGAGCCCCAGACAACGACAGAAATGTTTTTCCGCACACCAGGAGGGCCAAACACAGTATCTTCACTGTCTGCAAATTCAGATGGTACTGATAGAACCTCTCAAGGAACCCTATATATTCCTCAACGAAAACTTGAAGTGTCAGAAGACTAGTTTGGGGATATCAAATTGCTGACTGTGTTAACAGACATAATTACTGATAACACACTGCACACACAATGAATTGTCTGATGGACAAAGTGTGTTTTAGGCATGTATTGGCAGGACTGCAATACTGGAATAGCCTTAATGCTTTACAATTCAAACTGGCTCTTAATGAGAAAGTTAATGTCTAATATTTTTTCCAAAAGGCTTACCTAAAGTATTATAGCAACAACGTTATGTATCTAGTGTTTTCTGTGTTGCTTTTCTGCTATGCAAAGTAACTGAAATTGCCTTTGTACAGAAAGGTACAGCCTATCAGTCAGTACATATTTTGCACAAAGAAAATACTGTGAGTGTGTACATATTTTTGTTTTAACAAAAAGGCCATAGTTAAAATTTCTTTTGCTCCTATGTTCAATAATGCTCTTTTGTAAAGTTAGTAAAAAAAAAAAAATCTTAATCAAGTTTTATATAAGTTAAGAATTATTTATACTGTATTGTAAAATCAATTTGTTCAGATTCAACTTACATCAAACTGTCAAAATTTGACAGTTGTTTTGTTTAATAAAATTAAATTACTGGAGTTGAGTAATACTGTACTGGACTCTTTTTTGGGTTTGGTCAGATGAGGTGTGTGTATTCTGAAGAAAGGCAAAATGATATTTCTTCAAAAAGGTGCATGTAAGTACCTCAGTCTCCCTTTTTGAACTCTCACTAGAGATTCCCAATAAGAAAAAGGAAAATGCTCGTGATATTTGGGATTAAAAGTACCTAGAATATTCTGTGAAGTGCAGTTGAGGTGTTAGGGAAGTGAGACGTTAGGTGGTTTGGGCCTCATGCTAACAGCCAATTTCAGTAAGACCAGATGATCAACATGTTACCTTGCCTCTATTCTGTTCTTAGAATGTGAGCCTGGTGCTTGCTGTGCTACATGCAGCAAATAGGCTTGAAGCCTGTCTGCTATCAAGAGAGCCTAAGATTAAGTTCCTTCAGTATTTGCCCAAAGGTTTTGTGTTTATCTGAAACTGCTTGTGACAGAAATCACACAGACAGTTACTGTAGCACTAGCTAATCAGTGTTGCAGTGTAAAGTCTGGCTTCTAGAAGGAGGGAGTTCCACCTCTCTTGATCATCCCCAAGCCACTCCTGGTACAGAAGAAAGGTGGTAGAATAAACTGTAGCATGAAAAAAAATAAAGTTTGAACCTCAGAAAAGCCACTCACAATTATAGAGATGAGCTAGATTATTTCAAGTTCAGTAATGTTCTATCTTCTCTTGCCCCCAAAATAACAAGTGACAAAGGAGAAACCATCTTGCGCTGCAAATACTTGAACAGAAAAAAAAGTTACTAGTTTCATACAGAATTACATAATTCAAGGACTTGTCTCCCTAAATTCCTTCATTTGTTAAAACTATTTTTTTTTCCAACAGAGAATTCTTAAGGCAGAACTTTGGTTATATCTTCACTACCTTTACCTTCAGTCCACCTTAAGTTTTAAACACTGCTATTGCTTACCCTAGTAGCGGATCAATGTATAACACTATCTTATTAATCTTTCATAAAAGCCTGCCACAGCAGAAACTGTAATACTTCTGCTCCATGAAATGTTTACCTTGTTCTTAGCCCTAATCTGCCTGGATCAGCTGTGAAGCAGGAGCTGTAGTAACGCTATGCGTGTGTAGTATGTGTATGGCATTTTTTTCCTTTACTGTGCTGTATGGGGACATCAGATTCTATTAATGTAATTGTAGAAGTATAAAGGCAAAGGTTTATAGAAACTTGCATTACTTGAAAGTACAGAATTTTTGGCTTTGGATAGCACAGCTGTGAGAACAAGAAACTGCAGTAATTAGGGTCAAAAAAAGGTCTTGTCACAAACAGTGCCCTATTGTGAAAAGCTGGATGTATATTCCGACTTGCTGCCCAGTGTCCTTTGACTCCTATCAAAATGCAGTTGCTTACTTTTTCACGCAGGCTTTGTAATACCTTGCACTCCGTTCTTGTTCACTTTGCAGGCTGAAAAGCTACCATTTCCCTGTTCAAAGTACCCTATTCCCCAGAAGACCTGCATTTCACTCTGACTAGTCAAGCTCTCTGCTCTTTTTACCTGTCTAACCTATCCTTAGATGTGAGCTGACTACCTCATTTACTGTTGCTAAGCTCTAGCAAAGTCCCTCTTTTATGACACGGTGCAAATCCATCCAAACACGTGATCTACCTGAAGACAAGAGTGAAGGTTAACAAACAGTCAACTCTTTCAAATGTCAAGGATCCCAATTTATGAAGCACCAAGGGTGCAAACACTAGGTTCTCATGGAGAGCTTTAGTGCTTGCCACACATTAACAGTGAGCTCAATCACGCCCCAGGCCCTCCTTGCTACTGGCTTACAAGAAACGCTCACTGCATGTACACTGCAGCGTCACCTCTGCATTCAGCCTTATTTGATATAGGCAAAAGACTTCAAGAATTGCCCAGGAAGAATGACCAAGAAGAGGTCAAGTCCTGGTCTCCTGCTCAAGAAAAAACAGGTCCCAACTCTGCATCAAGGACCTGTCTCTGCATTACAAAATCTTTGCCGGACTCAGTAGTCAAGGGATCCTACAGGCTCCTAAGAGCTTTCAAAGTAGTCTCAGTGAACAGGCCCTTAAAATCCTAAGGTCTGACATGGATTTGGCATCTCAGCTTCCTGCATTTCCCTGAACGTCCCAGAGTTGGGACCCTCGGCGTCAGTCTGTTCAGTTTTCAACCCCTAAGCTGCAAGGGCTTGGTCCTTTCACACACCACAAAATCCACAACACCGAAGAAAGTTTCTCAATTTAAAAGCCCATTTACCAAACAAGAATTAGCTTCTAGATCTTCAAAGCTCTTAAAATAAACACCTGTCAAAAAGGAACTTTAAGTGCTTCATACTTGGGTTTTTGCATTTCTCATACATCTGTGGCATCATCCGTTTCCTAGGGGCTCATTGAGGCACAGCAAATATATGTTATCAGTGATAAGACATGCTAAGCATCATGCATATTAACTAGCTATCTTAATGCCTAAAAAAAAGTAAAAATTAAAAAATGATAGAAGGACATCCCTGAACTCTAAAAGCTTAATCAGACAAACCATTTGTAGATATCAAGTTATGAACTGCTCAGCCGAAGGAAATTTTCTTTGGTTTAAAGCTGCTGAATCCCGGAGGGGTTCCTACAAACAGTTTTATATGTGAATAGCTATAGTTATGTTGGCAAATTATTTTTTGCAATGTGACCATTCATGACTAAATCCTCATTTTCAGGAAACACTATCTTATGTTTCACATTTAAGCTATGCAATAGCGACTACAAAACTTTAATCTTTATTTATGATCTATTAGACTGCATTTAGGAATGCCCTCTAGGTGTCATCTGAGGGGCTGCATTGTTGTCCACCTACTCACAAGTGGACATAAGGGAACAAAATGCCAGGCTTTTGTCAGAAGTTATTTTCAGCTCGATGATAGCAATGGCATTGCTCAGATCCCTGAAGCCCTCTCTCATTCCCCTCCCCTCCCAGCCTATAGGGCCAGCAGTGGTGGCCACTGCATTTAAAGAGTGCAGGAATCCTTCCAGTTCACATCCCTGGAGGCGTAAGAAAACAGGGAAAAACATCAAGCTACTCTGGTAAGTACGCTATATGGGGTTCTGCTGGTAAGGGTTTGGGTTTTTTTCCCCAACAGGTAGTAGAACTTGCTTATTGCTTAAGAAAACGTGTAGCGAGCCCTACAGAGCTGACAGCAGTATTTTAGGTTTGTAGTAGTCAACTGATAAGAGATTCGTCTGGGCTTCTCAGCCTACTTAGTAGCTACTGGTGTTACAAGAACAGGGCCGTGGAGATCCTTGTTAACGAGGCGTGTGTTGACTACATGTGGGACCAGATAACAGAAGTTTCAGAAACTTTAAAAATGTTCCAAAACTACAGAATTGTGTTTTCCACAGGTAGTCCGTGTACATATGCTTTCTAAAGCATAAAAATCTACCTGCTCTCAGACTTTCTCAGACAGAAGTATTCTAGAAAGAAAAAAAAAAACTCAGCGTATTTAAGATCAGTCACTAATCGGTTTTATATCACACAAGAAATTTTCTATCCAAACTGGCTAAAAAGAAAAAGGTAAAAAAAAAAAAACAAAAACAATGTGGAATGAAAGAATTCAGACACTTATCACACAAGCATTAAAGGGCAGCATGATCAGCAAGGTACTCAGAAGAGCCACAATCGTTAAAAAACAAAACATTACTTACTTTGAAAAGCTATCCATCTAAAGATCAAATTATCTCAAAGAATAAAGCCTTACATTTATATAAAATAATTGTGCCCAATCTCAATTATCATGGCAATGTTTTACAGCCTGTAACAGTTTTGCTTGCCACAAAAAGACTTAGTGCATGACTATGGGCATAGTGAAGGAAAGAAAGGAAAAGTGAAAGCTGATAGCAGAGGATTAGCTCTGGAAAAAGCAACATCTCATTTGTACAACGGGATGCAGCTTTCTACGTGAATCCACATGAATCAATGTGAAATGGTGAGCACGCGTGCAGGGGGCAGGAAGGGTTGGGGTTTAGGTTCCTTTTTAAAGTCACATCTAAGTACCTGGTTCTAGTGTTGGGGGTATCTTTTTTATCTTTTTTTTTTTTTTTTTTGAAGGTATCAGCTTAAATTTCTCCAAAAGTGTGCATCGAGAAATTTTTAACAGTAATACAGCATTAATACGAGAGAAAATAGTAGATACTTAGGAAGGACACAGAGGTTAAAGCAGAAGTTTCAGGCACAGGACTTGGTATTTTTATATCTGCTTTGCCCATCATGTGCTTCATGTCATGTCACTTAAATTTCTTTGTTTCAAAAGCACTCATGGAACTCAGAGTGACCAGTGTCAATGAAAAAACCATGTCCATCTTCCCATTTCAGTGTGGAAGATCCCATCCCTTCATCTATACACGTTGGTTTACCACAGAAATAAAGGAAGAAATACTAGCCATCACGAGATCATGATGGAGACTGATATTACACTTATATTACGCTAACTTATTACACTTATTAGGCTTATATTACACTAACTGACCTAAAATTTATGTGTATAAATCCATAGTCCATAGATATAGATATCTATATATAGAGATATCTATAGATACAGATATATAGATATAATCCATAGTCCACTGAATGCATCAGAATGTAAGAAATATGATTGTCAATATATAACAATATCACATCTTTCATTAAATGAGCTCACCCCTCAAATAGAAACATTTTCTCTATTGTAGATCTAGTCTTCTAAGACATATAACGCTTTCCACAATGGATTAGATTTTGACCAAAACACCTTTGGGCGTTTTGGGATGCTGTGGCAAGAATTGTGCTTTACACTGCATACACATCAAGATAAAACAGAACATTTTGAGCGCTAGTTACAGAGAAAGAGAAAATCTGTAGTGGCATTTTATCGCTACGTTCAAACAGAATTGAAATGCTTAAATTATTTTTAAAGCAAACAAACCTTTTGCCAATAAGGAAGGCCACACCAAATAACAGTAAAACTGACAGAGGAAAAAAAATCAACTAGAAACATCAAAAGAGATTACTCCTCCTTCAGAAGAGACACTATAGATAGAATTCAGTTGCCCTCGGTACCATTTTAGATGTCCAAAAATACTCAAAACGTTCCTATGAGGCCAACAGATACAAGACAAGGCTGGTGAGGGAACCAGGTTCGCTGGGGCGGCAGCCGGAGGCCCGGCAGGAACAGCACGCGATGTGCCGCAAGATCCCCAAGTATACATAACGGGATCCAGCTCTACCTTTTCTGTCAAGGCTATTCAAAGGTCTTCACAAAGGAAGCCGTGTATTTTTATCCCCATGGGGCTGGTGAGGTGAGTAGCACTAAGGAGGGCCGAATGAGTCAGTGGCGGTCACAGGACAGGGCAGCAGCAGCGCTGTGATTAGATACCAGACCCAAGTCCTGCCTGCACTGACATTTCCCACGGACTTCCACAGGGCAAAGAATTTCCAGCATAGCCTCAATACTTGCGTTTCAGCGTAGACAGCGATTTAATTTGATATTATTATTCTTTGTTTCTTATAAAAGAAATCAGAATTCTCATGCTCCTAACCAAGTCTGGGCCAAACAGCTCTAGCTAGGACTAAACCAGAGATGCAAGGCACATCGCTCCTGCCAGCCATGGTTCAGCACCTACACCACAGCAGGATCAATGAAGTGATCGTGAAGACCTACGTTTCCCACTCTGTTTATCTGCTTAAAAGGCATCCTGTAGCATGTGGCACCCTGAGATAATCCTTCCAGCCACATAAATGATTTCTGCCATTCACACAGAACTTACTTGAGCTCTAGACTATCAAACACAGCAGCATTTAGAAGGGAAAACCTACTATTTTGCAAACAAACACCAAAATTACGCGCAACATCTTTCTTCACCTACACTGCACTGTCTATCACTATCTTCTGCTCCTCTAGGAAACTTCTAGGGCCACTACCTCATCCACTTCCTATTTAGATCAATGGATCTAAATATATTTTTGGATTATACTCTTACCAATAGTACTCTGATCAGTGACACACACTCTGTGACAGTCATGTTACAACCAGATTTGTACAGCATGCCTAATAGCCCAAGAGAAGACAACTCACATTTTTTTCATGCTTGTGAAGAGCACAGAAACACTTCAAAGGCTCCTTTGGTCTGAGGCAAGCCTATGTAGTGGTGTTACTATCTAAATAAAGTGATGCATGTATCCTTGGCTGCACATCCGATGTGTAATAAATTCTACTCCATGTAGTAGCTGCATTTTGAAATGGAATGATACAAGCTGCTGAATACTATTACAGCAAGACCAAGCATGCTCCTCCAGCTTAACAGTACCAGAAGTGCCTGCCAACAAGGAGTAACACTAGTACAGATCACCAAAAAGTAAAAATAAATCAATCAATAAATAAAGAAATACCATGTGGCTAGCAGTCCCTGTAAATTAATCAGATTAAGACGAAAGAATTCCGGGGATTTCAAATGAGTTTAGATACTGGCATCAAATGAAATTAAGTGGAATTAAGACTTTGGGTATATTTTTTGTATGGCAAATAGGAGGCAGAGTTCTATTTGCAGGTAATGCAGACAGATAGAATTTAATGGCTTGCAGTAATCCTGCTGCACAGGCAGCATCTGCAGGGAGGGCCACCGCAGTTCTGCATTCAGGGAGATGAACAAAGCAAGAACACAAAGACTGTGGAGTTGCCCTGGTCCCTCACCCAGCTATTAAGCCAGGCAGTGCAGACATCATGCCATCCACTGCCATTCTTATGCCAGAATCCTTACGGGAACATTTTTACCATGACTTCTGTCTCCTACAGCTTCCCATCAGGTGATGCCAAAAAAGCATGGAAAATGTGTATGCATGCCCAGTCATGGAACTATAATTAGCCTCAGGAGCAATGGTTCTTTTAAGAGCTCTAACCACAGCCTGTAACTATCAAGCATTATCAGACTTTCAGAGATTATTTTTTTCTTTCAGCTAATGATGTAATCAGAATTACTTTCCAACAAGTCTCCTGTTGCCACAGTTTGAAATACTGTATGTGTCTCTGAAGGGAACTAAAACAGCAGAAGCAGTTTTACTCTGTTGGTAACTAGAGGTGCAAACCACACTCTCCCCAGGCAGCTACCAATGCTGCTCCAGGGGGTACAGGATTCAGCTGGCAGCAAAGGAGACGTTGTGAATGCAAAAATCTTGTTTTAATTTTCAATCACAACACTGAATTTTCTGTCACTGCTCTTCCTTCTCTTAAAATCTTTGACAAGTATTACTCTAATTTTAGAAGAAAAAATAACACTGATACAAAAATACTTGAAAAAAGGGAGAACATAAAATGGCGGAGAAAAGATTTTACCGAAGTGAAATATTTCTCCCTATTCCCTTTTCTCCCATTTAAAAGAAATGGGAAAAAGATTTAAACAGCACTATTTCATTAAACCATTCCTGAGTAAGAGGGAAACAAATTTATAATCCATTCCTTGCATACAGTTATTCTTATTTATTTCAACTACATCAGACCTCTACATCGTATTTCTGATTCTTTCTTGTTACATTACAAATAAACACAGAGGCAAGCTGAGCTTTCCTCTCTCTTATGCATCATTAGTGTTTTCTTGCTGTCAGAGCAGCAGGAGAACTGACAGGGTCTGAAATAATTTAATAGAGTAGTTGCTTTATGGCAGCTGAGGACTAGGCTGATGGGGCTAAGGAGCTGGTTCCACTAAGCCTAAATCAGCATCCCAAAGGAGAGACTGGGTCTTGCAGTAGGATGTCAGATATGCTGTCTACCGCAGGTAACAGTCACAACAGCGAATGGGGGATTAAATGGGGTTAGGGATATATTAATAACCAGAGTACTACAGTGGATACGTTAGGATATGCTAATATCTGGATTGTTATCAAACATTGATGGTTACAATATGCCTACACTGCTGTTGCAGTGTTGCAGTGCTGTTGCTTCAGCATGAGCACACGCTCCTATGCTACAGTCCTATCTTGGTTTTGCCTGATACTGTTGCCTTTTACTCTAGTTGTGTGATTTTTAGCATTAGTAGCCAGAAAGAACTCCCTTCAGCTTCAGATTAAGTTTGTAGAGCTGGCAGGTAGAAAATATTAATTTCATTCTGAAATTTAGCAGATATGGTACAGAAGTCACTGAGATTATGAGTAAACGGGATGTTAGAGTCATATGTACAGACACTGTTAAATGTTAGGGTATAATGCAAACTGTTTAAAGTAACAGCTACATTACATCACTGCTATGATAATTTCCCCTCTTACATGACATCAGGAGAAAAGTCTCAGGGGGCAGACTTGATTCAGTAGTGAAAATCCTTTTCTTATTTAAGAATATCTGACAGTGGATTTAATCAAATACAACTGGGACAAGCGGGCTTTGAAAGAACTATAATAAGAAAATGACTGGCTTTCCAAGAAGGACAAAGGAGGCCTGAGCCAGGAGCCTGGAACAACCTGATAATACGACGTGCAGATGACAAGATGACGTTCCAGTCTTTCCAGAAACGATGACTCAAACAAGAAAACAGAAGGGCAAACCGTAGGCTGTGGTCATTTCAGATGGGTGATAGCACAATTGTCAGGAAGGGCACTTACTGTGCCTGCAGTCAGGTGCTGTATGTTCAGCTCCAGGCTCTGTCACTGCCCTCCTACGTGACCTTGGGCAAGGCACTTCAATAGTAACTGCAACAGTAAGCACTACTGTCTTTCTCTCCCACCTTTAGATTTTAGCAACAATTGACAAAGGAAAGCACAGCTGTTATTACTTTGTAACAACTGTGCAGCAATAATCTTGCTGCACGGTGACCGTGTTTTATAAGGAACTCAGAAAAGAACAAATAACTTGTTTCTACTCCAGTGTCTTCTGAAATAACATCATACAGTTGTTCAACTTCAAGGTGGAATTTATCCAGCTATGCAATGGAGAACGTGACATCATCCTGACAGAGAAAACTGCCTATATATATATATATATATCATTGCGGAAGGTCATGCTTTAGAAATGCATAAATAGCACAATACAGTGTCTCTTCACAGAACCTACAGACAATATTGTTCTGTAGAGAGTTTAAGGTCAAATTCTGTCCACAGTTTTGCTTTTCAACTCCCATAAAGCTTCAAAGCGTTTATTAGCCTCCACTAAAATTTGCCACACAAAACCGTATCAGCAGAGATGAAAAGAAAGCAAGAACTGAAGGGAAAAGGCTGTGCTAGGATAGAGGGGAGGGCGGGACTGAAATCGAATGACTATTTGTTGTAAATACATCCTAGATTCACTTCTCCAGAAGAGGTAAGAATGACCCTATCATCTTTTTACCGAAACACCTCGCAATCATTTAACATATTTACCATGTATCATATTTACATGATTCCAAGCTAAAGAACAACCTTATTTACAACAGTGTGTCATGCAGAGGACCGAGGCTGCCCCCCCAAAGCACCAGGCTAGTGTCCTCACCCCGCGATCAGTCTGCTGTGACATTCCTCCTACAGCACAGATACGCAGCGTGTCTCCTCCAAGAGCCATTACACCAGCCACGCACGGAAGGTCTCCCCAGGTCTGCCTTCCTACGCAGGACCTGGCACGCAGATCTGTGCTGACTCTCAGCTGCCATCTCACCTCTCTGCTACCAGATAATTTACAAGTGCTGTGGTACAATTCACCCGAGCAGATCCTGGCTTGGGGCCACCCTGCAATAGCAGTTCACTGGTGATGGTGTTGGGAACAATAAGGGGGGGAAAAAAAAACAAATCAAGCTGTTCTGTTTAAAATAACTCACTTTTTTCACTGCATTTACTTATGCAATTTGATTTTCTAGGTTGCCCTTCGCATACAAGGATGCCAAACTGGGGAGGTGGAGCCAAATGCGGTGCCTGCGAGAAGACAGTGTACCACGCTGAGGAAATTCAATGCAATGGAAGGAGTTTTCACAAGACATGCTTCCTCTGCAGTAAGCTGGGCTACACCATTTTAACTTCACACTATTTCCATAGCTCGGTAGGGGTCGTCACTTAAAGCTAGTAATTTATTTTGTATTAACTTGCATCCAAGCAGAAACACAATAAAGAAGCTTCATATTTGGCCTAACTCAACATGTTTGCCCATGGGACACCTATAGCAGGTCATAAACAGCCCAACCCACGTACAGGACAGTAGCCACAACCAGTGTCAGACCCAATTCCACACAGGGAAAGTTTTGTAAGGCTTATACATCTTCTGAGAAAACAAAGGAGACAGCAGTCGCGCTAATACTCCTACTTCAAGCACAGCACAGCAAGGCTGACTCTGGAATGACTCTCCTGAAACCTTAAGGATCCCATGGGGCCAAAGAAAATATTCCTACCATAAGCAGCCACACGTTGCACATACTGCCTGCAACCCTGGGGAGGGGAACGAGAGGAGGGAGCGAAGACTTGAGCGAGTTTGTTAAACTGCAGTGTGTTTTAACTAAATCTCTGTAGAAAGTCAGTTTTGAGTTGAGGGATCCTTGTCTGTAAGGATGATTAATTAGTTTATTCCCAGAGACAATAATCCACTAAAGATGAAAACTGGTTCCCCCACCACCACTGTTTTTTTTTTGGTTGGTTGGTTGGTTGTTTTTTTTTTTTTTAAGTAACTGAAGGATAGAAAACGATTGCAACTTTTCAGAAACCGCAGTCAACTTTCTGAAAGACCAGTTTGCCACTCCACATCAGCTCTTAATCATCAAATTTCAGTTTTCTAAGCTTTTACCCCTGAGCAATGTCTCTCTCAGGATCTTGACTTCTCTTTTGTCAAGCATGATGGTTTTTGTTAGGGATTTTAGAGTGCTGCAGAAATATGGTAACTAGGTAAATCTTGAAGAAATCCTACTCTGTCCCACAATGTAGCATACTACAGGTTTCAAGTTAAAAAATCTAGAGGAACTACACAAACGGTGCTCTTGAGACAGAGGTATGTCTTATTAGGATATTACAGGAGATGAGTACTTTTATGATTAACCCTAAAAAAAATACACACGGAAAAGCTGAAAGATTATCTCTGGCATCAAAATCTCCTACCAACACCCTGCAAGTAACTCAGTCTTCTCCTTCCCCATATTTCCTACAGTCCCATTTCACTTACTGTTTTCCCCAAGCGTCTTCAATGTTCAGCAGACAGCATTCTCTGCAGATGAGTTAACACCTGAAAAATGAGAGAGAAGGTATCAATTCACCTCTGTTTGTCCTTTGTGAAGGGAGAAAACAATTTGATAAAAACTAAAGATTGCTAAATAATGTATTTTGCAGACAATTGAGATTTAGGACCTTTGCACTATGAAGTTCAGCACAATTGATACTACTGAATTTAGGTTTTTTACCCTCCTTTCCTGGATAGGTTGAAAATTTTCCTTTTCAGAAGTGAGGAAGTTTTTACACGCTTAGATGACAGTACAGCACTGTACAGAACCAGTTCAAAGGGCATACATGAGTCTTGTTTGCCCTTCTTCCTGACCCTGCAAGTGATGCCTTTGAATTCCCTCAAAAAATGTTGTAGTTAATTGACAGCCTTCAGCCAATTCTTACAGATGGTTAAAATCTTAGTTTGGTAAAAACTAGAGACTGTTTATTGCTTCCATGTGCTGCCTATAACAATTAGTATTATAGATCAGAGAAGCTACAGGGAGAGAAGCATGGATGTGTTAATTATGATAAAAGATTTAATTGACACTTATGCTTTATTCAACGATAGAAGTGATATGTGAAATATCAATGTCAAATGAATAGACTCTCCAGTGTCTAATAAAAATAAAAAGCTATCATTAACTATGACCCAACAGGACATTTTTCTTGTATGTGCATTCTCAGACATCTAATATTGAAACAAGTTTAAGCTTCATTCTTAGCACAGCTGATTTTTTTTTTAAATGACTCACGATAAACAGCATGCATTCATTAGGTCTGCTGTTTTTATTTTTTTGCCTATTGTACTCATGTGTGAACTAAATTATAGATAGGTTAGATACTAAAAAAAGTATTCCCAGCAGAAGTATGTCTAAGGTCAAAAATTAAAGATGCAGCTAAGCCCAGCTGGCATGTGAGAGGTATGTTAATTGGCTTTATGTTTCCCATGATTCACATACACTAGCTTTGGACCAGATAATTCAATATCGTGTATCATGTTCATGGACTTTTCAATGAATCAGTTAAAGAATTTCGTTTCTCAAGACAAGAAAAACAGTCCTCTCTGTACCCACTCTTGGGTACAAAAAAACAATTTAAATCCATGTAGTTGAGCATGTATTATATTTGACCTGACACATGAAAAACACTAGTATTTTTGGACCACAGAGTTAAATTTGGGCAAAATTACATGCAATTCAAACCAACCTGTTAAGACAGTAAAAATGAGATAAGCGGAACTATAAAATCCTGGTATCTGTACTCCATAGTTTTTCCCTACAGACAGTTTTTAAAACTTCTTTCCAACAAACCTTTCTCCTTGCCCAGATTGCTGTTTACGTACCTTGTTTCCCTGTCAGCTTTTGCTTAAAACACAGCTGTGACGGACATTTGGCAGGATCTCTCGCCATAAACCTGAAACTTCTTACTGCCAGCTTGCAAACAGTATCTGTTAGCAGATGACAGGTCTCAAAGTTATTTCAACAATAGCACTTCAAGGGCTTTTGCTCCATCTGTTGTGGTGAATTGATACTCTATCCTTACAGAGCCAGAAATAGAAACACTTTATCTACTGCTAGAGTTTCCATCATCCCTTAACTCCCGCAGCAAACATAATTATAATCCCAAAGCAGAAGAGACTGCAGCACAAAGTGATCAAGTTCACACATTTACAGAAGCCCCTCATTTCATTTCTGTTAATTAAACAAGTCCTTGAGAATTATATTCCCCTCTACACACTACAGTGATGGAAACAAAGCTCCAATATCACCTTAAATCCTTAAACTCTGACTTGAATGAATTTGAGAAAAACCTCACAGCAGGACAGTTAAACGTAGGGGGGAAAAAAAAGGACGAATCAAACACTCAGATAGCTTTACTAGAGGCTTGATCTTCCATCTAGTTTCAACACTCGTGCAATTCACAGATTTGTGTTACTTACATGAGCTAAGCAACTGTTTTCCAAGCTATCAACAGGACACGCATGACTGGAGAGCCCTTTGCGGTATGTGCACTTGGTCAAAGGAAGTTGAAGAGAACATTATTTCCCTACACTACCCCACTCGCCTCCCCCAGTAACTACTGTTGACACACTAAACAATTTGTAAGAAGTCTTTTTTTTTTTTTTTTTTTTAATAGCCATTCATAACCGAAAGCTTCATCCTCTCTTGATGGGGTGGGGACTGTCTCACACTGAGTTTCCAAACCAGTGTGGCATACACAGTCACCAAGCACATGAAGACTGCCACTACTACTTTTTCCTTTCATTATTGTCCAAGTTTCCATGCATATACAGCAAGGAGATACGCTGGCCTGGTAACAGGATTTGGTCATAAAAAGATGATCAGATTTCAGATCAGCAAAGCAAGCACCCCAGAGAACCCAGATTTGTCTGCCTTACCTTCCATGCACATTTGCTGAGAGTAAGCATGCACAAGACTGAACTTAGCTATGTTTGTTAGCTCGAGGTGTGTTTCTCAAAACATAGATACTTGTCTACTGAGACCTCAAATAAGCAGCTGTTAGCACTCATTAACTTTTGATCCCTTCAGCTAGAGACTAGATTTAAAGTAGTGACATAGAGAGTATAACTTGCATTCCATTATGCGTGTGGTGCTCCTATGGCATCTTCTGTCCAAAAGTCTCTGAGACCTTTTCTGGTGAGCTAAGCCACGCAGTATTTCTCTATAACAAATACAACTAGCAGGAGGTCCTTTTGGTCTTAGAATCTGCATCATCATATTCTTGTCATCCTGGAGGAAGTTGAAAAAAATCAGGTATTTGGAGTCACTGCTTCCTCTGGCTCTACAGCCCAAAAAAATGCAATGAGATAAATAAATAAATAAATAAATACTTATATATCCCGCTTGATTCTGACTGGACACTGCAAGTATGTTACGTTCTCTTTTTAAAACTTGCCAGCTTAAAATATGATGGGCTGACATGAGAAAGCCGCTACAGACTCAGAGGAACTATTCTGAAAGGTGCAGATGCACAGTAGAATCGACACCCCTGCAACCTCTCCCTTGTTTTTAGGGTTTGGGACTTTGGGATGATTACCTCAGATCCATCTCTGGCCTCTCAGATCTAGAAAAATTGTCTTGACAAGTCCAAGATTCTTCTGGGGTTAGAGTGTAACTGGAGAGCACAAACATTGTGTGCATGAACAATTATGTTAGCAACAGCCCAGTGAAACTTTATACTGACTATGCACTAACACCCCTCTTTTTGTGTATTTTCTGAAGACGAACAAAAATAAACACTAATTGTAATTATTCTGAACCACAGTAATTCAACTTTGAATATACAAATGTTTATCTGTGCCTCTCTTTTCCTGTTTTTAGTGGCTTGCAGAAAAGCTCTGGACAGCACCACAGTAGCAGCTCACGAATCTGAAATCTACTGCAAAACTTGCTATGGAAGAAAATATGGTCCCAAAGGTGTTGGCTTTGGACAAGGGGCAGGATGTCTCAGCACTGACACTGGGGATCATCTAGGCTTGAATCTGCAACAGTGAGTTAAATCCCACTGAGAGCACTGTCTGTTTTTCTGATACCACTTGTCACTTATTGGGGTATATATGGTACAGGGAGATATTTTATTCTGTTCCTAAAACAACACATGGTATGAGTGGCTGAACAGAACTTCCTACAATCTTTTCTTCAGTGGACACAGCAATGTACCATTTTTTAATAATTTTCAGTCTCTGTAAGCTCTCTTCATGAACTTTCTCCTCCTTCAATAGGCAGCAGCAGCCTTTTTATGCCAAGACGAACCTATGCTGCAATCACTGCAATTGTAATTTGCCATGAGTATCACTGTGATAAAATCACATTCACCGTAGAATATGAGAATTTTCTTCATCTTATCAGAGGCTAAGATACACTTAAGTTTTACTGTTACAGAAATAATCACAACACCACACACTGTTACTCCTCTCAATACAGAAATAATGTTTCTAAATCCTCCCTGTGGCTTGAACAATACTTGCAAGCACACCAAGAACATGACTGAACAAAGGGATTCCCATGGAATAGCATCTTCAAAAAGCCTCAGCTCCACGAAATTATGTCTGACAGTAGGTTTTTATAGCATTTTCCTATGATTCTCAAAACTGCACATTTCAAAATAAAAAGTTTTCTTCTGCTATTACTATAAGGGAACTCATCAACAAATATACTAGGCAGGTAATAAAAGCTCAAATACCATACTTAACTGTACCCCCATGTGAGATATGCATCCATTGTGGGCAGAGCTCTGTATCCAAGACTGTTATGTCCTGTAGGCTTAATGACCTGTTGCAGTCCAACAATCCGATAATTCACAAGTAGTTCTGTCAATGACTTTAAGCAAGCACAAGGACATAGAGCACAAAGTCCAGAAATATAAAGCAAAGCTATTAGAAATAGCAAAGCTATTTTTCTGATGCTTTTGACCCCGGGCCACCTGAGAAGCCTGGTTCCTTGTCAAAATGTTGCAGTGAATAAAAATAAAACAACAACAAAGAGCATGCAAAATTGAGTTGGTTTTTTTTTTTTTTTTTCCCTCCCTTTCAAGATCTGCTCGCTACTGAGTACTAGCAGTTAGCCAGTTACAAGAAGTGGGGGTCTTCTGCTTCTTTTTCTCTTTTTGCCTCTCAACAAAAACAAAATTTATTTTTTACTTTCACTTTTCATTAAAAGTGGCTAGCATTAACTCCTTGTGCTCAGGCCAATACAGGAAATATCAGTGGCTACAATATCAGCTTTTCAACTATGCAATACAACAAAAGGTCTTTTCCAACCTAAATACTTCTGTGATTCTGTAACAATTCTGGTTTCTTTTTTTTTTTTTTTCCTTTTGCATGTCCTAGACCAGTAATTTAGTATTTTTCTCCCTTACAAAACAAACAAAAACAAACACCATGACCTCATATTTCTAAAATGAAGATAGCATTTTAAGCAATATTTTAAAAACACTGAAAACTTCTGTTTTAGGGGATCACCAAAGCCTGCTCGCCCTTCTACACCAACTAACCCTTCAAAGTTTGCCAAAAAGATTGTCGATGTGGATAAATGTCCCCGCTGTGGCAAGTCAGTGTACGCTGCAGAGAAGATAATGGGGGGAGGAAAAGTAAGTAGTTACTAAAACACTAGGAAAAAAGCTTTTCAAATGCAGATAAACTATAGCTAATCATTCCCTGAAGTTTTTACTCAGTCTTGATGAAGAAAATATGAAGACGAATTAACAATTTGGTAAAGCCTGATGTAACGCCTATCAGGTTTAAAGTCATGTGCTGTTGCATAAGCCCGGACTTTCTGCATCTTGTTGATGTCTGTGGAACAACCCTTCCTTTCTGGCTACTGTACAGGCTGCCTCCTCTGCCACCATCATCCTACTAACATCTTTTGGAATAGTTATAATTTAAACATTTGTTTTTAGCGGCAAATGCAGCTAAAATTAAAGATTAAATTAATTAAAGATTAAAGATTAAATTAAAGATTATATTATTCTAAAGATTATATTAAAAAGATTATATTATTTTCTTTGACTAAAAAAAGAAAAGCCAGCATCCCGTGACATGCTGGCCCTCTGCTCTAAACTCTCACTAGAATATTACCTCTGCGCACGAAGGGAGAGGCCACTATCTAAAGCTCTCTGCTTTTTACCAGACCTCTATTAACAAGCAAGTTGCTAGGTAAGATGTTAAATAATAGTGGGATAATAAAGTGGGATAATCAATAAAAAAAAAAAATTTAGAAGGATGAAAAGTGGAAGCCTTAAGAGCAAGAAGACAGTTTTAGGCTAAAGCAACAGTTATTTGTTTCTTGCATCTGCTAGCTGTGCATTTGCTGTAACACAATGAATTGTCTTCATTTCCTCAGCCTTGGCATAAGACATGCTTCCGCTGTGCTATTTGTGGAAAGAGTTTAGAATCTACCAATGTTACAGACAAAGATGGAGAGCTCTACTGTAAAGGTAAGGATTGCAATGACCTCAACTGGGTTATCGAGTCAGCGTAAGATTATTCCTTTTAGACCTAGTATTGCCATCAAGATTTACTGCGGCATGTTTAACAACTACATGAATTTTCATTTTATTTTTTTAACAACTTTCCAAAAACAAAGGAAGAACTATGGCAAAATTGCAGTTGCATCTTCTGCTATGAACATTTAAATTTTAAATTTGTAATTTTTCTACAAAAACACCCTCTCTGATCCATCCTCAGACCTCCTAACAGGAACACTAGCCATACCTGCTGGGCAAATTTTTGTACCTACACAATCTCACTTGCTCATTAAAAAACAAAATAAACAGAAAAAAACAACTAAATCACAAACATACAGATAGATCTTTGAAGGTCATGATCCCAATTGGAATTCTTGCCAGGAAGAATTAAAAGATACTTCTGCTATATTGGTTGTAGAGAAGATAATGCGTTCATGCTAAATTATACATCCAGATATTCTTCTCAGATCAACAAAGCTTGCAGATTTCACTTAACTATGTGAAACAGCTTAAGGAGCAAAGTATGCCAAGTTTTCATATCCTAGGCTAAACTCTATAGAGAGTTCTAAAAAATATTTAAGTTGGGCACAGGCTGACAACAGGATGTAGTCAAATAGGCATATTTTGAGAAATATGCTGACCATTATTACTTAAACCGAATTGTGATAAATAAACATGCATACACTTAGCAATACACAGTTAGCACGGCATTGCTTAAACTACCATCAAAAGCTGGCTGGACTACATTCTAGTTCTTTTAACCCCCTCTGAAAATAGTCTGTATGGATGGGAAAGCAGTTTTAAAGAAAACATTAGTTAAATCTTGAATACATACTGTTTCTGACTTTTTTGGAGAAGCTCAGATATGACACTTCCATTTAAGTCAAATATGTTTCACTGTTAGACTCTGTTGGCACTATCAAGAAAGACATTCACATTTCCTTCTTTTTATTAACTTATATTTGGAAGTAGTACTAAAGACACAAGTCCTTTACCTCGACATGAAAACATTCCTAATATTATTTACCCTCCTCCTTCTTTTGCAGTTTGCTATGCAAAAAATTTTGGTCCCAAAGGAATTGGTTTTGGTGGCCTCACTCAAGCGGAAAAGAAAGAATGCGAATGAGAAGTGGATGCAACAGAGTCTGCTGTTGATGTTAGCAGATAACAGTTGACAAGTAAAACAAAAACATCACATATTGCTAATAAACTAGGGCATTTGTTTAATATTCTCCACCTTGCAGAAAAAGCTTGCAAACTTGTATCTTAAGAAATTCTTAGAATAGCCTAAAAAAAGTTACAGTGATAAAGTTAGATTTACGTTTAGAGCAAATAAAGACAAAAACTTCTGTTCAAGGAACATCATTGTTTCTTAAACTACTATTTACCATATTTTAGTCTGAATTTTGAAAGACTCAGTATACTGTCCCATTAAGACAGAGATATCTTGTGGATCACAGAGTGGTAAAGGTCAGAGTGTTCTGACTTAGGCCAGTTTCCCAGTGGTGTTTTGAACATTTTGATGTTATTTGTATTATGGCAAAATAGATGTTACTCACTTTGAGACGATTAAAAAGTATCTGAAATTCTCTTTCAAAGGGAGCTATTTCTGAAGAAATAGTAAGTTTTCTTAGAATACAGTGCTGTCAGTTTTGTTATTGTATGTTTTCAAGCTACAATAAAGTACTCATATTGCTTCACATTTTTGTTTATTTCAATTTGCTTGTGCTTTATGTTCCAAAATGTCACAGATCAATGTATTTCACTGAGATGAATTAAACCCTCCATTTCATAACTGCAAGAATTCTGTCTTGTTACTTTGCTTTACTCTACATTGTCAGTTCTAGACAGTATTTACCTTTCATTTTCTGATCTTGATCTGTTTCTCCGCTAGTTTTCATTACTGTTTTGACCTCTATTCAAACACACTCACAGAAAGCAGAAATACTCACAGATGAAATATTTATGCTGATAATTGTAAGGCATGAACTTTTTTTTTTTTTCCAAGCTGGGAGAAAAAAAAAGACATTGTAATGGGCTAGTTGGAGAACTGAGATACTTCATGAGATATTCCTTATTCCTGTATAACGAACTTATTAATTTACCTCTTAAATTTGTCTAATCCTACCTCTCTTCTTGAAAAGCAGGTACTGAACTCCCAAAGCAGTGGAGAGAAACAGATTTCATTTGAGCCTCTACATCCAGATATCAATATATGCAGATATCAGAACACAGCAATTTTTAGGAAGAGTTCCAAAACTCATGATAGGATAGAAAAACACTCAAAAATAACAAAAATGCTCAGAAGGCATTTGAATTTTTGCAGCGGAAGTTTTCAGTGATGGTGATGAACATCCCAGGTTTTTGAGGGGTAAAGAAGATAGTGGTCAGAAAATACGTAAGAATTTCGATGTTATCCTATAATGACTGTAAAAATGTTTCTACAAGATCCGAGTAGCAAATACTCGATAAAGGCCTTTTTGACAAATATTTTAACTTCATGAAACAGCAAAGAGATTAAATATTTTTATAGCATAAGTACTTTTATTGCTTCACAGTCTGTTTTTTTTCCACTATTCACACAAAAGGATCCTTGGTATCATCTGCAAATTTTGTGCTCCTGATTCTTTGAAAGACAAAATAATGAGGTAGAGCAAACTATTTCCATAGCTCCCCTGTTACTGAGAAAAACCTCAAAAATATTTACACTGGATCCAACCAACTGAAACTAACCAATCGAATTGAACTAAATTAAACCACTGAAACCCATTTTGCCCATCCACAATGTGCCTGACTCACTTCTGTTAAAAGCAGAAAGAGATGAGAACTATTTTCCTACACTTCCATTCTAGATACTGCATATACATATTCTAATATACAACCATATACATATTCTAATATACAACCATGAGAGTTCTTTCAGAAGGTAACTGGCTAAATTCTTCCAGGTTTCAGCTAACAGTTTTCTATGAATAAATACTTTGTATAAGCTCTCTTCCCAGGAGTCTTTCTGAGACAGTGGAGCTCGGATTTTCTACATGCATTGGAGAACTGCAATTTCTTTGCCTATTACTAGCTGAAGGAGAAAGACAATTTAAAGAGAATGCTTTAGCTAACCAAGAGGCCCTTTCTTCGCCTTGTGAGTAAACAGAATTGCTGGAGAAAGAAAAGATAAAGAGACCTTACTTATTCTAATGATATCTCAAATCACAGGAATGAGGGAGAGCTGTGTTCATGGTTTTAATTTTTATGAAAGTAAAAAATTTATGATTAAGAAATAAATTGCTATGCTTGTGCTATAGTGGTGCTAGATTTAGCTGCAAAGCAGCTCCCACAACCAAAAAGACCACAAGGGAACATCTGACTCACTATCTGCAATATCACTAACATCTAACACTAATCAAGTGGACTGACTCATTCTTTGGAATGGTTTCAAGGTGCTTACCGTGCTCTTCTAGCAACTTAGAGAACTTAAGTACTGACTTTACTTCCCAGGACCTAGCGCCTAAGCATCATGATAAACAGGTCTGAGGTAGGTGCTTAAGGTAGATACATCAGACTGGAACCTTGGCACGAATGATAGACCATGAGACTGTCAGACCTTCAAACATTTTGGAAATTATCACAGGTTTAGGCAGAAAGTGACAATCCATGTTTTTATACTTCAGTTTATAGCTTTCTGTCTTTAGAATCTTTTATGGCATAATCTTTTTATGACTATTTGCTTCTACAGGCTACATCTTAGCATTGTCCAGATGCCCCCACACTCACCTCCACTGAGAGCATCTTTCCCAAGCTGAACAAGAGAGGGCGCACACTGAGTTCAGGGGCTTTGCAGAATCAGTTGGGTTTAGCATGGTGCTGGTTGTGCAAATGATTCCACCAGATAGCAGGTAATCCTTGCAGGAAAAGTCAAAGACCAGGGATTCAAATTCGAACAATATCAGCGATTCCATCACTATTTATTCACCTGTTACTGAATGCTGCACTGCACTTTCCTCACAAGTAGTGCTGCCTGAAAGTAGTGACACTCCCATTCATTGCTTCGACCAGATTAGCCCCAGAGAACGTTCCCACAGTGAGGCAATTACCTTCAGAACATTTATCACAATGATCTGCAGCAGATGATTCCATTTAGGCTTCCTGAAGACAGAGCAGCATCCCAGATCATGCTGGAACCAGTCCACCTGGAACTAGAAGACAAAAGGATCACCAGAGAAACTGAATCACAGCAGCGTTGTATTAATTTGCTCCTGAGAGCCTCTGTAACTCCACAACATTAGTTCTTCTCCCTTCTGCTTTGAGGAAGAAACACCACTCAGCACTGAGCAGGTAGGACTGCAAGAACTTCCTTCCTGGCTGCTGTCCATCAAAGCTGCTCAATGCCAGATATGGATTTTATTGTAGCAGCAAAGTGTCTTTACAATTAATATGACTGTTTGTGGTGGTTTTGCTCAGGTGGGCAGCCAAGTTACTCCATGGGCTGCAGGGGGACAGCCTGCTTCACCATGGGTCTCACCACAGGCCGCAGGGGATTTCTGCTCTGGTGCCTAGAGCACCTCTCCCCCTCCTTCTTCACTGACCTTGATGCCTACAAGGCTGTTCCTCACTCCTCTCTCTCTCCCAGCTGCTGTGTAGCAGTGTGTTTTTTTCCCCTGTCTTAAACATGCTCTTGCAGAGGCGCGAACAACATCGTTTATTGGCTCAGCTCTGGTCAGCAGCAGGGCCCTTACCTAACATGGGGCAGCTTCTAGATCCTTCTCACAGAAGCCACCCCTATGGCCCCCTGCTACCAAAACCTTGCCACATAAACCCACCACATTCCACACCTCCCCTCTGTGAACAGCATATTTAAGAATAATCACAATATACTCTTACTTTACAGTCATCACAATCGTCACAAACTTCACTTACATCAAAAAGAAAAAGAATTCCTGCACCAAAATAAGCATAACATCATCACAACACCGATGAAGTGGACAATTTACACACACTCCACCCCTTGTCCCTTCACCACACTACCATGAAACATATTCCTCACAAGTACTGCTTTCTTAAATTCCTCACAACTGTTACATTTATAAAAACATCCAGTCCATGTTTTGCCTGTTACTTCTCTCAACTATCATCCTTATCTCAAATTCCTCGAGCCCCACTTTGGGCACCAAAAAGGACTGTGGTGGTTTTACTCGGGTGGGTGGCCGAGTTTCACCACAGCTGCTCTCTCACTCCCCCTCCTCAAAGGGAAAGGGAAGAAAATACAATGCAAAGGGCTCAAGGGTTGAGATAAGGACAGGGAGATCACTCAACAATTACCGTAACAGGCAAAACAGACTCAGCGTAGGGAGACAGTAAGATTTATTGCATATTACTAACAAGCTAGAGAAGTGAGAAATAAAGGAAAGAAATCAAAAACGCCTTCCCCCCTTCTGCCCTCTTCCAGCTCCTCCCCCCCAAGCAATGCAGGGGAACAGGGAATGGGGGCCGCGGTCAGTCCCTTACGCTTCGTCTCTGCCGCTCCTTCATGGTCACTGTCGTCCCCTGTGCTGTGGGGTCCCTCCCACGGGATGCCGTCCTTCCCAAACTGATCCGGCGGGGTCTGCCCACAGGCAGCAGCTCTTCAAGGACTGCTCCAGATATGGGTCCGTACCACGGGGTCCGTCCCTCAGGAGCGAACTGCTCCAACCTGGATCCCCCACAGGCAGCAGCTCCTGCCAGCTCACCTGCTCCTGCGTGGGCTCCTCTCCACGGGCTACAGGTCTGGCCCGGGGCCTGCTCCAGCAGGGGTCTTCCACAGGCCGCAGCCTCTGTCGGTGCAGGTCCACCTGCTCCACCGTGGTCTCCTCCACGGGCTGCAGCATGGAACCCTGCTCCACCGTGGTACTCCATGGGCTGCAGGGGGACAGCCTGCTTCACCATGGTCCTCACCACAGGCCGCAGGGGACTTCTGCTCTGGCGCCTGGAGCACCTCTCCCCCTCCTTCTTCACTGACCTTGGCGCCTCCAAGGCTGTTCCTCACTCCTCTCACTCTCCCAGCTGCTGTGTAGCAGCGTTTTTTTTTCCCGTCTTAAATATGCTCTCACAGAGGCGCAAACAACATCGCTTATTGGCTCAGCTCTGGTCAGCAGCGGGGCCCGTATCTAACATGGGGCAGCTTCTGGATTCTTTTCACAGAAGCCACCCCTATGGCCCCCTGCTACCAAAACCTTGCCACGTAAACCCACTACACTGTTACGGCCTATGTCTATGACTGCCACAGTAAATATATATAATTTCCATGTAACCATCTAGAAAGTGTAAGACTTTCTAAACCCAGAGCTTCCACTCGTTTCATGAATGGCTGGGCAAACATAGGATTTCAGCACTACTAAGACTTGCTTAGAAGCAAGACTTTCCTTAGAAGGCTTCAGCCAGCAGCCCTGCCCTATGGATAGGACTCAGGAACAGGAAAACACTTCAGTGAATGACATGTCTCTTTGCCGTGCTTAGAATACAATGATGTTTTTGAAATCCTGTCTTTATTACACTATGGCCAAAGAAAATGTACGTTGAAGTTCCATACACAGCAGGAATAACTGGTTCTCTCTTACAGTTCCCTGTTTTCAGAATAATTGGTATTCTGGGCAACTGAATTACACCAGTGACACAAACTGATCTGTTCAAGAACCATTCACAGTACCAGTTTCAAAATGAAATACAAAATATGGAATAATAAGAATAATGATAAGAAAAAAACCACAGGAAACTCCAGATAAGCCACAGCTCTTAATTCATCTCCTCAATGAATGTTCCAGAAGAAAAGTGAAGACACTGACCGTACTCCTTTATCTTCCAGAAAGAGTAGATACTGCAAAACCCTCAGTGTCTGACCACCCACGCTCATGCTTATTTTAGCTCCGATAATAAATGGTGATGAACTGTTAGTCAGGACAAAAACAAATCTGCACACTTCTGGAAAGGAACAGAATTTTCCTTGTGCAGTCTGTCACTCCTCTTGACTCTCTGTTCAGACAAGGCCCATCTTTGAGCTCTTTAGTCTAGAAGTCAGAGAAAGGTGCAATTTTGAACACGTAAGCTTTCGACAGACACCTTGTGGCCATTTGTCAAGGTGAATAATCAGAAACCCTGTCATGACTCAGAGGTCTAGGGAAATCTTTCTGTTATGTTTCTGTGCTTCTTATCCCACAGTTTTTTGTACGTTTTTATGTAGGTTCATCTTCCCAGGAACTCTAAAACTGAATAAAGCACTAAGTATACAGTAGCTTAAAAAAGGAGCCAGAAGCCTTTTATGCGTAAGTTCATATATACAATTTCAGTATTACAGACCTGTATCTGAGAAATGAAAGTTTTTCCATCCTGCAACATGTTGATTATCCTCTCTGCTCTTAGGTTCTGATTAACATCTTATGAGAGATTAACTTTTAGGAAATCACCTGCAATGTCCCTGACCCCCAACATCTGACATCGGTGTAATGCTCTGCAAAGCATATTGTCTATATTTGCAAAGTAATGCATATAGAGGAAGATAATTTGCACCATATATATACAATTATGAACTGTATTGACCAAAATTTTGAGACATCTTCCAGTCCTGCTTTTATGTAAAAGTATGTATTTCTCAGAATATATGAACAATGGATTTAGCAGCATTTTAAAAACAAAGAGAATAATAAGGATTAGCTGAATTAAAAAAAAAATAAATCAAAAATAAGAATGTCATCAAGATGAAATAAATCCATAGTGCTGAATGACTGCATGTAGTTCTGGTCCTTCTGTCTTCGAAACAATGTAGTATAACTATACGAAGGAAATAAAGATGTTGAAAGTTCTGAAACAGCTGTCTTACTAGAAGACTACCTTGGAAAAGGGGTAACAGGTAAAAGAGTTTTGAAATTCATGAGTAGCATTGAGAAAAGGATGGAATTATATTCACAATTTCATAACACAAGAATAAAATGATCAGGAATAGGGTTTAAAATGTACAAAAGTAATAGTGAGGCATGATGAGGACAAAACAGATTGTACTATTATTGTAGCAGGGAATACCACAAGATCAAAGGTCATTCTTTGAACCCATTCATACCAGACAAATTCACTGTTGATAACACCTATGTGTGTATATAAAGCATGATAATCTAAACACAGTCTTGAGCTAGAGTTCCCTAGCAGTGGTGGCTGTAGATGCTGGGAGGGCACAGCTTGGGGGGGGGGGGGGGGGGCGGTGTGTGGAACATTCTAAATGTTCTGTATTCCTACAATCATCCTGCAGAAGTCCAGTAATGGAAACTGCAGGAGACAGCAACACAGATCACCAAAATGGCTTGGTTTGTCTGGACTTATGTTGTTAGGCTGGACAGCCTCAATGTTTGTCCCTATTGCTGCAGCAAGCTCATTACAGCATGGCACAAAACATCAGCTGAAAGGGCTGTGTACATTTAAAATTGGCACATTAATCTTTAACAACACAGTTTTCATCGAAATAATTTTAGCATGGGCAGCATGCTTAACTCTTTTTAGAGAAGACTGCAGTGAGCTGTTATACACAAGTTTTACTTGAAAAGAATGACAGGGAAGATTACAGGCTGGTGAGAGAGGTGACAGAGGCTGGTGGGCAAGAATGGTGCCCCTTCTTCAGCCAACTCTTGATGCAGCACTGTTTGCAATCTCACATCATCCTATACAGATTCTGCACAGTGGAAAAACAACCTGCACTTTAGATCAGTGCTTTATCTGCCAGCCTGTGAACCTGCCAGAGAGCTGGAGAAGAAAACAAAGGAGACCCGTAAGTTTTTCTTCATTTGAGAACACTAGGTATTTTTCTGCCTCCATTTCAACTAGGGTGAAAAAAATGATTTGTGAGTAATATCTGCTCTGATCCATTTTGGTCTATGAGTTAGGAAGTGCTATCCTATTTTACAAACTGAAAACTGAGGAATAACCAACTTTCTTGAAGTTAGAAAGTCTTTCATAATGAGAAATAAATCTGGGTTTCCGTACTATAAGTTTATGTCCTAATTCTGGTCATGCATTTACTACACACATGACAATTCAGAAATTCAGTATCAACTCTTAGCAAATAGTCTAATTAAAATTTATTATTTCTGTCAGTGACAAACAAATTAGAGAAATCCTGTAAATCAAAGGTTTTTTGCAGATAATTCTGGAAAATCTACTTTCAGATAATTATTTGTGGAATTTTTCCTCATCTTATGCAGCCAAATGTCATTCTATTGATTTCTTGGTCATTTTTCCTGTATTTTCCTTCTTTTTCTCCATCCTTTGAAATAAACATTTTGTCAAGACTCTGTTTTCCATCACCCACTTGTACAAAAAAAAAAAAAGTCCTTTCCTGTGCCAGGAAAATATCGGAGTCAACAAATATGGAATGTCTCTGCCTATACACAGTCAGTAATCATGGTTTTCACTGTCAACACACTGCAGGTGCAGTATCCAGCAAACCACTGTTGTTACTTAGACAAATTAAGTTTGGGAACTTTAAGATAATAATCCTTTATATTAACAATGTATATAGTACTACATCTCTGAATTTGTTTAGACTCAGATCCCATCTAGAGGGTCGTGTAATGTCTGTCTATATTGCATAACCAAAAAAAAAAAAAGACTGAAACACATCCTTTCCCAATTTGAAAGCAGAAGCTTTCTCTGCCTGTATTACCCAGGCCACCAAACAAATTTCGGAGTTCTCTGGAAAAGCCCAGATAGCTAGCAAAAGCCACAACAGGCATGTTTACCCAGAGACAGTATTGAGAAATCAATTAAAGTGCATTTGCAGCATACTCAGCATTCTGCAACAACTTCCCACACACCTGCCAAAACCTATGCCGTGCTCATCTGGAAGCTCATACGCAACAGACAACACACCATGATTTCCATGTCTTTTTCTTTAAAGACATGGATGGTATCACCTATCTTCAGACAGTAATATAGATCCATCTTTCCTAGATGTGAAATTCTATGTTTGGCTGTGCCAAGGCAGTTCTTTTGCTTGTAGTCAGCTTCCTGGATAATCCAGGTTGCACCGTATCTGTGATTTACCCTTCTTATTTACAGAATTTACTTATTTACTCTCCCAAACTTTATTAATAAAAATAACTGACAGTACTTACTGGAACTAATAAATAGTATGGGTCTAAGAAGCAACCCTGATGGAGCTCATTAAGCTCTGTGGAAATGAGGACAATTTCTGGTGCCAATTACATTATGGAAATTTTTCATCCTGCTGTTCTGGAATATTTAATGGATTTTGTGATTATATTGTACCATTGTAGTAACCAAGGACACATCTGTAAAATGCACTGAAGCACTGCACATGTATTCAAAATAGATAAAAATCAGTAGCAAAAAGATTTTTACCTTGGTGAAGCACCAGAGTAACACAGTCACACCATTCCTGTGTTGAATTGGGTGGCTATAACACTCTGCCTGGAATTAGGGCAGGCCTGGGCCCTGACCTCTGCTGCATAAGCTAGGTATGCCATCGTACTGCTGCCCTGTGCTGGCTGGGGCTGTGGTGTAGCTCATCTAGTTCCAAAAACTTTTTCCATGGGCAGGAATATATTGCCCCAGATCAGGCTGCCCAAAGCCCCACTCTTGAACACTTCCAGGGAAGGAGCATCCACAGCTTCTCAGGGCGACCTGTTCCAACATCTCACCACCCTCCAAGTGAAGAATTTCTTCCTGATGTCTAATCTAAATCTACCTCCATTTAGTTGAAAACCATTATCACTTGTCCTGTTGTTACCTGCCCTGATAAAGAGTCTCCATCTTTCTTATAAGCCCCTTTACTTACTGAAAGGCTGCAGTAAGGTCTCCCTGGAACTTCCTCTTCTCCAGGCTAAACAAGCCCAGTTCTCTCAGCCCTTCTTTGTAGAACAGGTGCTCCAGCCCTCTCTTCATTTCTGGGGCCCTCCTGTGCAGGGCTGCTCTCAATCCATTCATCCCCCAGTCTATACTGATGCTTGGGAATGCCCCAGCCCAGGTGCGGGAGCTTGGTCTTGGTCTTGAACTTCATGAGCTTCACGTGGACCCACTTTTCAAGCCTGACTAAGCCACTCTGGATGGCATCCCTTCCTTCTATCGTGTCAACTGCACCTCTCAGCTTGGTGTCATCTGCAAACTTGCTGAGGGTGCACTCGATCCTCCTGTCTGCATCATTAATAAAGATATTGATGTTGGAGTAACATGAGATATGCATGGAAACATATATGTGATAAATTTGATACAGAAGCAGATGTTAAATCTAGATAGAGTGGTTAGTTACTTATTAGTTGACTTTGGACAGCTGTAGAGTTAAATGTTTGACAGAAAGCAAAATTACTTACACTGTTTCTGGCTCAATAAGAAAAGCTAATTAGATTAGAACAGACAAGCTGTTCCATGACTCGTTTTTTTTTTTTTGCTGTTAGGAAAAAAGTGTGGCTCACACTCTGTAAGAGAGAAGATATCCTGAGTAAAAAGAGCCCCCCTTTTTTCTTGTCCTTCACTTCACTTTCTGCTGATGTTCACAGTGCTGTTGATAACCATGGAAGGACCCAAGGAGTGGTTTCTGGAACGAGGACAGGAAGTCTTCAGAAGAAAACAAAAAAAAAACTGTATTGAAGTTGCTCTGCTTTCTCTCTTCATTAGTCTTACCCCTGTCTTCCTTTCGCATCATTCTGGGACTACCGTTCTCTCTTACTTGCCTTATATCAGTGTTGCACTGTATTAAAGATAGCAGTCACCGTTTCTTACGAAACCACAACCAGAGCTCATAGGCATTAAGGAGTCAATATTTTCTGCTAAGGCATTACGGAGTCTGATATTTTCTCTTGTTTTTTGACTGCCCCTTTACCTTATGGACACTTCACTTACCTGATGCTGTGACTTGTTCTCAGTGCAGACATGAGCTTAAATAAGAGAGATAATTAGGAAGGATCAGAAAAGCAAAATGGATTGCATTTCTCACCAGTGGCTGATTCTCCTCAAACTGAGTTTAAGATATCCATTGGAAAGGTTTTGTGGTTTAACCTGGCAGGCAGCTAAGCACCACGCAGCCATTAACTCAGTTCTTCACAGTGGGATGGGAGAAAGAATCAGGAAAGAAAAATAGCTAAATAAATAAAAAGGTAAAACTCTTAGGCTGAGATAAAGACAGTTTTTAGACAGTTTAATAGAACTGAAAAGGAAGGGAAAACAATAATTACTAAAGAATATACAAAGCAAGTGATGCACAGTGCAGTTGCTCACCGCCCACTGACCAGCCTGTCCCCGAGCAGCGGCTGTGCCTCTGCCCAGCCAACTCCCCCAGTTTTATTGTTCAGCATTATGCGATATGGTATGGGATATCCCTGTGGCCAGTTTGGGGTCAGCTGTCCTGGTTCTGTCCCCTCACAGCTTCTCGTGCACCCCTAGACACCTCACTGGCAGCAGAGCATGAGAAGCTGAAAAACCCTTGACTTAGTGTAAGCACGGCTCTGCAACAGCTAAAGCATGTTATCAGAATTATTCTCAACCTAATCCATACCTTGCCAGCTACTACAAAGAAAATTAACTCCATCCCAACTGAAACCAGGACAAAGGGTGTTGTTCTTTTTATATTTTAGGAGAAATAGGGCTCTGTATTTCAGCAATGAGCCACGCAGACACGATTCTGCATGGGAGCACTCCGAGGAAGTAGTCAGGGGCACTCCGTGTACCTCCATGTGCTTTTTACCAGAGCCTGTGTCCATCACTGAGGGCTCCTTTTTCTATAGCTGCGTAGGATTTTGAGTAGTGCGAGGAAAGGAGCAGGTACTACACTGAAACAAGGGAGGTCCTGACAGAAGTTTTCACGCCGCCCACAAAGCCTGCTGAGTCTGCCCCTGCAGGTTTTCCAGCCCCATCTGAACGAAGCACTAAACTAAGCAACCTTGCCTGAACTCAGCGATGACACTGTTTTGGGAAGGAGGTCAGACTAGAAGACTTCCTAATGTCCATTTTAACAAAAATGATTCTATGATTCGGAATGGTCCTGAGCCCCTGTTGTCCGCAAGGAATAGAAAAATACTGCCTTTGGCATCCATACAGGATACGTTTGGACTGTCCACAGAGATCACCTTCAGCAGAAGTTAGCAACACCTCTTACATGTCAAGAAACGTGTATCAGTAAAAACAATCCTCTTCCCACAGAACTGAGATCTGACAGTAATAGTCATCAAACCTTAGCAGTAAAAAACAGAGCTGCATTTAGTCTGACCTAGTTGTATACATTCTTCCTACGGAGCCTGAAGAGCAGCAAGCATCTCCAGAAGTAATTCATTGTATTTCTCTTAGGTTGCTCATCTGAAAGGGCCCCCTTTACCTCCAATGGCTGTAGTGGGAGCCAAAATGCTTCATTTTTAGGTAGTTTTTAAGGTTAAAGAGGTGTATTCTAACCTAAAGCAGAGAACAACTTTACACCACTCCTAGAAGGCTGCTAGACTAGCCTTGCCTGATTCCTCCCATGTCTCCCAAAGCTGTAGCAGAGGGGGAAAGGATATGGAGTAAAAGACAGTCCTGGAAGTAGATGAAAAATAGTAAGATTTATGAGAATGGCTGAGGGAGCTGAATTTGTTTAGGCTGGAGAAAAGGAGGTTCAGAGGAGATCTCATTGCTCTCTGCAACTACCTGACAGGAGGTTGCAGCAGGGAAGCCTTTTTTCTCAGGTGGCAAATGATTTTTTTTTCTCCTTCAGGTGGCAGGTTTCCTTGCAAAATGCAAGGAAACTCTCTCAGGTTGCAGCCAGGAGGTTTAGACTGGATTAGTATGAATTTCTTCATGAAGAGGGTGAGCAAGAATTGGAACAGGCTGCCTAGTATAGTGCTGCAGCCCCCATCCCTGGAGGTATTTAAGAGATGTGCATGTGGCACTAAAGGAAGTGGTTTAATGATGTGACTTGGTAGGTCAGGTTAAGACGACTTGATGATCTTGAAGGTCTTTTCCAAACAAAATGATTCTTTGAGTCTATAATTAATTTCATAGTTACCTCCTTTAAGTGATCAGTAGAATAATAGCAAGACTGGAGCCTTTAAACACTCAAACCTCAGTTCTCTGTGAGGCTGCAATGCCCCGTGTCCCTTTCAATGCCTTACTGCCATCAAGTGGCTGTTTCGCAGTGCTTAGGTTCTGTGTTTCATGTATGAATTGAAAGGGATTCCACTAAATGGCAAATTTGTGTCCCTAAATTGTGTATTCCAGTGCACGTTCCGAGAAACTGAAAGGGGTTTGCGACTTGCACTTTGATATTGTAAAACTTCAATATCAAATGTCTCAGAGTAATCTGCCACTGCGGAATTTAAACAGCCAAGACTGATCACAAAAATTGAAGAGTTGTCATAGACCTTATTTATCCACTTAAGCTGTCTTGGATTGTTTCTAGCCAATTCAGTGTATGCAGAACTACTTATCTTGATTCAGCTTCCCTTTTGGTCTTACCCTTTTGGATGTGAATCAGTTCATCCTGTTATTTTCCCTGGTTAGTTGGGCAATTGATTTACTGTATTGTGGACGTTTCCTCTTTACAGGGACAGAGAAGACAAAAGAGCCTCCAAAGTCTTAGGCACTAAATGGAACTTAGGCATATTGCTGTCTTCAAAGCTGTTAATTCTTAGGTCATCCTAGCCCCGGGAGTAGCTTAAATTGATTTGAATTTTCAAAATTAAACATCCAGATAATAATGTTCTGACTCTGGGCATTCAAGATAAAAAGCCACGTGCTGGGCAACACCAGCACTTCAACATTGGTGAATACTTACAGCTTACTTGACATACAAGCACATTTTTTTTCCTACTTACCTCTCTTGTCACAATCCATCTGATAAGTACTTTCAAAGCTTCATGTACTGAGCTGAAGCCTCCAAAACATGCTGGAAGTACTCACATCCTTATAAAGTATATATTTGACTAGAACACACTATCCAGCAACGAGAGAAACATAAGGTCAGTTCCCTCTTTCGTCAAAGATCAAAAATTTGTCCTGACAAAAAAGGAAAAGTTCCTTTCTTGCCTCTTGAAACCATCCTACTTACATATCTGAATTAAAGATTCACTGGTCCCCAGAAAAAAGCAGAAGTGAACTTTACTTCCAAACCTGTTAATTACAGCCAAAATACAAGACATAGCATTCTAGCTCCACTTGCTACCAGGATTATCTGTGTGGTTCATCCAATAGTCAAAATTCAGTGGTGTGAAACTTGAGTTAGGGAGATGCAATCCCTCTAGAGGATCTTCAGAAAACATCCTTGTCCAACTTCTTCCACGTGCATGAAGAGCCTAGCCCGGGATATTCCATTATAGAGCTGAGACATTAAACAATAGCTGTCCTAACATAACAAGACTTTTGTCTTTTGTGGCCTATGGCCAACATTCCAAGGTCAGAGAAAACTTTTGGCAGTGCTCAGTAACACAGATCTTTAAAAATGACTTCTTACGCGCTGAAATGATTTAAAATGCAGTCAAACACCAGTATTTCACCCACTCTCCATTCCACAACTGGGTGATCCTGCCCAGGAAATAAAGAACAGCCAAAGCCATGAGGCTTGCTCCTGCTGCTGAGATAAACAGAGCCACTCTGAAGTTTCACCTGAGACCTAACAGCCTGTTGAAGGAAAGTCCTTAAAACAGCTCTTGATTTCGTAAAACATGTACATTGCTACATATATAGTAGTGCAACTTCTAGGAGTCAGGAATCATTTTTACTTCTCACCATCCTGGTGGAAAAACTGGTATGTTTGTTTTTTTTTTTTTTTTTTTTATAAGATTCATTTTGGTCTATTATTTGTACTGCATACTTCACACAAGTTACAAAGGACAAAGCTAATTAAGTGTTCCCTTCGTCTGAAATATAAACGCTGAGTTTTATGACAGTTCTCTTTCTGCAGCTGTGGACATTTATTCCACATTTTAAGGAGTGATGAATCTTGCACAAACATATTTTACAGTGATGGCAGAAGTAATTAGTAAGATAAGGAATTTTATTATTTCCTCCATCAATAGTTCTAATAAGAAGAGGGAGAAAAACACACAAGGAAAAACAAGGTAAAAGAGTTGTGGGGCCTCAGTTGGGCCTTTGTTGGCCCTTTTTTTTTTTATAGTTTTTTAATCAACCTTTATCAATGATTTAATGATATTTTTATTTTTTCCATTACAATTTTATTCTGCATTTAACAATAACCTGTGCCTGAAGAGATGCATTTCTTCTATTCCCTCACAAGCCATACTCCTTTTTGACACTGACCAGGGAAGGCACCGTTATCTTCCTCAGAATCAACCCCTTTTGGACACTAACCCACTGTTACTGAGGTAACAGGTCATGGAAAGCTGTCAGGCACACTGTATTAACAGTTAGTAGATTGGCAAAGAAGAGAACACCAAACAGGTGGAAAATTACCTTGTTTATCTACACGAGAGACAATAGAAAAAAAAGGATTGGTCCCAGAACACACAGAGAAAAAAGCTAAAGGCTTAAAGACAAAAAGATAATGAAGACATCTTCATTACTGGTATGCCAAGAGCTATATCCCATTTGGTGTAGTAAAGGAAAAGACACCAGGGAAGGCACTAAGGCTAATTACAATAGATCACATAGTGCATGTCTTTGTGAGGTGTATTTTGAATGCGCATCATCCAACAGAGAAAGTTCAGTAATATTTTGGCTGATGTGTGCCTAAGGGTATGCAGCCTGCTGACTTTTGCTGGTTGAAAAGTTAAAAATAATTTAAACAGTATCCTAAACCCTAACATTTTTACAACTCAATTAAATTTGTCTGCAGGTAAGACAGAAACACCTCATACTCCCTGGTCCAGAAGTTCTGAGTTCTGTCTGCTTAACAAGTCATCCATTTGACCAGAGTTTCAAATATACGTGAAGCTTCAGGTGGCCAACAGACTGATTATCCTTTTGTTTCCTTAGGGATCCCTACATGGGCTGAGTTGTGAGCATGGACGTTCCATATTTCTGTTGTCTCTTCTCACTTTTAGTAATTGGTTCAGTGACACGAAAGTATGGCACTGTGAAGGACACTTGCAGAGACTCCATGGGAAATTACACGTGGGCAAATAACTCAGAGGCCTTCAGCACAGAAGAGATGTGCAGGGGAGCATTCCCACAGACAAGGGCATGCCCAGCTCTCACATTTACAGGCCTGGGGAATAACCTGTTCTTTCCTGTTTCTCTGCCTTAGTTAGGTCTCTAATTTCTTCATGCTTATTCCTACAGAACTGCTGCCTGCACCTTTTTTTCCTCCTCACCCGTGCACATACATATTGGCATGAGCTCTCATATGCTCTGTACTGTCCCCTTGGTTTGGGTACTTCCATTGCCATTGCTAATTGCACGTGGGTTTTTGAAAGTGTAGCACCTACACAATTTTTTCTTTTTGCCTCCACATTTCAGTAACTCCCATCGCATGCTGTCTCAACTTTCTTACTACATTCATAATGAAAGCCACCTCACTATGTTACTTAAGAGACTTCCCTACTATATACTCAGTAAATGCAGTATCAGCAGATAGAAGGCAATCTGTTCCCAGTCCCAAAGAAGCCTCTCCAGCTTGATGGAACATAAGCTCCTCCGTTCTACTTTTCCTTGTAACTCAACCCCAGAGAAGAGAAATCAAAAAAGCACAAGAAGAATTAAGAACACACCTTTTTAAAAAAGTCCATTAAATCACATTCATCACTAGAATTAAGCTGTGTCACCTCCCCACCTCTGGCTTAGCCAGCTCTCTCTCCTTTGTGCAGTATCTTCCAGGTGATCACCACAGGAGGCACCAAGGGTGGGGAATTCCTCTGGAAGGATCCTCTGCTTCTTATTTATGTAGATAGGCATCTAGCCAGAGCTCCCCTGAATCTTTCAAAGAGCTGCCAAGAGAGAACCACATTTCCTTAGAAACAAGATAATAAAATACAGCATCCAGGGAACATAACCTTGTGGGACGAATTCCCATCTATAAATTAAGTAAAAGAAATCCTTAGAGACAAGGCAACGTAGTCTACAGCTCCTTGGAAAACATGAAGAAGAAACAAACCACATGGTCTACATCAGACAAAGACTGGAAGGTTAAAGCAAACAACTTAAGTAGAATTAAGACTAAAGGAGCAAGCATGGCAGAAGAGAAACACATGCTATTGAAGGACAGGGGAAAGGAGGCGGGTTCCCCTCTTCAGGCTTTGTTGAGCACCAGCGTGGCCTCAGAATGTTTTAAGAATGTTTTTCTTTGCTGAGAGGGTGGTCAGGCACTGGAACAGCCTCCCCAAGGAAGAGGTCGCAGCATTGAGCCTCTAAGAGTTCAGGAAGCGTTTGGACAATGCTCTCAGACATATGGTCTGATTTTTGAGTGGTCCTGTGCAGAGCCACTAGTTGTCTTCTATGATCCTTGTGGGTCTCTTCCAACGCAGGATATTCTATTATTTTATGACTTTTCAAGTGAAAAAGAAATATCTGGGAGGATGAGGGAGGGAAAGAAAGGGTAACAAAAGAGTATGAATGACAGTTGAAACTCATCTATCTGAAAACATCTCTTTCCCCGGAGCATACTCTGAGATAGAGGCACTAGATCTGGCATCCTACTGACTGAAAGCAGAAGTGAAGAAAAGGGACTCTCCGTTAGGTCATTCATACTGATACCTTCTCCTGCTGCTACTGAAACCAATGCCATGACTGAACAGTTTTCCAGTCCCTTTCACAGCCAGCCATACTATCTACAGCTATTCACAGGACTTCTGTGATTCAAGTTGGCTGCCTCTCTGCTTCCCACGTGTCTCGTTCGTTCACTCTGTAATAATTGGACAGCCCTTCACCTAGGGAATGCATTGGGTTGATACATACTGCACTATATCTGCAAAGGCGGTGAGCAGTGGCTTGCAGTGGTACTCAATGCCATGTTTGGCACACAGGGACTTCACCAAAGGGGCCACCTTCCAGTAATTGTGTCGAGGCATTGTAGGAAAAAGGCTGTGGAAGAGAATATGGTGATTTCAGTGGCATCCACTGCCCCACAGAATTCCTACACCTCATCTGCACCTAAACTTAGGATGCACACTCAACCTCCCTCTGTGCCTATAGCCATTAGTGCTCTGTAGCGGTCCCTCTCACACCACTTCACTCAACATCAGCATTAACCAGGAAGCTGGCAATTCTCAATCACTCCTGTGCCATGCTACTCATATTCAAAGTGGTGTTGGTACTCCTCAGTGCTCCAAAAAGTTTATGACCATCATTTGGATTTCCCATTTCCTCCCCACATGAAGAGCACAAAATTTACCCTCATTTTCCTTTGTTCTTGTCTTAGCTGATAGAGAGAGATGGCCCTTGTAGGCTCTTTAGATCTACTATAACGAGCGCTCCCCCAAATTCTCTCACAACCCCAGCCCATGCTTCAACTCACTGGTGCTCAATTTGGAAATTCAGATGTCCACTAAACCAGTCGTTGAATAAGGACTGATGAACATTACAGGTTGCCTGGAGCTGAGAGGAAAATAAAAAAAAAGATAACGTTTAAGTGTTATTTTAGGAACGCGCCTTCTCTTACATTTGTCAGACAACAGTAAGCAGGCACAAGTTTCTTATCATCACATGCCTCCTGATTGAATATAGCAACTCTAAGAGCCATCTCTAGTCAACATAGATGGTCATGATGTGGTATATGATTATTAGGGACATAATCTAGGAGAACAGACGACTTCCCCAGTAAGATAAGCAACCAGAACTCACTGTACAGGTTCCTTCACATCTCTCACTTTAAAAAACTGTGTAATGCCTTCAGAGCTGAAATGAGACAGAGCACAGAGAAAGAGAGATCCATCTTTCACACGTGGGAAGATCTCCATCTGAAGACCACTGTAGCGTCTCTGGTTCTTTTCCTTGAGAGATCTGTTTAGCATCTGAAGCTTCCATCCCACTTCCGCCTACTTTCTTTGAACATATCACTCACTTCACACAGTGAGAAGAAAACATAAGCAGCTTGTCTATCAGCTCTCATCGCTGCTATGATCAACTCTCTTGGGCATTACATACCCCAGTCAATAACCTCTGTCATTCAAAGTCACAGCTCCTTGGAAAGAAGGTCTTACCTGGGTAGAGAACCAGTCCACGTTCTTATCATAATCAATGTGCATTGGTATGTGATTCATTTGTGTGATCCAGACAAACCAGTTACTCTCTATGAACCTGTGCACACAAAACACACAAAAAACATCACTAATCTCACACCTGTGCCATAACAAGTCAGTACAAAACACCTTTATTCATTTAAGATGGTCATCGTTTGATCAAGTTAACACCAGGAACCCCAAACATCTTATCAGTAGATGAGGCCTATGCAGACCTTCTACAGGCACAAACCAAACCAACCACCTCCGTCTTGCTGAAAGGAGTAAGGGTGCAGAAGAATAGAGAGCAGATGGACAAGATAACCAGGAGGCTGAAGAGCTGACATGAAGGGAACCGAGTAGAAGAAATGAAGGAATTTGAAGTTGAATGATACCTGACTAACAGATGAAGCCCCAGGATACCCTTCACACCCAGCAAGGGCAGGTAGGTGAGAAAGAATCGGATGTAGAAGGTCAGCATCCAGGCCAGGTCCTGTAATAAAGGAAACAGATAAAACTTCACTAATAAAGATATTAAATAGTACTGGTCCCAGTATGGACCCCAGAGGGACAGCACTCATCACTGATCTCCCCCTGGAGGTTTAGCCTTTGACTGCACCTCTCTGGATGCAGCCATCCAGCCAACTCCTTATCCACCAAATACCCCACCCTTCAAAGCCATATCTCTCCAATTTAGGGACAAGACTGTTGTATGGGACCATGTCAAAGAAGTCCAGGTAGATGACATCAGTTGTTCTTCCGTTGTCCACTGATGCAGTCAGTCCATCACAGAAGGCCACTACATTGGTCAGGAACTATTTGCCCTTGGGGAAGCCATGCTGACTCTCTCAAATCACCTCCCTGTCTTCCATATGCCTCAACATAGCTTCATGGAGGATCTGTTCCATGATCTTTTCAGGCTCAGAGGCGTGGCTGACCAGTCTATAGTTCCCAGGGTCCTCCTTTCCACCCTTTTTAAAAATGGGAGTGATGTTTCCCCTTTTCCAGTCAGCAGGGACTTTATGTGGCAGCCAGGACTTTTCAAATATGATGGAGAGAGATTTGGCAGCTACATCAGTCAGTTCCCTCTGGGAACACCTTTTGTTACCCAGCTATGAATGGATCTTTATAGAAGAGAAGGGCTGCATGGGCGGTAGGCTCTCTCCCCGAGCAAACATTATTTGCCTGATCACATACCCCACCTCCTTGACACAGAGACAAACAGCTCAGAGTTGCTCCCAGTAATGCCTCATTTCCTACGCTGAAATGTATGCACAGAACTAGGAAAAGTCACCGCTGGCAAAGTGGAGCTAACTTACCACCCACTGTTTCCTCTGTACCACAAAGTAGAATATGTACCACTGGAAGTAAAGAGGCACCAGAGCCGGGGGACCAACTATAATGAAGAAAGAGATTGCGGAGACGTTAACCATGCCAGTGTGATAAAAACATTGAGATAAACTGGAAAATTATGGGCTTGAGCAAATGCTGTCCATAGAACTGCATAAAGGTAGGGTTACTCACTGATGAAGAAGTACTTGTGCTGGTGGTTATAAGGCATGAATTTCTTCTTTTGGACACCAAGCTGTTAAAACAAGTAAACTATTCAAGCCACAAAGACATCTAAAGACATTTGTGTATACACTCCTACCTACTTTTTCAAAGAAATGTATGCTTAGATACCTCCTAACCTTTAAAACAGCTATCCTACCAAATTGTACCAGCATCCACCATGCCACTGGCTTCATTTTTCACTGGTACTTCAGTCTATGACTATGATATGTTTTCCAAAAAGAACCTCCTCACCACGCGTTGGATGCACAATCGGTTGGGTAGTCCCTTGCACCACAAACAGCAAAGTGCACTGGAAGCTCTTTCCCTACAGAGGGCACAGTTGCTTAACAACATTCACATCAAAAACCACACAAGGCACAGAGAACAGTTTGCTGCCAGGACAGAGCTCCATTAAAAAGAAGAACCTATGATACTATTAACAAAGACAGCGTGTCGAACTCCCACCTACTTACAATTGGTCTCCAAAGCACAGAAATTTGCATCTAGACATTAAACTGTGTCTACAGGAACATGGGTGAACAGATTATCCTCCCTCTAAGACTGCTAATTTTTCAGTGTTCACTGTATAAACGTAACAGATCACATCTCTGACTTCCCCGAGGGACTCCAGTACATCCCTGCACATGTCCAAACTCATTCTGAACAGCAGCCCTCTTTTCAACATTTGTGTAGCTGCTACCAGCAGCCACATGTTCCTGCCTCTTCTTTTGTGGTGGTTCTAGTGATCACTTTGATTATGATCCCAATTTGAATTAATCATGAAGACAGGAGGGTTATGTTCTGATTCAGAAAGCATTTTTACAGCTCTGTTGTCAGGTATATACATCACTGTGCTGGCTTTAATGTACTTAACTTAGAGTGTGTAAGGATTCACCTAAAGTTATACACGTGCCTGAAGTATTTATCCACATAATGCAAAGCTAAGAACTAAAATGTGATACACATCATATTTTCAGACCCTTAATTTCAATGCAAATCAGAGAATTTAAGCCAGGTGACAATATGCATTCAAATAACTTTTTTTTTTTTTTAAGAAAAATAAAATAAAAAAAAAAGGACCAGCGAATGCTAAAACCATTCAACTGATTTCAGAGTTGCACTAGAAATAGAGTTGGACTCCAGGTCGGACCCAGTCTGACACTCACTGACAGACTGAAACCACTGAAATAGCTTCTTTGATCAGTAAGTGTAAAAGTTCCAAATAATCCTTGGTTGTGAACTGGTGCTTCATTTCCCAAAAAAGCTACAATTAGTCAATCTGATCTGGTTAAAGAGAAAAACTTGCAACTTTATCTCCATGCAATTGCAGGTCTCTCATCAGAGATGTATGAACTTGTCATTATGACAAATATTTCACCTCATTTTAAAACAGTTACTTTTACTGAAATTTTAAGACTATAAAAATCTTAGAAGGATTACTAAGGAATATTAGGGACTAGTGGAAGGCAAAGTAGTACTATATAAAAAAGCAGGTCAACTCTAACAGTGTTAATTATATTACAAAAGCCATTTTCTGGATGTACTCATTTTACAGAAGCATGTGGTTTTTTAAAACCTTCAGAGAAAATTTGGAAGATTTCAACCCACAGCAAGAATATATTAAGGAAAAAAAAAAAACATAGAAAACTGCTGCAGCATTAAGTATATGGAAGTTACTGATGCATCAGTTTCTTCTTGTTTTTCAAAGACCACTAAAGCCAAGACGCACTCTCAACAAATTCCTGAAATACTGAGACCAAACCAACGGGTCACTAGTCTCCCAGCTCTCTGCAGCTTTCCAGAGCTGCATGCTGCAACCTCGCAGACTCTGCCATGTCTCACCTCTACAGAGAGTGTTTTTCCCAAAGCAAAAAATAAGGGGTGCATGTTAACATCAGGGTCCTTTCGGAAGCAGTTGGGTTTAGCATGGTGCTGGAAGTGGAGGTGATTCCACCAGCTGGCTGGTGCTCCCTGCAGGAAGGGATGAGAATATAATACCATTAAAAAAAAATGTATCTTCTGCCCTTAGTCCGCCCTCCCAAGTAGTTCCTTGCATTTCCTTCCTTCTTGTACTGAGATTGTTTTTGACTGTAGAGACTCCTCGGCTAGTCTCTGGCAGTCACTCTCAGCACTGGCAGCTCACCTTCAGATGGCCAATCACAAATTTATGCACCAAGTGGTTCCATCTGGATTCACTGAAGACTGAAAGATGTCCAAAATCATGCTGGAGCCAGCCAGCCTGGGCCTGGAAGGGGAAGAAAAAAAAAGAAACAAACAAACAAACAAAAAAAACAGTGCTGCCAGGAAAAAAGAAGAGTTGGAAACTTCTGAAAATGGGGCTCTCTTCACTTACTATTCCCACTCTCCTCATGACTTTATCACTGGTTAACAAGAGCACACTGTCACAGAGAAGCATTTCCATTACTAATACCCCATCCAAACAATCATCAATTACTGTATACCAGTGCAGTCCAGACTCTGCCTAATGACTTTTGCTCACAGACAGTTGTTTTCACGAGGAAAGAAAAATCACGAAAAATGTAACGCAGCTAAGAAACAGCTTTTATTCTCTTACAAAACTGCACTGGAATTGGCAACGAAGTTTCCTTTAAGGAACAGCTTGCTGCTGCCTCCTCTGAGTAGTTGTAATTCCAAGAGGATCAGCTGGCCACAGAAGAAATAGCTGGGGCTTTCAGAGCAGTTCTGCTCTCTCTCTAATTCACTGTAGGTTCCCATGGGAACACAGCAACTTGGCTCATGCACAGTTCCTTAGAGTTCTGACACAAGGGACCTCAGAAGTGTAGCATGGCTTACACAGAATGAAGAAGGCTGGGAATAAGGAGGGCTTTGACAGACTACGGAAAGCAAAAAGCAGTGGGAAGCCCACTCTACCTAAAAATCATGTCATGGTACTGTAACTTAGCCCCCTCCGTGGAACTCAGGGAGAAGCAGAATTTTGAGAAGTCCACAAAGATCAAGATTTCCCCTGTGCTTACGGCAACGTGGTCCTCATTCTCAAAGCCTAGCTTTTGGTGTTTCTGGGGCTGGTTTTTTTTTTCCCCTCCATTTCAGTGCCTAGTTGCTTACCTGGACAGTGCCTAGAAGCACTGCAGAGATGAGGAAAGGCACTGTGGATGATCCAAAATACCAGATGGTGAGCCAAGCTGCAACATCCAACAACAAGATGTGACAGAGATGCAGCATGAAAAAGGTGCGGTTGGGTTTGAGAAGTCCCATCTTCTCAACAGTTGCACGGAGTTCACGGAAATCTTCTACCAGCTTTTTCTGTAGGGAGAGCCAAGAGTGAGCATGTGCTGGCCTGAAAATGCCTCAGGAACCCTAAGTGGAGCTCTGTTTCCCCTCTCAAGGAGCAATGTGGCAATAGGTTAAAGCTGAGAGTCAGTCACTTAAGAGACAAACCTTCAGTAGCTATTTTATGACCCCTGAGTATGCAAGTACCTCTGTGACAATGAAGAGTTTCTTTAGCTGACTGTATTTACCCTCTCAATTCCTACCCACAGGTGACAGATGCTGCAATAATAAAGGAAATCCTCTGCCAGTCTGATTTTCCTTTACATACCTGTGATTCTGAGCACAGCTCCTCTGCCACTCTACAACAGGAAAGCTGCCTAAGAATGTGGCTAAGAGGCCCCAAAACTCTAGGCCATTAATAATGACATTAGGTCAAGGGGAAGCCTCAAACTGATAACGATTCCACAAGACACTATCATTATTATTAGTGATGAAGTATCACTATTTTATGTACAGGGATCTCAGGCTGCCAATAAGAGAAAGTAAACAGCAGAGTTTTGACACAAATAACAGGTTTTTAAGATACTTACATTCTTGCTGGGCTCAAAGCTGGGTTGATCTGGTGCCAACTCCCCAATCAAGAGGGGGCTCATGTACTTTCTCACCAGTGCCTTATCAGGATGAAATGCTATGAAAGGATCCTGAAATACAGATACAGGAAGAGGATGAGAAAAACACTTCAGGTGATAGCAAAAGAAAGGTATTTCATGACGTTTAGTAGAAAGCAACCCAACTAATGGATCTGGCTGGACCAGATATTTCTGCCACAAATCGTACTGCTTTATTCACACCATAAATGACCACTTGTAGCTGAATTCTCTGTATCTGTTTCTATGTGGATGCTGTGATTATGGATGACAGGGCCCCCAGCACAAGACATGGACATACTAGAACAAGTCCAGAGGAGGGCCATGAAAATGACCAAAGGGCTGGAGCACCACTCCTTATGAAGACAGGCTGAGGGAGCTGGGGTTGTTCAGCCTGGAGAAGAAAAGGCTCCAGGGAGACCTTATAGCAGTTTTCCAGTACCTAAAGGGGACTACAGGAAGGTTGAGGAGGAACTCTTTGTCAGGAAGTGCAGTGATAGGACAAGGGGGAATGGCTTTAAACTAAAAGAGGATAGGTTTAGATCAGATATTAGGAAAAACTTCTTTACATTGTGGGTGGTAAGGCACTGGCACAGGTTGCCCAGAGAAGCTGTGGGTGCCCCACCCCTGGCAGTGTTTGATGACAGGCTGGATGGGGCTTTGGGCAACCTGGTCTGGTGGGAGGTGTCCCTGCCCATGGCACAAGGTTGGAGTTAGATAGTCTTTAAGGTCCCTTCCAACACAAACCATCTGTGCACAGCTCACCAAGAAACATCGGCTCACTTTCATCTAACTTCTGAATCTTAAAATTTCATGTCCTGTTGAATCTCAAGATCATCTCAACCACATATTCCTGTCTCTCTTTTGCTTTAAGTGTCTGTCTCATTTATCCTCACACTACATACCATGAAAAAAAGATCAGATCACAGAGAAGGGGAAAATATTAGCACAAAAACTCAAGTAGCTAGCTGAACTGGGAAGAATAATGGAACAAGCAGGGCACAGATGGTCCTGATAACCCACACCAGTCTCTCAGAAGCCCCACATTGCTCCAAACGTGCTTTCTTGGCAATCTCCAACACCCATCCTTCCTTTAAAAGATCTCTAAGAAATGGGTTCAAAAGGAGGCTGATGCAGCTAGCTCCAGGTCAGCTCTGTTGCACTTCAGATGTACCATCACATATGCAAATAAAGGAGGAAAAGAAGTGAATAACGGAGGAAATGTGAATAAAGGAGGGAAAGAAGAGAGAGGAATGTTCATTTGCATTTTCTCACTGAAAGAGAAAAAAAAAAGGGAGGTGTATGTGGGCCGGCCAGAGAAGGATGGTACCACACATTTAGACCAATCATTACAATCAATGCAGGCTGTAAAACCTGGCAGAGCAGTCTCAATGGGAGGCTGAGAAACGGACGACTACATTCTAGAAATCAGAGCACTGCAGTAGCACTTGGCAAACTAGAAGGAAAAGTGTTCTTTCTTTACTTGTTTTTCGGTGTGTTTTTTTTTTTTTTAAGGGGGGAGATAGCTTTTTGTGTTGTTTTTTTTTAAATGGAATTTACTTGGCTCAGGTTCCTGAGAGGTCAGCAGTTCAATTGCACCCAGCAGCGACACAGATCATAATGCCTAAAGAATGCAGTCGGCTACAATCATACCACCCGGCTGCATTCAGCCCTACATGCTGGCAGCCAGTACAAGCAACGCGTTTCTGATCACACAACGGCAACGGAGCTTACAAAATGCATGTGCACGTCCTGACCTCGTGAAGTATGTGCAAATTCACATATTATCTTTGGCTTTACGCTACACAGATATTAAGCAGTGAAGGAAAGCACTAGGTCTCAAGTGCCATCCTTTTCTGCTCAGTGCCTAGTGTTAAAAGGGACAAAAAGGAATTGAAAAGTAGTCCAGAAAAGCACTCAAGATGGAGCTTCACATCCCATACCTGCCCTAGGGTCCAGTTACTTACACCTGGAGAAATGCATGCTTCTTTTATTCTGGGGGGGGACAGACAAGCAGACAAACAGAAGAACCACACAGACAGTCTACCACACGCCCCACTTTCAGCTCTAACAATGATTACTCACCTTTGGCATTCAGACAAAAACGATTTTTCAAAAAGATTTCGCCCACTTGTAATCTCGTGGAAACACTGTGCTGGCTTTTTGAAGCTACGGGCTTACCATGCTCCTACAGTCGCAAGGAATAATTCTTCGAGGAGCTAGGTCTTAGACTTGCAAGGAATAATTCTTCAAAAGCTAAGTTTTATAGCTGCAAAGCACATAGCGGCAAGCTCAGGTGTTTCTTTTCAGTTCTGGTCTGTGGCTAGGTGTGTATAAAGTGGGAGCATTTCTACCGTCTGTGTCCTAAAACCGACTGTTTCTCCCTGGATTTACACAGCCAGCCACAGACACCGTACCTGCACACATCTCAGTTACTCCTTTAGAAGGGAAGGAGCGATGCCAGCCCTTCCACAGCCCCAGCAGCACCCTGCACCCTCGGTGCCTCCAGAGAGGAATCACAGAGTCATTAAGGCTGGGAAAGCCCTCCAAGATCACCTGGCCCAACCATCCCCTACCACCGATGTCACCCACTGACCCATGTCCCTAAGCACCACATCCAACCTTCCCTTGAACACCCCCAGGGACGGTGACTCCCCCACCTCCCTGGGCAACCCGTCCCAACGCCTGGCTGCTCTCTGAGCAGAAATGTCTCCTCGTTTCCAACCTGAACCTCCCCTGGTGCAACTTGAGGCCATTCCCTCTGGTCCTATCACCGGTTACCTGTGAGCAGCGGCCGACCCCAGCTCCCCACACTGCCTCCAGGCAGCTGCAGAGAGCAGCAAGGTCCCCCCCAGCCTCCCCGTCCCCGGACCAAGCACCCTCGGGACGCCCCTCACCGTGGCGTCCTGCCCGGCGTAGTGGCTGATGACCCGCGAGCCGCCGGGGTGCCGCCGGTGGAAGCGGCTGATGTCGTACACCTTCCTGTCGATCACCAGCCACCGCTCCTGGGGCGGCGGCCCGCGGGCCGAGCGCTGCGCGATCTCCTCCCAGGTGAAGCGGCGGGGCTGCGGGGCCGGCCCGGGGGCCTCCATCTTGGGGCGCGATCGCGGCTCCGGCTCCGGGCCCGCCTGGGCTCGGCCACCTCCGAACCCCTCGCCCCGTCCCGCTAGCCCGCCCCCCATTGGCTGCCTACGCGCCGAAGCCCCGCCTCCTCCACGCTCATTGGTCCGCTCCCGCGGTGCGCCCGCCCCTTTTCGCGCCCCGCCCCGCCCCGCGGCCGTTCCGCCCCCTCAGGCACAGGGGGCAGCACCCCGGGGGCTGCTCTGGGGAGCCCCGGAACTGGGGAAAATGGGCCCAAAACTGCTGCCAGCTGCCAGCCCGGAGCTTAAAACCACCTCAGGGCTATCGCGTGCTGCTGCTGCGCTGCAGCTGGGGGAGAAATAATTCGGAATGTATTATATGTAACATAAAGTATAACATTAATATTGGTGTTGGTTATCGATATAATTGGTAATTAATAGTAATAATTATCGATATAATTGGTTATAATTTATATTAATTATCAATTATAATTGTTGATATATCAATATATGATTACAATAGAATGTATTGTATGGTTATGTATCATATATGTGTAATAATATAATATGTAATAATATAGTTTATGATATTGATAATAGTAATTATTATATAGTATATGCTATATTGTATCATGTATTATTTTATATTATTTTATATATTATATATTACATGGTGTATTATATTATTTTATATAATGTATTGCATAATTATATATATATAAAATACTCAGAATATATTATTTACCTAATAATTTTGGCTTGCTTAAGGACTGGTTGGCTGCAAGTCGCATTCCTCGAGGTGTCGGTACTGGCGCGAGTGCTGTTCATCTGCCTCTGCCTACAACCAGGAAAATGGGAGAGATGCAGCTTGATCAAATTTGCTGGTTGTGTCGCATCATATCGAGGTGATACGGGGGGTAGGAAAGGGCCCTCCGCAAGCCACAAGGGCAGGCTGGCAAGAACAGCAGGTAGTTTCACACGAGCAGGTGCAGAGTTCTGCACTGCCAGGTAAAAAGCATGGGGAAAGGATCAAAATAGGATCAAAAGGATCAAAGTCCTACACTACTTACTAGTTGGAAAGGACAGAGGCTGGGTGGTCAACGTTATATGCCAGGTAAAGACACAGAAAGTGATATTATTTGCTCATTTGAGAAAATACCACGGATAGGATTCGGAGAAAGCAGAAAAGACCAAGGAGCCACGCCAGATGCACAGACTGTGCGGCGCTACCTACACCCAAGTTGCTTCCTAAAAGGAAGGACAATTTTTTAACCTGTTTCTCATCACTTCTGGACTGAGGACACCTCATCACTCCTGCTCGGTTTTGTTTCCCCTTCCCAGCACATCTGTCTCTCTCTTCTGTCTCTCCTGCCTCCCCCTTCAGCCCGTCTCGTCCCCACGGCTAGATGTGCCACGTATCACATTATATCGTATAATATCCCTGCTTGCACAGCTGAGAATGAGTCTTCAGACAAACACCCCCAGCAGCAGACTATTGAATAATCGTGGGAATTCATACATATACATTGCATATACATTGAAACGACTGCCTCCACGTTCAGCTCCCTAATTGCCTTCCCTCGCAAGCCTTCTCTCTGAACTCTCATTGCTGATTCCAAATTTCTTTGTTTTCACTCACACCTTCCCATCTGACCTAGATAGAGCAGTTACTGTTGTCTGTAACCATAGAAACAAGGGATCACTAGGCTGCATCCCCTCATTCTGAACATCACCCTGTTACTACACCAAGTCTTTCCAGCTTGGAATTCTGTGCCTGCACAAAACACTAGATCAAATATCTGTTTTTTCTTCTTTTTTTTCCTTCCTTTAGCAATGCCATGGCTAATACCTCAAGTTAGGCATCTCTGTTTATACACATCTGCGCTGTTGTCCTTGAAGGAAAAGGTTCTCTCCTAATCTCAGCAAAAAACAAATGTCTTTTTTTAATATGTTGACTGCTGACAGTCTTGCAAACATAACCATAAAAGCATTGATAAATGATGTTTAGTATCTTCTTAAATTCAACCATTATATTCAAAATGGTGCAGGAATAATTTCTACTTCTTTATGATTATCTATTGCACAAATGAATAATTGTCACAAATTTAGTTAATATTTTCAGTTTGGCTTCTCGTTATGAATATGGGTGGCACAGTTTTCTTTTCCTTATATACCACAACTGAAAAGAAAAAAAAAAAGAAAAGAAAAAAAAAAGATTGTTCTTCTTATACAAGTCAAGCCTTGGGAAATTTGTTTTAAGGGATCTTAACAGTTATAAAAAAAATACAACTGAGTTTGATAAAGTGCACTCTTGTTCCCCTTACAGGGCTCCTCTGATTTCAGGAGGACCAGAAGCTAATAGTGACGTTAACAACTTATTTACAGATTTTCCCAGACAAATTATGTAACGGAATTAACATTAAAGCTTTTTCTGATATAAAATCCGTGGCTTTGTTTGTTCCCGCAGTAAATGATTCAGTCCAAGACATCTTGCAGGCTACTTGAACCATCCAAGTGTAGGCAGCGAGGGGTTCAATGTCCTGCTACAAGCTGCCATTTGTCAGCAGTGGCTGGTTCTCTTGCACTTGCCATACCCAGGATCTCAATGGGCCTCACATAGGCAAGAATGAAGTCTTTGTAATAAAGAGTGCAAGGAAAAAAAAGCTGCCATTATACACTTACTAACATCCTACATCCAGCTGTGACTACCTGCATTAACAGTCAGTCTTATATTTAATTTAATTGCTTTTCACCTAGGTAAAAACAGACCTGGCTGCTCCGTTCTTCCAGCAGCATTCCCTCTTTTCAGAGCTCTAACTTGTTTTACCTCCACTACTCCCATCTTCATTTCTCCTTATTGTCATGTTCTAGCCATGACCCAGCTTCCCAGACTATCAAGGACCACTGAACACCCGTGGGAAGATAGATGATCTTTGTTTCAGTCTTCTGACCTGGCTGCAATTCATTCCTAACAGCCTAGATGGCTGGGGATCACCGCAAGTCAGAGAGATATTAAAACTCCTCGTGTCCCTACAATCATGTGGCTGTAGCAGTTTCAGATACCCAGGTGACCTCGGTGATAAGGGATCACTAAGTACATGCATGTGCGCTGTGGCGTGTCAGCAAAGAGGCTGAGAACAGGATCAAGGTGTTAAAGGAGAAAATGTTAGGATCAGGAGCAGCTCCTGTTTGAACAGAATGAAAAGCTGAAGATTTACATGATGCAGACCATAACCAGTGCAATTAAAACAGTTACTCTGATGAAGCATATGCAGGAGGAAAGCATCAACTTTAGCATCGCTTTCCTTGCAGGGGAGAGCTTGAAACTCAGGAGTTTCAGATCACTCCGTTACAGCTGACTGTAGCACCCCTCTGCCACCAGGCTTAGAACCCACAGGAACATTGGAAGGATTAGCATAACCCCAGAAAATGGGGTAGATACTAGAAAGATTTCCTTTTTCATTGTCAACTGTACCATTATTGGAAATGAGCTGTAATAGTAGAATAATTTGGGCTAGAAAAAATAGTATTGGACCTGGAACTACTTGTTTGGCTTGCTAAGACTTTAATTATACTGACAATAAATCCTTGGTTTTGCATATAAACAGCGTTTATATGTCCATGTTAATTGCATGGAATATTGCTCTGGTACTCTGCCCTTTGAAATATTAAAATTTAAATGCAACAGTTATGCATAACAGAGGGAAAAAATGGATATATTACAGCAGGGACTATTGGAGGAAAGCAGTGATCTGGGAGAAGTTTATATCTTGCCAGAAAAATCATCCAGAAATAAGTATTTATAAGGATGGAAGAGCCAAGATAAAAGTGTGCTTTTGTCCTTCAAAATATGTAAATTATGATTAGTAACTGAGGGAGTAAGACAGTAATTGTTTAGTTTTTCACATTTCAAAGCAAAATCTGAGGAAAGAGAAAATGAAAGAATCCAGCGCTGCTAGCAGGAGAACATCAGTAGGATGGCCTCTTCATTATAAATTATTACAAATTAATTTATACTGATAAGGCAGCACTAAAAACAGAACATTTATTTCCTCTTTCTCATCCTGATGGGTATTTGCAATGCCTGCTGCTTCCCATACCAATTAAGGGTGATTATGTAGTCTGCTTCCTTGGCATGCGGACCAGCGTGTGCCCTGACCTGACAGTCCCACATGGCCAGTCCAAGATCCACTGCAGAAGGTGAAATTGATGCCAGTGCTGGCAGTATAACAGGAGCTTCTGGATTTTTTTGTTTGTTTGCCTTGTAAAGTTAGACAGCTCTCAGCCAAGACAAGAAAATGTGTCACCAACTCTCTTCAAAATGCTAGCATATGTCAATGGAAATACTAATCATTTTTCTTTTTGTATCCTAAAAATTGCAGACAGACTGCATATTATGCAACAGTGGAAATCTTTCAGGGTGGTGGTGTTCCTTGCTCTTCAGCACTGTGTATCCTATGCCCATGCTTCATTCTGAAGCTCACACATCCCCAGTCTTTATTCAGCTAGAACCAAACATCCTCTGTGCCCTTCAAATGCCTGCTCCATGTTCCTCCCACGCGCCCTTCACTCACTGCTCTCTCCTGTCTGCTCCATTTCCCACCAGTTGTTGTGGAGCCTACCAGACTTAATAATTGGCCAGTGATGGATCTCATGCTCTTTGTGTTGGGGGAAAGGAGTTTTCCCAACATCTCTGAGGGCCACTGCACAACTGCAGTGCACTCGTGTGCGCTCATGCCAGGCTGGGTGCTGCTATGCGCCACTGCCAGCCACTCTCAGTGCCAGGAAAATACTAGTAGGGCACTACCAAAGCCATCCTCCAGGCACCCTAATCCTTTCTAAAAGGCAAATTAAAAATATATTATTTAACTTCTCCACTGAGCTCTGTAAAGGGACAAGACAACCAACACAAAACATGTATTTTCTAATATTTTAATTCCTCAGAATCTCAGTTTTTCCTTCACACCAGCAAATCAATGCACAACACAGAGCAGATACCTAAACTACCATTCTCTTTCCCCTTTCCATGATAGCTCAGCAAGATGGCCTTCACTTACTCGTTAGCTTATACATTTCTATATTACTCTGAAGAACAGATGTACCCCATCTATGTGTTTCTCCTACAAAAACTTTGCACTCCTCCATATCCCAATTTCCATGCTCTATTGCCTGTTGTTTTTCTCACCATCTTTGCCCCTCTTTTCTGACTACTCTCATCAAACTCAGGGCCTTTGTGTCCACTGCACAAATTCTCCGTGCTGTTAAAGCTGCACCACACAACAAATGCAGCCTTTCACCTAGCTGGCCACAGAACAACCCATTCTCTCATTGCCTTGGCTGGTTTTGTGCCCCATGAGCCAAACAAACCCTAGAGCAAGTGCCACATAAAGCCTTGCCAACGTTACAGGCTGTGCTACAGACAGATGATATCACCGGGTTTTTCTGTTTGTTTGGTGGTGGTTTTCTTGTTTAGTTGGTGGTTGTTTGTTTTGTTTTTTTGATAGGAACCTTTCAACAATTTGCCATTAAGTTATTACACAATTATCTGTGAAATATCCAGGGCATCAAATGAAGAGATCAGTATGCAGACTTCGTATCAATGTCCATCTCACAGATACGACAGCCAATTCCAAAATGTACCTACCTTCTTATCAATTCATTTCTCCCAGTGGAGGACGTGCTTAGGTAAATCTACACTTCAAGCCCAGAGTTTCCATCTGTAGCCAGCCCTGCTTTGATCATCCACTGCTTAAAGTCTTCAACTCTGAAGTATGAACTTCCATGGACTACCTGGAAAAGCTTTACATAAACAGAATAATGACTAATAATAAATAGCCACCAAAATACTCTAATACCTTTCTTTTATTGACTAGTCATCTGATGGACTATGACCATCAGTTCACGCTGTGAGCTACAAACAATCCATATCTTTATCTCTACAAGGTCAAAAGAAACCGTGACTTTGAAACCACTTTTGGATACAGAGGACATAACCTTTAATTAGGACACGGAACGAGGAAAAATATTTCATGAGTCCGCAAATGTAAATTCCTTTTAAAAAATCTGGCTTTGTAGTGGATTTCCCCACACACTCTTTCTTTCTAACAATAAAATAACCTTAGGGAAGTCTGAAGAAATGTATCCTAAGATAATTAATCATAGTGTGTTTTCTTATTTCTTTTTTTGGGTTGCACAATGGCCCTCTTATTCTTGTTTGACATCACTATCTTCTTCAGCTTTGCAATTTTCTGTACAGAATTATAAAATAATATAGGTTAGAGAGGAGCTCTGGAGGGCTGCAGTCCAACCTCCTGGCTCAAAGGAGAGCTACTGTCCCTCAGCAGAGTCAAAGAATCTACAAAATCAGATCTTGAGTTGCTATTAACAGGAAAATCATTTGGATTCATTAATTTAAAGCTGTGCAAAATCTCATTCTGCAGAAGCAGCAGGGCAAGAGGTGCTGCAGATCTCTGTTCTGAACTGCTACCTCAAGTGGAAGTGTTAAAGTAATTCAAATGACCCCACAGATACGCTATAAATTACAGATGAAAACCAAAAATGAATTTTCATATGCACGAAAAAGGTCATTTCATGGTGTGGGGGCTGTACTACCATATTTCTTAGCAAACAACACTTACAACAACCTGACTTTTACAGTTAGTGGCCTGTTTCAGAGCTATAGCCCGAAAATTCAAAAATCCATAGAGAAATTACATTATACTCCCAAGCAGAAACTCAGAATATCAGTAGATACGTCACACAACAGTATCAAAGTAATAAGAGAATAGAGGTGTCTCAGAGTTGCTCCCAAATAAAACATTCAGACATGTTACCTACCCCTACCTCTTTCTATTCGCCTTCCATGGTGGAGCTCTCTTTTAAAAGATCAGCAGAATGCAAAAGGTGAAAAAGTGTTGACCTGAAAAAAAAAAAAAAGCAGGAATATATATTAATGAAAAAAGTATGTGACTCTCACTGCTGATAAAAGCTTATGTTTCTTTATACATAATTTCTCATTTCATTACATTTGGAGTTCTTTAAGTGCAACTTCAATACTAAATTCCTCTATGCTCTCTCAGGCAGGGTTCACTAAAAAACATTTTTAAGCCCCCATCCAAAAACACGAGAAAACAAACTAACATGTCTCTGTGCGTTTGATTGACTGATTTGCTGCATTTGCAAATAATTATCAAGCCACTTTATCAATAGGAGAAAGGACAAGAATAAGAGGAAGACAAAGAGGCTAATAGCTTGATAGTTATTCCTTTCACAGAAGTACACCAATATTATTTTTAATAACTACCCCTTCTGACTTCCCAAAGAGGCAATTGCTGGGATATTTGGTTGCTCTCCCCCTCCTGCAGCGACATCCCATTGACTGCACGTAGTTATCAAGTCCCAGCTCTCCCTCACTTACCCTGCTGTGTACCAAAGCACCAGACAAGCTGGTATGAAATGCCATACTTCACAACACTGCTCCTGATCTTTACTGATTCCTGTTGCAAACTCTCAAATAAATGGTGTGCTTCAAATACAGAGAAAAATTTGGGCACATTAACCTAGCCTATGGCATTCCCACGACATCCTTTCCATTTTATATATTTCCTTTTACTAAACAGAAACATTCTGAGGATGATAGCACCTAAATGCAAAATGAATATATCTGAAGTGTTTCTGTTTGTCCCTTTCATTCAGTTCCACTTTTACCACCAGACTCCATCACTTTTTTTCACGTTTCTTTCCCTCTGGATTTTTCTGGGCGAGGGTGCTCTTTTCCTGCAGTCTCAGTCCACCAGTCTAACCCAGGCTTCAGGATCCATTATTTGCTATACAAGTCATTACAGCCCCTGTAATCGGTCAGTGAGGCTGCTCAACATTTCACATCACCAAGCCCCAAATCCTCCAGGCTAGATGGATAAATTATTTGCTGGCAGGGTTTCTTCCTAGGAAACAACAATGATTAATTTTGTTTATAGCATGATTTTGCAAAGAATGGTGCACAAGGAAAGCTAAGATGGGGTTATGTGCACAGTTTATTTATTCTTAACTAGATCCAAAATGCACAGCATATATGGACCTCAAAGTTACATAAGGGAAAAAAAAGAAAAAAGATTGAAGAAGAAAGAGAGAGAAGGAAAACCATATTCTTAATGACCAGACAAGGACAGAAGCAATGGGGTCTTCCAGACAACTGTCTTCTTCTGGACATCCTCTCTGGGAACCTGCTTGGTTTTTAAACAACAGTTTTCAATCAAAGCCACTTAAACCGGTGATCCTGCCTAAGAAGATGTTAGCACTGGTTGAAGCACACTTGATGAGGTCGGGAGCTGCATGCCCAACGCACATGTACACGCACATACAAGCCTTCTTGACGTATGTTGCAGAGTGATATTTATTGGATTTATAAATGATTTACCTACTATATTATCTAGTAGGCTCTGAAGTTATAAACTAAAAGCTACAAGGTAAAAGTTTTTTTTTTTTTTTAAAAAGGGGAGGGGGGGTAAGAAGAATGAATCACTTATCAATGGCAATTAGTTCCCAGGAGAAACCAGAAATAACAGAAAGAACAAGGTTTTAGAATGCACCTGTGCAAGGTCGCAAAGGTAGAAGCACGTGGACTCCACCGAAAAACCACGGCGACGGCAGCCTCCAGGTGCATGATTACGAGCAAAAGGCAGGCTGTGAGGGCACACCCTTAGCACTACAGGGCTTAAAGCATCCAGCGTGCTGTTCGACAACACCGGTGGGATTGGAATCCTGAAATTCAAAGAACACAGCACAAAAATTAATGGGGAAAACTTTTCCCGCGTGACATGCAGCAAGCTTCAGCTCCATTTAAATAGCGTCCTTCTGACATGAATAAATGTCAGAGGTCTATTTTGAACCAAACTAAATAAAACTAGCAAGTCTTAGGAAAACATTCCTTTCATTTCTGACTTCCATTATCCCACACCACAGAAAAGACTGCTTGATAGTCTGAGGTTCTCATGCAGCAATAAGACCAGGCAGAAGCGGAAGAAACCTACAGCATGCCTTGGCACGAGGACAGCACCAAGTGATTCCCACTGGTATAGAAGCGATGCGTGTGTTTTCACTTCAGTCTCCATTCCTATAGCCCATGTAGGGAGTGTAGGTGGGAAGAATGAGAGGAGAAAAAGATTTTTAATTATTCGGTCACTGTTCCCAGCTTCTTCAAGCCCATGGCAGCAGGCAAAACCAGAGCACTCTTATCTGTGCCTGCTCTAAACTAAGGCTGGTTCTGGACAGGAGCACAACAGCACCATGGCTGGAGATGTATCCTGAAGTTTCACTGAAGGAGGTGGTCTCTTATCGTATGTATAAGCCCCCTCTTTCAGCAGAGACATGGAGTAGATGGCTAAAGAGTAAATAAATACATAGAATTAGAACATTTAATAGTTTACCATGTGGTTTTTTCCCCCTTCTTTTGCAGACACGGGGCTACTGAAACACAAGACAAATGAAGGTCCAAGCTACCGAACCCAGCATTGCTCTTGTCCTAAGATTTGATCATACAGCAGAAAAACACTTCTACGCTGTAACTTAAGACGGGCAATCTGTAGCCTAAAACATTTGAACAGCTTGTGTATGAAGTCTGCTTGAAATCAGCTAGTGCCTCTAGAGAAAGGAATAATAAGCCTTCCACTTACTAAAGCAAACAGTCACAAGTAAGGATACTTATTGCCAGGAAAGCTGCGGATCATGACTGCCTTGCCCTGGAGAGCAGCCACGGATATCCCCAGACGTGAGATAGACATCAGCAAAAATGCTGGTCCATTGTTTTTGCTCTTGCACTGCAACGCCTTGCATAACCTAACGGCAAGGCTTATTTTATTATAAAGCGCCCCACGGCAAAGAAAAGACAGCGCTTTCTCCCCTGTTAATAAAGCATTGCCCTGAGCAGGGGATCGTTAGCCGAGCCTGTTGCGAGCAGAACAAACAGGTCTCCTGTGATGGAAGAAACTGTTGAGTCTGACAGCCCCTGAGTCTGTAAGGCAGCATGTCCAAACGGAGGTAAACAACGTAAATTTCAGGCAGCATACCAAAATCTCCCTATACCGAAAATCCCCTTTCTAAGTGCACCGCTAGCTAAGAAGCAAGGCAGTGATTCTCGGAGAGAAAAAAATAAAAAAAAAAAAAAAGGAGGGGGAAAAAACGCTCTTTAAAGCAGGAGCCAAAGTCCTGACGAAAAGAAAACAAACAAAAAAAAAAAAAGAGGAGCTTTGGGGAGGGGAAGAGGGGGGCGCCGGCCCCACCGCTGCTCGCCCCCCGGAGCGGGCGGGCGGCGCAGGCTGGCCGGCAGCCGGCTTTTCCCTTCGAAAGATCGCCCGGGACCAATGGCAGGGCCCAGCCCGGCCTCGGGAGGGCCGGGATTGGTGCAGGAGCTCTGCTGATGCCTGGGGAAACCTCACCGGTACTGAACGCGGGAGGATGCGGGGGGTGCGGGGGGAAGGGGCCGAGCCTCCCACGAAAGGAGGCTACGCGCGAGGTGAAAGTACATCAGCGCCGGGGAAATTAGCCTAGGGGGCACTTCCGAGCCAGCGACGGAGCCGAGAGATCGCAAGGGGCAGGCAGCGAGAGACAAAGAGGAGGGAGGACATGAGCAAAAGGAGAGGGAGAGGACAGGGGATCAGCTGAGGGGAACCGAGCGAGAAAAGCCCTTCCCCTGCCGGCACGTCCCTGGGCAGCGCAGACAGGTCCCCCCCCCCCGTTGGCCAGAAGACAAAGAAGCAGCCAGCCCCATGGGGAAAGGGGGGGAGAAAGGCGAGGAGTCGGGGGAGTGCAAGGCGCAGATCCCCCTCTACACCTGGGAGGAGATCCAGAAGCACAACCTGAGGACGGACATGTGGCTGGTGATAGAGCGCAAGGTGTACAATGTCACCCGGTGGGCAAACAGGCACCCGGGGGGCCACCGAGTGATCAGCCACTGCGCCGGGGAAGATGCCACGGTAAGCACCCCCCGCACGGACACACGCGTGGCTGCCTCCGAGCTCCACCAGCAGCCTCTGACAGGTCATTTCCACCCTCACGGTTACTGAGAAGGAGCTTTTTTTGCCTTTTTTTTTTTTTTCCCTGCACAGCCGGCTGCCTGCCTCCCTCTGCCCCCCCTCTCTAACACCTGCAGCTCATCTCTGCTCTAGCACCGAGGAGCAGGGCGCTCGGCGCGCACTGATGCGACTCCTTGGCAGCCAACCCCCCCGAGCCAGGGCAATAACAGCTGGAAGAGCGGGGTGGTAAACATTGCTCGGCTCTGCTTAAGCCCTGCCGCTTGTCTCTGTCTCTTGTTTGCGCTGTCTTTCGACGCTTCGTAACCAAAGTGTCCGGAGTCTTCCCCTCTGCAGTGCATAGTTATGCGAGCTACACCGAAAGCAAACACAAGAAAGGGTTAAAAGAGGCCGGTCCGCGTTTCAAAGATGCTTCTGTTGAACAGGGTGAGCTTGAGGCTTTAAAACAAGGAGCTTTTTAGCTTTTTCCCTGTGGAGAATTCTCGAGAAAATGTTGTTGCAGGTTTCTACAGGGCACAAAAAAAAAAAAAGTTTGCTGCCACTACAGCTGCTCCTATGCTTCATAGCTGGCTTGTTTCAGCTCCCTCTCGTGTTTCAGCAACTTTTAAAAACAAAAAAAAAGGAACAAAGTGTTTCAGAAAGTGTTGTTTGCAGTTTCTCCCAAAGCCACCTACTTCAGAAATGCATACAGGGAGCGTGTTCTCACCCCCAATGCTGGCCCTGAGTTAACAAATTTAAACTGCCTCAGAGCTTTTCCATGGGCATGGTAAGCAGCAGAAGGGATCGAGCTGTAACTTTAACTGTTTATCTGCCACGGCTCTTAACACTTTTAGCAAGGAGGCTGTGCATGTGACAGAATTAATCGGCAAGAATTACTAACGTTTTCCTTTCCTTCTCCATTTGCCTGAGGTCTGTGGTTATTTTCCACTGGTTTCCTTGAAGCACCGAGATGCATTTTGGTGTTCCTGTCCCCTTCCAGTAAAACCTCTGAATGAAAAGCTTTCTCCCTCTAAAAGAAGTAACTGGGTGAGGATTTCCTCTGGGCTACATAAGTGCAGGGACTGCTGAAATCAGAGGAGCTGGGCTCCTGTCCCCAAGAATTTAGTTAAATCCTCCACTAGAAATCAAAAAGCATCTGCTATTGTGTTTGTCTCTGATCTTTGCAAGGGAAACTGAAACAGATTTCTGAGTCTACTACTGCCGATCCTTTTAACTTCTCTTACCACCTCTCCAGAGTACCTTGCATCCCACTATACTCAGAGCATACTCCAAGAAGACACTCTTAAGACTAAGAGTGCTCTGAAATTGTCCCTTCCATCCCGAGCACTAAAATGGAATTGGTATCTAGATTCCAACTTCTCTATGGCGAATCACATTTTAATACCAAAAAAAAAATCTCGCATTCAGAGTGAGAAATCCTTGTCCTTGAGTCTGTCAAGGCTTTACTAACACGTCTCATTTTGAGTTGCAAGATATCACAAATGGAAGAGCTTAGGAGGAGGAAAAGGCAATGATAAAAACTCAGTTCAAGGTGTTTGCATTCCTAGTTCTCGAATGGCTTTCACCTCTCTGGAATTCCCCTTAGCATTACATGCAGTTAGGACCTACGGTCCACCAAAGGAACTTCAGCCACTTCTCCTTTTATCTTTTACCAATGCTCTAGAGGATCAGGCGTACCAATCTATCACAAACTGCCCACAAACAGACTCACTGAACTCTACGCCCACGTTCTTAAATAACTCAGTTGGTGATGCGTGAGCTAATTCATTTCAGGATGCTCACAAGATAGCTGACTGAAAAGCTCCATGACAGCTTTTATGCTCAGCTGATGCTGATCAAGTCAGGAGTGCCCAGGCTAGCTTACACATGAATTTCCCCTACAAGTACTAACAATATTAGGCATTCATTCATTTTAGGCCATACTTTAGGATACTGGTACAGCACACCAGACTGGGAGAACATGTTCTGACATCACATCATGCACAGTTGCTTTCAGTAAATGAACAAGACTTAAAATATGAGCAGGCACCTTCCAGCCTCTCTGTTTTAGAAATGTTCAAGGATGTGAAAAAATGTCTTTGCACTGGCTGCACTGAGTGCTTCAATGCTTATGTACAGCTCATACCTCGACAAAAGTAAAGCTTTTTTCACAAAAACAGCTGGGATAATTCCCACTTCTCATAAGACACATCAGTTTATCTGGACAATAGACCACCAAACTGAGAGGTCAGGTGTAAATATCTCGTGGCATTTTCCAGAGTCTATCTTCCAACATTTGCTCTCTATCTCCCTCCAATACAGATTTGAGGACAATTCCAAATTTCAGGACCTATTTGTAAAGGAGACACCTGAGATATAGCAAATCAAAAAGCAATTTTTCCTTCACTATAGCTTTCTCTCTGATGATGGTAAGAATATTAGGATATGTTATTCTCTCTCCTGCTTGGAGACTATACTGAAAAATCCCATTCTCTACCCAATATTACTTTTCAGCCACCTCCAGTGAAGGTGAAACTTTCCTACTAACAGCACTTTCGACATGGAATAGGTTCAAGATGGCAGGGAAGTAGAAGATCGTATATAGTATATATATGTGTATATAGTTTTAAGTAACAACCGTGCTCTGACATGCATGCTTACATCTCTGACCAGTTTCAACCTTTACTTTTCATCCAACCAAGGAAGAAGGGTTCAGAGATGGAAGAGACCTCTCCCCAGAAAAGTCATGACAGAGCATGTTTAGAAAACAGATGTGCTACTGCCGGGGAAGCCTTAGGTGAACAGAAATACCTTCTAGGCAGTGAGGCAGAAGCTGCTGTTCTGAGTCACCCTGCCGCTAACACTACACAAACCTGAGTGCTCTCCATCACAGAGATAAAGAGGTAGCCAGCCAGACCTCTAAAGATTGTTTTCCTCCATTAACTTGAACAATACTGAGACAATATTCTTCAATGCTTCCTAAGTGTTCACCCTCTCCCTCTTTACCCTTCTCCTTTTTTCCACCTGTCATACTTTTCATCTCAAAATGGTACAACCTCGTAGCAGGCACAGTCAGATACTCACTTCCCCACTATTCTGGTCTTCCCTCCCCTTTCACATCTTCTGCAAATTATACCAGGGAAACTCAAATTGTCTGCAGAACAGGGCTGTAAGTATCAGCTTTGCTGGCCCTGGAGTTTTACCTTCATTTTGGCACCAGTAAGGTAAAACCAATAGACAACAGTGCAGTCAGAAAGCACTGGTCTCACTCGTGCTTGAAATTGGGGTAAGTTTTGCCAGTGTGGCAGTCTTCCTGAGTAGAACAGGGCAAACTGATCCAAACTTTCCCCCGTGATAACAGATATCGCTTTGTTTCTGAAATTGTTTCCGAATGGGATGGTTTGGACACTTAGCAATGTCACGAGAGCTGAGCGTAACTAGAAAAATCCAGTACATTTCAGTTTGCCTCCCCCATGTGCTGTAATGACATTTTTTCTCCTCTTTGCATCTTCCCCCATAGCCTCTGGCATTTTAAGGCTTTTCTAATCTTTATAAATTATATATATATATATATATATATATAAATAAACCTGTTCTCCCCATCCTTCTGTTGCTCCTCTTCTCATATATTATTTCTTTAACTTCAAGCTAAATGGCAGAGACCAGCTTTCACTCTCCTGCCTTGTACAAGTGAAATGTCTATGGTCCAAGTATTACTTTGAAGCTCAATCCCAAATCTTGGAATAAGCTGAAAGTTTCAGAGGACTTTGGAACCAAAGTTGCTGGTGGTAATTATGAACACCAGAGCTGGCCTATTAATGGAATTCAGCTCACAGGAAGGTCAGCTAGAAACAATGAGCACTTTCCAATCTGTCTTTCCCATTCAGAACAAGGGGTGAGATTTTAGCTGGTCCTTGGTTAGAAAATGGGACAAAAGAAGAAAGGCTGAAGCATGGTACTCCTGACTTCTTTTTTTGACCATACTTCAGTTCTATTTTACTTACTCATAAAATGAACAACACAGGGATTTCAATACAATGAGAAAAGGAGGTCATAATAGCACAAATCATTAGCCAAGCTGTTTGATGAACCCATACTTTCTTGAACTACCTCCCCTTTAAAATCATGGGCCTTCTGGACTCCATGAGGTCCATCGGTTTGCGCCTCTGTGAGGAATGAAAAATGTCAATGTTTCAACAGATGTGATTGAATCTTACTTGTAGAAGGAGCACAGTGAGCAAAAGAAAATAAGCCTTCCTCATAGCTGGAGCTGTCCTGCCAAAGACCATCTCACAGAGGAGGGCTGTGGTTTAACGTGGGGACCCAGAGAGCAGGCAGTCATAAAACAGCATGGAATTACATCTTTACAGTTCTTCTAGGTTCTAGAGTTAATTCCAGTTCTGTGCAGTAAGGATTGTGTAAGGGTTTCTGACGTTGGTGAACTTTCTGTCCCTGCTGCTACCTTTGGGGTTAAAATCCAAGCCATGCCATGTGAAAGGAGAGATGTGCAAGACTTCACTACTAGCAGCAAATGCATCAAATATATGCTCCCAAGAGGTATCTGCAGGACACAGATACACAAGAAGATACAGAATGAGGAAGGAATAGAAAAAAAAAAGATATGGTTAATGCACCAGACTCATAAATGATGTTGCATGGAATAATCAGGGTCTGAGATGGTCAATTTTAGAAAATTTAGATATGGAGAAAAGGAATTAAAAATAATACATAAAAGCTTAAACCTATCGAGGTACTTTTTTTTTTCTGATTTCAGTACAAAAGGACTTACACTTATTATCAATACCCTTGAGGGTATGTAAAAGCACTTGTTCTGTAAAACCAAAACCTATAGTGATCTATTAGACGAATTCATTCTCCGCTTTGCAGTATGCTCTGGGTGAACATCAAATCAAACACACTATAAAAAACACCTCTCTTGAATTGCCTCCAGGCAGCAGACTTTCAAAGGGAATTTATATCCTAGAGGGGATTTGCACAAACTCCTGTTGGCCTGCCTTCCAAGGGAATTAGCAGGACTTAGGTATTTAGGTGCTTAGGAAGTTTCCTGAGGTGCCTTTCTCTATCTGTCTAGATAGCATTCCAGTTCTCGCTGTTTATTTTCTACCAGAAAGCAAATTCAGCAGCCTCTAGCAGATATCTTCTCTACTAGCAGTACTGCATTGAATCCCAGAGATGGAAGTCAGTCCAGCTAGTCCTCAATCTCACATTTACTCACATTTCTATTCCAGGATGCGTTCCAGGCCTTCCATATCAATCCCACCTTGGTGCAAAAGTTTCTCAAGCCGTTACTTATCGGAGAGCTTGCTCCAGGGGAACCCAGCCAAGACCGAGATAAAAATGTGAGTATTTTTCTGAGCTGGGGTTTATTGTGGGCATGCTCCACCATTTTTTTTCCCTCTCAGGATGTCCTCCAGGACGTGGAAAAAACACCAGACAGATTGTGCAGGTGTCTTCACTACAGGCAGCTCCAGAGAAAGGTGCTCTGTTGCTGAACACCTCTGTGCAGCAATGTGCATAGATAAAAATGTGTGTGAGAGGGAGTTGAAACATTCAGACTTCTGTACAAGCATTTGTGCCATGAGTGGCAGAGCAATAGGTACGCGTAGGTGAGGTGAAACAGATGTCTCATTTCAGTGGGGTTGCTTAAAAGGAGCAACCCAGCAAGCACCTTTTCCATCCGCTCCATATCCTCAAGCCAGCCCCCGTACCCCTCCCAGACAGTTCATTTATTCATTATTCAGGCATTGTGTGTAGCATGACTGGTTCCTGCTACAAAACTCAATGCTGTTGCTTATGGCTGATCATGATTATCGATATATGTGTATCACTCACAACAGAAGAGACAATGCTAAGCAGTATTAACCCTGGAAGGCTCTTGATGAACAGTTGCATGCCAGCTAACCCACGTATTGAATAGACCACAGGTGCTCTGATAGTGGGTGCTCATCACAGAAGGTTTGGAATTATGCTTAAGTAATAGGACTGAATTCTCTCATTCTCCAGCTGTCTCTAATACTTGCATAGCTCATTCAGACTAGAGTCATCAACAGATATGACTCTCCACATAGCAAGGTAGTGCTGCTGATTCACAGAATTCTCCTAGCTCAGGGTGCAAAAGGTCAGGACACAGGCTGAGGCCAGCCAGGGTGTTTATTCATAGGAAAGTACTATGAAAAGCTAGAAAGCAGTGTGAATACGGAGATTAGTACTTCCTTACTTCTGGAGTAGCCAACCAAAGCAAGAAACTGCCAAGGTCCTTAGGATGGAGCCTTCCCTGGACACATTCAGACTTACTCACAAGCTACATGCTGTGTCTTACGTGTCCATTTGCAGTCCCAGCTGGTGGAGGATTTCCGGACCTTGAGGAAGACAGCGGAGGACATGAATTTATTCAGAGCAAGCCCTTTGTTCTTCTCTCTTTACTTGGCCCATATCATTGCAATGGAAGCTTTGGCTTGGCTACTGGTTTCATACTTCGGTACCGGGTGGATCACAACTCTCTTCCTTGCGTTCATCCTTGCAACTTCCCAGGTAAGAAGCAGTAGGCACAGAGCATACCGGGTACTCAATGAGGTCAACGTGCACTGAACTTTTCTTATTAGACCAATACAAATAGGAAAAACATACACATCTTCCCCCACGGTGCCTTCTGGCTGCTCCTGGTGATTTTGCATCACACGTTTTTCTTGCCTCTTGGGCCTTTTGTTCTCCAGGAGATGGAGGCACTGATCTCTTCTCCCTGAAGACCATCTATGACACCTCATGCTAGACGTTAGGAAAAGGTTCTTCACTGAGAGGGTGGTCGAGCACTCGGGCTCCCAAGGGATGTGGTCTCAGCACTGAGCCTGCCAACATTCAAACACTTCTCTAACTGATTTATTTTCCATCATCCCAGGCCCAGGCAGGGTGGCTGCAACATGACTTTGGACACCTGTCTGTCTTTAAGAAGTCTTCCTGGAACCACCTTGTCCACAAGTTTGTGATTGGACACCTGAAGGTAAAGGTCACTGGGGACACAGGGCACTGTGGAAATAGCTGCAGTCGCTTTGACTACATCAAAGCAGGAAACTGCAGCTCTTAGCCTTTCCACAGCAAGCAGATGCAGGGAAGAGAAGTTAGGGAGCAATTGCACATGGAGCCGTTGCATAGAAGAGAGAGATACGAGAGCACAACTACAGCTGTTACAGAACACAGTAATTCCACAAACCTCAGTAGAACTGCTCTAATTTATAGCAGCTGAGGACAGAGCTCATTAAATTGCATAAAACACTATTTTAACACCGTCATATTTTCCACATGCTTCCCACTACGGTTTAGTATTTTTTAAGTGTCCCATCCTGATATATCCCATCCATTCAAGGTATTATCAGAATTATATCATGGGCAAGGTCCAAAGCAGACAAGCATTTCAGCACCCACTTGCAGTAGGAACTTAAGCGGGGTAGGACATACCTTTGCCCATTCTCCCAAACCTACTTTGCATTGCCTGGCTCCTCCTGCGCAGTAGAGGGAAAGCAGCATCAACAATCAGTAAGACACCAAGTGGAAATAGCCTACCATTCAGCTACTCATAACAACCTCACTTGTAGGAAGATATTGTGAGATGCAAGTCACCGAGTGTATATTTATGGCCTGTTCTTTCAAATTATTTGATCTTTAGTGAGGGCAAAACAGCCTGGCATAGCTGACATGGGCCCTCTGAAACCAGCAGTCTCATAGTAACTGCCACCATAGCCACCTACTGCTATTATAAAAGCAAATATTAGTTTGGGCACAATCAGAGTGGCACTGTTTTAACGCAACTGCCACTAGAGGAACTGCGCTTTTGTATGGATTAACTCCTTGTATCTGCCCAGGGCGCCTCTGCAAACTGGTGGAACCACCGTCACTTCCAACACCATGCCAAGCCCAACATATTCAAGAAAGACCCAGATGTGAACATGCTGCATGTTTTTGTCCTTGGAGATACACAGCCTGTTGAGGTAAGGCAAAGGGGGAAAAAAGTGGAAAACTATTGTCCTAAAGGGCTTCAGAGAATGCTTGTGCAAAACCAGGAATTTGTCAGCGTTGCTGGACATGACTTACAGAGTCAAGACTTCCAGCAATGCTGAAGAAGGACGTGCTTCTCCCAGGGACTTCATCTATCTATTGGTTTCTGACAGGAGTTTGGCCTTTACACCTTCCCAAACCTTGGGTTGAAGAGCAATATTGACTGTATAATTCCCTATCCATTTCCTACGCTGACCACAGGAAAAAATATCTGGGGATATCTTGGGAAAAGCAAATGAAGATGGGACCATAAAGAAAGTAGAAAGCTGAAAAAGAAAACTTTCTTCTGCATAGAAATATCGACATAAGGGGAAAATGTGGTGTTTCTCAGTACTTCATCAAGAATATTTCAAAACTGATCTTCCATTTCCACATAAAATATCTTCCAATATTACTCCAGTTGTGCTCCAGACAGTCTTGACAACGTCCTCTCCACTGGAGCCTTTGCCATGCATGTGCGGGGATATTGTATTGCTTGCATACACACAGAAATTTCCTCCTGCTTTTTTTTCCCCTTTCCTTTCCTCTTTTTTCCCTTCTTCTATATGAAGCACAATCTGTGGAGATTTTGACTTGATCTGAGAGTGTAAGACACCAAAGCTAATCTGATTTGGGCAGGTGAAGTATACGGAAAGTTTCTGCTGGTATAAGCTAGTCACAAATGATCACACTCCCACCTCACTGTGGAGATGTTCAGACATCATCTAGCCCTGAATTTTAAAATTTACACAAAGACTGGGGTCAGAGCCCGACCAAACGTGAACTCTTTGGGTTAATCTAGGTTACTGCAGTCATCAGCCAGAACCGTTTTCTTACACTATGTACCAACATGCTGCACAATGAATAACAGGCCGTGTTAAGGTATTTTGATTCCACCTGTCCACTCCTAGAGCCAAAATACTTACCGTCTATTTTATAAAAACCTACACAAAGAAAAAAAAACGTTGGTCTTTAAAAAAATTGAACAAGCATTTCTACCTAAAACAAAACCAACACATCTGCAGTAAGTACAGCACAGGGAAATATAAAATGAAAAAAAAAACTAATGCTTTCTCAGCTTTTACCCTATTAAGAAAGTAACCCCAGACATATGCTGGGGACATACGTGCTGGTGTATGGTCATGTATAGAGAATGTCTTACACACACAATTTTTAAGAGGCATAAAGGTCTCTTGTATATGACTAAAATGGAAGACTTCTGGAGTATACAAAAGCCACTATCTAGAAAATGTAAATCAGTATTAAGCTCTTCACTGTATTGGTACATCCCATTGGAAAATGTTGTGCCTGATAACTGTTTTTTAAAGTAGACTGTGAGTCTACCACTTAAAGGAAGAACTGAGGATGTAAACATTTGTAACAACAAAGAAAACTGGATCTCTCTCCTACAAAATATCAGAAATGTTAGGTCTGTGTATCTCAATATTCTTTCACACTTGCACATAATCTTTTTCTAGAATAAGCCTAGCACACAGCCTTTTAGAGTTCAGAACACAGTGAATTCCTTTTCAGTAATCTTGTAGTGCCCAAAGTTACCGTTTCCTGCAGGCTACAAGATTTTAGTGGTCACGAATAGACTTAGAATAGAGAGAGACATGGGAAAACAGAATGGAGGAGAATGGACATCATAGAACTGGTGATCAGCCCAGGGAGAAGGATCTGACAAGTGGAGAGGGAAGCAATAGGAGAAGCAAGTCAGACGCCAAAAGTAAAAATAAAATAAAAACGGCAGGGAGCTCTGCTAGACAATAACACAGTTCAGGTGACTTGAAGTCTAGGGACAGCAGGCAAAACTCATAGGGCCTCCCTGTGCGGGAGACCCACAAGGGCAATGCATATCAGAGGCAATGCATATCAGAGGGCAAACGCAAAAAGAGAAGCAGCACAGGGACTGTCAGAAACACCAGAGGGGTCAGTTAAGTAGATATCTGCACAGACACTCAGGGAACAGCCAGCTGTTTTGCTTCAGACTGGCCAGGAGGTCACCATGACCTTGGCTTTGGAGATGTAGTATAAGTGGAAAGAGTACTGTTTATAGTCCCTGTTCTTTCGGTCTGCTCTGACCAGCAAGCATATTGGAAATTCACTGGGCACTCCAGTCCCACGCTCAACCCCCAAGATTATAAGGAAGCTCTTTCTACTGTATGACCAGAATATCCCATCCCGAAGTTTAATGTGACAGTTGCAGCTGTTCACTAGGAACTATGGGGAGAAATTCAATTCCTCTTCAGTCAGCCATCACTACTCAGACTTAATCTTTTACATACTTGTTTTCCTGCCACTCTTCCTAGTAGTATATCTTTACTTCCAAAATCTACTGATACCAGTAACCTCCTGATTGCAGCAGACTTCCAGCACAATGCATTACACGATGCAGGCACCTGAATGCACTGCTCTAAGTTCCACATGCTACTGCTTATTTATTGGTGCTACGAGGCTTACATTCACTGCAAGCTGTTATGCTGGAAGCAAAAAATGTGAGCTCACAGCAAATTAGTTCCTTGTATGGACATTGTGTCTTTTTTTGAGCTCTAACTTCTGTGTAGCTCTAGATAAGAAGGTTAGGAGACCAGGTGCTCTTGGCTCCTTGTTTTCACTGAAGAGAAATGGGCACCTGCAAGAATGCAACAAAGGTCTAAACCTGCCTTTGGGGGAACTTCTCTGCATCTGCTGCCCATAGGTGAACCACAGTAACACAGCAAGCTGCAGAACAGCTCTCAGTGACAGCACTGTAATTCTTATATCAAACTAGTGACGCAGACATTGTAGATTTAAACACATCCGTTTGAATTATTGTCATATGAGCAAAGGGCCACACTAGTTTTCCCACTGCTGTTAAAGTAAGGTTTTACAAGCCACCAGGGCTCGCGGGGCTGATGGCTGCAGAAGCCAAAATGGATCAGTGCAGGACATCTGCATGGAAGACTAGCCAAGGTTCACTGCCTTGCTCTGCCATTGGTATCCTGCATAATGACTTACCAAAGGTCATATTTCTTTATGCCTTACATTTGTGGTGTTAATAACGAAGACAATAGCAGCTCTTAGCACAGCCGCAGGCATGGCAGAAGGTGTAGAAATGCATGAAAATGCCCCCAGGCTCACAACAAGAAGTTATCTGAATATCAAGACAGGAGGCTTTAAAAAGGAATTTACATGTAGCACTATTATGAAGTCATGATATTTAACCATAGCAAAACACTTCCTAGCTTTACTGGTGTGGGAGTTCAATCAGAACTCTCCAGACAATAAAGAAGTATTGCACAGAATCTTCTCTTACATGTGGGGGTCATAGTCCAAGACTGAACTTTCTTATCTGTGTCCTGCAGTATGGCAAGAAGAAGCTGAAGTACCTGCCTTACAACCACCAGCATGAGTACTTCTTCCTCAGTGAGTATCTGCACTGTGCTCCTCCTTTTTCCCTTTGGTAAAGGGAGCCTGAAAGTCTGTCGAACTTTCCAGCCCCTCCTGTGTTAGCAGAGCAACTCCTTAAAGTCTCAACTCGTCTTGCCCTTCCTAAGACCTCCAGTCTCATTAATGGTCTACCTGCGCGGGTCTCTAAATCAGTTGGGAATTTCTCACTGATATCCAAGCATCCTTCATGTTACCAGCAAGGCAAGCAATTGAGACTGGGAAGTAATCTCTGTGTGAGAGGCTCAATGTAATGACTGCATGTGGTCTGTCGATGCTCTTTGATAAGTCAAGATGAACACTTGTGAACCAGAGCCTCCTTTCTTCACCAGAAAGCAACTGCCCCCATCACCAGTACATCACCTCTCTTACCAGTGCTAGGACTTCCCTCGAAACAGTTCCTAAATCACTCAGTCACTCTCATGTCATGCGCTTTTCTGCCTCTCTGATGTCCAAAATATTTCCCTTTGCTTTGCAGTCTTCCCACCTCTGCTCATCCCTGTGTATTTCCAAATCCAAATCATCTCAACCATGATCAAGCGCAGGTTCTGGGCGGTGAGTGAAATGTTCTCTCAGTGTTTGTGGGGTCCAGCTGACTCGTAGGAAATTACACTTGAGTAGGGAGAGAGGCCAGTCATCTCTCCACCACAAAGAGGCCTGGTAAAGGGAGGGTGTGAAGGGATCACACTTTTTTCTGCTAATTTCCCAGAGTCTTCTCCATTACCAGCAAAGCCATGTTATGTGAAATAGCCTAAGAGACGCCTGATGTTTTCTCTCTTCCCCTAGGACCTAGCCTGGGCCTTCAGCTACTACATGCGCTATTTCATCACATACATCCCATTCTATGGCGTTCTGGGATCCCTGTCTCTCCTCACTTTTGTCAGGTAGGAGATACAGGAGCTCCCTGCTGCTCTCCCCTCCCTCCAGCGTTGGGCTAACCAAGTCTCAGCTCTGCTGTGGGGCCCCATGCCTTCCCTGTTTAGGTTCTTTGCAGTCATTTACCTCACTGTGCATTATCCTGAGTATTCCCACTGCCTCATGTTCTCCCTATCATCTCCCAGTGCTACTTCCTCTCAGCAGAGCTGGAGCTGGTGCTCAGCTCTTTTGATGGTTCAGCCAGGATTCTCCTTTCTTTCCTCATTCCCCATGATGCCTGATTCCAACACTTCCATGCATTTTCCACATCGTCTGAGGCTGGATAAAGTGCCTCAAGCCTCCCCCTTCCCAGCTCACTGGGAAGGTAATTCACGGGCCCTCTCCTGAGCACTGTAAGTGAAATGCTCACCATTTCTCCCAGTGCAGGAGAGTGCATGGCCTGTACGTTACATGCATACATCATTGCTTCTTCACAGAGGTCACGGCCTCTGGAAGCTGTTTCACACCACAGATCAGTGCTCCTGCCCCTACGCTCCAGTCTGACCCCTTCAAAGCTGCCTCTCACCCCTCAGTATATCTATGGAGAAGTGCTTGCTGTGTATCTTGATTTTTGACTGGTCTTCTGGCCATTTATCATTAGCAGATCTCATGAAGAGCTGCTCTTAGTATAGAAACAGTATTAATTTGATTACTGCTCTATGACTGATGAATGGAAAATTCAGTGAGAGACACAAAAACATGAACTGCCAAAATGAATCAGGCATGGCAGAACTTTGGAAGCTTACCCACTGGATGGTTACACTATTCCAGATAGCAGCTATTCCAGATAGCAGCACTGAATACATATCTCTGTCTTGTATGTAATATCTGCAACTCTTCTGGCTAATACCAAAGAATGGTATTTAGTCCCACAGTCAGTATTAGTATTAGCAAAACATTTCATCACAGTGAACAACATTTTCTAAAAAAAAAAAAAAAAAGAGTAAAAAGAAATAGCAGCAGATACACAAAAACCTTCACAAAACATGAAGATTTGCCTCCAAAAAATTTAATGTCACTGTTCATGACTTAAGTTTTCATAGCTTCAAAACACTTCAGTCCTAAGAAAAACAGGAACTACAAAAGATACACATTTGTGTAAATGCATAGCCAACATTTTTGGTCTGGAATCAAGCTGACAAATTGACAACAACTGACCTATTACTTCAAAAATGTTAATGTTTTGATTAAGCTAAAAATGCAAGAAGGAATATATTTCCCCTTGCAAAATTGTTTCTAATTCATCATGAAGATTCATCAGGAGATAGTTCCCTGTTAATAATAGCTCTGTTATACTTGAGTCAGGAAGAGAAGAGCCCCAGGAGCTTTAGGAAACAATGTTCCTTTGTACTCAGCTCTCCCATTGCTCAGAGAAATAAGGATACGTAAGGAGGGTCATCACTTTCAATCAAAATATGTAAGGCATAAAGTTAAACAAAAACATGTCGTTTTGTTTTGACCCTAGACACAAGTAGTTTGTAGAAAGTTAAGATTGTTCTAAATAGCTGATACATGACATAAACAGTCTCATTCATCCTCTAGAAGCTAGACTAAAATACTGAGGAAAAACAAATACCCATCAAAATCCAGACTTCCAAACATTTCCGAAACCACTCTCTTTAATTAGCTTACTCCAGTCTGTGATTATATGCAATTACTGCTGGTGAAAGCAGAGATTCAGATCATCTGCTATTTCAGAAATCAAGCCTAAAGACTAGAACAAAGATGCTCCTGGATAACTACCTTGCCAACATACACCTCAGCCTCAGCATAGAAAACCTGCATTGGATAAAGTGCATTGCTGCAGACTGTTCTACAAGGGCTAAAAATGTAGTTTTAATACCATAAGCAACAAATAAGCCACTTTAAAGTGATTGCCAGCCCAGGTCAGACTTCAGAATTACAGTAAAGGTACAGAGAGAGCAAAGGTGGGACCCCCTAGTGTGATAAAGTTAACACCAATGGGCAGGTGAATTTTGAAAATAATCTGTATCCAGCAAGCAACTGGAAAAATAAAAACAGTTCAGAGAACTTCTAATCAGGGCTTGGTTGTTTTGTTTTGTTTTCAAGTACTTGGATCATCCTTATCTACAGAAAGGCAAAATTAGCAAGAAAGACCAATCTACTTCTGAGGAAGGAGAGGGATAGCTCAGTAGGATGTCCTTCTGTAAAGGTAATCATAATTACATTAGTCCCAGAGTTATAAAGACAGATAGAGAAATTCATTGCAGAAGTTCTCTGTAGTTTCCCTAGGTAGAGAGTTGTTTACTTCCATACCTTGGAGTGATACTTTCCTCACATGCAGTATCTCCTGCTGCTCCCTGTAAACCCCAGATTACCTCAGATCCTGGTCTGCAATATAAATTGTTGTGCTTTTTCTCTGTTTGTTTCTATAGGTTTCTGGAGAGTCACTGGTTTGTGTGGGTCACCCAGATGAATCACATTCCAATGGAAATTGATTTTGAGAAACACAAAGATTGGCTCAGCTCCCAGGTAACTAACTGGGAGGGAAAAGAATATCTCTAACTGCACTCACCCCAAACTGGATTAGAAATTTACTCAAAACAATGGATGGATTACCACTATTTCCAAGTAATTCCCCCCCCCCCCAAAAAAATATACAAAATACTAGTATAGAGTCTCTATCCATGAACTGTCCCATAAAGTTGTTCTCCCAGAGTCAATAATGCTGATTCAAGACATGGAAGCCCAAACTTCTGTTTTAGCTTTGACAATCAAAAGACTTCTTTGTTGTTCTTCCTCATTTGAGGCAGTATCAGGTTCAAGCATGATTTGACCTTCCTGTGGTATTTGTAGGCACACACATGAGCAAATAGAAGAGCCTCAATGAAAATCAACAGTTAACTCTGAATGCTATCTTTGGCTGCTGTAAATCAACGTGTTATTCCTGTGCTGAAAATATATCAACCCCAGCTGAAGAGACAGCTCAGTATATTTCTAAAGTTTATAGTTTTCTAAGGGAATAAGGACTGAAATAAAAACCAGCTGCTTTCTGAATCTCTTCAACGCCTGGTAAGATAAATGCACTGAAAGTATACTTCTTACCTGTAGTGGACCAAGTTCCATTCAGACCCAGAGGATAGTGGCAGTACCTTTGACACTGGCTATATGAATTTGGTAATTGAGCTGAGAGAAGAAATAACCTCATGTTAATTAGTATAAGTAGTAATTGTAGTTGTTAGTGGGGCCTTGAATACAGGCTTTCAAAGTCTGCCAGGCAATTTCACAGAATTACAGAATCATAGAATCATTTATGTCGGAAAAGACTCGTCAGATCACCTAGTCCAACCTTTAACCTAGCACTGCCAAGTCTGCCATTAAACCATGTCAGTATGCACTACATCTGTATGTTTTTTGAAGACCTCCGGGATGGTGACTCAACTACTTCCCTGGGCAGCCTGTTCCAATAATTCACAGTCCTTTCAGTGAATGATTTTTTCCTAATAACCAACCTTATCCTCAGCTGACACAACTTAAGGCCATTACTTCCTGTCTGATCACTTGGTGGTTGGGAGAAGAGACCAGTCCCCACCTCACTACCTTAAAGCCTCCTTTCAGGTACCTGTAGAGAGCAATAAGGTCTCCCCTGAGCCTCCTCTTCTCCAGACTAAACAACCCCAGCTCCCTCAGCCGCTCCTCGTAAGACTTGTTCTCCAGACCCCTCACCAGCTTCGTTGCCCTTCTCTGGACTCGCTCGAGCACCTCCATGTCCTTCTTGTAGTGAGGGGCCCAAAACTGAACACAGTGCTCGAGGTGTGGCCTCACCAGAGCCGAGTACAGGGGCACAATCACCTCCCTAGACCTGCTGGCCACACTGCTTCTTATACAGGCCAGGATGCTGTTGGCCTTCTTGGCCACCTGAGCACACTGCTGGCTCATATTCAGCCGACTATCAACCAGTACTCCCAGGTCCTTCTCTGCCAGGCAGCTTTCCAGCCACTCATCTCCCAGCCTGTAGCGCTGCTTGGGGTTGTTGTGCCCCAGGTGCAGGACCTGGCCCTTGCCCTTGCTGAATGTCATCCCGTAGGCCTCGGCCCATCAGCCCAGCCTGTCCAGATGCCTCCGTATAGCCTTCCCACCCCTATCTTTCCTTCCCTTATGCCATGATTCACTAAAACACCTAAGCAAATTTTAAATTAAGTATGTAAATCATGTAAATCTTAGTAGATTATATACTTATGGAAAGAAAGAGTGATGGGGTGGGCGGTATTATGAAAGCAAAAGATTATGAACAAGAGAAATGTGGCAGGGAGCAAATGCAGGTATGACCAAAAAAAAGAAAAAGAAACAGAAAGAGATAAACCTTTTTGACACTGACGCAATTTTATGAGAACTTCAGGGGTGAGGAGAATATATCTCCTGTGGTAACCATGTAGAAGTCACAGCTTAGCCAGTTAGAAGTCCAAGAGGATTTTAAGAAAGACTACCTAACTTGACAATCAAAGGTATTTTTACAATAGCAGGGGTAGCTAAGAAATATTTCTCTATTATTCAGATCTTACGCTTAAAGCACACTGGACAATAACTAGATGGGATGCGGAAAGTAGGCTTCCTGCGTCCATGTTTTTTTCTTCCTCAGTTTCCCATCCTGGTACTGTTTTTAACCATCTGATCTTCAACTAGACAGGCTGAGATTTAGGAGCCTCTAGTTGGGCTGATGTGTCACCAAATGGGACTGTCTCCCTGTATTGTCCCTTGACCACTGTTCAAACCTGTAAAGGCACTGTCAGCACAACAGCTGACAGCAATCCCTGAAGGAGGATTAAAGCTCCCCTTGCTGCGATCAGCTAGCTCAGAAGGACAGCCTGCTGCACTCTGACAGCTCAGCAGTGGAGTAAGACACACTTCATTCTCTTACCTGGCACAGAGAAGAGGAGCTTTGTGCTGATTTCGGGGTGAGGCTTCACTAATATTCACAGCTGCTTTCTTGCCTTCACAGTTGGCAGCCACTTGCAACATCGAGCAGTCCTTTTTCAATGACTGGTTCACCGGGCACCTGAATTTTCAAATTGAGCACCAGTGAGTATGGACCCAGAATCATTTGGTCATTACCAGATTGTCACAACACTGTACTTGAGGCAAGGAAAACTCTGCTAAAGACATGTGTGAGATGAGACAGAATCATAGGAAAGCCCAGGTTGTAAGGGCTCAGAGATCATTTGCTCCAACCCTTCATGGTAAAAGCAGGGCCTGGACAAGATCGTCCAGCACCTTCTCTAGCCAAACCTTAAAAGTCTCAGGTGTTGGAGAATCCACCACATCCCTGGGAGGTTATTCCAATGATTGATTGTTCTCACAGTAAAAAATTTTCATCTGATGTCCAATCAGAGTCTCCCCATGTGCAACTTGTACCCATTGCTCCTTGTCTTTTCCACAAGGCTCCTAGTAAAAAGAGAGTCTCTGTCTTCTTTGTAGCCTCCCTTTAG